>NW_027526203.1:177431071-178031071 GCF_048455015.1 Haemaphysalis longicornis
ATTGTCACCTAAGGTTTGCAGACGACATTGTCTTGTTCAGTCAAAGCAGCCAGGACTTGCAGGGCTTTTCACTTGTGATCAGAATGTATGACTGCAGGCTTGAAAATTGACACGAAAAAATTCAAGGTAATGGCGAATGAGCACGCCAAGGCACATGACTTTAAGGTAGGTAATGAAGCCATGGAAGCAGTGGCCGAATACGCATAACTCGGGCAAGTCATTGCTGCTGATCCAAACCATGAAAGGGAAATTACCCGCACAATAAGCATGGGGTTGGTTGCTTTTGGTACGAAGTCAGATATCCTGACTAGTAAGCTTCCTCTGTCACTCAAAAATCTTGTATTTAATCAATGATTTCTTCGAGTAATCACTTACGGGGAAGAAACTTGGGGTCTCACCAAACTACTTCAAGGGAAGCTAAGATCTCCCCAACAGGCCATCGAACGAAGAATGCGAGGGGTCACGATGGGGGATTGGAAAGCAGCCGCATGGATTAGTGAACAGACTAAGGTGGAAGGCATTCTAGTTCAAACTATGCGGGCGAAATAGGCATGGGTGGGTCACGTGCGTGTGAGGGACAACAGGCGGACCGTCCGTTTAACAGAGTTAAACAGACCATCCGTTTAAGAGACCGCAACACAACAGACCGCAACACAACCGCAACAATCAAACATGATTTCATCGCTGTCTGGTAACTGCGGGCATATAACGCATACGCGGTTGATGCTACAATGCGTATCGCTTCACTTACAAAGACAAATCAAGTGCATGAGTCAGGCAACTGCTAAGACATTACCGTTGAAAGGTGATATCGTCTCTTCGGCACTTATACACCCCCCCCCCCCCCCGGTGTACATACATATAGAGTCAGCTCTCTTTACATGGAAATCCCTTGTACAGAACTGCCGCTTGAAGATACCCTGCAACACATTTTTCAACTTTTCCTAAATCCTAAATGCTCTCATAAAGTACTCAACAAACACATCGAGTACTTGCAATGGGGGGTCACAAACCACTTCAAACGAAAAATTGCAGCTTTATGCCGATCAGGTAACTTTAAAACTTGCTCAAAAGGTTTTTCTCTCTTTGTTGGTCTTGCAATTATTCGAGCGCTCGAATGACGTCTTTAGGGCGGTGTAGCGGCTATGGCCGGCTTCATTTTAGTTGCAGCAATAACCGCATTCGATAGCCATTTTTTTTTAAAAATGCTACAAAAGCAAACCAGAAACGTAAAGCGGACCTGCTGCAACGCACAAATCCCGTAGTGCCTCTCCGTGCGGGCGATAACTACAGGTTGTATTTACTGGCGTGGTGCGCATTCCAGCAACCAGGAGTGCCGCCTTAGCAACGGGTACGCGCGGGCTTGGGCATGGCGGCACACGCATCAAGCCGTCCCAGCGAACACAAAAGCATTACCTCAACGTTAACTACTATTTCGCCCTACGTCCTACAGCCTACCTACCGCAAGACACGAACGAAGTCGTCGGCATAACTCAGATAATTGCCAGAGCGACACCCTTCGGCCACTTTCCGATAGATGTCGCAAGTGAATGGTTTTTTTTTTGCGAGGTGATTTTAGAGTGGCGTTACGACTAAGGTCGCTGTGCAACGCCACCCCGTTCCAAAGGGGAAGCCGCTAAGCATCATCCTCATCACAATGCCCCTACGCTGCCGCCGCCGTACCTCAATCGCCGATCGCGCGAACCTGACAACATAGAGTTTCTTATGCACTAGAAATATGCACTAGAAAGGAACCTGTCAACAGCGTCTATGCGGCTCACGTCAAGGCCGTCTGCGTCGTCATGGGACACCATTATACCCTCTGTCGCCTTACTTTCGTCGTTGACACGGATAGAAACGTTTTAGTCACCGTAAATTCAAACGCAGTGCCACAAAAAAGGCCGAGAAGAGTGTTTTGTTATATAAGTAGAAAAAAAACGCGCTGTTTTAAAGCTAAGAAAAAAGGAAGTCAAGCCTATTCTTTTTAATGAGAGGCTGTCGGAACGGTTGTCTTCGCATATCAATGCATAGTGAAGAAAGCAAACCCAAAAAGAACGCTTCAGAATCCAAATGCCATGTCAAGCCGAAGCCAGCAGCGCTGATCTTCCCATAACCCCTCGCGCCAACATGGATTCCCAGGCGTAGTTTCCTCACTATCTCTATATACATGACAGCCAAATGCTGAACTGGATGAAGAAATTTACATCCATGAAGTTAAAGTGGCCCTTCACATCATCACGCGCAACATGGCTCCAAGAAGTGACGGCATAACAAATAAGCTGCTGGCGAACTTAGATAACGAGTCTATTATTGCACTCCCGGCCCATCTCAACACGGTCTGGAGGTCAGGTCGACTCCCGGAAGAATGGAAGATGGCAGAAGTGAGCCCCATTCCAAAGCCTGGAAGGCCACCGAACACCGAAAATCGATGCCCCATTTTCCTAACCTCGTGCTTGGGGAAGCTATTGGAATACATCATCCACAAAAAGACTACAACACTATCTCGAACCGCACAACATGTTTCCTCATACCATGTGTGGATTTCGCAGTCATCTGTGTACCCAGGACATCCTTCTTCAACTTAAAGAAGATATTATGCTTAAAGCCTCCTGGGACCACCCAAAAGCCATACTAGCCCTAGGTTTCAAAGGGGTATTTGATAATATCAGGCACACAGCCATGCTGATACAGCTAAATGACTTAAACTGCGGGCAACGTGCCCACACCTACGTTAGAGACTTCTTTGACGGCCGAAAAGCTATTCTCATTGTGGGTGACCTGACGTTTCGTTCGGCAACAAGGGCACACTCCAGGGTGCCGTCTTGTCCCCATTGCTATATAACATAGGCCTCATTGGTCTACCTGCGCTCCTCGCTACCATACCAGGCATACGCCATGGATTATTTGCGGACGATATTACCATATGGGCCATTCATGGATCAGTAGGGGGCATGGATAAAAATCTACACCAGGCGGTGGACATAGTCATTCAATACGCACGGCAGTGTGGCCTATAAAGCTCGTCGCAGAAATCCGAGCTGCTGATCGTTTCAGCACGAAAGAAACTCTCTCCTGGGTCGCCAACCGTGTACCTACATAAGGATAACCATGTAATTGTTCCGACTCGACAATTGAAAATTTTGGGAATGTTTTTACAAGCGGATCGCTCGAACATCCAACTGCTCAACAGACTTAAGAACACCACAGAGCAAGTCTCCCGCACGATCCACAGGATTAGTACCAAGACGAGGGGTATGCGAGAGGAGAATGTACTCAGGCTGGTTCAAGCCTTCGTCGTATCTCGGGTCACTTACTCCCTCCGCTACGCCATACCCTCCAAGACCGAAAAGGACAAGGTGGAAGGCATGATACGCAATGCGTACAAAGTAGCATTATGACTACCTGTCACCACCTCAACGCAGAAACTCTTGTGGTTGGGAGTCCACAATGCCTTAGATGGACTATTCGAAGCCCGCCATTTGAGCCAACTCTTACGTCTCAGCTCTACCCCTACCGGTAGAGCAATTCTGTCTCAACTGCCCGTACGCTCTCCTCTGCAGCCCGCGCAGGCCAATGCGACTCAACTTACGCATGAGATTCGCAAGTTCCTTGATGTGACCCCACCAGAGGTCGGCGAACTCACTCATGAGTCCACTCACTCAGACTCATTTGGACTCAAACTCACGCGTGAGTTTGAGTTTGAGTGAGCGCGAGGCTAGTGTGGCATGGTGAGTTTGAGCTTGAGTGAGTTTGAGCCGAGTGATCCCGACTGAGTTTGAGTCCGATTGAGTTTGAGTAGGCCTGAGACCTAGTGAATTCTGAGTCCATTTTGAGTTCTGAGTACATTTTGAGTTTGAGTCTATTTTGAGTTCTGAGTACATTTTGAGTTTGAGTCCATTTTGAGTTCTGGGTACATTTTGAGTTTGAGTCCATTTTGAGTTGTGAGTACACTTTAAGTTTGAGTCCATTTTGAGTTCTGAGTACATTTTGAGTTTGAGTACATTTTAAGTTCTGAGTACATTTTGAGTTTGAGTCCATTTTGAGTTCTGAGTACATTTTGAGTTTGAGTACATTTGAGTTTGAGTACATATTGAGTTTTGAGTACATTTTGAGTTCTGAGTACATATGAGTTTTGAGTACATTTTGAGTTTGAGTACACATGATTAGCCTAGCAGGCAGCTATGGTTGGCTGTTAAGTTTCATGCGTCACTGTGGGCTCGGAATTCAGGTTACCTGCGGGTACGGTACCAATCGCGATCTGCATGATCGGTTGCGAGGGAGGGGGTGTCTGATTTTTTTTTATTTCTTGTTGAATTTTCATGGCCATAAGCACTTGCTATATACCTAATTTTCGCGGCTGGGCGCGTGAGTGATAATTGACTGGTGAGGTCATAAAAAAGGGTTGTCTTAACTTTTCCTCGTGACGGATCAACTAAGAGCGTGGGAAAGGGTGGTGGGAAAGCACACGGCGGCGCTGGCGTGCTGGTTGTTCGCCTGCTACTGTTAACGGCTTGATATACTAGGGGTCACAAAGCAAGAGGTGAGAGCCGGGGGGAAATGGGGGCGGGGGCTGTCCTTTCTGCTGTTTCAAATGAATTAGCTAAATTGACTGGGCAGCGACCCTTAAGACAGAATAATGATCACATTAGATTGGGTGAAAAGTGAAACTGATGAGGCTAAGGCGTGTGAGGTATCAAATGAAAGGTCTGGATTAACGGAATCACGCGGGGTAAATAAAAAAAATGCTTCCTGATTGTAGTCATCAGGCAGTCATAATGAGTCATAGATTGGGTTAAAATTCAAAATGATGCTGCGAGGGCATGTGGGGAATCAAATTCAAGGTCTCGATGTGGGGAATCATTCGGCACGAAAATGCGTTATGGATATATCATGAGTAGTCACGGTAAGTCATAGATTCGGTTAAAATTAAGGTCATGACGCTAGGGCGTGTGGCGTATCAAATTAAAGGTATCGATGGGGGTAATCACATGTTTCCTGATTATTATCATGGCATAGTCAAAATGGGTCATAAATTAGGTTAAAATTCACAATGATGCCACTGGGTGTCCGGGGCATCAAATTGAAAGTTCCGATAAGGGAAATCACGTGGCACAAAAATGTGGTAGGGCTATATCATGAGATAGTCATGGTTAGTCATTGATTGGTTTAACATTCAAATTGATTGCGCTAGGATGTGATGGGTATCAAATTAATGGTCTTGATGATCGGAATCACGTGGGAGAAATACAAAAATGCTTCCTAGGTATAACCATGAGATTGTCATGGCGAGTATTATATTGGGGTAAAATTCGAAGTGACCCCGCTAGGGCGTGTAGGGTATCAAATTTACGGTCTTGACGAGGGGAATCACGTGGTACAAATAAAAAAGGCTTCGTAGTTCGAATCATAAGATAGTCATTATGAGTCATCATCATCATCATCATCGCCAGCCTATCTACGCCGACTGCAGGGCAAAGGCCTCTCCCATTATTCTCCAATTACCTCGGTCCTGTGCCAACTGTGACCAATTTATCCCCGCAAACTTCTTGATCTCATCTGCCGATCTAACTTTCTGCCTCCCCCTGCAACGCTTGCCTTCTCTAGGGATCCACTCTGTTACCCTTAATGACCAGCGGTTATCTTGGGTTCGCATTACATGCCCTGCCCACGTCCATTTCTTCTTCTTAATTTCTACTAATATGTATTTAACACCAGTTTGCTCCCTGACCCACTCCGCTCTCTTCTTGTCCTTTAATGTTACACCTATCATTTTCCGCTCCATTGCCCGCTGAGTCGTTCTCAATTTAAGTTGAACCCTCTTAGTGAGCCTCCAAGTTTCTGCCCCGTAGGTGGGTACCGGTAAGATGCAGCTGTCATACACTTTCTTGTTCAGCGACAATGGTAGGCTGCTATTCATTATCTGAGAATGTCTGCCATATGCACCCCACCCCATTCTGATCCTTCTAATTATCTCTGCCTCATGGTTGGGATCTGGGGTCACAACTTGGCCTAAGTAGATATATTCGCTTACCACTTCCACTGCCTCGCCACCTATCTCAAACTGCTGTGCTGTCCCAAGGTTATTGACCATTACTTTAGTTTTCTGCATATTAATTTTCAGGCCCACGGTTCTACTCTGTTCGCCCAGTGCGGAAAGCATGCTTTGCAATTCGTCCCCCGAGTTACTTAGCAAGGCAACGTCATCAGCAAATCTGAGGTTACTGAGGTATTCTCCATTAACACTTACTCCCACCTGTTCCCAATCCAACGTTCTGAATACTTCTTGTGAGCATGCTGTGAATAACATTGGAGAGATTGTGTCTCCTTGTCTGACACCCTTCCTTATAGGTATTTTACTGCTCTCCCTATGGAGGATGATGGTAGCTGTAGACCCATTATAGATATCCTCTAGTATTCTTACATAATGCTCATCTACCCCCTGGTTCCGTAATGCCTGAATGACTGCTAGGGTTTCGACTGAGTCAAATGCTTTCTCATAATCTATGAAGGCTATATATAGGGGTTCAGTATACTCAGCGCACTTCTCTATCACCTGATTGATCGTGTGAATATGGTCCATTGTTGAATAACCTTTATGGAACCCTGCTTGTTCTTTAGGTAGACTGAAATTTAAGGTTGCAGGGATTCGGTTAGCGATTACCTTGGTAAATACCTTGTAGACGACTGAGTCATAGTTAGTCATAGATTGGGTTAAATTCAAGGTGAGGCCGCTGAAGCATGTGGGGCGTCAAATTGAAGGTTCCAGTTAGGGGAATCACGTCAGACACTTAAATAATGCGTCCTGGTTACAGTCATGAGAGTCATGGTTAGTTTGACTTGTATGAATTCCATATGACCCTGCTAGGGTGTGTAGGGTATCAAATTAAAGGCCTCGTCGAGGGAATCACGTGGGACAAATATAAAAATGCTTTCTGGTTATAATTATGAGGATATAGCAAAAGGTACACACTCACACTCACACTCACACGCTCACTCACTCTCACTCTCACTCTCACTCTCATACACTCTCACTCTCACTCACACTCACACTCACACTCACACACTCACACACTCACACTCACACTCACTCTCACTCTCAAACTCACTCTCACTCTCACTCTCACTCTCTCACTGTCTCAATCTCCCTCTCCCTCTCACTCTCTCACTCTCTCTCTCACACTCTCACTCTCACACTCTCGCTCTCACACTCACACTCACATTCACACTCTCACACTCACACACACTCTCTCACACTCTCTCTCTCTCACACTCTCACACTGGCACACTATCTCACTCACACTCTCACACTCTCATACTCTCACACTCACACTCACACTCACACTCTCACTCTCACACTCTCACACTCTCACACACTCACACACTCACACTCTCACACTCTCACACACTCACACACTCACACACTCACACACTCTCACTCTCTCACTCTCACTCTCACTCTCACTGACACTCACACTCACAGTCTCACTCTCACTCTCACTCACACTCACACTCACACTCACACTCACACTCACTCACACTCACACTCACACTCACACTCACACTCTCACTCTCACTCTCACTCTCACTCACACTCTTACTCTCACTCTCACACTCTCACTCTCATTCTCACACTCTCGCTCTCACACTCTCACTCTCACACTCTTACTCTCTCACTGTCTCAATCTCTCACTCTCACTCTCACTCTCTCACTGTCTCAATCTCACTCTCTCACACTCTCACTCTCTCACACTCTTGCTCTCACACTCACACTCTCACTCTCACACTCTCACGCTCACACACTCTCTCTCACTCTCACTCTCTCACTCACTCTCAGTCACTCACTCTCTGCTCTCTCTCTCTCACACTCTCTCTCACTATCTCACTCTCACACTCTCACACTCTCACTCTCACACTCTCTCACTCTCGCTCTCTCTCTCACTCTCACACTCTCTCTCACACTCTCTCTCACTCTCACACACTCTTTCACACTCTCTCACTCTCACACTCTCACACTGTCTCAATCTCACACTCTCTCCCTCTCACACTCTCACTCTCACTCTCTCACTCTCTCACTCTCTTACTCTCACTCTCTCACTCTCTCACTCTCTCTCGCTCACTCTCTCTCTCACACACACTCTCTCACTCTCTCACTCACACACTCTCAAACACACACACACACACACTCACACACGCGTGCATGCTGGAAGTTAACAGCTGGGTACGGTTGCGGTCATTGCTTACGACAGCGTGGTGTTTTTCCGAGCTACGAGAGCTCATCGCACCTAGCAAATGATAATAAAAAAAAACTAATACAAGTGCCTCAGCAAACAACGAGGCACTTTTTTGTTTGTCCCACGTGATTTCCCTCCTCGAGACCCTCAATTTGATACCCAACATTCTTTAGCGCCACACCTCTCTGCATTTTCACCCAATCTGAGACGATCTATGACTCCCGTGGTACACGGTTCGCCATTTTCGATATTTTTCTTATTTCTTTTTTAGATTTTTAAAATTTAGTTTTATCAATTCTCTACATTTACGCTTTTATAATGATTACAGGTTGAACTTCCGTAATATCTGCATTTTTGTGCATATGCAGAGCGTTACAAGATCATGGCGGGGATAGGGGGAGGGGTGTACTCAGCAAAGAATGCTACGCAATAAAGCAGCAAAGGTATATCCATGAACGCCTCGCGCTTCAGAGATTCGCGGGGACAGTTCGCTTTGACACAAGGCATTTTTTCAGGGTGCAGAGCAAGAATGCACGGAACCGTAACCTTAAACAGCTTCGACATAAATGAACGGAGCAGTGGGCGCACGTCCCCTCACCCAATCTTGCTTGTTTTGACCTGGGGACCTAGCACAACATCGAGCCTGGACCGCCTTTGTCATCAACACGAACACGGAGCCTACATCAAGAGTTTGGTATCCAATATATACGTACAATTGCTTCCAACCAGCGGTACTCTTCATGGGCAGCAGGTATAGCTGTATTAAATCTAAAACGAAAATTGTTTCCGACCTCACAGGAGCTACGGTGTCATGTCGCGGCGAATGCAAGAGTTTGAGCTCACGAATTTGCACCCGTCATGTTTTTACCACGCGTAAATTTGAAAACAGTGACTGCTAATGAAATCAGAGTCCATCTTACCCCGAGTGAATTCCTAGCATGAGAGAGTTGTGAGGCCATTTGAGTTCTGAATTCCTTTTTAGTTCTCAGCCCATTTTGAGTTCTGAGTTCATTTTGAGTTTTGAGTACATTTTGAGTTTTGAACACATTTTGAGTTTGAGTATTTTTGAGTTTTGAGTACATTTTGAGTTTTGAGTTCACTTTGAGTTTGAGTACAATTTGATTTTTGAGTCCATTTTGAGTTTGAGTACATTTTGAGTTTTGAGTCCATTTTGAGTTTGAGTACACTTTGAGTTTCAGTACATTTTGAGTTTTGAGTACATTTTGAGTTTTGAGTCCATATTGAGTTCGAGTACATTTTGAGTTTTGATTACATTTTGAGTTGGAGTACATTTTGAGTTCTGAGTACATTTTGAGTTTTGAGTCCGAGTGAGTTCTGAGTTTTGCGCGCAGTGTGAGTTTGAGTTTGAGTGAGCGCAGATGTGCTGCTCAGCATGAGTCTGAGTTTGAGTGAGTGGTGATTCGAAAAAAAAATTGTGAGTGAGTTTGACTGAGCCGCGCCAACTTTGCCGAGGTATGGACCCCACTGCCACGCAACATGCATCCGACTCATCCCGAGGCTCGTAAGGAAGCTCGAGCGAAAGCGATGCTTATGGCCGAAACTTTGCCACAGTCTAAACAGCCGCCGCTTCCTATTCCGAGCCAAGAGCTATGACCTCTTTGTTTTCTACCACCGAAAACCTCGTTACATTCGCATCGATTCCCACCATCCACTCTCTGCAGGCGGGGGAAGCGGCCATCTCCCTAGTCATTTGACAAATCTCTGCAGAAATAATCATCACACACAGCCAACAGGCATGTAGAACCTTCTCCACCGGTTGCATATCACGACCTGCCAGAACAATTCTTCTCCAGCATCCTCCAAGATATCCCGTAAGGATTATTTGGGCTCCAGACCACTCCGCCGTGCCTAGAAACGAAGCTGCCCATCAGCGTGCCCGAGAGTTGACTCACCCGGCAAGCCAGGAGTTCGGCGGCCAGTGGCAGGTGTGCCCCCTCTTGTAGTTTCACGACAGCACCCAGCATTACCGTTTGGAACGAACACTATATCCCCCTGCGCACTAAAGCCTCAATAAAGAACAAAAGCGCCACCTCCTAGGCATCCACAGAACCCCCCCCCACTAGAGCCCACATTCTGGCCCCCACACTGTGCTCCTCGCAATTCCGCTTCTGGGAGGCTCCTGGAGCCCTCAACCATATCATGTGGGGCTGTGATAAGAACCCCCACCTACCCCACCCCTCCTGCCCTTCCCCTTCCCTGAGCACTGGGAGAGCACTTTCCAGCTCGGACCCTGACAACCAGCTTTGGCGGGTGAAGAGAGCCGAAGAAGCCGGACGGACTCAAGGGGTCCTGCAATGAGGACTCTTCCCCAGGGCTGACTGCTTTGGAGACACGCTTATTCCTCGTACTCAATCCTGTCTAGTATACTTACTAAGAAACTCTATGCATCACAACTTCTTCGTAAGCAGTATTTGGTTTTTGTACTGACCGAATCTGCTGAGGGAAAGGAGCGGGCGCACACGTGTCCATATCCGTGTTCGCAGGCAACTGCGCTGCAGTGTAGGCATTTCGTGCGTAGTGCGCGCTTCCTTTCGAGACCGTGGCGCCATTCTTCAGTGGTGAGGAGGGGTTCTCAAGTTCGAGTAGAGCATCACCACGTAATGTCACGGTGATTACCGTATTCACTCGCGTAATAATCGCACTTTTTTTTCCAAAAATATGATGCAAAATTAGGGGTGCGATCTTTATGCGAGGTAAATTTTTCGGAAAACGTTTTAGCGCCGAAAACGCGAAATGCAGGTCAGAATATTTAGGATAAGTCTCATGAACATAATAATCATAACAAATAAAAACATAATAAAAACTCCAGTGACCAACGAACGACCACTGAGTGATGCAAAATTCAGTGTTTTCATTACGGAACGCGCCGGAATTACGGAAATACGCAATGCGCCGGAACGAGTTTGCTATGAAATGAGAACAGGTCGACCAATAAGTGGCTGCTGCTGTCACAGTGTGGGACATCAAGACGCGGCAGCTGACGACACAGCAAGCCGAGCGCGTTTTTTTATATATATTTTATCAGTACAGTATGTGCATCTAGTGAGTTTCTTCCGCACCAATAATGAACTCGCGCTTGCCGATATCGCTAATATCATCAAGTCCGCGGCAATAACGTAGCCATGTCCGCTTTGAAAGAGCCGGAAACTAACGTAAGCACGACCATCGTCGTCTAGACTTGGCACGCATACGACATATGGCTGCGGCAACTTCAGGGTGCGATCATTGCGCGGGAAATAAAAAAAAGTAATATTTTGGCGGCGAACTTCAGGGGTGCGATCATTACGTGAGTGCGATCATTATGAGAGTAAATACGGTATTCACATCTGTTGACGCCACAGCCTAGAATCGTGTGGTAACGGCGGAGACGACGGACACCGGGCCTGTATTTTTTTTCTGTAAGATGCGGACGAACACGCCGACACGGTGGGCACGGTCATGGCGGTTTTCAGTGTTACCAAGACAAGAAAGTGGCCCCTAAACCGTTATGCGAATACCATTTATAGCTTTTACAGTGTCTCTATAGGCAAAGGAAAAAGTAAAAGCGTTTATAAGAAGTGTTGCAGAGCCCCTTTAAGCGAACAGAAATGAGTCAGTGATTGTTTTTTCTCGGGTAGGACTCTTCAGCTAAACACAACCTCGGTAAAAAAGTGAGCATAAACACAATGGTATTCACTAGTCAATTCAGGTGCCGTTTAATGCGACCACATTGCGTACATATGAAATGAATTCGCCAATTGCAGTGACGTTCGTTTTCTTGCGGTTTCAGAATGGCTACACCAGCATATTTTTCTCAATAGCCCTGGGAAGCGTCGCAGCAGCTCCGCAAGGAATAGAACCGCCTCGCCGCGCGAAGGCGTCGTAGTCGGGCACTGCAGAATGCTTCGCTAGACCCATTATGATAATACGGAACATGGCGCCAGGTGGGTAATAGACGTATTATAGCGACCATAAAGTAGTCAGTAAACTGTTCATTTAACCGCTACAAAACCTAATGATACACATTGTCTTTGTTTACCTAAATAGCACCTCAAGGAAGCCAACCCTTTGGTAAAGGGTCAGAGAGGGGAAGGTTTTTGCTATGTTTTTGAGCGACATCTGTGCAAGAAGCTATTCTACCTCCGAAAGAATTAGATATTACACGCAATAAACTACAGGCATAAGATGAGCTAAACGAGGCAAATCTCAGAAAAAAAATTTAATTGACGGTACAACCAGTAAAGTTTGCTTTATTTTCTGTTGTTTTTTACCTATACAGTATTCAGCGCCGCTATTCTGCTTTCCCGTCCTCCTCCCCTTTCTTGAATTTTTGCAGTAACAGCGATCGATTTTTTGCATTTGTTTGTTACGCAAGCCACAGTCGGTGCTTATAACACAAATAATGGCATATCTGCTGTCGTTGGCATCGCTAAAATCTTGGTAATCAGTATTTTTAAAATGAGATTATTCTGTCCAATAATGGCCGCATAATTACCACGGCGTTGGATGTCCACTATACCACGTTATTTTATCTTCCTTTTTTGTTACGTTCACTTGCAGCCATTTATATACATTCGTTGGGATCATTCATACGCTATTCATGGCATATCTGTTCCGCAGTTGAAAAGACGCACTTGCCAAATTTCGTTATTTTCCGGACATTCCCTTACAATGGCTTCCGTTGGTTCTATACAATTTATTTTACTTACTGTCAATCGCCGCAACATTCCAGGCAGGAGTTTTGTCAAAAGATCAATAGTAGTGAATTATACAAATTGTATGCCACGTCTTATAAATGAGCTAATTATAATAAGTTGCCACGTGCATAACATTACAACAAGAATTGTAAAGAAATATACCTGGAGCATAATAAAAATACGTATAATAAAACGTATAATAAAAAATAAAAAAAAACTTATAATAAAAAATCAGCCCTAATACTGAAGTAGCCGCTTCCAACTTAACGAACAAAGCAATTATGAGCGATCACAGAAAACCAGTAGGTTCCACAATGAATGTCAAAAAAGCCATTAATTTTTAGTGATATGAAGTCTGCAGGAAGCAACTTCCAATCATTTCATTTGCGCTGTAAGGATAACTAAAAAAAATCTGTTATTTTCGCAACTAGCGATTCGAAATTCATGCCTATGCTCAACACAGAATGAGTGACAGAATACAGCAGGAATATCTGCAATATATACATTCTGGATCAGGTAAAGACGAAAAAAAAAACAATTTAGCCGTTGGAACAGTAACTGTAAGTATAAGCTTGCAATGATAAGCTAGACTTACTTGACCTATACGCTGGCTGTGATTTGAAAGTCAAACCAAATTAAATGAACTCCATTATTTTTACTTGTTCGATAACCTTGGAAATATTAGCTTGATTAGGGTACAAAACAGGTGCACCTTATTCTAATTTTGACAGTTCTGCTGAGCATCAACTTTAGAAAAGCGGAAAATTGGCGAAAATGTCGTCTTATATAACTTGGGGGTGGTTGCGGCAAAGTTTCCCATGGGTTGGGAGGCATGCCGTAGGGAAGGAATACGGATTAATTTAGGCCGTCTGGTGACATTGAACATAACCAAAATCTCGGCACACGGGCGTTCTCGTTTTCCTCGTCCACCCGAAAAACGACAGCTGCGGCCTCGACGAAACCCCCGTGGTTGGATTCAGCCAGACAACGTCTCCGCTGCAGGCTCAATGCATATAAGACAGCGTACGAGACCTATGAGTGAGAGTTCCGGTACACCAGATTTCACGTCACTGTGGTGGGAGTCAAAACTGTTCAGTGCTGTTGAAACTGTCCAAAGTGAAACTTTTCAAGGCGCGTATTACTGAAACGTTCTACTCATATTAGTTAGTGACTGAGGGTAGGGCGTAAAGGTCAGCCATTCGTAGAGCCTCGTTTTACTATCCGAAAGCTTTGGAAAACGCAAGAAAAAAAGCGGTAACTAAAAAAAACGTTACATGCATAGGCACGTAAAAACCAACATGCATAGGCATGTAGTGTAAGATTAGAGCGCACTAAGCGGGCTTCGCACAATATAAACGCTAAATTCTCTCATTCCTACAGTTTACAAAGAAAGAATTGAGGTCAAGAAAAGGACAACTTATCGAATAGACGGCAGCTAATATGACGGGGACTGCATGTTAGGAACAGTTTCCTAAAGTTTACAGGTGAGTGTATGTTGCCCTGACTCTGAAGGGGCACCACTTTCTCTATTTTCTAGTATCCTGCTAATGCCTCGTCATTTATGAACTACTAAAAAAACCTGTTCTAAGAAAGTGAAAGTACATACAATGAGCTAAAAAGACAAGGAGAAAAGAAGATGCAAAACGGCAAATCAATAGCTCGAGAAGTTATATATCAACCACAGTCCAGAAATATTTACATTGTAACTGTGAGCATGAACACAACAATCAATGGTCTGTTCACCGCTACTGGTGTACCGTTTTGTCTACTTCAAAGGTATAGGGTTGATTCCGTCACTCAGCATGCAGATGTGAATTTTAATGATTCAGTGATTGACACAACTACAGTACAGTAAAAAGCTTCAGAGAACGTGGCGCAAAAATGATTTGGAACAACGCGATGTATGACCCTCAAGGTAGTTCAACAAATGTTGAGCTCAGAAGCATTATCATGTCCGAATGCGCAAATTGAAGAAGGTACACACTGGCCTGAATGGTCAATACGTGGAGTGTTTTTTTCTTCAATATTTACAGTGAACGAAACGCTTGTCGCGATGGTGCAAAGAATATTTCGCAAGATATTTTAATTAGGGGCCTTGAACTTCCAGTACGAAGTTAGAGCACTCTGTTGTAGGGGAAAAATAGGACACCGCACGGTCACTGCTGTTCTCAAATTTGGCTTCAAGGAACAGCTGCGTCTTTTTGGGCAAAACGAGAGGGAGTGTTTCGTTATATGAGGGATCTTGCATAGGATTTATACGCCTAAGAGAGCATGCCAATAAGCACGTTCAGCTACTTCACTGCGAAAGAGGTTTCAGTTACCTGGCACGCATCGGTCATCAAAGCATTCCCCGTAGGTATCCGCATTGCAGCGCATTTTCTCATTAGTGGCGTTAAATTAGAACCATGAATGAGTTTTATCTTTGCTCAAGGTGGGTGAAGGCAGATCTTACATTGAAATCCAACACCGTGCGATCAGTAATGCCGGGTAAATGAGCAATGCGCTGTATGGTGTTGGGGCTGGCCCGTAGAATAAAATCAAGAATGTATAGGCTCGATTCGCACGAAATGTTGTTGGCTCTTTGAGTACTTGAGTAAACTAAAGCACGCTGAAAGATACAAGAAACTTTGACATTCGGATTACGATGTTTTAATGGTAGGGGCAGAATTGGACGAATCAATATTGGGCAACTTAAATAAAATCATCTAATGAATTCTTGGTGACCCAGGATAGCGGCGTACTACAGGAGACTCTCGTTAAGGCAAACGTGGTTAAAACGAACTTCATGGTGAAGACGAACAACGCTTTTGCGCTCTTGTTACGTGCACAGTGCAAAGAAAGTCCGCTTTAGACGAATTTCTGATAATACGAACAAATTTTTACGGTGCCTTGGACTTCATCTGCACGGGGGTTTACTGTATATCCTTTAAAATGTACAATTTGTTCCGAAGAACATATGCAGTGATCGGGGGCGAACAGCAAGCTCTCACAATTACTCGTTTGTTTCAAAAGGTGGCGCTCCCGAAGACAACCTCTAGTCCTGCTTTGTCCAACTATGTTCCAGCAGTGCGGATGATATTTTTTAACTACTGGAAAGAATTAGGGACCCCACAGCTAAATTCCTTCGCAGTTTATTTGTATATGTATACCCGCCACGGTGGCTCAGTGGCTAAGGCGTTGCGCTGCTGAGCACGAGGTCGGGGGCTCGATTCCCGGCCGCGGCGGCCGCTTTTCTGATGGAGGCGAAAAGCAAAAACGCCCGTGTGTACGAGATTTCGGCGCACAATAAAGATCCCCAGGTGGTCAAAATTAATCCGGAGCCCTCCACTACGGCGCGCCTCATCGCCTGCGTTGCGTCGGCGCGTTAAACCCCACATTCAATCAATCAGTTTATTTGTATAGTCACTGGATTGAGCAAAGGAGGCTTTTTGGGGAAAGAGAAAGATAAACTAGGAAAGGACTGCTGCCAGCCAAACCGCTTAACGGGATGACGTACATGATGCAGAAGTGCCCCGGCCCACGCAGCGTGGTCTACTTGGCGACGGCAACAATAGAAGTGCGGCTCATGTGTGCAGCGTCACTGCTGCGCACTTTGTTCCTTTTTATGGTCCCGTAAACCTTAACCGCGAACAGTTCGCCGGATCATACGCCGTTTGAACAATTGGAGTCTAGTCATTTACGGAAATGCGGCTCACCTGGGTAGCGGCAGTGCATGCAGTTTCTTTTTTGTTTTTCCTCATTTGGCTGTTGATGTTGCGAAGTTGAGGAGCGCGTCTTCACGGTTTGAACTACCCGGACGTTGGTAATTACAACGTAAGTTTTGAATAAAGAATGCGTTTATTATGCATTATGAAGTTATGAAGCCCTCCCATTATGCAGGACTTGTAGTCTGTAAAGGCCTCGCCTGCACAGAAATCGCGTTCGTGAGATGCATTACAGAAGCAATTCTTTTTGCCTCGGCATATACGATCCCTCTGGTGCTAAAAAAGGCTCCTCAAGAATCCTATGCGTGTGAACTGACGTAAAAAAACGACTGGGTTGCGGAGAAACGCCTCGCATATAAAATCCTTAGTGGGGTTCACAACAAGTGCCAGCTACGCCTACCTTCTGTACCACGGGTCAAGAATATTTTTCCAGCACAGCATAAATTGCTCGCCTTAGCATTAAGCCTAACAGCGCAGTTCTATAACAGACCGCAAGAAAGAGAAGCACTTTTACACTAAGTGATTCTCGAAGCCTGTCACCATGACTGTAAAATAAATAGCAGCTACGTTTGTGGCTGCGAGTGTATCAGGGAGAAGATTTCCTCTAAGGGGGACGAGAATGAGGGAAAATATGGTGTGCTGTTGGTTGAAGCATGAGGCGAGTAGTCGGGCAAGAGAGAAAACAAGAAGGGCGAGGGGGGCAAAGGAGATACAATACATGAAACTGCGAGGGTGGATTGGATGTAAGGGTGGTGGATAGGAAAAAAATGTGGAGAGTTGAAGTGTGAGTCGTTAAAGGGCCAGGAGGAGGACGGGTGAAGTGCACTTACTTGCCCCTGAAAAATATTTTATGCATGTCTCTAGCAGCATCGTTATCGCGAAAAATGCCAGGCCCCAGGAACCTGTTTCCCCACGCTGAGTTGAGAGAGTGCGAATGGAAGCGCACCGCGGTTGTCCCAAGCAGTGTTGCTGCCGAGACGCGTGGGGCTCCCACCGGAATTCGATAAGGCCATGCGAGATCACCATACGCTAACGAAGAGTGGCCCAAAGGGCGCAAGCACGGGCTCCACTCTGGAAAAGCGTCGAAGTGTCTACAAGCAGCAGCAAGTGCCTCGAGCAGCAGTGTTTCGAGTGGCCGAGTACTCTACGCGGCTCAGAATGGCCACTTCAAAAGGTACTTCAATAACGACCCGCCCCGGACGTCGTGTAGCGTCTGCGACTGGTTCTGGGTCCTCGCAGATGTCTACCCGATCAAGTGATCATAGTGTTATTGTTCTGCAAATAAAGAATGCTCCTGAAGTTGTGATCAACTGCACATGGGCCCGTCCTTGTTTATGTTTTCATGTAGTTGAAAAATAAATATATCCTTGTGTCCAGATTTCGGCTCATGTAAAGATATCCAGGTGGTATATATTGTTCTACGGCCCTCCACTATTAAATAAATTTGACCTGTGAACAGTCGGGTGCTCCATCTGCACTGCATCCAATTAAGACTCGCTCCTCCTCGCCGTGCGTGTTGCCATCTCGCGCACGCTAAAATAATCATAAGCCTTTTGGAAAGAACCACGCGTCTCTCTGCCAGGAATACATGCTATTGCACAGGAGTGGCTGGTGTCAGAGTTTTGTGGTTCTACCAACGGAACTGTGCCGGATAAGGCAGCATCTGAAGATGAACGGAATGAATAATCATGTGATATGTTTCGCTTTGCAAAGCGTTCTCGCCTATTTTCTCTGTCACTTCTGATGCTGCATTTTGTTTTATGTTCAGACGATTCCTTGCATATTTTGTAAGAATTCTTCTTACGCAATTTTACCGAGCGTTGGCGCGTACGGAACGATTTTTAAAGTACAATTATTCTCCCAATTGTGTTATGACAATTCTTGTAATTTATTAAATTTTATATCGTTCTGCCTGCATGCCACATCAGGTCCGGTGAAGCTGACGGAAACAGTTTTGGGGCTGTTGGAAAGAACGAATGAGCGGCAGAAACTTTCTGAAAAAACCATGAGGATTGCGCAGAAGGACGACGCACATGGGGAAGACAACCGGACGAGCGCAACTGACAACTGATTTATCCAAGGGCTTACGCCCCCAAATATAAGACAAAATTGGTGTATGCGCCGAACATACATATACAAAACGCCTAGAAAGAGCATGTTCCATTGTCACACCCTGCAAGCAAGAGTTTAACAAATCAGACTCTCTTTTATATAAAGCCAAGGATGTGTCACTCGCCCAATTGTGCGCATTCTTCTTCAAGGAGGTTTCCATAATCTCATACGCGACATCGCTGCTGCCCCGGCCAAGAATGTTAATCTCATTCAGTCGCGGCCTGCACCCATAGAGTTTCTTAGTAAGTATAATAGAGAGGAAATTGCACCTTGGAATCCATGTCGTCGTGGGGGGTTATGGGAAGTACTAGCCTTTGGCTTGGGCTTGGCTTGACAATTGGATTCTTAATCTATTTTTGGGATTTGCTATCTTCACTATGCAATAATTCATCTACGAGCTACGAGGAAGCCGCGATCCTCCCTGTTCTGTAATAGCCGTGTTCGGTGTAAAGGCATACAGTGCGTGATCGTGCCTGACGTCGGTAATGCAGGAGTCGAAGTACATAAGACTGAGCGGGTAATACGCCGTCGCGAAAGTTGTAGCTGACAAAAAAAAGAAACAAAACGCACTTCGACGAAGACAAGATACGACAGATTCCGGCGCCTGTATCTGTTCTATCTTCTCTCCTTCCGCGACTGTTTAACGCAAAGTTTTCTTTTTTCTTCAAGTATGAACCAACTCGCTCAGCAACAATTTTTGTTAAACTCTAGCTGACGGTCGGTGCACCGGTTCACCACGAAGACGACGTTTTCATAGGCACGCCCAAATATCTTTCTAAAGTCTTCAAGCAACTTATTATCTGAAATAATGATAAAGTTAATAAAATAAGAGTCCCTAATAAGTTTCCCCAGATATTAACATCGTTGTTAAAACTACCAGGTTTGCCTGCAAAATAGTAGGCACGACCGTTTCTGAAAAAAATATGCTTTACTTCTTTTTAGCTTATCTTTAAAACAGCCTGTGTTATTTTCCACTTGTATATTAGCACACCATTATTTGCGTTTTTTTTTGGCACTGTGTTCGAATATGCCGCCACGAAATAGTTTGAATCCAAGCCAATGATGAAACTAATGCGAGCGCATGATGCAATGGCCGCCCATGACTGCACAGACTGCCTTGCTGTCGGCGGCATGACACTAGCGCCAGATTCTTCTGTAGTTTATATTGTAAGAAACTATCTGCCTGCACCCACTTCTTCCGCAATTTTAGCAATGCTCTTTCAAGTTAGTTCTACTATCTATATCTCCCAATGAACCCGCCGCGGTGACTCAGTGGCTAAGGCGTTGCGCTGGTTAGCCCGATGTAGCGGGTTCGAAACCGGGCCGTGGCGCCGCTTTTCTGATGAAGGCGAAAAGCAAAAACGCCCGCGTGTACGAGATTTCGGCGCACGTTAAAGATGCCTAGGTGGTAGAAATTAATCCGGAGCTCTCCACTAAGGCGCGGCTCATCGCCTGCGTTGGTTGGCGCGTTAAACCCTACAATCAATCTACATCTCCTAATGTGCGCTCATGCTCGCCTGCACGATCATTCACGCAGGGCCTAGTTTGGCCAATATAGGCATTTCCGCATGTCTTCCTTCTAGGCGTTTTGCATATGTATGTTTGGCGCATGCGTCAATTTTGTCTGATATTTGGGGGCGTAAGCCCTTGAAATAATCAGTGGTTAGTTGCGCTCGTCCTGTTGTCTTCCCTATGTGTGTCGTGTTTCTGCGCAATCCTCATGGCTTTTCAAGTATCAGACAACTAGCTCGTCAACAAATCTTGCTGAGAAACTTTGTAAGGCCCGTTTTGTAAGACAGCGGGGGAAGAAGCATTTGGGGGAACGCGGAGGTGTACACCATTCTATAGCAATATTTGTCTGCTAACCAACCCTCAAATTACAGTACTACGCATGATGTTGCCGATTGCAGTTAAGACTGTTTCCTTAGGGGACCTTGGAATAAAGTCTTCGTTTTAAGTTGCTCGTTCACTGTACTGGGTATTTCCGTTGCGACATTCGAAGATACGTGTTCAGCTGTGTGGCAATCCCGTGACATCATTTGCGTAACGCGCCGACGCACTCAGTACTTTAAATATTTTTGCCCACTGCCTCCCTGCTTGTCTCCACTCGCTAAATTTCTCAGGCCTTTCGAATATCAATACGGTTTGGTCAACCCCATGAATAAAACCTCTATCTCTTTCTTTCCGTGATTCGCAATGTTACATAAAGTTTTGTCGTGCCTGATGTCGCGCGGGCGATGTATGCAAACTTCATCATTCTCTTCTGTGTCTTCACACATCACGAGAAGACAGGGTGGAGTGCAGTTAATTTCAGTGGACGTGCGCTGATTAGAAACCACAGAAGAAAGAATCTTTAAAAAGGGAAGGGCTGAAGAAGTGGTCGCGATGAGACAACTGGCATCCTTTCAAAATGGCCTGTGGTACTGCGCTCCTTTGGAAGCCGATTAGGGATAACGCCTTGAATGGACCGCCAACTTAAATTTAGCGAGTATAGCCTCTTCAGAATTTACGTGTTGATTACCCCGTAAAGAAGTCGTAGTTAAACTCACGCAAATAATTTTGATCGAGCCTCCAATGTAGTGAAACTACAGGTGCGACGTTCGGTTTCTAAGCTTCTTGTTAAGCTGTGGGTTCATCACTTGAACTTAAAAATTTTAGCCAGCTGAAATACTAGTAAAGTTAACCAAAAAGCACGAACGCAATTTTTTTACAGATTCCTGTTATTGTTTTCTTCATTTCAAGCATGCTCCCATCAAACAATTTTGCATACATCTGTCTTTGGATTCAAGTTAGCTCCTAACAGGTGTTCAACGTTTTGTTGAAAATAACAACCCTTCCCAACTAACATTTCACAAGAAGAAGACACTCTGCATTCTATTTATTTTAGCATCCCAACTGCGACCACTTTTACTTGGTTATTTACCAACCACAGAAAGGCTACCAGTAGTCGCACACCAGTCACTGACAGCTTAAGCCTTCTGCGGCGTAAAATCTAAGCACGTGATGCAGACAGTCTCAGCTTATAGGGACCCCGCTGCGCTTACCACCGACTATTCGGAATGCATGCTGGGTTAAAGTCTATTGTACCTGCAATCTGTTCCCGCGAGAATCATAAAAATTGGTCCAGCATTCCCGTAGTTACGCAAGGTGAGAAATCGCGCGTAGTCGTTCCCTCTAAACTCGAGCTTGGACCACGCAACGAAGCTGCGCCTCTCTTCCGGAGAGGGGGCTGCTCGTGACGTTCTGTTCGGCGGCCTTCGATATATCACAGGCCAGAGAGTTTTCTCCTTTTCTCGGCAACGTGGAGTACTGTATTTCGGGTGTAGTGTGAAACAAAGCAGCCATTGGTGCCTGCTCGCAAGGAAGCGCTCAGGCTGGTAGGGAGTTTTTAAGCAATAAACGATTGTTGCTCAGGGATCTCGTTCCAAGTAAATTATTGAGTTTGACACTCCAACTCATTATGACGCGCACTCATAACGCACAAAAAAGCCAGAATATGTTCCCGCAGGTTCAGGCAGAGAAGATGTTGGTGGAAAGAGGCGACGACGGCGGGTCGTCACTGAGAATACGAGCAAAAAACCAGGACGTCCATCAGCAACACCAATAAGAAAGCAACCGCTGTAATGACGTAATTAAAGCAGTGAATAATAAGAAAAACTGAAGAGAGCGCGGTTGGTTTTCCTGCATATTTCACAGCTATTTGCGAGCGTACGGTACGCTTCACTTGCACGTGTAATATTGGGCTCAGGTATTTAGGTTATTGTAATCTAAACTTCGACCATTTGCACGGCTTAAAGCGTGCTGCGGGGTCTATTTAAATTTTAAAAAAGTAAAGGTAAGCAAGCACGCCACTTCTCACTGTTGTAGCTGCTTATGTCTAGTCTTTCGTGAAGCTTTGTGGCCGTCGGCTAATCTGCGTGATCAAAACTTCAGCTCCTGAATTTGATGCAAACCCCATTGGCCTTCGATGTCAGCGACGCGTTCATATGTGCAGAGCTGCCGTCAGAAGTAATTAGAGCACGGGAGCTGTGGCCGAACGGCATAGGAGCGCCGTGTAGCTGCACCGGCGGCAAACGAAAGGATGAGAACACGCATGCGCGCCTGGAGATGGCGATAGCCCACCTATACATCCCAAAACACTCCTTTTAACCGGTACTCGAGACTTCTTCGCTGCATACTGGTCTCGGTGATGGCGCTGATAGCATATACTCATAAAAAGATTTGAAGAAAACAAAAACGGTCCCTGCAGATCCCTGTGACAGCGCCGCTTCTCCAGCAGCTTGCGTTGGCTGGAAGCGTGCCCAAGACGTTGTCAGACGTGTCTCTGCTATCGGCGCCATCGCTGAGACCTGTATGCTGCAAAGAATGCTCGAAGACAGGTTAAAAGAAGTGGTTTGAGATGCATAAGTGTGGTATCGCCGTTGTAGGCGCGCATGAGTGTTCTCGTTTTTTTTTTGTTTGCCGCCGGTGCAGGTACACGGCGCTCCTATGCGGTTCGGCCACAGCTCCCGTGCTCCAATTCCTTCTGACGGCTCCTGTACGTTCGTTTTTTTAAAGCTAGGCTTTCGTGTGTGTGTGTTATTTAGTTAGTTAGTTAGTTAATTAGTTAGTTTGTGCTTGTTTGTTCTCATGTGTGCTTGCTAGCTTGCTTTGATTCGGTTCAGAACTTGCTTTAACTAAACAAATTGTTGTCCTCAATCTTGAATTTCTCTTCTCTTCCGTGGTCGTCGTTGTGGGGAAGCCTCGTGTATTCCGCACAACCGGAATCCGGGAACTTCAACAATTTCCAAATATGTGGAACGTGTGAAGACGCTCTGCTTAAAGGGGCTGTGCCCGATTCTCCCCCAAGAACGCGTGCGCCTAACTGCCAAATTTTATACATGCATCTACCTAGGTCACTTCGAGGAGTGGCTAGTCGCAGCACGACATCCATGAACAGTTCGTAGCTTAGTTCAGAATTCTGTGTCACTTCAGCTTCGCTGGCCATTTGCATTCACAGAGTGGAAAGCCCTATGATTTTTATGCAGTATTTCTTAATTGTCTTGTGGAAATAATGCAGGTTGCAGTCTGTTTGATGTCAAGATTGCCAGCCTTAATCTTGCATGTCGCGGCTGCACAAAACATGATATATCTATTTGACGCCGTTCTCAGCAAACCCCCCACCGCATACTGTTTAGAGTGGTGTTAGGTCATTTGTGCTAGGTAACACGTACTCGATAAATTTCACCTGTCAGCACGTTTAATAGCACTTAACGTTATCTGTGCGGCTGCTGGATGAGGAACACCACAAAATTAAGGCAACCAAAACAAGAGTTCAGCACAACGTAACGTGAAGAATTCTCCTTGTACTGGAATGATACTATGAATGATGGAATGAGTAGGCATCGAAGGAGAACAAGGTTCTGTCGCCCAAACAACACCAGGTTTGCGAAGGGGTAGTAAGTGAAGTGCTTTTTCAAGTGACGGTCAGCTGCCGCGTTGGGGTCGATGGCCGCTCGTACAGCCCCGTGCTGCTCGCTGACACGAGAACACTACGCCGCTTCACTGCGACGTCCCTTTCATGCGGTGGTTGTGCTTGTTTTCATTCGGGTATGGCGTTTCGAGTTCGCTATTGTATGGCACCGCTGCGAACCTCACGGTTCTTGGCAGCATGCATCGGGCAGCCCGAAAGAGCTTACGTCTTATCTCCTCAAGCTTGGAGAGGGAGACCGGCTTCTCCTCAGGCGGCCCATTTTTGCGGAAATCAAGCTCCTAGAGAGAAATGTATGACATAGTTGGGCTGAGAAACTTAATTCACTTCATGAGCTCTCGTTTTGCTGCTACTGCCCCATGCAGAACCTCCAAATACCCCTCCGCTCACTTTCTGCTCCACGCTAAGAAGGTCAAACTGCCCCTCCCTTACTTCCACGTTCGTCTTCTTCCCTTCTCTCCAATCACCACACTCCCCTCCTTCCACTTCCTCTCGGCACCCCTCTACACACGGCACAAGTTTGAAGGTCAACTGGCGAGACTGCGATCCGGGCTTGGCCACTTCGCGTCTAAACGGTGATATCGTGGGGATGTCGCGAAGAATATTTTTGCTTTAGAAAAAAAAATCGCGCCAATCCACCCCGTGAATGTGGTTGAAAAGAAAAGCTGTAAACGGCACCCATAACAATTACCCATGCGACGTAACTTAAATTCCCTCACATCACTCTACAAATAGCAAAACCAGAGAGAAGTGAAATGCAATTAACCACACCACTTATTACTTCAAAGAGATATTCTTGTCAAGGTTAAATCAATGCATGAAGCCTGAACGGTGTTTGGTTGAGTTGTATTGGTGTAGCAAAAGAGTGGAAACTTTTTTTATAAAATTAAAGTAAGCTCTAACCCGGTGTTAGACGATCTGTCTTCTCCTTCTCTGCGCCGCGGACGGAGGCGACGAGATTTGCGGCAGAGAAGGAGGAGGAGGAAGAAATACTTCTGTTCAGATTTCTGAACGGCCCAGAGTGCAGCCCTGGGGAGTGATTCCTTCTTCTGTGGGGCCCATATGCAGTCCGCGCGGCCCGTGTTCTGTACACCCGCTGAAGCTGGGTAGGTAGAGAGGGTCTCGACAGCAGCATCTCCCATTGCTCTTGTTGGGTAGTTGACGGAAGGAGAGGAGGGTGCTCAGGGCTAAAGTCGCACAGCCCGATTACGGGGCGGAGTGTTCCTACTTCTGAGCAAAATTTACATTCAGCGTCGTAGCTATTCGGATACATGAAGTGAAGACGCGTAGGCTGTGGGAAGGAGCCCCGACTGTATGAGGCGTAGGGTAGTTTGTTGTTCTCTGGAAAGGGCAGGGTAAGGCGAAGGTACGGTCTGACTCAGAAGGCGATAATGCTGGGTCATCTCCCTGAACGTGACAAGCTGGTGACTGTCCTCGTGCAGCTCCATAGCACGGGAGGTAAAAGCGCAGGCTTGTTGGCTGGGCGCATTTGTTGCCCTCCATTGAAGCGTGAGCGGGTGTCCAGATGAGCTGAATGGAACCGTTTGGGGAGTGGTTTTTTTCACACGCGTAGGGCAGGTCAGGACAACAAACCCTACTGGTAATTCCAGTAGGCTTGCTGGGAATCGATGACTACCCTCCGAACCACTGGTTGAGCGAGAGCCAAGGTGATGGCTGCCTCTTCTGCTGCCGCCATTTCTTGGGTCCTAAGCGAGGTACACGCAAGGAGGTTGGTTCTGGAGGTAGCCACGATGATGGCGTATTGCTGCCCTCGATGTTTGGAGGCGTCTGTATAGATAACTGCATGATCCCCACCGAGGGTGGTGGTTAGAGCTTGAGCCCGTGCTTTTCGTTGACCCTCGTCATGTGAGGGGTTCATATTTCTAAGCAAAGGGAGCATCTTTAGTTTTAGTCGCCAAGAGTCTGGGAGTACGTCAAGCAGAGTGACATTCTGGGCTGCCCAGCCAATCTGGTGAAGCATGCGGTTACCCATCGCAGTTCTGAGTCGGACCTTCTGGTTGGAAAGATGGCCTTCTATCAGCTCTTCCACCGTGTTGTGTAGCCCCGTGCTAGCAGCCTCTGTGGGGACGCACCCATGAGAAGACCAATGGCCGGACCTTCTGGTTGGAAAGATGGCCTTCTATCAGCTCTTCCACCGTGTTGTGTAGCCCCGTGCTAGCAGCCTCTGTGTGGACGCACTCATGAGAAGACGAATGGCCTGCTCGACGGCCTTTCTAATTATTATATAAAGCATCTCTCTGTCTTCCTTGTCGAGAAGAAGACAGGGGGTTGACGTAAGTAACTCTCGAGAGGACAAAAGCTTCAGTTAATCGAAAGGTACCGGATTCCTTTAGGCTTTGCTTCTTGGTGGCAACTCGCCTGATCATGTGTATGATTTGATTAATGCTGTTTTTGAGGCGCTGCAAGGAGACGTGACTCTTGGTGTTAGCCTCGAGATGTAGGCCCAGGATCTTGATGCTGGGGCTTGGAGTGATGGCCTGGCCATCAAGGAGTATTTGAATGTATTCCTTGGTTTGGCGTGAGGGCGGACGACAAGGAGCTGTAAGTGTTTGCGTGAACACTGGAGGCCACAGGCTTTAGCACATTGGAGTACTAGAAGTGAGATGCCATGCATTGGTGTGAGCTTCCTTGAATTTTTTTAACTCTTCTCCCATGAGAAAGGTGCGCACAGGGCCACTAGACGGGCGTGAGTGGTCGCGTAACGCTTTCACGTGGCATTCAGCGAGAACGCAGGGGGTAAACCCGTAGATGTGCTTGGTGAGTACACCACCTTTCTTCCCAGTCTTCGCGTGGGCTCGTAGCTAAATCGGTAAGACAACGGGCTCTTACTTTGTTAGTCTATTAGTTCCAGGTTCGATTCCCGGCGCTGCCAGTAGATTCTTTTATTTGTTCGCTGGCGTTTTCTGGTGACACCAACGGTCGCGAAAGAACCCTTGGGGGGTAGAGGTAAAAAGCTTTGCTTTAAAAAATGCGGGGGATCCTTATAACCTTCTAAGAATAGGAAGATGAAGGCGCGTCCAGTTGGGCCGTCCCTTGATTTCCTGTTGAACTTTCTGCTGAACTTTGCTGCCGTGCCCTCGGAGAGCATCGTCCGAAGTTCGTTCCGCTCGCTCACCAGGACCCCCCTGATGATCCGCTGTCGAACTTCTACCTAAACTTTAGGGCCGCACAGACCAGTGGACAGCACCTCTCGCCCAAACTTGACCACATCCGGAGCCGTGGCGGTCGCGGCGGCCCTGTGGGCCTCCCCCAACCCCAATATTAAACTCTCTCTCTCTCTTTCTCTCTCTCTCTCTCCCTCTCTCTCTCTCTCTCTCCCCCTCTCTCTCTCTCTCTCTGTCTCTCTCTCTCCGGCCCTCGCTACGCTCCATCGCTTGGAGCTTTCCGCTCGCCTCCGCCAGAAACTTTCCCAACTTGAGGCGCTCGTATTACACGTGTGGCAGAGGCCTATCCTACTTTGGCGCTGCGGTTTTCATTACCCGTCGCGCACTGCGTCGACCTCTTTCAGGACCCTCGTCCGAATTTCCTCACCCAGTGCTGTTTCCCTTTCCTAGTGCGCCACCCCCTCCGCCTGCTCGCTCAGGCCCAAACCTCAACTTGGCCTCAAATGAACCTGCATCGCTTGTTTTGCTGCAAGGGACGCAGAAAGATGGTAGCGGTCTTTCTAGTTCCGATAAAGCCACTATTGCTTAGTTCAGTTCTGATCTTCGTACTTCCCATCCTGTTTAGCAATCCAGGTTCGCTTCGAATATGGGGCCAATTTTGGAACAGTGGGACAGCTGTACTTTGTCCACCTCACTCTGCAGCGCGAAGGTTTAAAAAGAACACTTTATAGACCTGAGCAACTGTTTAAAATGGACCCTGCAACGCTTTTTAAACTTTTTTAAATATCTTAAATGCTTGCAGAACGTAGTCACCTAACACACCCAGTACTTAGATTAGGGGGTCGCAAAGTACCTCAGTCAAAAAATTACTGCTCTATGCCCGCAGATAACTTGGAAACTCGCTCCAAAGGTTTTTCTCTCTTTTCCGGTCTTGACGTTCTTCAACGGCTCGAATTAAGTCCCTAAGGCCTTGTAGCGGCTGTTGGCCGGTTTTCTTTCAGTTCGTGCAATGAACGCTTTTCGATAGCAACTTAAAAAAAGCCACAATAACAAAGCAGAAATGAAAGGCTATCTGGTGCGACGAGCAAATCATGCAGTGTCGCTCCGTGCTGGATATATCTATATCTTTGGCAGTGGTTCAAAACGCGCAGGAAAGAGTAAAAGCGCTTATCAAAAGTGTTGCACGGTCCCTTAAACATTCATTTTTTATTCGACCGAATTCATTACAATTCACGTTGTAGCCGTAGCGGCTACCGCTTCTTTTTCCTTCTTATCTCTTTTTTTTTTATTGCGTCGTTTTCCACGGGGCTTAAGTAACAAGGAAACAATGGACAAAACATGACAGAAGTACGACACATAAGGAAAGAAAAAAAAAACAAAGTGATGCGGGCACTACAGGAAACTATGCAGTCCAGTTTCCGAAATGAATTCCCAGAGGTTCTTGTAAAGGGGGCCGTGCGTCCACCCATGAATATCGGGAGGGCAGCCTGGGCGATCTCTTATTCGTAGTTGTTTGACGAGTGGGAAACTACAAATAGTTTCCCACTCATCGGAGCTCAGTCATTCTTCGACACATAACTATTGTTTTTAAAGTTATTTGATTACTTCGAATAGCGACGTCAGAAGGCTGCGCTTCGGCGTTGGTTGCATTTTCTAGCGAAGTAACTTCATTTTCGACTAGGGTCTTTAAAGGGACAGGCAGAACTGCCACTTTTCATTCTACCGTAATCAACCAAAATTTAAGATACTGTTTAAACTTCATAGCTAGACTTCATTTCGCTTGACGATTCCGCAATTCTTGCCTCATTCATCTGATGTTGTATAACTGAACTCTGGTATACAAGTTTGCTTTTGGTGTTCTAGTTACGAACCTCGGAGTTTCAAATTCCTACAACGAATCCGTGAATCCACGTCACGTCAAGATTCCATTTCAGCCCCGAGAGAGCACTTGGAATTCTTAAAAGGAATTCCGCGCCGTATTTCATGCATGTATTCTCGCGAAAAAGTTTTTACCGGCACCCTCGCCAATTGTTGGGTTTATAGTTACAGTATGAACGAATATTTCAATTATCACTTTGTATTTTTATCTCGAGAGTTCACGAGATATAGCGATTTTATTTGCGTATTTATGCAGCGATGGAAGCACTGGGAATTATTACTACAAATTTCCACAATTCAGAAAAACAGGAACTGGAGGACGTTAAATCTCCACTTCGCTCTTATAATTATACCCACTGTTTAATTTCACATGCAGAATTAATATTCCTCGTTCCTATTATTATATTTTATTTTTCAACAAATAAATAAACAGCTTGTTGTATTATGCACCGAGCAACGAAGGTGGATGCATTCATTTTTTACTTCAACATTCCGTCAGAACATTTCAATCATGCATAGAAAGCGAGCATTTTTACTTGCCTTTCCCTACTTTTGCCTTATTTGCGATCATGTCTCTCCTTTTACACCTATTTCTCTAACATATCAGTCGAGCTCATTTCCGCCCTTCAAGCTTTCTGCTTCAGCTTTACCCCAAGCGCATGTCCTCCTCTCAATTTTTTACACCCCTCGTTCGTGCGTGGCTTAATCGGCTGCGCTCCCATTTTCTCCGCATAAGTCCTGGATTCCATCCCCACAAATAAAAAAGTTAAAATTTCGTTTTGAGCCATTATTTTCTTTCAAAACGATAGACTTTCTTGTGCTACTTGAACGCGAAAATTTTGGTCTGTCTGTCTCTATGTCTATCTGTCAGTCCCTTGATTCACCCGCCCGGCCAAAAGTTAAAAGATTTCCTGAATGAGGCGTTTATATAGTCAAAATATTTGCAAAAATAATAAATCTGGTTGCAATGTTCATACTTGTTATGTTGAGCAAAAAGAGAGCATTAGGCATACTTGAGGTAAAACGTCAATACATGAGTGATATTTCCAGTGTTCTGTTAATTGAAAATGCATGAATGCCTAATCTTTAGAAGAGGAAAAAAAAATACGCATTGAAAATAATGTTTTGACCCAAAAATGCAACAAGCGCTCGCGCCGCCCCCTCGGGGCGACATTCCAAGAACCCAAACAGTAACAAAAGGTTCAAGTAGATGGAGTGCGAGCAGTGGAACGCGGCAAACTTGAATTGACTTGAGCAAACCTCCACTGTATTTATCGTGGGAGGAGCGAGACTGGAGATGGGGACCGCGAGAAATGAAGGCGAAAGAGGCGTAAGGGAGACGTTGCAGGGGCGGCAGAAAGCTATCGTCTTTTGACGACATTTACAGTGAAGGGAACAGACACGCATCCATTTTTTGGATGCGTGTCCCCCCCCTCCTGAGCGGTTTCATCTCAGTTGGTCAAAACACCAAGGCGGCAAGAATTCATGTGAAGACTGCATGCTTCACGCCTTCCAAGGCTTCACGTTAGTCGGCATGGACCGGGATTTCTTTTTGTGTATACTATACTCAGCATGGCAGTGCTTGGTGAAACAGAATGCTAATCTAGAAAGAGAGTAAGAAAGAGTCCCCACGGGGTTCATGGTGCGTGATGACTACTGAGGCCTCACAGCCTAATGGCGTGATGTAACATTTTGCGCAATAGGCAATGTAGATGACTAGCTATCACTTTGATACTGAGATGGTAGCGATTGGCACCCTTCTGTTTTTTTTAATGATTGAGCAAGGTAGCCACAATAAAAAACACCACTTTCGAATTTTATACAATTTGATGGATCCTGTTCTTTAAATGGTCCATTTAAAATTGCAACACCAGCTTGTCCCAGAGTCAAATCCTAGGGAGCTTCGTAGGCGCCTATCGGGGTAATTAGGAAATAGCACAATAATTTGAAGCGCCTTTCGATACACCTGTGAGAAAAAAAAAACATTTCTGAAAGTCTGCGCTGCAAGCGAGCATCATGCTCAGGCGGGTACTGTAAGAGCCTCACCACGGAAGAAAAGAAGAATGAAAACATGCCATTCTTGTGAGAATGCATGTGCAGACAAAAAAAAGTTAAAAACTGAACACCGGACTCCCTGTGTTAAAAAAACATTTTTATAGATCCATAAAACCTAGTTGGTTGATACGCTGCCACATTTCAGCCAGCTGCGAAATCCACGGGCGTGTACGGCGCAAAGAAAGCATAGAGTGTGGAGTGCTTGGCCCCAAAGGTACCAAATATAGTTTCCCCAAAGCAACAATTCAGACAGTATATCCCGACCTACGATAAGAGCCACTGACGGGCACTGCAAATGCCCACTAATGCTACAGGGAAGTACGAAACATCCTTCCATCAGTACCGATGTCTTTCGGGCTTCCTATAAGTGCAAATACTCGCCTTTCGGCAGGTATGTCCACACACCGTCGGGGGCAGCACATAGTTGCTTTTCAAAATACAAATGACAGTAAGAGGTGCGGCTATGAAGGGGTGGTCGCGTTCTATGGAGCAGGAAAAATCGGCTAGGTGCTGTTTGTCCGGTGTCTTGAGAAATAAAGCAACACGAAGTGCCTTGGTACCACCAGTGGCCCACCATTCAAACAAAAATAACAAAAAAATTGGGACTCACATATGAATTCTATTACAGTACAGTCACGTGCCCTTCGTACATTTTGGGGACGCACGTGGTGCTACACTTGGCTTCTCGGCTGTGTCATAGTTCTTGACATCGGCCCTCTGTTCTTCATCCTTTTAGGATGAAGGACCGACTGCCGATGTATATATATTCGTATAGGATCGGAGGAGATGCCAATATATATGCACTAATCCTTCGTTAACTCGAACTCTGATATCTCAAAACTTTTAGCGGATTTTAGGAATTCGACTTAACGAAGGAGTACTGTATATATATATATATATATATATATATATATATATATATATATATATATATATATATATATATATATATATATAGACCGAAAATAAGGGTTGGCAGTCAAGAAAACCTCGGAAAGCAAAGGGGAGGTTGTGGTGGGTCATAAAAAGAGATGAAGAATTTTTGAGTCAGAAAGAAAGTGGTGAAAAAATGCCCGCCGGGTGGGATCCGAACCGACGACCTCCAAGAAACAGACCTCCAGAAAATGTACCTTAACATAAATACCCGAGAAGGTGGTGGGGAAACAGCCCCGCCGGTAGCGTAGTGGTTATCGCACCAGACCGGTATTCTGGAGGTCGTGGGTTCGGATCCCACCTGGCGGGAATTTTTTCTCCACTTTCTTATTTTCGAAATTTGTTATCTTGAGCTACTACATCCTCCCCTTTGCTTTCCGAGGCATTCTTGACTGCCAATCCTTATTTTCTGTCTTATTCTCAACGAGCCCCTCATTTCCTATTCTGAATCGCTATATATATATATATATATATATATATATATATATATATATATATATATATATATATATATATATATGTGTGTGTGTGTGTGTGTCGAACCGAAAAAAATACCGGTTCGGTTACGGTTATGTATCAGGCGAAACGTGTCCAGTTCAGCACACTACACGAACACTTTCCTGAAGTATAAAGACTCTAGTGAAAAGAAGTCCCTACCCGACAACAACAAATCACAGACTTCTTACAACTCCCTGTTTTCACTACATGAGCTGAGGGCTGCTCTGAGCACGTGTAAACCCTCAGCTCCAGGCCCAGACAACATTACATATACAATGATACAACATCTACACGCAGACACACTTGAAGCACTTCTACATCTATATAATAAAATATGGCTTTCGGGGCACATTCCACACTCTTGGAGGGAGGCCATTGTTTGATTGATTGATTGTAGGGTTTAACGCGCCGACGCAACGCAGGCGATGAGGCGCGCCGTAGTGGAGGGCTCCGGATTAATTTTGACCACCTGGGGATCTTTAACGTGCGCCGAAATCTCGAACACACGGGCGTTTTTGCTTTTCGGGGGAGGCCATTGTAGTGACTTTCTTGAAGGACGGAAAGGACCCATCGTCCCCCTCAAGTTACCGTCCAATAGCCCTGACGAGCTGCCTGTGCAATCTCTTCGAGAAGATGATCAATCGTAGGCTCGCGTACTTCCTGGAGTACAATGGTCTTCTCGAAACCTGCCAGGCAGACTTTAGGGTTGGGCGATCGACGAACGATCAACTGGTTGCACTTGACTCATACATCAAGGATGCCTTCGTGCATAAGCAGTACTGTTTAACTCTCTTTTTCGACATCAAAAAGGCCTACGACACCGCTAGGCGTTATGGGATCCTTAGTGACCTCAAGTCATTCGGTGTTTCGGGTAACATGTTGAACACCCTTGTTAGTTATTTGTCAGAGAGAACGTTCAGAGTAAGAGTTGGTTGTACACTTTCAAAGGTTCACGTCCAAGAAAATTGCGTGCCGCTAGGTGGCGTGTTGAGTTGCACTCTCTTCATAGTAAAGATGAACTCTCTTGGAAAGGCACTGCCACCAACCATTTCTTATTCTATGTATGTAGACGACGTGCAAATATCTTTTAAATCATGTAATATGTCAATATGCGACCGTCAAGTCCAGCTTGGTGTCAAGAAGCTTGCCGGCTGGGCAGACAAGAATGGGTTTAAGTTGAATCCTGCAAAAAGCTCCTGCGTTGTGTTCTCCAGGAAGCGCGCGATCCTTCCGGACCCAGACATTACTCTTAATGGCGTGTCGCTTCCTGTGAACAAGCAGCACAAGTATTTAGGTGTTCTGTTTGACCAGAAACTCACATTCATTCCACACATCAAGGAACTGAAACATAAATGTCTGAAAACAATGAATATTCTGAAGGTTCTCTCCCACCAATCGTATGGTTCCGACAAAGAACTCCTACTATGGCTCTATACTGCTTTGGTTGGGTCTCGTTTGGACTATGGCAGTGTGGTATATGGGTCGGCGAGTAAAACAGCGTTGCGAATTCTTGACCCAGTGCTACACTTGGGGCTTTGTCTCGCCTCGGGTGCTTTTCGCACTAGCCCTGTCGAGAGTCTGTATGTCGTGTGTAATAAGTGGAGTCTTCAGAATCAACGAACGTACATGGATTTGCTTTATGCTTTTAAGATTTCATCCCTGAATAACCATCCTTTTTATCCTGTTTTTAACGATACATCAACGTGTCTGCTCTTTGTAAATCGCCCATCCGTTCCTCTGCCCTTTTCACTTAGAGTGAGAGAGCGAGCCTCGGCTCTGAGTGCTTTGTTTTTAGATGTGTACAGGTCATCCTTTTCAAACATTTTACCGCCTTGGCAAGTTCGCTCTGTGTCGTGCGACCTTTCTTTTATAAAACTTGACAAAAATCGGGTACCACGAGCTGCAATACTGCAGCACTTTCTGTCTTAGCTGTTGAAATACACATGTGCAGAATTTTATAGTGACGCTTATAAAACCTCCACTATGGTCTCCTGCGCTGCTCATGGTCCGAATTTCAATGCGGCCAGAACCATGAGCGTGCACACAATTTTTTCAGCAGAAGCGTATGGAATTTTACTGATTGTACGACAGATACTTGAAAATCAAATTCCAAAGTCTATCATCTACACAGACCCCTTGAGTGTTGTTCGTGCAATGTCATCGCATAAGCCCCCCCCATAAAACCACATAGTTAATCTTGTTTTCAACACTATCATGTCTCTGTATGCGCAAAAGCATCAGCTGCTCCTCTGCTGGGTCCCAGGACACGCTGGGATTGCTGGGAACGCGTTGGCAGACGAGAGGGCCGTTGCTGCTGCACTCAGGAACACTGTAGACATTACAACGATACCCCATACAGACGTCAAGCCACACATAAGGCAACACTTGCGCAGAACATGGCAAACACACTGGAATGAACAGACAGACAACAAACTACATGTAATAAAGCCACACTTAGGACGGTACACATCTGACTCACACAACAGACACATGGAAGTCGCCTTGGGTAGGCTGCGGATAGGGCACACCCATGCAACGCACTCGTATCTGCTGACGGGATCTTCTAGACCCCAGTGCAACAGGTGCGGAGAGGCCCTATCCGTAGTGCACATACTAATCACATGCAAGGCACTTTACACAACACGACACAAACACTTCAGAGAACTCTACAGACAACATATCCCCCTACATCCATCGCTGTTTCTTGGTGACGATGCCATGGTTTCCGTGAAATGTGTGTTTGAGTATTTGTCAGACGTTCAGTATTTCAACTTCATTTCCTATCACGCATAATCAAATCTGGCCCCATACACCAGCCATCACCATTACCTTTAACTGATTTTACTATGTTCGGCTGACGCGTTTTTTTACCTACCTTTTTGTGGTAACAACTTCACTTCATTAAATAACCTTTTCTCTGGTGCTCTTTGCCCTTAGTCGGCCTTGCGCCATAAAAACCCAACCATCATCATTAGTCCGTAACGAGAAGCATTACCTCGACGTTCTTCGGGGCGGCGTTTATCGTCCGCGTTTGATACTGGCGCGCACGGTACAGAAATGGATTAACGTTTGTTAAAACTTTTTACGAAACATTACGGTATCAATGGCCGCTAACTCTTGATGCCGGCATGTATCCATAAAACGAAAAAAAAAACACTACTCAAGCTGTAGATGCAAGAGACACTTCCCGTAGCAAGTGATACGGTGAAAAACCCTACCACGCGAGAACAGCACAAAGGCGTACTTGAACTTTACGGCACAAGTTTCGTGCTAGCTTTACAGGTGCAGTGCCGTAGCACTAGCCTGCAGAAACACGAATGAGGACGAACATGTATGGTTTCATAGGCGTTACTCTTAGTTACCATAATATCCAAGCATAAAAATTAGCGGTCTGTGTTGCCGCAATTTACGTGGCTTGTCATGTTGGGAAAACACTTCAAAGGTCGCAACACGAAAGAAAAGACAGCACGCTACTGCTAATCTGCCACCCATTTCTTTTCAGCACTTGTGTCCAGTCCTTTCTTTCCGTGTCGCAATCATTTTTATGCTTCACACCACAGAACTCAGATAACGTACCTGATATCCAACTTATGAGAGGTTGTGTATTTGTAAGCCTAAAAAGAGTACTCAAACCTAAATTATTTTTGATGTCGACTATATTGTAGTAGAGCCAGTATCAAATACAAAACAAAGTGGGAAGCTACAAAACATAACATTTAGGTGACACACCATATCACAAAATAGGAATGGACTCTCCAGGAATTCGGTGTGGCTGCTTTTGTCTGATGAAATAGCTGCTATTCTTCCTCGTAATGGAAATTGCAATCCTGAAAAATGCAAAACATTTTAATTATGCTTAAAACAAGTGTACTGCTGGGACTCCATACTAAGGCATGACTTTATTCTAATAGTACATTACAAATTAACCTCTACCGGAATTTCAAATTTACTGGAATTTCAGAGATATTGCTTTTAATATGGTTAGCATTGGTAGGTAACTCCCACTAGCTTTTGGTCAGTAGGTGTTTTGCAACAACATCATGTGTGAGGGGTTAATTACTCCTTCAAAGCAGAGAGTGGCCATCAAACCTATCTGGCGATAGTCGGTCATTTGACATGATGAAATGCAATACACCGCACTACAACACACAAATGCAATACAACACACCGCACCACCAAGACACCAGAAACACAACACTGCCTTCTGTTGTGTCTCCCTTCCTTGTCCCATCCTTGTTAGCACTTTCTATTTCATCATGTCATAGTGGAGGAAGGGGTGAAAGGGTGAAGCAAATTTAGTTGGTCACTCAAGTCTTGCAAAACCTGAACAATGCTAATTGTGTAACTCCGCAGACTTTCGCGATTAGTTGGTTTTTCATTCCAGCTTTACCTCTGATCTCAGTTTCTTTGCTAGTATAAACACTATAAAAGGTTGTTTTCGTACTTGAGAATCCTGCAGGGTTTATACTGGGTTCTACTGCATAAAGGACAATGTTGTTTTCTCTAGCCTTCTAAGCCATGATTATAAACTGATTGGAGTTCACCATGAAGACAGATACAGATGTAAAGCACGCGAAGAAGAGGCGTGGCTGATTCGTAACATTCAAAGCTTTCCAGTTCAGAGAAATTTCAAGTTAAACAAGTTTGACGCAACAAAGTCATACTGTTTTTGTGGTCTTGTAGGCCAGTGGCTCACATATTCGGGCACACAATGGCATTAAAGGGGTCTGCGAAGCCAACTTAGCAAAGTGAACACCCCACTCCTCACACTCCTTGCACAACAGGGTTTTGTGCCTTTACTCTGTCACACATGATGTTGGTGCAAATAGTTGTCACAAATTATGTGCAGTTCATAGGCTCCTTTGCACAGTTGAGGCATTTGTTCAGTGCAGAAAAGGACATAGAACATGAAACACAGAGCATGGCCACAAGTGCCACACTCTTTAATAAATACCACAAATTTTGTACTCCTGCACCAAATAACTGTGTTACTATACAGTCACGATCGCTTTTCTTGCTTTCACTGGCTTGAGACCAATACATTTCATTATATTGGAATGTTCTTCAGAAAGTTTTTTACAGCCTGGTATACGGGACAATAACCAATATAGCTCGAACACAAAAAAAAATCATACAGTCATGCGTGCACTGCTCACAATGTCTGAATGAAACCGATGTGTTTGAAGATATTGGGTGCAAACACATCTATTGCAAATGAGGTCTGAGATAGCTAGTAAATGCACAGTTCATAGTCTAAGAAAAAAACTATTTAAGCATCAGCCTGTTTAGCACAAGCAAATGTGTTGCAAGAAGGCAGGAGCGGGTAAACGAGTGCCATGTACCATGAGGCAATACTAGCATTATGCTTGATCAACCACCCTCTCTGCACCATGCTTTCACTATTTGATGAAAACCTGCGCATGCGTGTACAATGCTAATCAGCCCCCACATTTACTCGGCAACGCCAGGAAATATTGTTTAGCCTTGTCAATGTACTGTGCATGTGAGATAGCGGCAACATTTTTTTGTTCTCCCTATCAACAGTACCGTGTGGGACGTCTCCTGCATTTACACTTTTTGTGGTCCGCACACCATACTCACCAAAGTGTTGCTAGGAAATTATGCAAGCATGTTGTCAGAGCTGGCTTCAACATGTAAGTAAATAGAAAGAGTACACTCTTTAGGGTGCCCTCACGTTTTGCCAATCATGTGCGGCAGAGCAGTTACTATATAAACGTCACGGAGCTTGGTTAATAGTGTGAACACAAAAAGCTGCAGTTATGCCGTATTCTTACATCAAATGGCCTAACAATGTGTCAGGGCACTGCAATGTAAATTCGGTTCTTGATGCACCAAATGACTTCACACCTGTATGTGCAGGGCTTACACACAAAAGTAAAGGCTGGTGTTTTTGAAAAACGGTGACTAATTACACAAATTGCTAAGTTAGGCCCCATGCTCCGCAGGAGTTGTTTACCAGTTTCCAACATCTCGTGGCTATGCTTAAGAGGTCCAAAGAAAGAAAGTGAACAAAACAAGCGTTGACTCAGCGGTTGCGCGAAACTAGTAAACCACTTGTGAGTCGACGCTTGTTTTCTTCACCTTTGGTCCCCGTTTTTTTGCGTCATGGCCGGGACGGCTGCACCTGCACTGTGACAGACAGCGTTCTGTAAAAAAGTGTTGAAAAGAGGAGAGACAAAAGCGGCACAGAGGAAGACCCTGCCTCGTGTTGCTGTAAAGGGTGCCAAATACAGCAAAATAAAACAAAGAATGCGGTCTGTGTAGGGAGAGGTGAGCCAAATCAGAAAAAAACGATGCAGTAAGCTATTGGCTCACGGTGTCACACGCTGTGCAAACAACCCAAAACGTACAACTGTAGTAATGTTGGAAAATGGGCAAGTTAGTAAACAGTCATCTCCGCAGCCAGTAGGTGCACAAAAAGCAATATTGAATCCAATAAAATTCTCTGAATTATTGGGTAAAATTTCTCATTTTTTGTGCACATGCTCGGTAACGTTTTTTTGCAACATCAATGAGTTTATTTTAGTTGGAGTAAAAGCTTATCCTGCGTTTTTTTGTCCGCCTGTTCTGTTTGTTTTGTGCTGATGAGATAAACATGCACAACTGCATTCGGCTGGTTTATTCAAGTGAACTGTGCGGTCTAATGAAAAAAAAAACGCGACGAAGCCGAACGAATCATGATTGCTACACACTATATGATAGTCTCCAATAAGGAGTTCTGTCCAAAAATTTTTAAAGCAGTACTGAGCCAAATATTTCAATGCTGGAACAACTAGGCAAATAGCGTATTTATGTACAGATCTGTCTAGGAAGTTTGGACACCAACGGGTACGTATAACGCATGTTTAGTCGTAAATATAGTTTGCCCATAAGAGAAAATGGGCATGGAACAATTACCAATATAAGCAGCGCCATGACATGTTGAGGGCTTGGCAGCATGAACTGCTCCCATCGGGCCGCATGTACGATGTACTACATAGTGAGCGGGACACGTCACGAAACTCTGCTCGTGTACGGCCAGCCAACCTGCACCATTAAGGAGGGTCACGCGTAGAGCACCGTTGTTTTACAGCATTCAAAGAATAAATGTCTCTATGCTTACAGAGGTTTAAGATTATCATTACAATGACACGCCGCGGTGGCTAAATGGCTAACGTGTTGTCTATTAAGCACGAGGTCCCGGGTTCGATTCCCGGCCTCGGCGGCAGCTTCTCTGATGGAGGAGGCGGAAAGAAAAAACGCCCCTGTGTACGTGTACGTGTGTACGTGTACGTGTGTACGTGTGAAAGATCCCCAGGTGGTCGAAATTAATCCGGAGCCCTCCTCTACAGCGCGATTTAATTCCTGCTTCCACTAGTGATTTTTATGAAGATTGATAGCACATATTCTCCCCACATTATTACGTCTTTTCCTGCATAGGTACCTTTGCTTTTGCTAAGAGTCCCGCTGCAAGCAATAACCACCTGTAGCTGGCGCTACCTGCACCACTTACGGCTAGCACTAGCCCTATGTTGTTGCTGGCTGCACCATGCACTGTGCGAAACTGACGTCATGTGGATCATGCAACGCTGACCCAAAACGGTGATGCCAATAGGGTTGTCGTCGTGGTGGCCCCTAGTACAGGTTGCAATTAAACCCAAACTGGCGCAACTAAAAAAAGGCCTGCATAATAAGGTCAGCGACGGGCCATTTATTGCCCCCCATGATTAAATGCTATGACTAGGCACCAATAGCCGGAAAAGAGACAAAAAAAATTTGTACCAGTATTTCTTTTAGTTCCAAATGCCCCCACGGACAAGCACAGCTATGGATAATTAATAGTAATCCTCAAAAATTGCAACCAACCAAACTTTGCATGCCCATATAATAGTCACCAGCCACAAACATGTATGCGAAATATTTCCTTTTTGTATACGGTTCGTGCTATTATTGGAGCAGTCAAACGTAGACCGATAATAAAGATTTAGTATAAAGTGTCCAAAATAAACATTAAACGCAATAGTCAAATCTCGTTAATGTTAGTAAACACAGCATGAAATTCTTCAACTAAATTTTGTAAAGAGACATAACTTGCTGGAAAATGTTTTCTGGCAAAAGGACATGTTACTAGGCAAATGGGCAGTTGCAAAACATGACAAAACATTACGAATATTGGACATAAGCTTAAGATTGCAAAAACACAGGACAAGAACAAGTGCTAATTCTCCGCTATTATTAAACACAGACTGTATGTATGCACTGAAATATCGCGCAGGTGCACAAATGCTTCCAATATTCCCGAGCATTCTGAATACACAACACCTTTTCCCGACGTGCCCAAGCCTATGCGCATGCAGAAAAAAAAAACTTTGTGTACAGTGCTGAACGAAAGTTTATTTTTCCCTCTCTGTGTCGGGCAATGCAGTAACGATATCGCTCAGAAAACAGGCACTGACCACTAAGAATAGTAATTTTGCCCCCTTGTCCCTCCATTCCCCTTTGTGGGGCGTGCACTTGTTCAATTAAATCGGGCTAGGGTTCTAGAGCAATGCACACACCGACCAGCCCGGAAGCCCATTAAATGCTTTTATTTATGAATGGGGGCTCAGCTGGGTAGTACTCTTTATTTCTATCTCTGAGCCTTTCTTTCATGTAGATTTGTTTATGATTATGTGCTTTTGCTTGGGTTGGCGAGGGGGATGATATGCCTTAACAAATTCAAACTGTGGGTTTTACGCACTGAAGCTATGCCTCGCCTATCATGGGTACAGTATTGGAGAGTTTTAGAGCAACATAAACCACCCAAGGATATTTAACGCGTTTTCTTTTTTTTTTTTGGTTTCATCCCAAAATAGAACCTCTACGAAATGGTTGGCATCCTTCGAGGTTTTGCAGCGCAATTGCGCCTCCACAGAATTTTAGCACAGAAATATATTAAGTGTCCAAATAAAATTGAGAGTCAGCTCTTATCGCTTCAAGAAAACGAGCGCAACAAAGCAGGACCGAAAAACGAATAACGACGAGACCGATGCGCTCCGTTCTTCGTTTTTTCTGTCCTGGTTTGTAGCACTTGTTGTCTTGAAGCATAATGCACCAACTAGCCCAACACCATATTTTACTCAGCTCTTATCCTGCGCTTTTAAACACGAAAGTGTTTCATTCCCGGCTACACAAAAATTTTGGTGACGTGATATCCGTCATGAAAGTGACGTCGCCAGAAAAAGTGCCATTGACGCGGCGGCGACCGGTTTCGATCCCACGACTCTCTGGCCGCAACGGGAGGTACGTGGCGCTCTTACCACTGCGCTACGAACCGAGACGTGAGCATTTACTACGAACGCGCCTTATGTCCTTCCCTGTGACTCATTCAGATGGTGCGCGCCGTCTAGAAGAGGCGAAGCGAAGTAGCGCATCATGACGCTAATGAGCGCCGACAGTTGGCGCCTCGATGCCGGCGCCTATCGTATATCGATGCATGGTGCGAATGTGATGATGAATATTATGATAATTGATAGTGGTACCCCCTTTGTAGCGGGCTCATGACGTGAATCATCTTACCAAAAAAAACTAATAAAAAACTAATATACCTATTTTCAACAGCCAGCTTCGCCGCGCAGCGGTTCTCATGTTCGTCCGAATGAAAAACTAGTTCCTAATATTACCATCACATTGATGAAAACGCGTTGCAAAAACTTGCAGCTTTGAACATAGATGCTCACCTCATTGGTAAATACAGATATTAGTTGCCAATTATATGCAATAAAAGTTCATCGTGGGACTTTTTGACAAAAAAATATTGTGCCGTCGCTCAAGGTTACGGCATATATGAGGGGCTACGATAAAAATACGGCTGGAGTGGGGTAGCGGGCGCCGTAATTTCACGGTTTTTTTAACAGTCGTCCGTGGATCGCGCGCCATCTCGATTCGAACATTGATCTGCAAGTGGACCTCGATTACTACGCGTGTGTGAAGTATGTCGTGGACTACGTGAACCAGGCCGACCGCGGCTCATCGAACATGTACATTCCGCCAAATATTTATCTAGCGTTCGGGAGCGGCTACTTTTCATGAGTCAGCGGCGTATGACCGAAGCCAAGTTGCAAGCACGTCGACATCTAAACAGGTCAGTGCCAAGTTGCAAACAAGCCCATCGTCTGCTGGGCTGTTCCTCTCTAAGAGCGTCATAAGACTCAAAAATTCCAGCTCGCGCACGCTTGTTAATGATTTGCCCGACTGTAGAAGGCGGACGCGAAGATCGTGCACCTACACCCCGAGATGAACTACGAACAGCTGCTGCGCATGATTGGTACCAACATGCCGAGTGATATTGAGACGCCGGCGCAGAAAGCAGTTTGGTTCCTGCTCCGACAACCCATGTCGGAGAAACGTCGCGACGTCGCGAACATTCCGACCTGCTTTGCTGAAGGGAGGACTCGCGTGCGCAAGACGCAAGAACAAATGGCAGCTGAAAACCTTTCAGCATCGACAACAAACGTGTGGAAACTCAACAAGATTCAGCGATAGAAAGACGGTTTTAAGGAGCTGCGCGATCTCTGTCTCGGCGACTTCATGTACCTCCATCGATATAATCTCCGCACCAAACAGTAGTCAAGCGTACGCACCAGATCATGATACGGTATTGCAGCTTTTCCGCGGAGGGAGCGCCACTGGACTTTAAGAAGGAATGCGCCTTCCTATACGTGCCGGTAGAAAGGGAAATCGACGTGCTGGATGGCTGCGCGTACGAGCGGCTCTATTAAGAAACCCTAAACGTGATTCTGGAAAGCAAGCGCAAGTACAACCGCGGGTGCGTATTTTGACGAAACAACGCAAGAACTCGACGCTGCATACGACAACGTTCTGACAACGACGACCGGAGGCGATTATGGGGGCACGGCAGGGATTCAGCGCGATCGAGACGCGGTTATCCTTGGTGGTCGCCAATAGGTGCGTGCCTTGGCCCTGTGTCGTGGGCGACCGTGGCAATGGGTGGAGCCACCATCCACGCGGCCTTCAGACTGACGCGTCAAGACATCGCGAACATAACGGACTGGGAGAACACAGTACACACCGACTTCGAAACGTGCGGGCCATGATCATCGATGAAGTCAGCATAATGTCCTCGGAACTCGCGGCGAAACTAGATGTTCGCCTGCGCGAAATCACGTACAAGGCGAACGAACCTTTCGGGGGACTGGACGTGATCACGTGCGGCGACCTGTACCAGCTACCACCGGTAAAAGCAAGTGAGGTGTACGTGCGCGGCGCCGCGTTAGTCTAGTCCATCATGAAGGACCTGCCCAGGCATCTTACCTCCTACTTACCCTGTCGATAGTCCTCAGGCAGAAGGGCCAGTGTTACTCTACGCTTCTCCCGAAGATTGGAGACGGACGCGCCCTCGACGACCACGAAATCGCATTGTCCGCGTGTCGTTTTGTTAGCGCGATCGCAGTGCGTGCGCGAGCTCCCGAAGCTATAAGCCTCTTCCACTCCAACAAGGAAGCGCTAATGTATAACACCAGAGTCGCTCTCGAGTTCGTGACGGCCGTCGTCTGGTTCAAGGCCTCCGACACGTGCCTCGGATACGGATCCGAGGAGGAACGCGGTAGCGCACACGAAAGCTATCCCAAACGGGAAGCGGTAACTTCCCGCGAGAGATCGCGTTTTCAGTGTCAAAACCCAAGGCCATCGCTTGTAACATCGGCGTCAAGGACGTGTTGGTTAACGGCACAGTCGGGATCCCCAAAGCCATCGAATACAAGCCAACCTACTGCAATGGTATCCTCCGCATCTGGGTATTTTTTCGAGATGAAATATATCGGAGTGATGCGCAGACTGAAAACCACGCCGTCGAGAAGAGACGCGCACGACAGAGGCATAACGTTTGAATCAAACTGGACGCTCATCGAGAAGAGGAGCGCGACGGCGACGCTAGACATAAAGGTCGGCGTTTCGTATTGTCGGACGCAGTTTCCTTTGATGCAAGTCAGCCCACTTGCGGTTCACAAGTAGCAGGGAGGAACGCACCTAGACGTGGTGTACGAGTGCAACCGAAAGCATCCGCAAAAGTCGGTCTACGTTGCTCTGAGAAGGTGCACGGACGTGAACAGACTGCACTTAATCAATGCTGCAGGTGATCGCAAGTTCTACCACGGCGTAGGCAATGCACATCGCAACCTCGTGAATGAGTTCCATCGTCTGGAGAAACACCACTTGGACGCGGTGCACGAGAAAGCTCGTAGTGGAAACCTTACAACCGACTACTCGCGGCGAAGCCATTGTGAGAGCGTTGAACGTAAGGTCTCTGTTTAAACATGCTGACGACGTCGTTCACAATCTTGTCTTGTGTAGTTCCGTCGTCCTGTGCTTCTAAGGGACATGGATTCGAGAAGTATCTTTGGAACTAAGTGGATACCGCCTCGTAACTGCGTAGCGGCATCCGAACGTTATTCGAGCCGTTGGCGCGGCCGTTTTCATGGAGAGTCATCTGACCAACCTTGCAGCGCCGGTGCGCGTCCCCGAAGACGTCTATGATGCCCTAGATCCGCGCGCGATCACTTTGTCTGGTCTGGTGATAATATCCGTGTACATGAGACCGACGCGTCCAACAAAAACGTGCTTAGTTTCATGGCCCAAACGTTACGCGTACTGCGACCTTACAACAATGTACATCTACTCTTGTGTGGAGACTTTAACGTGGACGTCTATATTATGTCCACACAGGGCTTGCATCTCAAAACGCAAGCTAACAAGAGAACAACTCTACATCGTTCCTGCATCGACTTGACGTTGGCAACGCTACATGTAGCGGTCACGATTGGAGAACCACTTACCGTGTACCACAGCGACCAAAACGCAATCATGTGCAAGGAAAAAGTTCGGCATAAATAAAAGTTTAATCGATGCAACGTACGTTTTGTGCTGCCTTTCTCCGGCCTATATTGTGCCGTACTCGCACGTAAATCCGAAAACTTTAAGATCCTTTCATAAAGAAAGGTGAGCGAAGCGCGCACGTTGTCTCACATCAAAGCTGCGTAAAAAGTACGTCAAACTTTCGACAAAACTGCACTCAAACTTTCTTACTGGATACGCTTGTTCTTCGTTTGCGATTGGAGTCTTTGAAAAGGTGACGTATTTCTGACGCACTTTTGATGTTAGAAAGCATTTAGGAAGGAATGCTAATTTATTTATTTATTTATTTATTTATTTATTTATTTATTTATACTGCTAGCCTCAACTCTGGAGTCTGTTGCACGATTGGGGGATACTTCAAAAAATAAGTGTGCACTTTCAGGAAAATTACACAAAATCGAACGCAAGGAACGAGGTGATAAGCAATCATATCAGCCAGACTACAAGCGTAAATACACAGCAGTTCAAAGGATAACAACGACTGTGCATTACATATAGAAACAGAAATAGTGAGTACGGAACACAGATAAAGAAGGACCATTTAACAAAAAATGTAGATAATTGAGAAGTAAAATTATTAAGTGATGAGATGATCACAATATAATTACGAAAACAGTTCCATTCTCTTATTACACACTGAAAATAAGAATATTTAAAGAGGTTATTGTGAAATCTCTACTCTACAAGATGTTTGTCACGTTTTGTTCTTGTTGACCTGGTTACAGATAGAGTAATAACGTTCTGACATGGTATTGTTAGGCCGCCATGAATTAGTTGAAACAGAAATTGCTGGAGAAAAATTTTGGCGCGTCGACTTATTGTGGGCAGCTCTGCTGTTTTCAGTAGTTCCATGGTGGAGTCGTGACGTTCACATTTATTACAGATGAAACGAATTGCGTTTCGATGAACTTCTTCTAATTTAGCAATGAGATGTTTGGTATGAGGGAACCAGCAAATTATACTATATTTAAGACATGTTTGACGTAACACGCTTGACAGAAGGAACAACGGTAACGGTACAACGGTAACGGTAGCGTAGCGTCTGCTACCCTCTAGGCTTACACACTCCACTGATTGGCAGAAAGTTTCCCACTTTTATACCTCCCCTACCTAGAGCAAGTGCCAAACTATCCAGTTAAGACTCACCAATAACATTTCAAGCAAAAAGCGGAAAAACAATATCTCCATCTGCGTGATACGTTGCCCCGTTTTATGGCCACAATTACGTTGTATAGACTTTCACAACTACTGCACGCTTATTAGCTTCTATGTGAGACCCAGCTCCCGCAAAACCTAGTGCTTCCCACTCCGGTAAGTCTAAACGACGTGCTTCACGGAATTCAAGAGTTTTAAAAGCACCGAAGGTAAGGTAAATGGCGCGGGTGGGTTGCGTCTAATATGAAGGCACGTACCGAATTAAATGGAGCGTCCAGCCAAGTGGTGGAACAGGGCCTGGGGGCGGAATAAATTGATAGCACTGAAAGTACAGCCAGATAAGCCCCATGAAAAGGGGTGCACTTCGTTTTACGACTTCCAGCGGCTGCGCGAATAAGTCGAACCACCTGTATACACCACCGGCTAATTGTAGTCGATCTAGAACCTATAAAGTTGGGCAGTAAACGAGAGTTAAAGAGGCCGACGAAGCAACAGCACGATGTCTTTTCTTTACGACGTAGGAGCACACCACTTAGGAAGGCATGCAATAGCCTTATAGCCTTATAGACTCGAGTCAGGAGTCGCCCTACAAACCGAAATAAAAATCATGCCTAAGAGAAACAAACCTAACCACTCTCCCCCGAAGCACCGAACGACGACAGAAAGTAGGAGAATGCCAGTTGCAGCCTAATCCATAAAAGATGGAATCATTTTCTGCCTGCCCTGGCTTTCCGGTCACTGGGAAAGGAAGGCTTACTGCTTCAAAATGTCGTTTCGCCATCACAGCGGGAGGGCAAAAAGAGAGAAATTTTCAGGTTTGATTGATCCCTCGTCAAAGGGTTCAAGACCAGGTATTCAGCCATGTATTACTGCAAACTTGCACTGATAAAAAAAAACTTTTATTTGACCGAAACTGAAACAAGCTTCATGAGAACACGGGGATTTTGTAATGAAACCGACACGTGTGCATGCGTCTAATATGAGAAAAACAGGGTCTGCAATGCACGGAGAAACGTCTGTGCAACGTCTCCTGAATAGAGAGACATTACAAGCCAGGCGCATCGTCCAACTTTTAGTCATTTTCTGCCATGTCTGGAGCAGTATAATTTAACCTTTTCAGGCATAAATGTCTATTGGAGGACCACGTTTGAATTTGTTTGCCACGCTTTCGCACATGCGTACTTAAAACAATTCAAACGGCAACCGCATAATTCATGCGAATACTTCACGGGTTGCGATGCGGAAATCATACTATTCCGTCGCATTCCAAGATTGTCACTACGGGGTGACGAAAAGCACGCGTTTTGGAGGCTATCAAAAGAATCTACGAAGAGTTACGTAGGTTCGTCTATCATGATTTACACAGACATTTTTTTTTGTAGTTCCTTGATGCGCAGCGCTTAGGAACAAGTGGAGATAGGTTTGGAGGGGTGTCTAGCGTAAAAAAAAGAAAATTCTGTCTGCCACCGCTACCAATGAGCGGCTGCCGCTGGCTTCATTGGGGTTTTTAGCACTGATCTCCACTAGAGTTGCTAGATGGCGCTTCGAGCTTTCCGGCGCGCGGCCGCCGGAAGTTCGAGCGCTCGTCCCGGAAGTCGGGCAAATGGCCGCCGTTCCAGCATAGCGCTTGCTACGTATGGGCTGGTTTCCGCGCGAATTCCGCCAAAAATACCTGCTTGTTGCGCCGTCAACTGCACAAGCAGACCAGAGAAGTCGTCTGGGAAGACGTTCCACTTGGAAGTATTACAATATTCTGTACGACGTGCGTGATATGCAGCGAAACGCAAATGTCATATCAGTGTCGTTTTTAAGCTGCGGCTTTTGTTACGCAGATTCCCTCGCTCTAAGCCGGATTTATACCGGCGTTGGGTGGCAAACTTAAACCCCAGTTGCACGGCGAAAGTAACCGCAGTTAAGTTTAACCGTGGTTACTAAACTTTAACCGCGGTTACCGCAAACTGCGGTTTTGGCTGTTACACGCGAAATTGCAAGTTTGGTGACCGCGGTCACTTGATTGTGAGCGTAACAAAAATAAATTACCACACTTTTATCTTCACGATAAAAAACAAAAGAGAAGAAGAGTAGACAAAAAAAATATCGTTAGAGCAGTCGCTTCTGACCCAAACGCTACGCACTGGCGCGCAGCGAGGAGGGGGCTTCCCCAACAGCTCGCAACCAGCTTGATTTGCTTAGGTCTGTTCGGTGTTGGGAACTTTCGGCTTAGCATCGCTGTAGACATTTGACCACCGCTATCTCTGCAACTGCGAATTACAATTCATAGGACAATTTTTCACCGCACTAACATCCATTTTCTCGCAAGTGGAAGTTCTTTTCCGCGATCAGATTTATTTCGAAGCGCGCCGATAAGCTGTGCACGGCCTGGCTGCCACGGAATAAATGACGTCAGCAGCGTCCGCGACGTCAGCAAACACCCTTTCCCCCCTCGCTACTCGTTGCCATGGCGATTAATGCAACGTTTCTCAGAGGCCACGTACTACTTGGAGAGGATTTGGCGCTGCTGGCGCGAATTACGTGGGACCACGGTGGATGCGAGAGAGGCCGAGAGGCCGCCCTGTGCTGTTGCTGCCGTGGTCTGGGCCGGTTCGGGCCGCTAGCAGTGCCGTGCGGGAAGGCGCGCCGGCGTGTTTGCATGCACGGCCGACGCGCGCGCTGATCGTTTCCGAGTGCTGAAAACGCTTCATAATTGCCTGCTATATCCATTTTAGGCGTACGACGCGCGGAATTTACCTATTTAGCTCGGCTTTTGTCGTAGTTGATCGGGCGGATCGGGAAACGAGCCGCTGTTGACGGGCAGTGGCGCTGATTGCGAGAGCGATGCAAAGAACGCAAGCGCGTCTTGGGGGAAGCTTTGGGGCGCCTGTTATTTGAGAACCTTCGTCTCTTCTGAACACCAGGTGATTTTTTTTTCGCCTCCGCTGATGCGCCGCCACTTGCGTCCTAACTGACTTGTGCCATTTTGAGCACTGCGGCCAAGGTAAATATAAATGGTAGCGAAGCTTCGGGCGAAAAGCGGTTCAGAACCTATTGCCAGCGACATCAGCATGGGGGCTTATGGGAGTGGCGATTGAAGCGCGACTAGGTGAGGAGGGAACAAACACTAGCAACAAAAAACCAAGTTTGTTCTACAACAAAACAACATTTATATTTTACGAACGATATTTATTTCTGAAACACATTTATTTAGGCCCAATGTGCAAATAATTTATGAAAATGCTGTTCATTCTCAAAAACCTTTTTTGTAGCGCCCTCTGAAGAATGGCACATGTCATTGCTCTGTGATGCAGTCCTTGTAGTATTCGGAAAGGCGCTCCTAAAGTTCGTCTGCTGGGAAACGCCCCTCGCGTGTTTTGGTGGTGCGCCTTTGCATTCGTTCTTCCTTGTTAATTTGGTGTGCTCTTAATTTTTGCTGTGCGTTGACTTGCGAGGTGCATGCGTTGTGTCGTCGGTGAACACGTTTAGTACCGTGCCCGGCGGGCACGGTTAACTACGGGACGATGCTGCCAACGGTCGGAGCGGAACGCTTTCCTCGGTACCTACGCAAACGATGTGCTGTACAAGGTTGCAACAGCAACTCCCGTGCGCCTGGCGTTTTACTGCACCATTTTCCTCTCATTTCCTCAGGTAACGCGAAACTATAGTACTGTTAATACGTGCACTGGGGTTGTGTAAGGAGACGTGGTGGTGCTTCGAAAAAAAAGGGTCTACAGCTTTGTTATATCACAGTCATCTCTTGATTTCACCTCAGGCTGGCTCCGAGCAAGTGGTGTCAATTACTCTAGGACTTCGCAGCGTAGTACCACTCGAATTTAAACGAGTCGCTTTAATTGTCTATATCAGTGCCTCCTCTATTGCATTACAACGCGTGTAGTGATCGTTGCTTCCCGCACTTGTATGCGGAATCATTATTTCCATCGCAGTACTGTGTTGTGCTGCTCCGTGCTGCGCTGCTGCCAGATCTTCCCTGCTATATGCTTTTACATACTGCCGCCGCTTTCGTTTGAATTGATCCCTTTTTCCTCGTTTTACTTATCTGTTGCGACACTTGCCTAATAATGCAACCAGGAAATTGCAGGCGTGAATGCTGAGTGAACTTCTGTAGAAACCCATGTCTACTTGATAAGACACCGGTGCAGCTGCGGTGTGCTCGCTGTACTTTCGTGAATCGGCATTCCTGCGGCCCGGTTTTCTGAGTCAAGATGCAGTGCCTAGTTCTTTTCTCTTGTTTCGAAGTAGTTCTGCTGTTGACGCTTTCATTGCTCATAATGCTATGTGTTACGGGTAAAGTCAATTTTTCGGCGCGAAAGGAAAATCATAATGCATGTAGTGCCCACGAACATTTTGTACTTAATGTATACGTGCTGATTTTGTGCAGTGTGGTAAATTTGTTTTATGTTTATTCTGGAATAAAATTCAAATGTCTTGATTATAGCATGACTATGCGTGATTTCTTCTCTTAGAACAGAAGTACACAAACTGAGCAAGCATTATATAAGCTTGATCTATACTTAAGGCACGCATACAACCTACGTATGTGCGACGCAATTAAACCCAGCAGTGGCGTTGGTAGAAATCGGTATCGGGGTAAGGAGTGGGCACGTTTTTTATATGAAAGGGGGGCCGGGGAGAGCGGTCAAGTGTCATTTTGTGCTCGGTATCCCAAGGCAGAAAAAAAATTCCGGTCGAGGAAGGGGGGGGGGGGGTACGTTTGCCACCCACTGCAATCAAAATAAGCAACTGATTGCTTTTATACAGCAGTGGAAGGCATGAATACAGAATAAAGGTTCAGAGAATATGCAAGATGTTTTTTATAAACAGCGAGGCGAATCATATGACAGTATGCTAAAGTACGTTTCTCTAGTAACGAGTATAAGCTGGCTTTGACTTGAAGCACACACGCCAAGGGCTCGCCAACTTGCGTCAGATGGCAATGACATAAGCCCTCAGTGATCAGAGGCCTGCTAAGGCTATTTTGAAGTCAAAATTTCCCGCTAATGCCACCAAAATGGCGTCACTTTCTCACCGGATCTTGCGTCACATCCTGTTTATTTTTTGTTCCGCCGGAAGTGTTCCCTCCTCACACAGATGGCGCTAAGCCCCATGAGCAGCTAAAGAGCCGCCATTTTCTGAACGTATGGGCTTCTATGGAAGTTTCGCTACCAGTTATATTTACCTTGCTGCGGCTGCGGAAACTGGGGTTAGCGTGACCGAACTGAGGTGGCCAAGCTCAGTTTGCGGTAACTATGGTTAGCGACGTAACCGCAGTTTCGTCTGCCGTGTAACACAGCAAACTGCGGTTTTGTCTAACCGCGGTTCGCTTAACCGTGGTTAACTGTGCCCGTGTAAGCAGGGTATTAAGAAGGAACAAATGGGCTCCATCCCCAGGCAGCAGGCTCTGCAGTGACCACTTTACTGACAACTGTTTTGACAGAACGGGCGCACGAACTCGGCTACAGCCTGAACCCGTGCCGGCGTTGTTTTCTTTCTACCATAAATCCCTAGAATAAATTTCTAGCATAAATCCCGTTCGAGCTGCGTAGTCTCCTCTCAAACCAAGACCCAAGTGACATTTTCGTTCTCCTTTGCAATTATATTCTGCTTCATATTAACGTCGCATGTTTCGGTATAGCATAAGTTGCGATCTGAACGCGATGTGTATAGCCAAAATACAATAAAGTGAGAACAAAATACTAAAATGCGCCAATGGGGACGCTTATCGGCAGTTGAGAAGCGTAGCAGACGCCCGACTTCCGGGACGAGCCGTTGAACTTCCGGTGGCCGTGCGCGCGCCCGGCCGCGACAGCGGCGAAGCGCCATCCATTAACTAAGTGGAGATCAGTGGTTTTTAGCTACTTGGTCGAGTAAAAAAACAGCCTGTTAAGCTTTCCTGAGTATCTACGGCAGGGCGAGATTCGCCGTTTAAAAGCTCCTTCTGCGGTGCATCTTCCATAAACAGAAACAACACTGATGTTCGTTTGCCGCTAGGATGTTTACGCGTTGCTGCATGCCCGTGTACAAATACGAGCATTAAGGGCTGTCTTGAACGGTGCCAAGGCTTCGAAGAACTTGGACGCCTAGCAAATGCAGCGCGGCCTACAGTAGGTGTACCAAATCATGCAAGTTAGCTACATTCAAGAAAATACTATTTCTTGCACTCGAATACCTAAAAAATTGTCATGTTTGTGTTCCTCCTTGGTTTTAGGGATGGGTAACTGGATGGCGTATCAGAGTTCTTCCTTCTAAGATACTAAACTGAAACGTTGAGAAGGTACTGTCTGACTAATGTGACTATGTACAGCAGAAAAAAACTCTTCACCAGGCTTTTTATAACCATTCCCCACGCCTTCACGTATTCGTTGGACGAGCCCTACCCTCGATGAAGGCGAAAAATAGAGAAGTAGTGGAAACAACTTTGTCTTCAATTTTTTTTTTCCCCATGTGTCTGCACGACCGCACAAAATATAACCCGCTAATTAAAGTAGCCAATGACTTGGCGATAAGGTATACAGCGTCATTCATGGCATCACATTCAGCTTCGGCCGCTGAAAACCGAGGTGCTGGTTGCGGGGGGTTTAGGACAATGTTACGTCGGATTTTCCTGTCCAAGCAAACGGCCATTCTTTTTATTGGCTTCAAAAGCATACAAGGGATCCTTTCTGGACCCCGATTCCGCATTTCGTCAATAAAACATTACTCCCGCTGCATTCAGCTGCTCTAACACGCCTCCGAGTTTGCGCCAGCGGGGTGAAGCTGGACAAAAGACGCCTGAAGCACAACCAAAATTTTTACAGACGATATTCTTTTTTGGGCTACCTAAACAGAAAATTTTGGTCTCTCTGTCTGGGGATCTGTCAGTCTGATCAAAGAATTCTAGAACAGGAAGTTTATACGGGCAAAACCTTTCCGAGCCAGTAAACCTGGAAACATACTTCATATCTGTCAACATTGCTGAGTAAAAAGACAACAATGCGCATACTTTCGGCAAGGCATCTCATGCGAAACTGTTACTAGCAGTGTTATTTTAATTGAAAATGAATGCGTGATAGATACTTTGGATAGCAAACAAAACATAGGCGTTGGAAACAATATTTTGAGCCGAAAATACAGAGCTCGCGTGAGCCTGGACCTTGTAGCAGTTCAAGTTCAACAGCAACAAGAGGTTTAAGTAGATGGCGCGTCAACAGTGAATCGCGGGAAAATTGAATTGACTTTGGCAAACCTCCTCCGTATTTATCGTGGGAGGAAGAGGGAGTGGGAGAGGGGAAGAGCATGAGAGGTGGGCGGGGGAGAGAGTACAGGCATTTACGTGTCAGAGCGACAGAAGACTATCGCCGTTCAACGACATTTGCGGCGAAGTGAGGAGATACGCGGTTCATTTCTGTTTACTTCGTGAAGCTATTCTTGCCGCGCACGCTGAGTAGATTTTGTTGCCAACTAATATACGTCTCGCCGAGTGGAAAAGGACAGACCACTTCGAGTTTTACCGGCTGGAAGCTTCAATGTTAAACCCCACGTTATGCGAGTTTGACGTCACAGAGTAGCTGAGAACCGGCGTTTCCGAGCCTCGCAAAACTGCGCGAAATATACACGTAAAAGTAGTTCCCAGCGGTGTTTCAGTTTCACGCCCTTAATCTCAGCAAGGGGTGTTTACATCTTTAAGAATTGAACAATATCCGTTTTTAGAAATCAAAGTTTGATGTCAGTACTCCTTTAAATTGGCTGATCATTCTCCCATAAAACGTATCTAGCAATAAGACACATTACTTCATTAGAACGTTATGTCATTACGGCCTGTAGGTTTGTCTGAACCAAAGTCTAGTACTGCTACTCTAGCTGCAGCACACCCGCTAGAGACATGACCGTGGCGGTGGAGTTCTGTTGGATTGTAAGAGGTGATGTCCTGACTTTGGCGCCTTGACGACAAAACCAGCGTCAAGAGTGGGCTAAATGTGTGCGCTGCCAGTATTAGCTTTTCGTGAGTTCCATAGGAATTGTAGTCAGAACGTTCAAAATATGTTTAGTCGTTATTAAATAAAAACAGGTCATAGTAGCACTAAGTCAGTCTAAACATGTTCTATTTTTAAACACATCATTTTCACGAACCTTGAAGTGGCAAAAGTGTCTACTAAGATTACACAGGAACGCTGCCCGGTAAAATAAACGCGATTTTCAGTTTATATTTATTTTATACTGTGTAATAAGGAATAACAAATAAATTTTGCGCGCAGTCACACTCCCCCCCCCCCCCCCCCGGGCTATTTCTGGTCTTTGTGGTTCAGTATAGGGTTGCGTTGTAAAGTTTATCTGCTAAAACCTTCTTTCCGACAGCGTAACTTGGCGATACAGACTGACGTTCGCAAGTTAAAAATCGAATTCTCTGGCACTCCCACGCATTAGCAGTCACCGATTCTCACCGCAAAAAACAAGAACAAGCCTGAATCAGTCTGTCGCTTTTGTTTGCCGGATGAAGCTTGACAGCAGTTCTATCAAAACTTTTAGTCAAAAGCTAGTCCTCAATACAAACAGAGAAAAGAGAAGTGTTTGACTGTGGAAGGGCGCAAGGCTGTAGTTTCAGTCTCTGCTGTCCAGTTATGCAAAATAACGGTTTTACAATTCACACTAGCTCGGACTTTGAGGTTAAACTTTTAAGTGCGCTTCGTACTTCGGCCTACATAAGTTTGCTATTCCAGCACTGGTGGGGCAGACCGAGGCACGAGACGCGTTCCTTCATGCAGCCGCTCCGTTCGACTAGTTGTTCGCGTACAGTTACTTGTTCTAAAGAGATTATTTCATACGTGGGCCTAAAACGGTGCGCGACCTTTCGGCGATATCCGCGCAGACCCGTATGGAAAGAGCAGATAACGCCCCCTTCGGGGGAACTAGAAGTTTTCCTTCAGAGGTGATTAAAGGGTTAGCTGTGTTTTCTGAGAACGAGCCGGGCACGAGGAATGGTGGGCACTTCATCTACGCTTACTACCAGGCTTCGTGCGAAACACTTGATACCATCTTTTTGTTCCCGCTTTTGGCGAAGTTCTCAGTTTAAAGGTCACCATGAAACAACTTACCCACGCTTCACTCCAGTATCACGGCATCTGTCGTGTATCGTATGCGCAAGAGGCGTCTCAAAAGCTTGGTATTTAGCTTCGCAGGTAAGTAAAGTTTCGCCAGAACTCCGTTAACGTGGGGTTGTTTGTATGTAGCCACTAGACTTTTCCTGTTTTCGTTCCAACCCTGTCAGTTTAATTTCTGATATTCGTCACGTGTTTTAAGCTAAAATAGTAGCGGCTTCCAGATACAGCTTTTTGAGATTGTTGTACATGCGCTTCACGGATGCTTAATATTAACCGTTGACGACTTACTTAACAGTGTGTGATCGAGATAGACAATGGGCCACTGCCGAGAGAATGCGCTCGAAGACCGTCGGATGGCCAGCGGAATGACCATGTAGCCCAGGTATTCCACATTGTAGCTCTACTTGACCACTAGAGGTGGGTACCGCTCTGCCTTCGGTGACCACGTAGGGGTAACAACGAACTGGTACCACGCAACAGTCATTGCGCTTGCGCACATAACTAATGACGGTATCTCGACGCATGGGGTTCCTGGGAGAACATTCGGATTGATTTGGCCGAATCTGGGGTAGCAAAGTAGTACTGGTGATGCGACATTTTTGTGTCGATGATCTAAATTCCCCTGACCAACAAATCCATTACTTTTGTCCCCCTCTTCTCCCTCCGCTCCCTTCACCCTTTAAACCACTCCCTCCACCAGACCATTTTCGCTGAGCATTCGCACACAGATGGCTCGGCGTCAGGGGCTAGATAAGGACAGAAATGCCGCTTTGTGGTCTAAGTTCGCCCATAAAGCCGCCACGGTGTATCAGTGGCTAATGCGTTGCCCTGCTGATCAATAGGACGCGGGTTAGATTCCCGGCGCGGCCGCCGCTTTTCTGATGGAGGCGAAAAGCGAAAACGCCCCTGTGTACGAGATTTCGGTGCACGTTAACGATCCCCAGGTGGTCAAAATTAAACCAGAGCCCTCCCCTACGGCGCACCTCATCGCCTGCGTTGCCTCGGAGCGTTAAACCCTAATAAATCAAACGAAGTTCTACCATAACAACTAGTCGCATTATCACGACTTTCACGGCGACGAGCAGTACAATGAAAAGTGGATGCGTACAGGCGCCAGTGTATATGAACTTGTGGTCTAAAGAATAAAACTTCAATGAATTACCAGTGGCCTCATTTCTGGAATTTTATGAATACGACAGTGCTTTAGGTACTTAAGGCAGACTTTTACGTATAAAACACTGTAGCCTTCAGTTTAAAGTGAAATGGGTGAAAAGCTACGCTTGCTTCACCCGACTGTTATTTTTCAACAGTGTGGACTGTTGGCCTAAACTGTTCTTTTTATTCACTACCTGAGAAACAATACAGTACCTCCCTTTCTAGGATTTGTGTTATACTGATAGCCCCGCAATGCCGCAAAACATTATCTATGAGTAGCAATTTATCACACCTACACAGTGTTTACAATAAAGGCAGCACAAAACCGGGAGCACGTTTCACCTGCAATTAAAACCGCAATAGCTAATAAATGGCTATACTGTACATTTATTCGCCCCGAAGTGCCGTTGCTGGAGAGGTGTCAGTTGAGCCTGACCACAAGCTACGCTGAGAATCCGAGGGAGGACAAACACAATTTGACCGTAGCTTTTGTCGCGGAAGATATTCAGAGGGCATGCCTAATATATGCTATAGGGGAAAATATATTTTATAGAAGTACGATTTCGTGGTTAACTTTATTTACACCAAATATTTTCACAGGACCATTTTGTTCTGTACGATTACACATCCAGTACAGTGGGCTCTGGATAATTGGAATCCATTTAGTTGGAATTCTTGGTTAATTACAAGTAATGTACTGGGTCCGGCAATTCTACATGCAATTCAGTGTAAGAAACTTCTGGAGAAATCGAAGCTGAAACCAACTAAATTGGTTAATTGAAAGTTATTTGAAATAAAAAGCGTCCAGGTGACTGCCATTTCTGAAGAAAATTCAAATTTTTAAGCGCGAAAACACCGCCGTGTCCGTCACTATGCCGGCGCCACCGCAACTGAGGCAGCGCGCAGTAGATAAAGCGGCAGTTCAGCTGAGACTCGCGTGAGCGTGCGCATCTCTCTTTTAAAGCCCTCAACCTTCTTCGTTCTGGACAGCACTGTGTGAGCAGTTTCTGTGGTAGGTGCTTCAGGCTGCGATTTTAACCACAAGTCTTAACCAGCATAGCAAACGGGGTCGAAGTCTAGACTTTGCGACGAAAGTCGAGATTCTGAACGAAATCACGAAATGAGGCGTGTTGCGGACTACTGAAAAATGCCGTTGGGCTGTTTGTTTATTTGGAAATTAGATTAATTTGTGTTGTTTTGCGGTTCCCGTGGACTTCGTATTAACGGGAGCCGACTGTATTTGGTTACGCTGTAGCTAAAACCCCCAACGATAAACCCACAGTTCGTGCTGTATAAAAAGGCTGATCGCCTGTGCAAACCATGCACAGATTAACGATAACAAGAAAAAAGAAAAGCGGCAATGGGTCAAACATTTATGCCGATATTTATTCCGTGGTTCTAGGGGGCACGGGGGGGGGGGGGTAGTTCGCATCCACTGACAACTAAGTGCCCTTGCATGCGCCCAGTCTCAATCAACTTGCCCGCAAATGCTTTGTGTGTGGCCACGAGATTCGGAACACTCCAGTTATGTAGATACACTCAACTCCCGTTAATATGAGCTAGAAGAGATCCATACAAAATTGTTCCTCTTATCAGAACTTTGTCTTAACAGGAGTTTGAAAGCACGATAGTTTTTCGCTAAATACTTGGCTTCTGGACATATAAGGCAGCTCTCCTTGAGAGGCACACAGAAAGAGTTGACGCGCTGACGACGCGGCCGATAACTGTGGTGGCGGTGCCGCGGTAGGTGGCAGTGTCGCGAGCTCACATACTCCCACTTGGGGACGGCAATGGTCATTGGAGTTTCTCTCTTCGCAAATGGGAGAGTCTCCGTCGTCACGTTCCGTTTATCTTCTAAAGCCAAGCGGGACTGATGGCGTTCTGTCAAGAAACCAATTCATTTCCCCATAGACCGGTTGGTTGACCGAAAAGCTCTGATAAGATCTACGGACACACGGCGGATGCGTGAAACCGGGCTTGCATTGTGTCAAAAGTGTTACTTGAAAATCGCGAAAAAGAAAGGCTCTATAAAAAAGAAAGGCTCTAGAAAGAAGGAGTGCAACCGTATACCTTCACCTCATAAACCACGTTTCGGTATACTTTTGGATCGCTCGCAGTCGCGCTTACTTAGTGCTAAAAAAATCTTCGCTTGTGTTCGTTCTTCGTTAGCTATTTGGGACTTTGGAGGCTTCACAATCGATTGGACGCACTTCTAGCGAAGGTTTTGACGCACCTTTGACGCACTTGCGATGTGAAAAAACTTTCGCGCTTCTCTCAACCTTCTTTAGGAAAGGATGGTAAAGTTTTTACAGCGAAGCTGTCTATGGCTAGAATCTACCAGATAGTCTCCGCCAACTGGGCGATGCCATAGAGTTTCATACTATATACTAGAGGGAAATCTGGCGCTGCATTCGCGTGCCGCCGTGGGCGGCGCCATTGCAGCTAGCGACGTTCCTCGCTTCCTTGCCTTGGTTAGCCACATGGCTTCTTTTTCGTCTTGAAGCCAAAAGGGTAGCATTGTTCTTTTGTTCATCATCCATGAAGCTTCTAAATAATCCCTGACAATTAAATCTTTCTGGAGCTTTAATTTTATAATAACGGAACAAATTTTATTAATCTTCTGCAGTAATATTGTTGCATTTTTGCAGCCAAAGCCAACTTTTCAGCCTGTTCGTGAGCCATGCCGAGGGCAAGTGCAACGTACTTTTTTTTTTTATTCGAAAGTTTGCCCTGCGGCATAACGGTGCACGATTCACAGGTACACGAACAAGTTTGCTTCTCGTATAAAGTCTAGAAGGTGCCTATGAAATGGTCCATGAATCCAGCGCTGCAGGTCTGGAGGGCGGCCAGGGTGGAGGCCGGTTGCACGAAGGTGCCGTAATCGCATCTGATGCAGTCCGGGGCAGGTCCACAGCAGATGCTGCACATTCACATTCTGTACGGCGGAGTCGCAGAATGGGCAGGTAGAGTCGTATGGGCCGCGGTACTGCGATGGCCAAGAGGCAGTCACAGACGGCGTAAGGGCCATCCCAACGCGTATTCTCCGCAGCGCAACCTCCTCTCGGCGAGTTAAGTCACCAGGGAGGTTTGAACCACACGGAGGTATCAGGGCTCGCGTGGTGCGCCGGAGAATTTCCTTCTGTGGTGCCAGGTTTCCACTTGGATCTTCGGGAAAAAGTGGTAGTGGTCGCATCAAGGTATGCGGGCGACTCGCCGTGTCTGCCTCACTACTGCCGGGTACAGCTGAACGGGGTACCCATTCTATGCAGATCTGCAGTGAAGTGCTTCGTGCTAAGTGGTGAATGGCATCTGCGAACGCTGTAGCTTGTGTTACGCGGCGGATGTCGTGGATGGCTTGCGTAGAGTCTGTGCGTATTATTAGTCGACAGTATGGCCCTGCCTGGACAATAGGCAGTATTGCGGCCATCCCATCGTGTATTGCTGCTAGTTCAGCAAGATACGCTGGTGGCATCGGGTTAGCCTCATAAGAGCAACATTGGTCCACCTCTGGTAGCTGGGGGCAGATGAGTGCAGTGTGCACCATGCCGTTTTTGACGCTGACGTCTACATATGCAATTGCCGTCTCCGCGTCTGGGCTATGTAGGCGAGAGACTTGGGCCGTGGCCTGGCGAGGTACCGGGTGACGGAGGCGACCGATTGGTTTGTTGTCTGTTAACTGTACTCGCTTCCACGGAGGAATGTCTGAACCTTTCGCAGTGGTACTTGGTACAACGTACCCCATGTACCGGGCTAGCGCAGCGGCGGCACCGGTCATCGAGATTTTACAGACCCGGGCAGAGCGGCGTTGGTGCACCAGCTCATCAATCGTATTGAGTTGGGCCTCCCCCTGCAGAGTTGGTATCGGGGTCATTCGGGGTAGTCCAGTAATGGCCCGCATGGCATCCCGGTTGATGGCTTCGAGGCGATCCCAGTCTCTCATCGTGAGATGGTGGAATTGAGCCTGGTACACGATTCTGGGTTGCAACACTGACCGCACAAGGAGGCGAGCAACGCTGGTGCGCGACCCGCCAGCCTTCGTCGCCATTCGACGTATCAAGTGTATTGTCCGTGCGGCACGATCCTTCGCACTCTTCACCCATGGAGCCGCGGACCCAGACGAGGCAACATCAAGGCCAAGCACACGAATAGCTGGGACCTCCTGTAGAGGTTGTTGATGAATAAACAACCGGACAGGCCGTTTCTCAAGTCGGCGTCGCCCATGTTTGTTTGTCACTGACATGTATGACGTTTTTTCTTCCGATAGTTCAAGTCCTACTTGAGCACACCAGGAATCAGTCATGTTTAACGCCGTTTGTAGCGCGTTTTCTTGGACAGAGATGTCAGGATGCACGGACCACACAGTAATGTCATCAGCATACATGATGTAATGCGTCTCAGGTATGCCCGCCAACCGCCAAGCCAGGGGAAGCAAGGCGATATTGAACAGTACCGGCGCCAACACATAGCCCTGTGGAACACCACGGTGCGATGTGAAGTGTCCTGTAGCCTTCCCGGCCAAGCGAAGGGTGAAGGTTCGGTCCCGAAGAAAGGCGTTCACAAATGTGCAGACACGGCTGGGCAGTTTAATCCACTCTAGGATCCGAGCAATGGCTTCGCGGCTGACATTGTCGTAGGCCTTTTTAATATCCATTGCAAGGACGGTTCGAATCCGGCGAGAGCATCCTCCGATCAGGATCATATCAGAAAAGTGCTGCAGTCCGTCTTCGACGCCCAACTGGGGCCGGAATCCAATTTGGGCGGGATGGTACCAGGAATATCGCTCAAGCCACCAAGTAAGACGTGTAGCTAGCATGCGCTCCATCAGCTTACAAATCGTTGATGTCAGAGCTATTGGCCGAAGGTGAGAAATCCGGTCTGGTGTTTTGCCGGGCTTCGGGATAGCAACGATTTCCGCGTGACGCCAGGAATCAGGAATCGCGGCTGAAGTCCACGCTGCATTTATGGCTTCATGTATGACGTCAAGTGTAGTGCCTTCTGTGTTCTTAAATAGCTCATAAGGGATGCCATCAGGTCCTGGTGCAGTGCGCGGCCTGGCATGGTCGATGGCTGCTAAGAATTCCGCCATTGTAAAGGGGGCCTGAATCCCTTCAATGTCGTTGCATGTGGGCAATGAACCGGCGAATGCCGGTAGGCAGTTTGGAATAGTAAAGACAGCTGGTGGAGTGTCAAAGGCGGGAAAGAAGGTGCTTGCAGCGAGAGAGGCAAAAGCGGATGGTGTCTGGCCAGATGCTAGAAGGGCACTAGCTGCTGGATCTGGAGGGCGGTGACCACGTTCCATTGCTTGGAATGTTCGCCAAACCGAGGCATTAGACGACGAAGGGCCAAGCGAGGCGCACCGGTCTAGCCAGCGGCCCCGTGACAGTCGTCGTTCATGTCGGCGGGCTGCTGCTGTGAGGCGGTTAAGATTCAGACGTGCATCGATTGATGCGGGATTCCGCATTGACATTAGTTCAGCTTGACGGCGCGCGGCCCACACACGATAAAGTTGTAGGTCAGGGGCAGGCCGCGATTCCTCGACCCACATCGTATGATTCGCTGCTTCCAAAGCCACGCGGAGACTCTGGCACGGGTCAGGTAAGGTGCTGGAGACGATCGTAGCTGCTGTCGATCGATAGAGGTCCCAGTCTACCACCCGACACTGTCTTCGAAGACGATTCGCCCGGCCGGGAGAAAGGTTGAGATAAATCGGATGGTGGTCACTCCCCCAGCAGTCTGGCTCACACATCCAGGACACTGAAGCACTTCCTAACCACCAAGATAAGTCAGGTGAGCTTGGAGAAGCACGTGGATGTTCACGGCGTCGTGTAGACACTGACACGTCATTTAGGAGAACAAACTGAGCGTCCGTAAACGTGTCGTACACACACACACCACGCGCACTGGAAGTGACGTAGCCCCACGTAGTGTGTGGAGCGTTGAAATCCCCCGCCACCAAAATTGGACAGCCGGGATGCCGTCGACGTAGATGGGAAAGCCAGCCGAGGCATAGTTTAGCTGTACGGCCGCTGTAGGGGCGAGCATAGTATGACACTATGATGACGTCCGTACGGGGGAGGCGAACCAGCACAGCTACGACTTCCTGCCACAGTGTGCACCATCGCGCCAAGTCTATGCGGGTTTGAGGAAAAATTGACCGGGCATATACGGCTACCTTTCCTGGAGGGACATCAGGCATTGTGGTTCGACGATCCAGAATGGACGGAGATGAATAAGCCACATATCCAGGAAGGGAAGGGAGGCCATTTGTTTCCTGGAGTAGTAGTGCCCATACATGTAGCTTCCCGTACAGAATGCGTTGTCTAAGTTCTCCAATCTTGCCAGATGTACCCCGGCAGTTCCATTGCAGAACGCCTTGCGACGAGCCCACAGATACAGGTACCATCACAGGTGGTGGAGGTTAGCCAACAACACCGAGGTGAGAGTCTGGAGTTGCTTCGCGACGAAACACAGCAGTTCTTGAGGTGACATGGTTGTCGACGTGGAACCCTGGATAACTGGAGGCACAGGCAGGGTCGCGGATTGGGTTTCAGTGGAGCGGTTGTTCACGCGCTGGCGCTGAAGACTTTCACGGCGTTGCTTAAGACGCTGAATTTCTTTTTGTAACGTAGCCAGTGTGTTATCAATTTTCCATTCTTCCTCCATATCATAAGCAGGTGATTCTTGTACGGGTGATGAACGTCGACGGCCAGCACGGGGCGTTTTAACCGCTGCACTATACGTTATCGTCTCTGTCGCTGGAGGTTCAGCTGCAGCCGCGTCTTCCTCTAAGGGAGCCAAAACAGCGTATCGATTAGAGGTCGGCACCTGATCTGGCAGTGGAAATTCACGGCGAATTTCGTTTCGCTTTGAACGGCGCTCACGAACTTTCTTGTTTGCCTCCAACTTCGTAGGGCACTTCCGGGAGGTAATTTCGTGGTCATCGGACTTACAGAGGCCGCATCGGAAAGTCTGTGGAGCCGTGGCTTCCATAGGGTCTTCCTTCGGCGGGTAAGGGCAGGAGGATTTCATGTGCCCTTGTCTGTAACATGCGTAGCAGTACACAACTGATGGCTTAAACGGCCGAGGGCGCAAGATGCAACCATAGTAGATGATACGGTCCGGAGGAGTAGGCGGGCCCCGCAGGGTCACGAGACAGGTGCGGCTTTTGCCCATGTATCGGACCGCGACCACTTCGTAAGTATGGCAGTAGAGCTCCTGGCGAAGCTGTTCAGGTGCCTCACCGGAGTCTACGCCAGACACCACATAGCGTCTTAAGTCCATTCCAGCTGCCAGGTATGCTTGAACCTGTATGTAGTCGTACTGCGAGACCTGTATGCTGTTTAACGACTGGAGCACAGTGGCTTGATCCAAAGAGGGCACCCATACCGATATGGTATTGGTAGGCTTGTGCACGGCAAAACCACGAAAGCCTGGGATGTTGAGACAGGTGGCCACTGCCGCTTGAATCAGCCGATTGGGTATTGTGGACATGTCAAAGCTAGTTCGGGTTTGATGACAACCTTATACGAGGAGGCCTCAGGTGCCAGCGAAGCTGTTGTTGACATAGCCGATGGGGCGGGATCGTTTTGACTCGTCCTGCGTTGCATTTCGTTCCGGGACTGTAGACTCGGGTGGCCTCTTAACCGCGCTTGACGGCGGTATCGGAGTACTCACTTGTGGTTCAGATGTGTCCATTTTCACGTCGTTGCCATGGCAGGGCTCGCGACGCGCAGGTAAAGGGACGCTCGGCGTGACGATGGAGCTGCCTTGACTGCTCCGCTGGCTCCACGTGCGGGGTAGCAGCGCAGCGGCAGCGCGCTGCCGCCGCCGTTCTTGCCGGCGGGCTAGGCCTACTTGCTGGACCGAAGAAGACGATCGGCCGGGCGACGAGGCAGGAGGATGCAGGGGACGACGAACCTTATGAGTCGGCGCCAGGGGTGGTTCTTGACTGTTTGCAATAGCGCATAACAGGCAGGATGCCGGCTATAATATAACACACGGCGTCAAGGCAGAGCGATGCAAAACGTATGCGTTCGCAGCCTTGGCTGCCGGGTACATGACGGCACGCTCGCTGAAGCGCGGCTCCCCTAGACAGTGGCGCCAGATTTCCCTCTAGTGTATATTAGTATGAAACTCTATGGGCGATGCAGGCAAGAGTGGCACTACGGTGCCTTGCTGCCAGCGCAGCCTCGCGGAGACACGCGTTAATCGAGGCACTCTAGAATCGCTCGCGAGCGTATCACCACGTTGCGGCGCCCGCCGAAATCCCCGGGATCGTAAAATTGTGCGCCATACCTTCTGCGTGAAGAAAACTCCTAAAAAATTCAGGGAAAGTTGTACTCACGCGCGAACTTCAATGGCGAAGCTCTTGTAGGTGAGCATCGCCGGACACATAGTTAAGTTTCAGTATCATTGTTTATTTGCACGGTGGCGGTGCTAGTAAGCGCCGTCATACCAATCGAAGAGCTCGTCGTCTTCTTCACGGCGAGGGGCGATTGTAAGCTCATCCTCATCATTGTAGACTTCCGCCAGCTCTTCAACATCGACTCCAGGTAGCTGTGGAGGGGTCTGCAAGTCGCCTTTGGAAGGATTGGCACACTCGTAGCCTTGTCTCCAATTATTCGTAATGGCTTCTGGAGAAAGCGGCGGCGCGGTGACCTCTCCCAAGCAGGGAGTCTTTTCACCTTTAGCATTAGCGCTGGAGTTTTTTTTCTTTGCTAAAGCCACTGCGCGGTCGCCGCGAGGCGGTCGCCGCGAGGCACGCGCTCACGAGCGCTCGCCATTTTTTTGTATTTTTTCCTGAAACGGCACACTTACGGCTAGTAACAACAATTCCGCTGGTAAAAAAAACGTCCTAGGGCCTTCGTATTTTAATATGACGGCTTATATGACCCCTGGGAAAAGTTCCCCTCAGGAATTCTGTGTGTTTACAGGTGAAGCCGACTTTGGGGCAATCGTCGTAAGCTTGGTCTTCATAACATGGCTTTCCCACAGTGCGGGTTGCACAGTGAAGCACGTCCATCTTTGGAAGGCGTATCATTACAGAAAGTGCTCTAAGTCTTGTTTTATTCAAACAATCCCGAAACAATTACTATGGCAATTAGCCGCTAAGACGGCTATAACATTGCGCCGAGTTTTATTTGCTTGTTTAAATTACATAGTTAACAGTGAAGTTTTAAATATTGTGGAAATCTGGTCTGCTGTCATAACACGGACTTCTACGGGAGGGAAACGTACGGCTTCATGTTTGCCGACTGGAATAAAACTCGACTTCGTCAAAGTTTCATTCTGGTAATTACCCAGGAAGCACGATCAATCGCGAATTCCAAACAAACGTGTTTTACTTCGTGCACCGTTTGCAATACGACCCGGCCAAAGCATATTTTTTCTCCTCTCCTGTACTTTTTTGTTGCAAGGCGGATGTGATTCTCACCATCCGCGGTACTCCTCGCTTTGTTTTTTTTTTCCTTTTGCATTACCTCTGCCAGCGCGGGTGGGGGGTGCCGGAGGTGGAAGCTTTATCCGAAGGTCTTTCTTCCCGCTTCTCTCGCTCTTTCGATCCGTGGCGCGGAGACGCAGGTTGGATTCTCCTCATTTCTCCATTTTCTTCCTTTTCTTTTTGTTTTTCTTTCCCTGTGGTCATGTGAATGTTCCGCCAAGCGTCACGAGTGGGGGTTACTCGGAAATTTGTCTTAACAAAAGAGTACGTGTGAGACAGTTTGTCGTTAAACAGATTTATTTTCGCATTGAGCCTCTGGAAAACCAAACATACCCCTGTTGTCCGGAGTGTCAGAGAGTTCGGCTTAGCTGAGTTCGTCTTAACGGGAGTATGCTTTATAACCCCCTAATCTGAAACAAAGTTGGCTATACAATCATTACGCCATCTTACAATTTATCTCGACATATTTTACTAGCTACAGAAGCGACCAGTTGCCAGATCAATCGCCATCAATTTCGCCCTTTCCAGTAGCCATAAACGTGCTGGGCAGCGTTAAAATCGCTGGACCTATCCTCCTGTATTGCCCGTAGCCCGAATCCTTGAGAACGGCCGAGTGCTGCGTCTCCTTTCTGGAATCAGTATTATTATTGATTGGTTGTGGGGTTTAACGCGCTGACGCTACACGGGCGATGAGGCGCGCCGTAGTGGAGGGCTCCTGGTAAATTTTGAGCCCCTGGGGATGTTCAACGCCCGTCGAAATTGTTTTTTTGCCTCCGTCAGAAAAGCGGCCGCCGCGGCCGGGAGGAATCAACATTATTAAAGAGAAGTTTCAGTGTTCTCACTGATGCGTCCGTAACGTGAACACGCCCTGCGGGAAAGCAACTTTCTCTGACGATGATGATGAATGATCGTGCGTGAAGAGACAGAAAAAAACGTCTGTGGTGGCCGGAATCAAATTTGGGTTCCTTGCGTAATGAAGCCGGAGTCTATCCGATTGCTCCATTTCGACATGGTCGAAGTGGTTCGGAAAACTCAGACAACAAAAGAATCCGCCACGAGAAAGCTTCGCGTTCAACCATAGTCGTCGTTAGACGAAAGACAGCATGATTTTTTTAAGTGAGTTTAGCGCGGGTGGTAGCAAGCAACTCGTAATCAGCGAGCAGAGTATACCGCTTTTGGTGTCGAGCTGGTCGCGTGATAACCAGTTTGCGAGGATAATGGCGATGTCATGAACGGCGGTCGCCAGACGAACTGCAAGCGTCTGGCCACGGAGAACTCGTTGTCTGTTTGGCCAGCCTAGGTCCGAAGACTAATGGCAAGCGCCTGGCCACGGAGTAGACGCTTTCTCTTTGATGACGAACAAAAAGCATCTGGCTACGGTCTAACATTTTCCGTTCGGCCATCTGAAGTTGGGGCACAAATGGCAAGCATCTGGCTGTGCATTACTCCTTTTCTCTTTGACCACGTAAGGTCGCTAGACGAACGACAGGAGTCTGACCGCGGATTACTTGTTGTATCTTTGGCCACCGGCTTAGAAAAGATCTCCGGACAGAAACTAGCAAGCGCGGCAACGCATTTCGCGTGGGTACGTGACGACACCAGGAAGGAGGAGTGGCGGTAGGCGGGAAATACTATGGTGCAGGGGGTCATGGCGTTTGTCTACGGGGAAGGATGGCATGCAGTAGCTTATTGTGTACCTTCGCAGGCGCCTTGAGGTGGCAGTGACCTCTACTGCGAACCTCCCTTTCTTTGAGTCAGCTACTGAAGGCCATTATAGGATAAAAGATCTCTGCGTTAGTTAATAAGCTTCGAAAAAAAGTAGACACTACAACCGACATTAAATTTGTTTGAATTTAAATATTAGTGTGTGAGCGATGCTTACTTAAACTTCAATCATCATCTTGCACGCCGAAGATCACATAAACTGCAAGATACACCTAAATGCTACATTTACATCATTGGAGGATCTTAGCGAACGGCGAAAGGCGACGTCATTTGATTTTCATGTTCCAGCCTCGCATGCACACGCATATGCTCCTAGCATACAGCTAACTGCACGGGATACACTTGGCGCCACTGATTCACATTAGCTTTTCATTTGCGATATGCCCTGTGTAAATATGTAATTTTCAACTGCCTTCGTAATACGAACCTACCCCTTCCCCGCCATGCGTGAATGCATGCTTCGGTGTGCCATATTATCTTGTGACCCACTTTCTTCGCCGAAAACAATATGTTGCGCCATTGGTAAGTGGAACATTTTCGAAGCTTCAATTCGATTAGATTTTTTACATAAACAGGATCCGAGCCGAAAAAAAAAACCGTCCTGACTTTCGCAACAATGTACTCCGTAGGTGTGGTTTTCCGTGAGTGTGATCTACCGCGTGTACGTGTTAGAATTTAAAGATTTTAACAAATTTTGTGGGGTATTGCGCCGAATCGTCAAGTATGTTTTAAATTTTCGCTTTAATATATTTGTCTATGTAGTTGGAACAAGCAGACCCTTATCCAGGCAACGTATGTATACCTTCCTTTTGTCGGATTTGCGAGGGCAGCGCATTTCAGCACTTCCTTCACACTTTTGAGGGCCAGACTTTTTGCTCAGCCAAGGTAATAATTCCGCCTTCGAAATGAACAAATACGAGAGCAGTTGCGTTACGACTAGTTACTTGCATGCACATAATGTGCATGCAAGTACACATGCTAATGCAAGTGCACATGCAAGTACACATGCAAGTGCACATACTAATCACATGCAAGGCACTTCACACAACACGACACAAACACTTCAGAGAACTCTACAGACAACATATCTCACTACATCCATCGCTGTTTCTAGGTGACGATGCCAGTGTTTCTGTGAAACATGTGTTTGAGTATTTGTCAGACGTTAAGTTTTTAAACCTCATTTCCTATCACGCATAATCAAATCTGGCCCTATACACCAGTCATCACCATTATCTGTAACTGATTTTACTATGTTCGGTTGACATGTTTTTTTTTACCTACCTTTTTGTGGTAACCACTTCACTTCATTAAATGAACTTTCCTCTGGCTCTCTTTGCGCTTTGTCGGCCTTGCGCCATAAAAACCCAACCATCCTCATCATCATTTCCTATTCTGATTCGTTACGTGCATAGCGAGGGCCTCTGTTCTGGCAGTCATGGTGCCATAGGGAGCTTAAAGGAGCCATGAAGACAAAATACAAGTTAGGTTTATTAGAAAGACTGCTTAGTCCCGATAACAACGATACCAATATCATCGCAATCTTCGAACAAATAACGGAGATATGAAAGAAAACGTGTGAAGCAGTCGCGACCCCCTAGCCAATTTCCCGCAACTTTTCTATGATGTCACGGAACCTTGTTTGTGCGATTGGCGGCCGCCTAACTGACCTGTCGCGACGACACATGACTGGACGTCTGCAATGGGGCCTATAGTTCCATTTGACCGCATCACTTGAATGCTAACGTGCAGTTAACGCACTGAAAATTATGTTTTATTGTTGGCCCGTATGACGTCATTCTTGCTCATAACACGTCACTGTGGCGCAAAATTTGAAAGTTTTTAAATACTTCTTGCTTTTTTTTTGTTAAAAAACATCTTTTGTGGCTCTAATGGAGCTGAGTGAGATATTGAATCCTAGTTCTTTCAAGTTAAACGAAGTTGTATTTTCTCTTCATGGCTCCTTTAAGAGGGTTCAACGCTGGTTGAGCACTCTCGACATGTCGTAGACACTCGAGTCACGGCCCGGGGGTTAAAAAGAAGCTCCCCTTCACCCCGAGTAGTCCGAGTGGTGCTGGATACCACCCCCAAGCAAGGGAAACAAAAATACCTTAACATAAATACCCCAGAAAGTGGAGGGGAAAATCGCCCCGCCTGTAGCGTAGTGGTTATCGCACCAGACCAGTCTTCTGGAGGTCGTGGGTTCGGATCCCACCTGGCGGGCATTTTTTCTCCACTTTCTTTCTTTCCAAATTCTTCATTTGTTTAATTGACCCACTACATCCTCCCCTTTGCTTTCCGGGGTGTTCTTGACTGCCAACACTTAGTCAACGAGCCCCTCATTTCCTATATATATATATATATATATATATATATATATATATATATATATATATATATATATATATATATATATATATATAGTATAAGTAAACAGTCGGATGCACAGCAAGAACAATAACAAACAAGGTTTACTTACGTAGCGGCAACGGGACTTGCCTTCATCAGAGTAAAGTTACATGATTTTGCTGTCGCAAACATTTCGAACACATTTCTTATATAGGTTTGCAGAAAACTGTTTGAAGGAGCGGAAAAAGTTTCGGAAATGGAGAGTGTGCATACAGTCGGGCTACGCCTATGTTACAACAACAACAAACAACAAAAAAAGGGGGGGGGGGTGGAGCGAGAGAGAGAAAAAGGGGTCGTGTTAACAATGCAGGGTTCAAGGTTGCACCATGACAGGTCAACGTATGCCGCGCGGGCTGCAAGTTCAGACAATGGGGGAAACTGGACAACCGCGGTTTGAAAAGAAAGGGAAGAGTATAAAGTAAGGTATTCAGTGGCTGGGGAGACTGGCTGGGGCGGAAGCGAAGATGGGTGTGCCCCCCGCGGATGAAGAGAATAGATAGGGGGCACAAAAGAGCATTTCACAGAAGCTAGCAACTGAACAGGAAATAGGTAGGGTCACAAAAGGTTAAACATGGATAGATCACAAAGAGTTAAGCATTCTTAAGTGGTGGTGGGAAGGAGGCCTCCTTCCCCAGGACAAATGGCATTGTTGAGCCGCATTAGGCTAATAAAGCTGCTGTATTAGGAGAGTTTCTGCGAATTCTGATGGGAAACTTGAGGTTAGGAATAATAAACATAGTTATAAAAATTATGAGGCCGCTAATTTTAATCGAGGGATAAGCACGTTAGTTTTCCGTAACTTTCATTAATTCCAAGTGTGGCTTACCCAAACTAATAAATGAGATAAGATTCCCGAACCTCGCGGTCGTGGTGCGTTTTGAAGGCGGATTCTAAAATCGTTGCTTTGAGATGTTCAAATGCATGCCCCCCCCCCCCCCCCCCCCCCGTTTTTTTTGTTATTTGTTGTTGTTGTAACATAGGCGTAGCCCGACTGTATGCACACTCTCCATTTCCGAAACATTTTCCGCTCCTTCTCACAGTTTTCTGCAAACCTATATAAGAAATGTGTTCGAAATGTTTGCGACAGCAAAATCATGTAACTTTACTCTGATGAAGGCAAGTCCCGTTGCCGCTACGTTAGTAAACCTTGTTTGTTATTGTTGTTGCTGTGTATCCGACTCTTTACTTATACTATTTGTGCGCGCTTTTTGAGTTTATCTTTCTCTAGACATATATATATATATATATATATATATATATATATATATAGAGAGAGAGAGAGAGAGAGAGAGAGAGAGAGAGACGTCAAAAGTACGCGAGAGACGTCAAAAGTACGTCAAAAGTACCATATCGACCACGGATATAGTTGACCCAACACTGCTTCATAACGCAATGACAACCTTACCTTCGTTCGAACATCATAGTATATCCCAAGCGTTTCTCCTCTTGCAGCTTACACCAAACACATTCGGTTTAAACATGCATTACCAGCTAAATTTCCTGACTGTTACTATTTGATTCCACTATATACAACATATGTTAAGATGGTTTTATAAAATTCGTTTTATCGCTGAATATTTTTTAGCAAGAAAACACCAATCGCTGCTGAAAGTGTACTTAAATAAGCTCCCCCACCCACACGCCTGTGCACCGGACGCAGCTGTATTCAAAAAGCTTAGAAGGATATTGCTTCCGGAAGTGCTTTAAAATAGGGACAAAAATAAATAGTAGGTATCAATAAAGGTCCAAATGAATTTGAGCACATGGTTCCGCCAAATATTTTCGGCGCCTATTTTGTTTTAACATGAAGTCTTAACACACAAGGCACTGTACCTGGTCAAGTAGGCACATCGCCAGCTATAGTTTTTCAAGTCCATCAATCAGGAGATTGTAGTGTTCAGCGTATGCCTAAAAAGGCAAGAAAAAAGTGCAGCGAGAAGAAAATAATTGGTAACCCAGATTTGAGATGGGCCTAGGGTCGCATGATGTGTGTAGAGGCAAAGCTTGTACGCGGTCAATATTTGCGTCCGTTGCGCCGCTGGTATGGAGAGCTTCATTACGGGGTCATACGTTTTGTTCTCGCTTTATTGTGCACAAACGCCTCACTCAATCTTGTTATTGAGGTCCTTTGGGTTCTTTGACCTAGATCAAGATAAAGCCCAGGGCGTCTATATAGGGATGGGACGCGTGGACCCATTACACCGTTATAAATGCAGAGTAATGACCGTTCATCAATAGGCGAGGTGATGAAAAATGGTTTCTACGCAGTAAATGGTGGTGTGAATGGGTGAACCGGATGGCTTGCCGTCTTTCTAGGAAGAACGACGTCGCGAGATATCAATGATTGCCACCTTTTATATTTGTTGACCTACCAATCATTACCGCGCCCACACTAAAATCCCAAGTCCAGTTTGCTATGCGTCTTTTGAAGCCTGTACATTTTAGTGTCACCGCCGAAAGAAGTACAAGGCTTCCAAGACTACCGTAATCAATATTACGGGAGGCACCGTTTTTTTAATATAATGTTGCCATCGCCAATTGCTAGTAATAGTATTGTTTTCATACGACAGTGAGTGCACTTGATTGTCATATTCGGAACAAAAGCTAGAATCATGTGATCTTGGAGAGTGAATACAGGGCCGATGCTAACATTTTAACAGAAAGTGACAAAGTCGGAATCAATATTCACCTGATTCCATCCAAATACGTGCCGACCAAGATATGTTCGGCGCCTGCGTATGGCAGCGACACCGTGAATCGAGGTTAAACAATGGGAGTACTTTGAATTTAACAAGCACAAAATATCTAAAATGGATGTATTGCTGAAGATCGACAGCACAAAAGTTTATCACCATGATTTCGAAGGCCGCACGTGTTGAAGCGCATAAGAGAATGGTATGATCTTGCAAAGAATGACTGTCCGTATTTAGCTTAGATGAACGTAATTATGGCACTGCTGCGACGGTAGGTTAAAACTTGTAAGCGAAAGACGGAAATGTTCGCCAAGTCTGTAGTACGGACTGCCCGACTGTTCTCAGTTTTCGTGGCCGTCATCTGGGAGCGCACCACCCAGAAAAAGTTCCATTGTTTCCCGTTGTATTCATGAATAACAAGATAAAATTAGGGCCATTACGATTCTAAGAAGACGAGTTCACTCCTAAAATATAATCTACACTGAGCGAGTACAGAGTCTAAACACATTTTGTCTTGCCTGGTGTCACGCCGCTAAGACCCATTTGACTGACATGGTCTGTCTGGCCACTCTGAACTGGCCACATAGGGGCGGTGCAACAAAGCGTCATATGTGCGTTATTTAAGAAAATCTTTTTGCTAGAGCAACATCCCTCCCATACATCAAATTTATTAAGAATAGTTTATATTGACCTTCCCGAACCATCAGGGCCCGTGAGTATTGATTCATACAGACCACTCACAGTAACATCAGTGGTGTATAGATTCGTAATGCAGGCGATAAAATCAGAAATTCAAGCATGGATGGAAGAAAATGAAATACTTGGGGAACTGCAGAATGGATTTAGACAAGACAGGCGACTGGATGACAATCTGTTCGTGATAACGCAATGCTTTGAAATTGCGAAAGCACAGAATAGACCACTATGGATTACGTTCTTGGACATTAAAGGGGCATATGACAACGTAAACAGAGAACGGCTGTGGAGAATGTTGAAACTCCAGGGATTAGATGACGAGTTAGTACAGTTCCTTATAGCAATCTATAAAGACAATAGAGTGCACCTGACTTGGGAAGGACAGAAATGCGCCCAGCAGGTCAACATCCATCGGGGACTGAAACAGGGATGCCCTTTGAGCCCAATACTGTTCATGCTTACATGGCAGGGTTAGAAAAGAAACTGGAAGAAAGTCAACTAGGGTTTAGCCTAACCCATATGCTGCAAGGCGAAGTGGTACAACAGCATATTCCGGGAATGTTATACGCAGACGACATTGTTCTTTTAGCAGATAACCAAACCGATATGCAGCGGCTAATAAATATTTGCGGACAGGAAGCCACTGACCGCGGGTTAAATTTCGGTGCAGAAAAATCAGGAATAATGGTTTTCAATGACGCTACCACCGACGTAGTGTCTATCCAGCAAGGCGAATTACCTAGAGTCAAGGAATATAAATATTTGGGAGTGTGGATAAATGAAGGGGATAACTACTTAAGTACTCACGAGGAGCAACTTAAGGTTAAGGGAAAGCGAAACGCAGCTATAATGAAGCATAGAGCTCTGTGGGGGTATAACAAATATGAAGTAGTAAGAGGAATGTGGAAATGAGTAATGGTTCCCGGTCTCACGTTTGCGAATGCTGTACTCTGCTTAAAATCAGACGTTCTATCACGCCTTGAAGTAAACCAGAGAACGGTAGGATGTCTGGCCTTAGGCGCGCATGGAAAAACAACTAACGAAGCAGTTCAGGGAGATATGGGCTGGGCGTCGTTTGAAGTTAGAGAAGCTCAGAGTAAAATATGCTTTGAGATGAGGTTGAGGGCAATGGATCAACGAAGGTGGGCAGCTAAGGTTTTTAGGTACCTATACTTGAAAAGCGTGGACACGCAGTGGTTAAGAAAGACTAGAAGGCTAACGATGAAATACGGAAAGAAGAGTGGGGAATCCAAAACAGCCAAGGTAATCAAAAAAGAGGCAAGGCAGATTGAAACGAATAAATGGAGGGAAAAAATGCAAGCCAAAACGTCGTTAGAGATGTACAGGGCTGAGACGATGAACATCAGAAAGGAAAATTTCTACGATAATTCCCAGGGCAGTGCTTTGCTTTTTGAGGCTAGAGCAGGTTGCCTGCGAACTAAGAGTTTTGTGGGGAAGTATTCACAAAATGATGGGGTATGCGTGGTCTGCGGAAAAGAAACAGAAACTATGCGGCACATCGTGCTAGAATGTGAGGGTATCCATCCAAATCCACATGAAGGGAATATTGGGCTTTCAGAAGCCCTAGGATTTAAGGGTATCACAGAGAAAGTTAACTTCAAGGCTGTCGAGGGGACGAAAAGAAGATTAGAATGCTGGTGGACGAAAAGCAGAGAGGGGAATATTGCCTAGGACAGTTATCACCTGTAACAGAAAAAAAAAAGTATTTTGTGCCTAATAAGCTTTTTGTGCCTGCCCTAAGCAGCGCTAGTATTGAACCAAAATTGTAAAACATAGGTATATTAGTCTTTTTTGGTAAGATGACATGTCATCACCCCGATACAAAGGGGAAACCAATAGAAATCATCATCAGAAATCATCATCAGTATAGCCGTGAGACTCTTCACATGTGCGCCAGCAAGTGCTTGTATTTATTTTTGGTTTATTTGTGGAATTCCACCGAAGGATTTTGCTGGTGACATTTTTCGTTTCATAAGCAACGTCAGGAGCAGCTATTTCTACCTCAGCCCATTCCATTATTCTAACCTCAATTTAGCTCTGAATAAAAAGGGCGGAAAGTCCCTTGGAGGTAACAGTTGTGCCACAACTCACCGCTGCCGCCAAATGATGCCACACCCGTACTTGGTTTAGATAGGTGAGGGTCAATCCATCTGCATTCACTGAGCGTACAAATACCTCAAACCATTCAACTTCAAAACGAACCTCGGAATAACTGGGACCTCATTTTAACGAGATGCTAGCCAGCCAGGAAGACTTTGGCACCCTTAGTTGGCTGAAATCAACAAACACCGTCACTGAAATATGAAATCAGCATTTTGTGAAAGAAAATTCGCCCTGGTGTGAGTCTACGAGACCTGCCTTTGGTCGCACGCCTTACGTTTACTGTTACTTTTCCATTTAAATTCACAGTATTTCCGGACAAAAGCACTGCGGTGACTAACCAGAAAAAATCCGGGCCCTGTGAAGTATGTGCGCGTAATCGGAACAATAAAATAGCGTTGCTACTGTATACCACCAGTAGCGCATAGGCCAGCGTTTTGTGCTTAGCCAATCAACTGAATATATTTAGTCAGTCAACTAGTTTAGTTCCTGAATCCGTCAATTACTTTATAAATTGCCGCGCCGATGAGCGCGCCGACTCCGAAGCTTGTGGCCATTAAGCCTAGAGCACAGTGTTACGCACTCACCCAGTAACACGTATGACGAGATGGTTTTGTCAACGCTTTATAAGCAGGAGTCTACTCTGAGTCTCATGCGCGCGCGCTAATCAGAATAAGCAAGATCCGTTCGGACTCGCCTAGTATTGCTTTCAAACCAAAGGAGGTATGCTTGCGTGCCAAGAACGAATAAGCATCACAACGTATCCATATTTGTTTTCAGTCAGCAGTGGATTCGCAGTGTGCTCACGTTATGCCATAAGCGATTTATGTGACTTGTTGAGGACGGGTTTATTAACGGGCTTTTTTGCAACAATGGGATTGTGGAGGAAAATTCCTTCCAGGCACTCTTCGAAGTGGCATATACAAATGGGCCGGCCGGGATTGTTTTCTCTGCGAATGTCCAGTCTATGTTAGGCTTTGGCTTAATGGCACTCTCTTAGTGGGCAAGCAGGATGACAATCTACAAGAAAAATGCCGATGATTACTATACTCCCTAATGCGAAATTTGTGCGGAGCGCGAACTGCACCATACTCGTTCACGGCGCATACCTGCTGCGTATCAGCAGGTGATCGCGTGATGAGCGAACGCAAGGCGGCGCGCTCTAGTCTTCCGTTATCTCGCAGCGCGTCGCCACCGCCGATCATGTTGTTGTAGATCATACTTGAACCTCCCGCGCAAATGGCAAGCCTCTGCGTCGGCGGCACGAGCCGCATCTCAGGAAGTGATCACAATCTGCGTCTTGAGAAATGACCGCGAACTGCGTCTCTAGCAGTGGACGCGGCGTGTTCGAGCGCACGACGGCACGTGCTGCTATGGCGTCATATCGCAGCGCGTCGCCACCGCCCGGGATATCCCACTACCTGTCCCTGATACTTTCGCCATGCGTTGCCGCCGGCGGAGCAACATACCGGAGCAACATACCTTCCGGAGCAACACCGGAGCAACATGCCATCCTCCCCCTCATACTTTCGCCACACTTTCCTGCTCTATTTTCTTTCGGTCCTTCCTTCTTTTCTAAAAACCCTGGTTCAGTTCTCCCTTCGGTCGCTCGGGAACGGGCCCAACGCGGCCTTGATACTACAGTAGCGGGCACGAAAATAGTGCTTACTAAAAGTGTGCGCGTATTGTCAAGCCTGTGCTACTAGTCTGAAGTACACTGCCGGGCTACGTACCAAGAGAGGAGCGCATACCCGTAGATGCGTATTAGATGCGCGACTTCCCCCTCAGCTTTCATGAGATTACATCACACTACCGTCTCGAACGACTCCACTACTCGCCTACCAATCGCTCACTTCGCGACACAATGGGTTCTTGTGGCGTCAGCTCCAGACCCGCACATTTCCCACCCCAGTCTTTAGACCCCCAATCCACCCTGCTCTCTACTCCCTCGCCTGCCTCGTCTGGCCTGAAAGAGCAGGCTTGAATCATATAATGGCGAGATGCCAGAGACGGCCCCTCCTAAATCCCTTCAAATATCTACGTTGGAGCAGTGGGAGGGTGCCATGCGCAGCTCAACGCCTACAATCCAAGACAATGATACGATGTATATGCTATTTACAGCACCCCCCCCCCCTACCTGCTGCATTTTGTCTATATGACAATAAAAATGCTCTGCTCACCCACAAATTTACTGAAGCGTGTGATCAACTCAATATTTAAGTCCGAAAAAATGTTACAGGCGGAGTAAGCGAGCCTGAACGGCGGGAAGGAGGTTGCGGCGCTGAGAGCGCGAAACAACACAAAAAGGATTTTAACAGAGAACTGACCTTTGTCTCATGCTCAGATGTTAACGAGAGCAAGCAAGAGCTATTTGACCCGCTTATCTATGCAAATAATATAATAGGGCGTTCTTGAGAACCTAAGAAGAATTTGCATCAGATCGTCCCGTAACTTTTTCATAAACCCTGATCCTTCTCGGACTACCCAAACGAAACGCTTGTTGGTCTCTCTGTCTGTCACTCTAATTAACACAACAGTGGTGAACAGCACACTAGCGGATTACTGATGAGCCGATACCTCGTGGTTACATGATTGGTTATATGAATGGCAGGAGGAGATCGGAGGAAGGGAAGTGCGGTAGAGAGCTATGGTAAGCAAGAAAGGAGAAGAGTATATAGCGGAAGGGGGATAGACACGGGAGGAGTCGGAAGGAAGTTTTAACGTGCTGCGTGACATTGGAGTGGGGAAATATGAGGGCTCGAAGGGTTGTATCCTGTAAATGCTAGATACAGGAGACAATCTTTGACGGCGGGATTATACATAGAATGAGCGAGGGTTACGATAATGAAATCAGGTATAGGGCAGTGGAAGGTGAGTTTTGAGCTATGAGGACAGTCAGTTTATAAAGAGAGAAGAGAAGGGATGAGGGGAAAGAGCATAAAAAGCGCCGCAGGAGAGGGAGGGTTTGGGGATGGAAAAGTGGAATTGGAATCTTGACAATTCGACGTCAGTAGGGACAAGTAGCAACGGGGAAATAAAAAATATCAGGAGAGGAGTGTGGAGGAGGGAGAAAGAAAATGGGTGGTGGGGAGGGGAAGGGGAGAATGGACATGAAATGAGGGGAGATAGGGTGGGGAAGTGGAGACGAAGAAAAGGTAGGGTGTACAGATAATGAAAGAACCATCAAAATTGGATGGAAGAGTGAAGGGAAGTAAATTACGAAGGGAAAGGGAGCCAGCAAGTGGGTCAGGGAATCTGAGAGCAGATTTAAAGAGGTGTAAAGCAGAAGGAAGGGGGAAGATTGGGGGCATGAGGGCGAGGAGAGAGGATTATACTTGAGGAGGAGATTGAGGGAGGAAACTGGTAGAACTGCGATAGAGTTGTGTACGAGATGAGGCAAATGAGTGGAGGGGCATGCGATGATGGTTACGAGAAACGGAGTAAAGCGTGATGTAGGATATAGGAGGACTATAGGAGAAGATGGGAAGAAATGAGGAAAGTGAGCATCGTACAATCACCTATGTGTTCGTCATGTGAAGAGCTAGGGGATGTGCATAATGTGTTGCCAAGAGCATGCTGTAGAATGGACGGCGATGCTCTCGGTGACGCAAAAGTTGGCAGCCCCACACACCACCCTGGACCACATCGTCTCCCCAAGAGGACATTGGATGCTGCGCAGAGAGGTGTCACGCCTTCTGCTTAGCTTCCTTCAGGAGACTGAACTGAAGGAATCGCGGCGAAGTGACCATAATACTGAGTCGATAGGTGGCGCTCGAGCGGAGCAATTTCCAGCCTATATTTTCAGGCGACGATGCCTTATCTTACAAAGCAACCACCACCACCACCACTACAGAAGAAAGTTAGCATTGAGAGAGTGGTCGTGGAGGGAGGAGGGCACGTGAGCCGAGGTGATGTGAATGGGAGGGAGAGGGGAAGAGTGTACGGGCGTCATGTGGGAGGGCCGCCATTAACACTATTGTCTTCCAGCGGCCTTTGCAGCGGAGTGAAAAAATGCGTGACCCATGTTTTGTACCCCCTTGAGTTTGCGGGTACAAGAGAAACTTCTATAATCTTTCCATTTTTAATGTTTTCTTCTTATTCCCTATTTTCTTCTCATTTGGGGTATCAAGCTCGGTGAAATGGCTTGTCCGAATTAGCTGTCAACATATTTTCTCCTGTCTCTCTCTTACTCATTGTGATTTACATGACAGGCGCGAAAGACACGTGCTGACTTAGCAGATCATTTGCGGAGGACGATCACGGGTTGGTTTATATTAAGGGGTTCTGCAGTTCAAAGCCGTGGCTAGTCAATTATGCGATAACAAGGGGAAAATTACTGGTTGGTAATAAATACAGCTATCAAAACTGAGAGCAGCGGCGGTGTCAGAAAAACAAGCACCCCTGATGCCTTACGGCGATGCGTCCAAAAATCCGTGCGCCATTTAGTACACCAAACTACATAGACGTACAGAAAAATTACAACAAAACAGCAATTTTCAATCATACCGAAACTGATCTCAACCGATAACTCCTCTGCCATCTGTGAACTAACTTCTATGTCCGAACTGAAGAAGTCGTTACCAATTATCCTAGGGAGGTATATTCATAGCGTTTGTACTGCTTAACTCCCAGTGAACAATGTTCCGTAGTTTCTCCCTTTCTGTGTTTCTGGTTGCGATGTTCTCAAGAGCCACCGGTGGCTGCAAAAAAAAATGTCAGAGAGTACAGAAACGGCCATTACCTCTGTGTGTGGCCCGATGTATGTTCTTTTCTATGCCCAGTCTTCTACACCTTCCAATACTCAGGCCGAGCCCCGTGAGGTAATTTCATGCAGTATACAGGCCCGTGCGGCGCGCCACCCATGCGAAGATTTTTGCTGGTGCCGCGCTTTTTTCTCCTGCGCATTTTTTCAGGGGGGCTTCGTCGTTCTCCGCGGGGCATTTTCTAATTTGAGCGGAGTCACACTGTCTTTCTTTCTCCCAAGAAGTATAGAATAGAAAGAAGAAAAAGATAGCAACGCGGTAAGAGTGGGAGTGCCAATCAGTGCACTTATGTCAATAAGGGATGCCGTTCATGGGAACTAAAAAAATTCTCTGGCAAAAAATCAAGAGACGTGCCTAAACGATCCAAGACTATCAGAGGGCCACGTCTGATGTACCGTGAAGCTGCAAGACCCTCCATACAAAGGTGGGTGTCGCCATCAAACGATCGATGCATTTCGGGATCACTGTATGGAGCCCACAGGAGACGGAGCTTCTTTGACAAGTAGAATGGTTTGATTGAAATAGAATCCTGTTGGGAAGGCGCCGCTCCAAGTACGTCGTCTCGGATGGTGCGCCAACCTCAGGTTGTGGCTGGAGCTCTCTGGTGAGTGGGGAAATGGAGCCGACAGTCCGACTGCGTTCGACAATTGTGCAACCGTTCGATGGAACGGCAAGCAAAGCTGACAATGTAGTACACCATGTCAGTGTACCTTTATCGGCTTGCGCCAGTTCTGCTTTGCATCCAAGCAGCTAAAATTGCAACGCTATTAAACAGAGCTGCAAAGCAGGAAAAAAATTCGCCAACATTTTAAGGAAATGTTTTTAATGCGGCGTACAAATGTGTCAATGTGTCGTCATGGTGTAACGAACATATAACAGGATTATTAATATAAATGAAGTATTCTATTTATTGTACGTACAGCTGATGTATAACATAATACACACACACACACACACACACACACACACACATATATATATATATATATATATATATATATATATATATATATATAACACAGAAATAAGGGTTGGCAGTCGAGAAAACCTCGGAAAGCAAAGGGGAGGATGTGGTAGATCATTGAAACAGATTAAGAATTTGGAAAGAAAGAAAGAAAGTGAAGAAAAAATGCCCGCCAGGTGGGATCCGAACCCACGACCTCCAGAATACCGGTCTGGTGCGATAACCACTACGCTACCGGCGGGGCGATTTTCCCATTCACTTTCTGGGGTATTTATGTTAGGTATGTTTGTTTCCTGTGCTTGGGGGTGGTAGCCAGCGCCATTCGGACTAATCGGGGTGAAGGGGACCTTCTTTTTAACCCCCGGGTCGTGACTCGAGTGTCTACGACATGTCCAGAGTGGTCGACCAGCTTTGAACCCTCTTAAGTTCCCTTTGGCAACAAGACTGCCAGAACAGAGGCCCTCGCTATGCATGTAGCGAATCAGAATAGGAAATGAGGGGCTCGTTGAAAATAACACAGAAATAAGGGTTGGCAGTCGAGAAAACCTCGGAAAGCAAAGGGGAGGATGTGGTAGATCATTGAAACAGATTAAGAATTTGGAAAGAAAGAAAGAAAGTGAAGAAAAAATGCCCGCCAGGTGGGATCCGAACCCACGACCTCCAGAATACCGGTCTGGTGCGATAACCACTACGCTACCGGCGGGGCGATTTTCCCATTCACTTTCTGGGGTATTTATGTTAGGTATGTTTGTTTCCTGTGCTTGGGGGTGGTAGCCAGCGCCATTCGGACTAATCGGGGTGAAGGGGACCTTCTTTTTAACCCCCGGGTCGTGACTCGAGTGTCTACGACATGTCCAGAGTGGTCGACCAGCTTTGAACCCTCTTAAGTTCCCTTTGGCAACAAGACTGCCAGAACAGAGGCCCTCGCTATGCATGTAGCGAATCAGAATAGGAAATGAGGGGCTCGTTGAAAATAACACAGAAATAAGGGTTGGCAGTCGAGAAAACCTCGGAAAGCAAAGGGGAGGATGTGGTAGATCATTGAAACAGATTAAGAATTTGGAAAGAAAGAAAGAAAGTGAAGACCACTCTGGACATGTCGTAGACACTCGAGTCACGACCCCGGGGGTTAAAAAGAAGGTCCCCTTCACCCCGATTAGTCCGAATGGCGCTGGCTACCACCCCCAAGCACAGGAAACAAACATACCTAACATAAATACCCCAGAAAGTGAATGGGAAAATCGCCCCGCCGGTAGCGTAGTGGTTATCGCACCAGACCGGTATTCTGGAGGTCGTGGGTTCGGATCCCACCTGGCGGGCATTTTTTCTTCACTTTCTTTCTTTCTTTCCAAATTCTTAATCTGTTTCAATGATCTACCACATCCTCCCCTTTGCTTTCCGAGGTTTTCTCGACTGCCAACCCTTATTTCTGTGTTATTTTCAACGAGCCCCTCATTTCCTATTCTGATTCGCTACATGCATAGCGAGGGCCTCTGTTCTGGCAGTCTTGTTGCCAAAGGGAACTTAAGAGGGTTCAAAGCTGGTCGACCACTCTGGACATGTCGTAGACACTCGAGTCACGACCCGGGGGTTAAAAAGAAGGTCCCCTTCACCCCGATTAGTCCGAATGGCGCTGGCTACCACCCCCAAGCACAGGAAACAAACATACCTAACATAAATACCCCAGAAAGTGAATGGGAAAATCGCCCCGCCCGTAGCGTAGTGGTTATCGCACCAGACCGGTATTCTGGAGGTCGTGGGTTCGGATCCCACCTGGCGGGCATTTTTTCTTCACTTTCTTTCTTTCTTTCCAAATTCTTAATCTGTTTCAATGATCTACCACATCCTCCCCTTTGCTTTCCGAGGTTTTCTCGACTGCCAACCCTTATTTCTGTGTTATTTTCAACGAGCCCCTCATTTCCTATTCTGATTCGCTACATGCATAGCGAGGGCCTCTGTTCTGGCAGTCTTGTTGCCAAAGGGAACTTAAGAGGGTTCAAAGCTGGTCGACCACTCTGGACATGTCGTAGACACTCGAGTCACGACCCGGGGGTTAAAAAGAAGGTCCCCTTCACCCCGATTAGTCCGAATGGCGCTGGCTACCACCCCCAAGCACAGGAAACAAACATACCTAACATAAATACCCCAGAAAGTGAATGGGAAAATCGCCCCGCCGGTAGCGTAGTGGTTATCGCACCAGACCGGTATTCTGGAGATCGTGGGTTCGGATCCCACCTGGCGGGCATTTTTTCTTCACTTTCTTTCTTTCTTTCCAAATTCTTAATCTGTTTCAATGATCTACCACATCCTCCCCTTTGCTTTCCGAGGTTTTCTCGACTGCCAACCCTTATTTCTGTGTTATTTTCAACGAGCCCCTCATTTCCTATTCTGATTCGCTATATATATATATATATATATATATATATATATAAATATATATATATATATATATATATATATATATATATATATATATATATATATATACACAAAAAGAAGTTCTTGACTACGGTCAAAAAAGAACGGGTTTAATAACATTTGGGCAGGGGGGCCGGCCTTCTTTAGATTAGTGTGGTGGAATTTGTCATACAGGTCATTATGTTTCTTAACTACAAACTATCAGCAAAAAGTACAAGTTACAGCAGTTGAATGGGGACAGGGGGAAAAGAAAGAAAGAGGCAAACACGAGATACAGGCGCTTGTCTAAAACATTACATAGACACTATGGTGCCCAGCATTATCAGTAAAGGTTTTCTGCGCGAATCCGTGCTTATACAACAGCGAGTCTATATTAACAAGGTGTGCTACAAAAACACCAAGAACACGAGCAAGGACCCCCAACAGCGATAACGCGAACACTTGCCTATAAATATCCAGAGCAACAGCAGAACACAGTGGAATCACATTACTACATATTCAGACAGCTGAATTTCCCCGCACTTAAGTTTAAACCAGACGCCAAGGTGTTAAATTTGTAAATAAGGAATGACTCACGAACTTCTCTACCATAGTGGGTACGAAAACCAGACTGAAGGATAGTGGCTTTGATATGGTCAAAACAAGGGCCTGTAACGTTCACGTGTTTTGATAGCGGAAGATGCGGAAGGGAGGTGACGTGTGCCCTGTGGTTATTGAAATGTAGTCTAAATGACAGCGCCGTTTGGCCAATATATTTCCGGTTGCAAAGAGAACATTCTAAAATACAGATTACGTTTTCGCTGTCATAATAAAGATCACTTATTGGAAAGACGAAGTAAGACACAAACACCACATGTCTTACTTCGTCTTCGTATGCTTAGCGCCCCCCTTTTAGTCTTTCCAATAAGCATGAACCAACTAGCTCAACAAGTTTTGTTAAAGATTACTATTTATTCTTAGGCAGTACTTATAGGCTGAACTGGTAATCGTTTTGGTAGTAGTCATGTGTGCGCAAACCTTGCAAAGGAGCTTGTTGCAAAGATGGCGCCCGGATGAAACGACACGGGGGTTTTTTGATGAAGTCAAGATATTGCGAAAAGTCAAGATATTGCGAGGTCCCCGAAGTTACCTCTTGGTTACCTTAGCCGTGGCGTCCCTTTATACTAACATTCCGCATACCGACGGCAAACGATCTGTACTACAGGCATACGAGATATCAGTAAGACCTTGGATATAAATAATACTTTGGAGAGCCAAACTTTAGCTACTCTTTTCCGCCTAATATTATCACTAAATAATATTGAATTCAATGGAATTCATTACGTTCAGGCTAGCGGTACATCAATGGGCACGGCCATTGATCCTAACTACGCGAATATCTTTATGGGCTTGCTTGAGAAAGAATTTCTAGCCAGTTGTACTCTTAAACCTCTGTACTATAAACGCTTCATTAACGACATCTTTTTAATTTGGACACACGAGAGGCCGCTCTTTTGTACTTCATTAATGACTTTATTCAGGCTCACTCCTCTATTTCATTTCCCATTCTATTTCCCAGTCAACCATCAATTTTCTTGACGTTACCTTGACTGTAGAAAACGGTGAATTCGAGACTAAAATTTACTGCAAGCCCAACGATAGACAATGGTAGCTTCATTTTGACAGCAGCCACCGCAAACATTGCAATACTAGTATCCCGTGTAGTCAAGCCATCCGTTTCAAAAGAGTTGGTTCTATACAATCTGACTTCGCGTCCAACTGCGTACATCTTCGAGACACCCTTACTAAACAAAAGTACCCCGTTGAAATTCTTTACGACGCATCTAGGCGCGCCGATTATCTTGATCGTAATGACCTCCTCGATATTCAACTGCGACCTTCACCCCCCTGAAAAAAACTAACCCCGTGGTAACGTACAACGCGCCAATGCCTAACATTACGAACATTTAAAGCAAACACTACTATATTCTTACGCACAGTAACCGGCTGCGAGAAATATTTTTTCCCGAACCGCCACGAGTAGTATACCGCACATCTAGAAACCTTGGAGATCCCTTTACTTCATCAAAAGCCACCCGTGTCGTTCCATCTGGATGCCATACTTGCAACAAGCCCCGTTGCAAGGTTTGCGCACACATGATACTACCCAAAGGGGTAACAGTTCAGCCTCTACGTACTGCCTAAAAATAAATAGTTATCTTTGCTGTGACAGCGGAAACGTAATCTATATGCCCGAATGTTCTCTTTGCAACCGGAAATACATTGGTCAAACGGCGCTGTCATTTAGACTACGTTTCAATAACCACAGGGCACATGTCACCTTCCTCCCGCACCTTTCGCTATCAAAACACGCGAGCATTACAGGCCATTGTTTTGACCACATCAGAGCCACTATCCTTCAATTTGGTTTTCGTACCCACCTTGATAGAGAGGCTTGTGAGTCATCCCTAATTTACAAACTTAACACCGTAGCATCTGCTTTAAACTAATTGCGGGGAAATTAGGCTGTCTGAATATGTAGTAATGTGATTCCACTGAGTTCTGATGTTGCACTGCATATTTATAGGCAAGTGTTCGCGTCATCGCTGTTTGGAGTCCTTGCTCGTGTTCTTGGGCTTTTTATATTACACCTTGTAAATATAGACTCGCTTTTGTATAAGCACGTATATCTGGCAGAAAACCTTTCTCGATAAAGCTGGGCACCATAGCGTCTATGCAATGTTTTAGACAAGCGCCTGTATTTCGTGTTTGCCTCTTTCTTTCGTTTCCCGCTTTTCCCATTCAACTGCTGTAGCGGCTTTTACTTTTTGCTGATAATTTGTAGTCTCGAAACATATATAAGGAGCACGACAAGTGCCAGCACTGTAATCTAAAGCAGGCCGGTCCCTCGGATGAAACGTTATTAAACTCGTTCTTTTTTCACCGTGGTCGAAAGCGTCTTTTTGTATTTTTCAACCGGCGTCCAGGAAAACCTTAGTTGTATATATATATATATATATATATATATATATATATATATATATATATATATATATATATATATATATATATAAAATAATGGTTGGCAGGCAAGAAAACCTCGTAAAGCAAAGGGGAGAATGTGGTAGGTCATTGAAACAGGTAAAGAATTTGGAAAGACAGAAAGTGGAGGAAAAATTCCCGCCGGGTAGGATCCGAACCCACGACCTCCGGAATACTGGTCTGCTGCGAGGACCACTACGCTACCGGCGGGGCCATTTTCCCCACCACTTTCTGGGGTATTTATGTTAAGGTATTTTTGTTTCCTGCGCTTGGGGGTGGTAGCCAGCGCCACTAGGACAACTAGGACTACCCGGATTACCCGAGAAACAAAAGCTGCTTGTCGAGAAACAAATGCTGCTTGTCAATATAAACTTCAGGTGAGGGTAAGATAGGGCGAATTGAAGGAAAATCACAGCTTAGAACGCGATATCGTACCGAGGGATTAGCGACGAAGCTGTTTTAGTTGCGAAGCGGGAGGGTAGGGCGCCTCCATGTTGGTCAACTCTACGCACGGAAGCAACGCGAACACCGAAACGTAAAAATTCGAATATAACGCAAGTGCGTGATACTCAAGCACCTGTTTTGCTTTCTGAGCATGCGCACTGGTCACCCGTGAAAGTTCTACGTACGGCCATTGTGATTGTAGTATTTTTTAAGGGCTTGAGGGGTAACCCGACCAAGGTTGTAAGCAATTGTAAGCAATTAAATAAACTATTGTAGTCGTCTCTTCCTAAATTTGTAAATTGTTTTTCATGTCCACATATTCATTTAATTAGTTTTGGCGTTGAGACAGTGCGCCCATGCAAACATACGAAAGCCCATATCAGACAGAAATTTCCCCTGCGACAGGTTAATTTAATAACGCCTAATTGCGAGCATCAGCGGCTAGCCGAAACAGCCCTCTTGCTAGCTTTGAGACTTTTTATCTTCAGCTCCGTTTCCCCTGGTGATGTATATCTTAGTCGTCACTTTTGTCACGAGCTCATTACACTGCGTGTACTACGTACACTTTTAACCTTTTTAATACGTGTACATCCGGGAAAAAGTGAAGCACTGTACATAGCAAGCCTAAAATATTTGTCACTTTAGTAAATAAACTTTTTCTTTGAAGCTCCTAATGAAACTTGAGCTGCTATGTATACTGACAACTTGTGGTTGTGCATTTGGCGCAGCTTGTCCGTCGTTGCACCGCCTTCTCTTCTATTGTACATAGAATATTGTTACATAAGTCCTTGAAAATGTTTCCTCAGAAGCTGCAAGAAGGCGCAATCATTGCTTCTATTTCTTATGAAGGAAATAAGTTGTTTTGACTAGATCATGAAAGCGTTGCACCCGGAGTAGCCCAGGGTATAACTTATATTCTGTGTCTTCTGTTCCTTGACTCAGAACATCTCCAAACTGTTCTATTCCTAAAACTGTGAACCACATGCAAAAACACAATACAAGTTCACTTTCGTTTGATGCCAGTGGAACGATTAAGACTGCCAAACGGCTGCTCGAAGATGTCCGATGAAGCGCAATCGCTTTGGATGATGACGGCCACAATGCCAGAATGACGCAGTGGGTCCCCCTCCAATTCTGCAGATTGCAGCGTACAGCACACTTCGGAGTGTGTGACCGACAGTTAATATCCCCCTTGAAAGACCGGCGCGTTTTTTTTTGTTGTTTTATTCCACAGCTTCGCACGTCTGGGCGTCTTTCTCTAGGGCGTAGATGGTGGCATGCCATGGCATCTGACTTTACTGGCAGCTGGATGTGGCTACTTATGACAGGAGGAAAGAAACCTCTTTCTTTCCTTTCTGCTCTCATTCACAATGTTCTTGTGCGGCCAATAAATGCTGCAAAATCCACGTCGTGAAAATGTCGTCACCCGTTCCAATGTCGCAAGCCATAAACCCGAACTAGTTTGCGACTCTCTATGCGTGGCAAACAAAATACAGCGCAAAAACTGGTGTGGTCAGGGAAACACTTTGCCCCTTCTGTCCCCCACTTTTCCCGCTTGTGGTCCGGGGACACAAGACGAAAAGAGCAGGCGACAGCAGAAGTCCAATAACGTAATGCACATCTTCACGCCTGTTCTCTGACGTGCCTTCAGGCATCGACGTGTTGCGTACGTATGAGCAATGAAACGTTGACATAAGACCCGCCAGCTCCAACCAACAGAACAAACACGCGCGCATCGCATCACGCGAAGCGTAGGGGGAAGGACAAAAAGGTGCATCGAGCGAATGAAGCCCCGATTGAACGAATCTGCCGAAAGGAGATGTGCCGTGGCAAAGGGAAACGCTCCAAGCGTGGATATCTAAGCCGTGTACGTGACGGCCTGGCGGGATGCGGGAAGCAGCCAGAACGTGTTGAAAATATAAGAAGCGCGGAAAAATGTCCGGAAATTGAAGGAAGCGACACATCAGCAGCCCAGACAAACATCCCGTCGGGCGCCTGCGGCGAGCCTCTACCGCAGGGGTCTTTCTGTCTTGCGCGAGCTGGAGTTGGATAACACAGATCGGAAGTAAGGTCGATATAAGCATTAGTATCGGCACGTTCATCCTTTGCGTCGGTATGTTTTTTAGCGCTGGCGTCACCTCTTCGTCACTGCCCGTATTTCTCTCTAGGCTTCAGGAGGCCATTCTTGATCGCCTTTGTAGACGCGCAATTTAAGTATTTTTCTTGGGTTAATATTATATGGCAATTTTCCGAACACGCGGACCTTTTATGGCTTTTTTTAGCCATCGTCGCATGGAACACGCAGCAGCAAAAAATACCAATACCGTTACACAAGTGCTACAGTCAGCGGCATGTTGTTTCGCCCATGCTGCTTCGCCCTGTCTAGGGGAACGGACAAGGACTTTGTAATGTACGCCTTGCTTTCTTCAAAGTGCGTTTGCGGAGCGATGGTGGCTTACTTTTTATGACCTTTTGCTTCAGATATCACGTTTGCTTTAGAGAAATTCATGGAATTCCACGTTTGCGCGTCTGTCGAGTCCATGATCTGCACTATTGGAAATTTCAACAGCCAGAAGTAAAAAAAGAGAACTTACACAAAAGAATACAAGAACCAAGTATAAAACACTTTCTTTTAAATTGCCGCAGCTTTTGCTCGATGCGATGCATGCACCTTGAATGCACGTTTAGTCGGCTTAATCTCTCGTTATCTTCCAGCGTTGTTCCTTCCCTGGGTGCTTCGGTCCTAGGAGTTTGCCACAGAGGTGTTGTGCTGGCCTTTCAATCGTTTCTGGCTGCGACAGGCCGGATGCCCTGCTAGATAGCTATTTCTTCATTCGTGATTTTTTCCTGACAATTCTGTTATACCCAAAAATTTCTTTTTCGTGTCTCAACCTTTTTCTCTTGCTTTACTCTTTTTTCTCTCTAAGATAAACCGGGTCACAGCCTAATCATTACAGGCAGCATCTTGGCCAATCCCCCGCCTGGGTATGCACCATTATTTAAGGGTCCAACCAAGCAACGAACTACCCCTATGGGCCTGAAGCAACATTTTTACACGATATATGTACCACGTGTAATGCCTGCCTTGCTGCTCTGGTTTCTGCTTACAGAGGTTACATGAGTTATAATGACTCTTCTTGATGAACACAGCCCTATGATGAAGGCCGCTACAATAAACTTGAAACTGTTCCTATTTTGCGTCATCATAACCCATTTTCTACTCCAATTTTCTGGATGTCCTGTTTCAACTCCTTTTTTTACTTCATTCGCAGGCAACAATTATATTGCTCAAATATGTGGTTCATCGGTAACCCTTCCCCGCCACCACAGCCCTGCTGTATTGTTCTGTATCCCAGTAAAATGCACAATGGAATAAAAATACCAGTGTACACACATACATTACCAGCGAAATGTAACTCTCAGTAGTATTTATGTATGTGCGTACATTGCCGTCTTTATACCTGAATAACTAAAAATGTTCTCAAGAAAAAGCAGTCAAATTTCAGTGGCCGAAAACCAAGTGCAATGCCACCGAGAATCCAAAATTTCATACCTCTGCAACAAGCCATCCAAAGGTATCTTTTCGTAGATTTTCGCTGGAAAATAATAAAAAAGCGTTGTTTGGTTAAAACCAAGTTGCTTCCATCTCCTACCGAATCAGCGCGTACTCTTATGTTATTCGCAAACATCTATTTGCGTCGAGTAGTCTTTCATATTTCTTTAGAGACGCGACAGCAAGTGATCAAAAATGTAATTTTTATGTTTAAATTTGGAATTCCTTTCCGATCAAAGAGACCTTAAATTATTTTTTTCGGGGGGGGGGCACAGAAGCCTGCTTGGGGAATCAATATGGCAATGTGGGAGCAATATGGCAATGTCACCTGGTGAACTGCCATGAGCCCCCTTAAGGAAGCTGTCATCTTCTCTTGCCAATCCCTCTGAGTGTGTATGCAAACGATTTGTGAGTGGGTATGTTGAAGTCGCAGCCCAATGGGAATTGCTGAATCGGCCATGAGCTTCTGAGGGCAGCTGTCATTGTCATTGGCAAATTCCGTCGAATAGGTATGCGACCAGAACGCCCTCATAATCTTTCTGAAATCTGTACTGAGAAGCTAAGGGTTTATATTATGAAATTCATGGAACCAGTATGACACACGCCCTATGTAACAGCAAAGAATCGCCAAGGTAATCCTTTCGCACTCAAAGCACGTAGGCATACCTACGCATACCTAGAAGGACGTGATTGGCGTGGCGTAGCTGCATAGTAGTTTACAAAATGTCCAAAAGCGAAATAGCCATTGCTTTACATCACCTGTCGGTCAATGCCTACAAACTGAACCGGATATCTCCCCCGTTTTGTAGAACACATACTGTTTTAGTAAAAAAAAAAACCCGAGGATCGCCCGATTAGTCTCGCCAGCGTTGATTATAAAATATACATGAAGGAGTTGGCTCAACAATATCAAACATTGATTGAGTGTTGGCGCGCACCAAACTTGCGGAATTATGGGAATAACAATTTTCACTGATATACATACCTTCACTGATATACATACCTCTGGAGGGTTGAGGTGCGATCAATGGCCATGGGGCAATACTTCAACTCGATCTTGAAAAAGCGTTTGATCGTGTTGCACATGAAATTCTGTTTTGTGTTTTGAAGTACCTAAATGTCGATTCTGTGATAATGGATGGGGTGAAAATGGGTTATCGAGAGTGCTTCACCAGTCTTATCGTCAATGAGCTAGTTACACCAGGTATTCAACTTTTATCGTCGGTTAAGCAAGGCTGCCCTTTTAGCGCTCTGTTGTTTGTCATCTACGTGGAGCCGTTGTGTTTGAAAATCAACAACAGTGAAAAAATAAATTGTTGTAAGTTCTTTGAGAACGAAATAAAAGTATTGGCATACGGGGAAGATATAGCGATATTCTTCAGGGACAAAGAAAGCATTCGAGAGCAGTAAAAGTAGCCTGGAAATTTTGTAAGCACACAAGTTGTGCTATAAGCTGGAATAAGTCGCTATATTTCTGGCACGGGGATTGAGCAGACATGGCTGAGGTATTTGGAAATATACAGTGAACGGTTACTCCGGCCAAATACTGGGGCGTGCCACTGAAGGGCAACATGCCGTCTGCCTAATATTGGGCGGTAGAAACAGAGCGCGCAAGAGTGCGGACACTAGGTGGGATGGAGGGACTTGTCGCTGTTTTTGCGTGCTACTGAGGGGATTTGTTTCTTGTTGCCAAGGTGTTCTACGTTCTTCCAGCGCTGTCGATGACGAGAGTTTCTGTTCAGTAGCGACACAAAGTGTTCGCTGTTTTTCTTCGCGGATCGACCTGGGAGCGCACCAGCAGCTCGAACATGTTCCGTTCGGTTCGAAAAGGAGGCTTGGGGCTCTGCCGCCTCTTTCTGAAAGAAATTTTGGCAAGGTTTTGTTTCTTATGGTATGAGAATAATCAGTTTCTACGGACTGTCGCAGAAGTGCGGCTTCATGATTGTATACCCGAATTCGTTGTGTCCTCTCATGATGGTAGGCGAACAAGTCTGCGTGGTTTCCTACGGAAAGTGTTTGGGCGTTGATTTTTATTGATTGATTTATTTATTTATTGTAGGCTTTAACGCACCGACGAAACGAGGCGATGAGGGGCGGCGTAGTGGAAGGCTCCGGATTAATTTTGACCACCTGGGCATCTTTAACATGCGCCGAAATCTCATACACATGGGTGTTTTTGCTTTTCACCTCCATCAGGAAAGCGGCCGCCCCAGCCGGGAATTGCAGTTTTTTAGGCATTGGAATTATTGAGAGGGCGCTTTTCAATAGAATATTTGAGTGATGTAACACATGAAACATTGTATAAAAAGCATGTCCTGAAGTATTTAAAAAGATGCAAAAAAAAACATCCCCCTCGCGAGGGGCACGATCACATGCAGAGCATTTCCGCGGGGGGCGTGCCTGCAAGTCTTATGGATTACGTATTGGTTGTTGTTGTTGTAATTGTTGTCTTCCAGCGTAGACATTATCGATGAAGTCGATGGTGAAACGTGCCGTGAACCCCCTGCCGCGGCTATTACGCAACGTGGAGAGGCTACGACGCAACGTGGCGCGGCTATGACGCAACACAATCCAACACAATTCACTTTAATCCAACCCAATTCAAATCCAATCCAAGCCAAGCCAAGCCAAACCAAGCCAAGCCAATCAAATCCAATCCAATCCAATCGAATCCAATCCAATGCCCTTCGCGAGAGAATGTTATAGCGCCGAAATCGCGCCACCACATGAACGCGAACCGAACGCGGCGAGAGAGGGTGTTGCGAGCGGAGAGAAGGCGAGGAGGACGCGGGGGAGAGGGCGCACCTGTGGCCGACGGTTGAATGAGTCAAGGATATAAGGCGCGTGCGTAACCTTCCATTCTGTGTCGGCTCCGTGGAGCAGTCGGTAAAGTGCCGCGTACCTTGCGTTCCGCCCGCAGAGTCGTGGGATCGAAACCTGGCGCCGGAAGGTATTATTTCTTTATATTGTGTAGGGTGCGGACTACGTAGTGATGCGGACTACGGACGCCAACGCGGGTGACATCGTGAGTTACTAAAATGCTCTGCATTTAAAACCTCATTGATGTTAATGCTACCCTTTTCCTATACCGGTCTATGTATGTCGTTAGAAGAAAAGGTAACGTGCTGAAGAATGTAAAGCCTTAACCACATGGACGCGAAATCAGGCGTCGCGCGAGGGTCGGCGTCGTTCGGTGGCAACGCGCGGACACGTAGGAGAGGGCGAGTAACCGCATGAGACCAGCCGCTGCGTCGTCGTGCGTTGCTGGACACGTTTATATTAACCACGCCATTCTGTTGTCGTCTATGAGCAGTTATTGTCGATTGTTAAACTGCAGTTATCACGACTCTAGCTGTAGCAAAAACAAATTCACTTCGCCGTCTTTATTCATTGCTTTGCGGGCAAATATTGAAATGCTGCGAAATGTATTTCAAGTCACCACCGACAAATCTGAACATAAGATAGGATGATAAACGAAGACGCACTTCACACAACCTCTTTAGTTGCTACTTCATTTAACCTTCATGTTATGTACCGACTGGAAGTTCATGAATTCAAAGTGTAAGGAAAGCAAATTTTGGTGCTGCCAATTGATACTGAGGCTACCGTCGAACGCCATTTGTAGGTTAAAAGGCAAGGTATTCTCGCACCCTTTGTTTACCATTGAAAAAAAGGTGATAAAACCCTCACCGCAAAAAAAAAGAAAAATAATAATGGTTTTGCCAAGATTCGAGCTAGAGACAACAGCTCAACCCCGCCACCAGACGAAGGAGACGCCAAGAAATCGGTATACTAACCGAGGCTATCCACGAATATTGTCGGGTATGGTTTATGGTTTGTTTTGGTCGCATTTGGGAGATTTGAGCACGGGCAACACTTGTTTCTTATGCACCGCTCTTGGAGCCGAGGACAATTATGCTAGTACTACAAGCGATGTAGCAACAGCTCCTTTATTTGAGTCAAGAAAAGCTATCGCACACCCCCGTCTCCCCTACGCAAGCCACGGTAGCCACGAATGGAATGGAATGCGGCGCTAGAATTCTGGCGTCGATAACGCTTGCTCGTCACCCACCGCTCTTGCAGACAAGCCACATTTTGCTAATACTCCAAGCGATGTAGCCCGAGGTCCCTTATTTAACTCACAAAAAGCTATCGCAAATCCCCGATCTCCCCGATGAAAGCCAAAGAAGCCACAAATGAATGAGCGCTTTCGAAAAGAAATGGCTTGCAATTTGTCTCGAGGCCACCGATTACTGCAATTTAAAAAGAAATTGATTGATTTCTTCTGAAAGGAATGACTCCAAACCAATTAGAAGGACAGGGAACCCAAACGTTGCCGCCCGCTTTCCAATGGTTTCTCGCGCTGCGTCGACGCCGATATCTGGACAGCATTGACATCGGCGCTGCTCGCGCGGCAGCTCGCGTCGCCATGTATTTTTGGCGAGGCGCGCTGACGCGCGTCTACGCGGGACGACATCGACGCGCGAAAACGCCGGAAAAACACTGCATGTGGTTGGGCCTCAAAGAGAATGGCTGTGTGGGCGTCGGTTATAAGTTTTTTTTTTTCAGCTTCACAGTGGCACGCTTCCTGTAAAGCCACAGCTCCAACAGGAAGGATTAGGAATACCTTGGATCATAAACTGTCGCTTATGCATAAAGCCGAAACTATTGACTCCGTTTTGCTGGACTGTTCAGATGCGATATTCCACTTTGACATCCTGCAGCATAGTGTAAAAAAAGGGAAATGCCAATCCATCCTTCCCGGACCCGTTTTCTCTGTGTAGGTGATACCGGAGGCGTGTCTTTCGACATGTTTATGTTGATTAGCATGCACAGCATGTGGCGCACAGGGATGGCTGACAGGCATGCCGATCCCGGTGCACGGCGCGCCAGAGAGTATTTTATTCAAAGTATGCTGAACTATGGCGTCAGGGATTCCCTCGCGCGCGGGGGCATCTCGGAGGTTATGGCTGAACATACGTGAGGTATACAGGGCACGAAGCGAACCACCTGATTGGCTACCAATGCTTGATGACCTTGTTCAGCTGATGAGATTTTAAACTCATGTCATTGCGAAGGTGGCCAATGAGTTAATCCTTATGAAATGATTGTTACGTGGTTTTCGTTTGATACAAATGGTACCAAAGAAAAAAAAAAGTAGGGTGTAGAACTGGAACCGAACCGAGGCGAAAACGGGAACCGAACCGGTCCTTTTTTCGGAACTGAACCCGAACCCGAACCGCTATTTTTTGAGCTCGCTGAACTCGAACCCGAACTGAACCGACAAAAGAAATAACACCTACCGGTTCACGCCGAAATGGTTTGACACCCCCCCCCCCTCCTACCTCCCCCCCCCACCCCCCCACACACACACACTCTTGATAATACGGGGTCAATGTAATTCAGGGCTTTTCTCTTTTCATGCGAGGTCAACTTCGTAACCTCTCACGCACTTTTGCCCTTCCGAGCAGTCACAACACTACCCGCGCCCCTATACGTGGTCGCAGTATGAGGAAAGGTATTCCCGGCAGTGTTTTATTGCTATGCTGCTGCTGCTCGCGCGTGCAGAGAGTGCAAGGCCGAATAACCTACTCTTTCGGTATCCTGCAGGCGATATGAAATGTCGACTTTGCCATTACTTCGGTCTGACCGTATAGAAACAATCAGGCTGCAAATTTGTTCCTCCTTGTTGCATTTCATAATTTGCTTGGAGAGGCCCCACACATAAACAGCGTAAATGCTTCACAAGTGTTACTCGCAGGAGTGATTATACATGCAGGAGTGAAAATACACTCGCAAGAGGGAAAATACATCCTCGCCAGTGGCTGCGCCACTGGCGAGGATGTATTTTCTATTGTTGCCTCCGGCCGCTACTTTTGTGATGTAGACGAAAACTAAAAATGTCTTTATGCTGATATTTCGACGCTGGCTAAAGATTACCAGGTGCTCAAAATTTTTCTGCTGCCCTGCAATACACAGTGCGCCTCATCACACAGGCATTGTTTCGGGGCCTACAACGCGCAACATTTTTTTACAAATGTGTTCACGCGGGAAAACAAAAAGAAAAACCTGATCACTTAGTTTTAAGTTAATCCGCATAGAGTTCATACAGGAATAGTTTCTTCTCTTTTTCATTGCCTTCAGCCATCGCACAAGCACTAAATCAAGGGGTGTATTACACTCTAGACGGCCCTCCTTTGTACGTCTATTCGCATAACTAAACTTGCCATCACTTGAGCGGCAGCAAGTGCCACGGTGCCTCGTACAATTGTTATTTCATCACGACGCGTAAAGCGGACAAGTTTGAACCGGCCATTTGCGCTGTTACGCTGGCGTGAGAAATTTGTTGCACACCACTCTAGTATGTTACCGCCATGCAGGCAACAAGATCATATCATTTACTTTGTAGCTATAAAACTCACATATAATGCAACGTTTTTGAGGTGTACGAAAAAGAACAACACTGGTGATTTGTGAAAGTTAAAAAAATCCAAGATGGCGCTATTATATTTGCTTCAAAATTCGAGCAAAAGTTCTGACTTATATGCAATGCAGAGGATTTTTCAAATAAACCATTTATTCTACATCAACTAGAATTTAGACGATAAATGAAAAACTATGGGTGAATAATACTAAGAAATTGAACTCCTTGGATTGCCAAGATGCAGAAAAACGGGACCTAGAATTTTGGCAATTTCTGAAGATGGACAATGCATGTTATTTTATTTCTAAAAAGTGTCTTTTCTACATAAAAAAATAAGTTAACTCCTTTAAAAGTATGCATATTCCCGAGAGAAAAAAATCATGCGGCATTGGCGGCAATAGTTCGTATTTTACAGAGGAAAAGTTTCAAACTTGTGTGATCCGTCCAGCGTGCATGTCACCCACAGCAGTCTTTGCGATGTTCTTAGAAAGAGAAAATTAAGGTTCTTTCTTGGAAAACAACTTCTGATAAATTAAAAGTTGTGTAAATGAGGTACATATAAATTTTTCGTCAAAATGGAAATGTCGGGAAGACCCACTTGTCCCATTTGTCTAGAAAATACTCCGAGCTGTACTCCCTAGGACGACATAAGGGCTGTTCGAGAAACCTGGTGGTGAATCGCCATTACTTCATTTGTTTTACCTTATATCTGACCCAATCGTTTAAAGCTGGTCTTTGAAAACGCACTACTGTTATTGTGAAACAGCGATATTTTGAATTTGTGTTTATATTTTGGTTATCGTCACTTTAAACTAGGAAACCTTTTTTCTCAGATCACTGATAACTCAAAGGTTCGAACCAGTTCGCGACCCGGCTCGGCCCCATGATTGGTCGAACCGGAACTGAACCGGAATGAAATGAATTCACCCGCTCCCGAACCGTCACCGAACCGGTATTTTTTCCGGTTCGACACCCTGAAAAAAGGTAGGTGCACAGTAGTGGTTATGTTAGTTGCTCGTCACCGCAAGAGGCGGGGTTGGAATCCCGTTCCTCTGATTCTGGGGTTTAACGCGCCGACGCAACGCAGGCGATGAGGCGCGCCGTAGTGGAGGGCTCCGGATTAATTTTGACCACCTGGGGATCTTTATCGTGCGCCGAAATCTCGTACACACGGGCGTTTTTGCTTTTCGCCTCCATCAGAAAAGCGGCCGCCGCGGCCGGGAATCGAACCCGCGACCTCGTGCTCAGCAGCGCAACGCCTTAGCCACTGAGCCACCGCGGCGGGTGGAATCCCGTTCCTGCCAGGGTTTCTTTTATTCAGTAACACACACATGTAATGTCTGGCCCATACGTTACTCACAACGTTGGCTTTCTGCCTATTGGGGCACATACTGTTTTTTTCTGTCATCAAAAACTGGCTTCCTACACCGTTGGAGTGCATCGGCACGTTGGCATCACCGTTGCAACAGATTAGAATAAGGTTCCCATTTTTTCATACAAATGAAAAGTTTAAGCCTTGTGGAATTTTTGAAACATTTTAGCATAATTTACTTGTACAAGACATATTCGGTCCTCTGAGGCATTTATCGTACTGTTCATTCCCCTGCCCGCATTTTCTGTCTCATCTTTAGTTTTTGTTGAAGCCTCACCAGCCAATTTTGTCCTGTCAACCTTGCGGCTTGGAACTGCGTTGAAGGCGCAACAATCTGCATATAACCTTTCCGCCAGTGCCCGTATGCGGTTCATGCTTCTTGACGTTGCCATTTTCTGTATCAGTGGTGGATTGCAAGCAACCCTGCTGCTGGAAGGGAGACACGGGTAAAGAGAGTACTTTCGCGATTTTCTGTGTTTGCACTGTCGAAAAATTGGACACTATCTCAGCACCAGACGCAACCATATTCTCTGAAATCTCAGGTAGGATTTCTTTAAGGGCAAGCGCTATTGCTTTTACAAGGGAAGACTTGTTGAATGGTGCCTGGGGGGCGGCCGAACCCGCATATTCATGCTTCCTCTCCGTCACCGCGTCCTTGCCAGACCAACGGCGATTTTCAAGATCTTCAAGGATACTAACTTCAGATGAACGTGCTGGGCAATTCAAATATTCAGCAGTGTGAGACGCTCCGCAAAGGCAACAGAAGAGTTCGTCTGCGGCACATTTGCTAGAAAAATCTCGCCTCCACAATTGCAGCAACGGGATCATGACTTGCACGACCTGCATGTATTCTGTTTAAATAGTGGTATTTTCCACCACCCGGGAGCAACGGTACGTCGAGATTACCCCGGCATCCCCAAAACTGCTCAAGGAGCTCGCTGGATGAAATCTTGGTGTCTGCACCTCGGACAATTTCTTTTGTGCAGGCAAGGTGGGAGGGGACGAAAAGAGTCACCGGGAACGACACCAATGTAGAGCACTTCAGAAGACCCGCCAAGCAGGCGTTATGCGTAGATTTGCAGACGATTCCGCCCTTCCCTTATGTTCTCACCTCCTTCACATTCTTGAAGTGCGAACTCGCAGATTGCAGATTCCTCTGAATGGTATTGAAAATTTTCAGCCGGATCGGCCCGCCTTCCGTAGGGACCATACCCACAGAAACAGCTGTCACACCATTTCTTAGGAAGGAGTCCAGTGGTAAGTCCTTCGCCATGAGACTAGACGACCACGGCCTCTGGCCGGGAGAAAAAATTGACATGGCAAAATCCTATGCGATCACGGTGATGCACTTAAACGTAAACCAATGAATCACACACCTTTTCTTGGCCAAACCCGACTTAGAAAAACCAGATATCACGTGGTTGCGATACTCGTGAAGCCTTTAAGAGTCTCGCTGCGTTTACCACATTTCACAACAATATTTCAACCCGAATTCCTGGGGGTAGTACTGGCCTTAAAACAAGTACCTCTGCAGCACTTCCATATGGCTGTAATAACTGACTCACTACCAGTCTGTTCCGCTTTGTCATCATCCGAAAATTCACCCCTGATTTGGGCATTCAACTTTCTTGTGCCTTCCCATTTGGAGGACACCAGCCTCATTTGGGTTCACGAGTCTACTCCTTAATGAAGAGGCTGACTTCATGGCACGATCGTCTTTGGGTGGTCCTTCGGTTGACCTTTGCCGTGTTGGATGGTAGCAGGAGCAGGATTCCGTAGGTATCAACGCATAACGAGAACGCAGGAAGGGGTCATCATTAATTTAAAAGAGTATGCCCAATAAAAACATTCATTCAAAAAACATTCATTCATTCAAAAACATTCAGTGTGTTGCATTGATGTGTGTGCACATTTTATTACTGCTGTATTACTATCGTGTTCCGAATTGCGAAGCACTTTTTTTTTTCTAATCAAATATATGTTAGCGGTAGTTGCAATTAATGTATGTGTACTATGTATGTACCCACTCCTGCTTGGGCCCGAATAGGGCCTGCAGTATTTGTAAATAAATAAAAAAAAATAAAAAAAAAACATAACTGCAATCCCGTCGTAATGACATCGCCCCTTTTCTCAACATCTCCTTCAGTCCAATAGCTAGCGATATGCCATGTGGGTAAATTATTCCATGCAGTTTGTCCAACCGGACTGAAGCGAATCAAAAAGCGGAACCGAACCGGTATTTTTGCCGGAACTGAACGCGAACGTGAACATGAATTATTCAGCCCACTGAACCCAAACCTGAACTGAACCGACAAAGTAACGGGTTCACGACGGTTACGGTTACGGGTTCACGACAAAACGTTTCCCCACCTCCCTTTGTTTACAGCGTGCGGTCAATATTATTGGGGATTTTCCGTTTCACCAAGGTCAAATATGTAACCTATCACGCATGTTTCTGCCTAAGAGCAATAACAAAACTATCAACGGTTTTAACGTGGGCCGAACGTGGGGGAAGGTGTACGAAAAATCTTCCGACAGTTATTGCTGCTGGCCCCTTATACACAGTGCACATATGAGCAAGAAACATTTTCGGCATCATTAGGGCGATATGCAACATCTACTTTGCGTTTCCCTATATATCTGCGACTGTATAAGAGCAACCGGGCCGCAATATGACCGCCGTTCGCAACGGCGAGGGCCAACACCCTAAACCTGCCACCTCGTTGAGTTTCATAATTTGGTTTAAAAGGTCGCACATCAGGAAAGTGTAAATAGTTGACAAGTGTTATCCGCAGGAGTGGTCCTTAGGCTAAGCCGCTGGTAAGGATGCACCTTTAATCACCGCCCCCGGTGGCCGTCTTTCTGATCTGCATACAGATCAAAAACATCTATATGGGTTGCCCTGAAATATACGAATGAAAGCCTCAACTGGGCCGCCCTGCAATATACGCTGCTCCTTATAGCCTACGCATAGCATCAAACACGGCAACAGTTCTCGACTAGTGTGTTTATGCGTGAAAATGAACACTGAAGGCAAATCACTTGGTTTTAAAATATTCCGCGATGTGTTAAAACACGTATAATTTCTCCAGTCCTTCGCAGCCTTCAGCCATCCAATACGCATAAAACTACGAGGTAGTTTTGTCTGGACGTCAATTTCTTTGTGCGACCTTTCGCATAACCTAACTCATCATCGCTGCGACGGTGGTGAGCGCCGTAGTGCCCAATAGAATCGTTAGTTTGTTACGACACGTAAAACGGGCAGAGTTGTACCGGCCATTTCTCGACTTACCTTGGCGTCATTTGTTTGTTACAAACGACCAAAGTTTATCACCGGAATACAGCTAACAGGGTAATACAGTCAAACCTTGTTATTACGTACCAGCCTAATGGGTAATTGCAGTTTAAACGTAGTTGCGAATATTCCCCTACCCAGCCAACTGAACCCCATGTATTGGGTGCCCGCTTAAGCTGTAGCCGTTCATTGCTCATCAAACGGTTAGTGCGTACTTCTTTCTTTCTCGTTGTACACGCACAAGCACAAAATCGGAAAAAATCTCATGTGTGCAGACGTCCTATGTTCGAGCTGCGACACCCGGGCGACAGTCGCCAGTGATGGTGACGTTAAAACACGGCCACCATGACGTATTTTTTGCTCATACAGGTGTTTCCGATTGCAGTGCACAGAAACAATGCCCTAGAGATAAGCTTCCTCTTCCAGTAACGCGAAGAAGCTGCCGGTACTGTTGCGATTTCACTGCCGGCGTCAAATTCAATCCAATGCAGTTCAAGAAGTAACCGCAGAGAAGCGCAGTTTTTAGATGCGACGCTGAGAGGATCATCTCTTGCCAGCGACCCTGTCCTGCGTCCGTCGTCGTTGTCCGCGTCCGCACAGCTGCGTCTCTCCTCCGCTCACCCCCTCTCCTCTCTCCGATAGCGAACACTCTCGCCCAACATCTGCGGGCGCGTGGCGCAGCGCACTCTCACTCCGCCGGTGGGCGGCGCTGCGCGCTGTGCGCATGTACAGTACTCTCTCTCTCCGTGGTCTCCTCTCCTTCGGGTGCGCTGCGCATATAAGCGGAGTGCCGCGCTCCGGCCGGTCTCTCAGTCGACGGTCGCCCGCGCTTGCTTTTCACGGACCATAAAGCCATCGTTCTTGTGTGTAATAAAGCCTCCGTCTAAACGACAACAACAACAACGTCTCTCATTATTCTCAAAATTACGCCCGCATCCCCTCGCGTGGAACCCAACGATGTGATTGAAACGCAATTCACGTTCACTAAGCGTTTCACGCAATTCGACTAATCTACCCAACGGAGACACCCAACGGAACCCCCTTCAGCGTCGCATCACACCAGGTTTCCCGCGAGGGGAGGTGGGCGTAATTTTTTCTTCATTGCGCCAGTGTGTTTCTGATCGTGGTGGTGGTGTAGGGTCCAACGAACTGGCTCGCGGCCTTACCGACGTCAAGGATGCCTACCGGCAAGACCACCTCGGCGGCAAGTGAAGATGGCGGATTTTTTGCTGCGTACCCGGAAATAAAGCCTGTCTGAGTGTGTGTGTTTGAGAGCAATGTGTCTTAGTTCTGTTCTGGCTGGTAAGCAGCCGCTAAACTGTCACTGGCGGTTAATCCGTACATTGTTTAATGCGTACCGAAAAGTTATTCGCTGCCGACTACATATTAACAGGGTTTGACTGTATTTTGTGCTTCGTGGCTACTTATATAGGGCAATGTGTTCTCGAGGCATGTGATCGAGGACAAGCGTGTTTTCGATAGTGAAAGCTGAAAAAAAACCAAAACGACGGTTTTAAATTTAGAGCACAATGTCCAACGTGCCTGCAATGCAATGCATCTTTTATTGTTAACCAGTTTTTCTACATATGCTAAAATTTCGCAAAAATGATAAACGATACGCGTCAGCGGGAAGGAGAAAAATTTTGTTATAAGCGGTATTTCGATACAAGCGACCACTCGAGACAAGCTAAAGTAGTTAAGCTCTAATTGCGCCACAACTGGTAGGAATGAAAACACAATGTACTCAGTGAAGAAAACTTTATTTAGGTGCAGTAATGCATTGAGCTTTGACTGTTTCATGTTCTTGTACGGGCGAGAAACCCCTTCACCACTTTGACCAAGCAGTGACTGGCGTCCGAACGCCTCGCAGACTGCAGAATGAATGAGGTGGAGAAGGCAGTGGCCACTTTTATATTGGGGGGAAGTGGTTGTTGTGGTCGTCACGGGACGCTACGACAGTTTCGCGCTGGAAAGCGTCGCGAATTCCATGGGTAGAGTCTGAGGTTGCTTTTTATTTAGCTCCAAAAACAACGATTAACCGATCATTGTGGATATACAGCGCAGTCATGAAAACTGCCCAGTTTTGCTCTAGGGTTTTGCATGATCACTGGACAATTTTCCCCGAGGTGTAAAGCCGTGAAGTTTGCAAAACAATAGTTTTCTGGCGCCCCGCTGTGGACGACACTGCTAATTCTACGCTTCGAGTGTCAGTGTTCGCGCACCGTCGCATCCACGCCATTGACTAATGGCAAAGAACAAAATACAATAACCCTACCACGCATTGCGACCGTTTGTCTAAAGTCGGATTGCGCGAATCGAGCATGACCGGCTCGAGAAAATCGCCGGGGAAACACCAGCTTGTTAACCCGCCATGTTGACCGCCTGACTCGCCCCCAAGTCGCCGCCGCTCGGCGACGCCTGCGCTCGCCACTTCGCTCTAAGCGGGTCCAGCTCTTCGTGCGCTTCAAGTAATGCGGCCTGAAATGCATGCGTTTTGGTTAGGACCAGGAGAAATTTTGAATGAAGCGATATTTCGAGTAAAGCGATTTCATTATAGTGAAGGATTACTGTACGTAAATAATTCTAAAACAATGAACTCCGTAGCTTGTTGAGAAGAAAAACAAGACCCGATATATTTGAAATTTTTGAAAATGTGCTGAGGTTACTATTTATTATTGGAAATAACTGCTTCTACAAACGAAAAATAAATATGTTAACTCATTAAAAGATATTCAAGGTATCGACAGAAAAAAATTCCCGGCAGTAGCTGAAATACTTTGTGCTTTGCAGAGGTGGAAGTTTCAAATTTTGCGCGCCTCGTCCGACGCGTTTGCGATCCGAGTCGGTTTCGCAATTTTTTTAGGAACGAAAATATTTTTCTTGCAAAAAAGCCTCAAATATATTATTTTGTGTGGGAAAGGAGATATATGTATTTCTTCTACAAGTTAGAAATATCAACAAGGAACACCTGTCCTATCTCTCGTGAAAACACCGCGAACTAGTCCCTGCGAGGAAATAAGGGCTGGACAGGAAAGTTGCCGGTGAATTTTCACTACTTATCTGTTATTCTTATATCTAGCCCAATCACAGTCATGAAAACTGCCTTTGGAACTGCACCTTTGGAACTGCGCAACTGCTATTGGGGAAAAGCCTTATTTTGAATTTTAAAGACGATAATCTTTCTTGGGTTACTGAAACGCAGAAATTATGGTCTGTCTATCTGTCTGTCTGTGACTCGAATCAGCCACCCCGCCAAAGTGTTAACTGAATCTGCGCAATAGCCTTATATACCGACAGCCGAATATAAACGTCTAAGTTGGATGTTAATGTTCATACTGGTCAACATTGTTGAACAAGAACAAGACATTAGGCAAATATAAGGCAGAAAATCAATACATTAGCGATATTTGCAGTGTTCCTTTATTAAAGATTCACGGATGCTCGGCTTTTGCCATAGCAAATGAAATACTATATCAACTGCAGGAAACCGTTGCCTGCTGTTGCCCGCGCCACCTCCCGGCGGCATTTAAGAAATTAAGCGGCAAAAGCAACGAAAGGTTCCACAAGATAGGCTCCATGTTTCACTTTGAACTTTCGTGGGGTAGGGCAACGTGCTTCTATAAAAGTCTAGTAGGGTGTCTCGACTCACGCGCGTCTCCGCCGTATGGTGGCGCTCGTACCGAGGCACCCGCCTTGGAGTAGTGAAACGTGGCAAATTTAAATGGGCTTGAGCAAACCTTTAGCGTGTTATCTTGGGAGGAATGAGACGGGTTAGGAACAGCATGAGAGGTGAGCGGGAAAGACAAGGGAGGCATTTAATTGCCAGGGGTGCCAGTCGAGTAACGTCTTTCGTCGATATTTGCAACGAAAAGAGGAGATACGCGGTCATTTTCTGTTTGTATTTCGTTTTTATGGTCGCTTAAAAACTACTGAACATTTTGTCTCACTTCCCTGATAATTTACCCCAATGAACGAGTTTTCGAACCGGTTCAGAGCTCCAGAACCACTTCGCGAAGCCGCTCGGTGCATGATTTATTCTAACCGGAACTGAACCGGAACGAACCCGTAACGAACCCGATCCGTACCAGAACCGGTATTTTTTCGGTTCGACACGTTGGTTTTATGGCTAGGAAACATTGTAAATATTGAGTCCCTAGGGTTTGATATCGCTCGTCTGTCGGAGAGTTGGTGGGAGAGAAGAAAGTGGGGGACAGGGGCAACGACAAGGAGTGTTCCGCTTGCCCTTGCCTCCTTCCTTCGATAGGATAAGCCCTCCAACCATATTTCTTTTTGTCTGGTGAGTATGCGCGCACCGCCTACTCTCCACTATTCTTAGTGCCTTTAGAGCTACTGCAAGAAAGAGCGCCACTTGTTTGTGCTGCGAGTGTTGCAACAGTTGCAACCGTAACCCCGTGGAGTGCAGGCAGCCTAAACTATTCCGATGAAAACATAAGGTAGATCAAGCGGGAAACATAAAGACGAAGATAAAACCAACTAAGGGAAGAGCGTTTTACTTTGTTCTACTTGAAAATATAGGTTGGCGAAAGAATGATCATAACGGCGATGAAGACTGTGCAGTATATCAAACAGTGCAAGTACGGGAACGAAAAAATTGATACTGGACGAAGCCCTCCGTTACCTCTTCCTTTCACGTCACGGTCCTAGCGCTTTTGTTTTTATATTTCAAACGTACCAACCGGCGCAGCTCGCCACCGAATACAAGCTCTACCGCCTATTTTGCGGACCCATGCATCATGAGCAACAGCGACGCGGTTGGGTAATTATGGGACAGGGAGCTAATTTTCCCGATCGTTTTCTAAGCATGATTCTCAAGCATTTTTTTACCAGACTCTCACAAGCCTTAGAGCTGTTCTACCCGACATATGGGAGAGATAACGAGAAAAATTTTCACAGCGAAAACCACTGTGTCGAACAAAAAAAAAACCGGTTCGGTTGCGGTTGCGGTTGTGGTTCAGGCGAAATTATTTCGTTCCGGTTCAGTTCCGGTTCGACGAAATCACGTACCGAACCGTTTCGCGAACCGGTTCAGGAGCGTGAACCGGTTCGCGAACCGGTTCGATGAGTTGCCTTATAACTGAAATTAGAAAAAAATACATTTAGTAGTTTAAAACGAGCGTCAAATCAAAATACAAAAAAAAATAAGAATGCTGCTGTTCCACAAGGGCAGTGGTGCAGTTGCGAAGCAAACTTTAAACAATTACGATATATTAGAAACACAGATGAAATGGTGACGATTTACCACCTACTTTCTCGCCCAGACTTTATGTTGTCGACTATTCATAAAATCACCGCCAACAGTATGACGGTTGGATATATTTTCTGCGCTTTCCTTGTTCAAATCGCAGTCTTCGCTATGGAATCGCCCATAACGCTAACCTTGAAGCCTTAAATTTAGGCCTGCGTTCTGGCGCGTTCAAATACCAGCGCTTAATACCAACGGCTCACATTTTTTATATTGGTAACAAAACAGAAAAACCCTACAACAGGCACATAAATACTACCAATGAATTAGATTATTTGGTCACCCTGAATAATTTGTTAGCTGTCACCTTATCGAATGTGTTAGCCACACTTGTGTTAAAAGTAAGCTTTAGTTAATGCTCAGTCACTGCATTATTGCTCTGAGCACTGCAATTCCTTTTGCGATAGCTATACCGGATATGTGCATTACAATCAGTATGTCATCGTAGCGCCTGACACCCCCCCGGCCATCGTTCCGTGTGCTACACCGGGGAACCTGAGAATGGATTATGCTGTTAGAAAATGAAAGGGAATTTGTCGCGCGGTGCATGAGATGGGACGTTTTTGGGTAGACGCTCTTTGATTCGTCCGCAGCAGTACTCCCCTCCGGAACGAGTAGCAGTAGAAGTAACGTAGCGAGTTTGGTAGTCAGTACATGTGCACCTTCGAAAAAAAGCAGATCTGAAAGAGACGAAACTGCATCAGCAGCAAACGGCTTAGCCACTGAGCAGCTCCTGCGGTCACACCTGTCTAGTATTACAATTTGCGGGTGTCGGACCTTTTAAACAAATTACGAAATGCAAAAACTTTGCACACATCGGGTGTGGGCTTTCGCTGTTGCGCAGTGGAGCACTCCTGCAGCCTGATTGCTCAAATAAAGTCGCAGCTAGGGAAGGGTAACGTCGTTTTTTATCCCCTGCAAGCTGCCGAGAATGACATTTCGTTTGGTCAGCTTGCACTACGTTCGCACTTCGAGCCGCAAGAGACCGTTGCTACATTGGAGCTTATTCATTTCCCCTGTTGTTACATAGAGCGGGATAGGACTTTGAAACTTTCACCTCCATCCGTCCGTATTCTCGCTTACAAATCGATAGTCTTGCCCATACTTGAATATGCCGCGGTAATCTGGGACCCATTTACTCAAATTAACATTCATAAAGTAAAATAAATACAAAGAAGAGCAGTTCGCTTCATATATAACCGTTATGGACGAGCCTCGGTAGCTGAACTGTTAGTCAGAGCTTACTTACCCTCACTTTCAGAAAGAAACCGCATATCCCGATTAAAATATCTATATCAATTCATTAATGGGCATTACAAGATAGATATAGGAAAAATTATTTCATTTTCTTTAGGATACGCCACTAGACAACGCCATGATCGTACAATAACTCCATTCCGTACCCGCAATATGCTTCAAATATTCTTTTTTCCCTAGAACTGTGCAGGATTGGAATAGTTTAAATAACCATCAAGTCACAAAACAATCTTTAGCATCCTTTGCCGCTGGTCTAGAATAGCAGAGAAAATAATTTCACTTGTGTGCTAGCATTGTTTTCTTTTCGTAAAATGAGAGTGATGGTTCATCTGTGCTATTTTGTTAAGTTTGTTTACGTTTGTAAAACGCAAGTGATGGTTCTTTGTTTGCCGTGTGTTATATGGCTGCCTACTATGTGAAATGTGAGTGACTGTTCCATCTGTTTGAATGGTGTTATATGCTAATATTTTCGTCTTTTGTACCAACCTGCTAAAATCCCTCCAGGGGATTGCAGTACCCATAAATAAATAAATAAATAAATAAATAAATAAATAGTGTTCAAATGAACGGAGGGGAAAGTGCGCGAGCGGGTACGAAGTTGATGGTACGGGAAAGAAAAAAAGGCCTGAATTGCATTGACTGTGCAATATCAACAACGGAGGGTCGAACCTTTTCGGCATGAACCGGTAACGGTTATTTCTTTTTTCGGTTCTGTTCCGGTTCGGGTTCAGCGTGCTAAAAAAATAACGGTTCGGGTTCGGGTTCAGTTCCGGCAAAAATACCGGTTCAGTTCCGGTTTTCGGTTCAGTTTGGTTCCGGTTCGACACCCTGGCTAAAACAAGTGTTGGTTGCATGTAGGCCTAGTGATTTGTTCTGTGATTTTCTTGTACCAGCCATTTCTCACCAACAGCCCTTTTTTACTGTTTCTGCGTGCTCCATAATGCTTATTTCTTTGCTCAGGAACATCCCCCCCCCCCCCCAGCGCACCACTGACTGTCCGAATCAATAATCTACGCTAGCTTTTATCCAGGACACTGTCGAAGTTCACCTTGTGCGGAACAACGGAACGCCACCCGCCCATTCAGGCTTCTCAACACTTGATTTTGAGTTGCTTCGTTGTGCACGGATGGGTGGCAGCGTACATACGGTGCCAACGTTTTGGCAAGAAGACTTGTCGTCGTCACGGCCTGAAGACAGACGAAGAGAATGGAAGAACGGAGCCAAACGATTAAACAGACAAGTATCCGATTTTACCATCGTCGTCTAATGTTCCATTACATGGTGGAAGGGACGAGCAGCGGCGCAACAAGTAAGAGCATTTAAAATTTGGTGCGTTTTGCGCCCCTAAGGGGCACCTGGTATGTGAGGCACGAGGTAGTGGAGGTCTTTGGCTTATATTTGACCACCTGGGTTGCGTCGCGTGCTTAGAAATCTCGGTACACTGCCGTTTTCCTTTTTAGCCTCGCTTATAAAAATGGCCGCCACGAACGGCATTGAAACGCCTCCCTGAGATCAGCAGCACAATGCCCTATGCGCACTGCGCCACCCAGGCGAGTAGCACCGCGTAGGAGACAGGTCGAAGCCATTCCAAAATGTTGATTTGATTTTTTTATTTGATTGATTGTAGGGTTTAACGCGCCGACGCAACGCAGGCGATGAGGCGCGCCGTAGTGGAGGGCTCCGGATTAATTTTGACCACCTGGGGATCTTTATCGTGCGCCGAAATCTCGTACACACGGGCGTTTTTGCTTTTCGCCTCCACCAGAAAAGCGGCCGCCGCGGCCGGGAATCGAACCCGCGACCTCGTGCTCAGCAGCGCAACGCCTTGCCACTGAGCCACCGCGGCGGGTCATTCCAAAATGTGAAGGCGGATCGCAAAGCAGAGCTTCTCAAGCGGCAAGATTACAAGCGCTCCGGTTGCCCTCTTCTTGGGTATCGTCTGTGTGCGCTTTAATTATAAATCAGATCCAACCAGCTTAACTTTCCGTTCTACAGAAGATTACAGACCCTTCGACAACGAGAGGTAGAACAAAGGTAGAACAAACACTTCACATTCACTCTTTCGTATTTAGAGCCGTTAAAAAGTGCTTCAGAGATCTCGGACTTTCTCGTCCGCGAATGTTTATTAAGTGCAATGCACTTCTTAAGCGACCCTGAACCTGCGTCCACCGGCGATGTCCGCATCACATACCCACGTGGGGGATTGGCCAGGAATCTCCTCGTCTTCCTTGGCAACGGGGGGAGATGGGCGCGCGCTGCCTGGCCGCTGACATGGCACATACCCACGTGGGGGATTGGCAAGGAATCGGGCGTGAGAAGGGCTGATGCACCCGCTTAAAGGGACACTGAAGTGATATGTAAACATTGCGGGATTACTTGCGCAAATTGTAGTCCGGAGTCCCCAGGCCACGTTTCGACCACCCTGGGCGCGTTTACGCGATTTTATTTAGTAGAAAAATTAATTCGAAAGTGCTGTCCTCCTCTCTTTACGCTCGCCCATTTTCTGCGGCGTTTTCGTGTGACGTCAGGAGGGGATAAGCTGGCAATTGGCTGCGCTATACTGCACGGCTCCCCGGCCTTCAGACACAGAGTCAGTCGGCCCAGCGTTTCGTCCGCCGGCCGCCGACGGGTCGTCGCAATTCGTTCGCTCAGTTGAAACGAAGCCAGGACACGTTTGTGAATGGTAGAATTTGCCTTTCTTTACTTGGTTAGTTTGTACACTGTATCCAGCTCCAAGTCAAGGTCGCTTCACAAAATCGCTGCACAAGCGCACATGCGACGCTTGGCTGACTGGTATGCCAGTAGGAAAATATAAGGCCTCTTGAAGGCGGGAGAAGAGTCAGCGAAGTCAATATAGGTACTAAGGAAATAAAATCAACTGATATTTTTACCGTACAGCGTAAAACTAGGGTGCGGGAAGCACTTTTTTGCGCTGGGCGAACAAGCACAGCGGTCAGCAGCACGACTACGCATCTGCGAACGCTTTTCCGTCTACGAAATGCAATTGCTAGACGTGAGCTATTGTGGAAACTCGGGCGACGCTTACTGCACGAGCGCAATACAAGAAATAGTCACTTAAGCTGCTTGAAATGCCAAAACTAAAGAAAAGTGTAAACTGGTTGTACAATATATACCCTATATTACGAACGCCAGCCGAGCCCGCTCCGTGGCCGAGCGGTCTGGGTTGCTGGGTTTGCCACCGCAAGTATTTTGCGAGTCACAAGTTCGAATCCCCACGGGTACGAGCTTATTCTTTTTTTTTTTTTTGTAAGTTAACTTTTTCGTTTTCCGTCGATGTTTTCTATATTGAGTTCACCTTTTTTTTGGGCCGCAACGTTCATGGCTCCACGAACTAGTTCACAAAACGCGCGCAGGCTGGCACTGGCGCGCTGGCGAGTTCTCGTTGGCGTGCTGTTGCCATAAGCACCGACTGCTTGCAGGCAGTGGGCACAGGCCAGAATGAATAGACCCTTGGCCTGGTGCGAACACGCTTTTTACGACACAGGCATGAGGGAGGCAAGCTCCAAATATGGGGGAAAAGCGCATGACATTTGGGCGTCTGCGGGTACGCGAAGGGCGTTCATGCACTGCGTAGGTTTCGGCTAGTGAATGCTACGATTCCAATCCGTCCTAGGAGGCTTATCTTTATGCATTTTTACAGCTGACAACATGGCAGAAGCGCGGTACGATGATTACTAAGTTATTGAGAATGCCCATCCAACAACGCCAACGGTTGTGTTTTACAGAACAGAAACCGAAACCGAAACTTGTTTGGTTGCTCACCTTGGGCATCGTCCAATCACGGTGCCCGCTCCTCCTAACGTCACAGCTTTAGTTGGTGCGGCCGCCGCCAACCGCGCATGGTAGTTTTTCTTCTTTCGCGCTTTGTAAAATAATTACCGACTTGTCAACCGGATAAACGATGAAAAGCGTGCTAATTTGAGCCAGTCTACGCAGTGCAAGCAAAAACGGGAGCTTGACAAATTCACTTCAGTGTCCCTTTAAAGGAGTACTGACACGAAATTTCAAAGCTGAGATCCGCTCTAGCAATCAAGTACAACGACAACACAAATAGGTGTCTGTGAATAAATGCATCTTTCTTTCTTTGTAGTTGTGTGTGTGTGTGTGTGTGATCTCTCTTTCGCGAACATTACCGAACCGCGCAAATTCAACTCGTGCATTCGCACTTTCACATTCTTCCCCTCGGGGAAATGCGGGGAATTTATTTTTATTTGTTTTCTGTATGAACACAGGCTCTTACAGGAAGTGGGCGCTTGCTGCGCACTGCATGCATGGGTACAACAATGGGTGCACTGCATATCGGTACTTATTGAACGTTCAAAGAAGCAAGAAAACATTACAAATCGACCACGTCATTGCCAATGCAGGCACAAAAAACAAGAAAATGGCCGCCATCCCGTTTGCGAAAGTGGTTGTCCGGCGAGGCTTTTTGTAAAGCACTATACATGAGGATGTGGAAGGGTATGAAATATTCCTAGTCGTCTCGGCGGGCTTGTCACTTGCGATCGGCTTCTCCGTCGGCAGAGCCTGACGCATGGGCCAGCCCTCGAATGACGTCAACCCCCCTTTCTGCGAGCAGTTGCAAAACTAGTTCTTACCAGGCACATAGCGGGGGTCGCATTGTTGACCGGCGACGTATCATCTATCGTGCGGTTTCGATGCTTGTTTTGTGTTTTTTTACGAATACTGAACTCTATGCTGTATGCCTGATTCTTAAGAAAGATTGCACTGGCCTTCTCTGGCGGCAAATTGTGGGTCCTGCCTAGCGAAAGGCATGCGGTCGGCGTCTTGGGTGAGAACTGCTGCATTCTGCCTTGATTTTTTGTTTACCACACGAAATTTTCCGACCAACAGGAGGCTAACAGCTTCGCTGCAAAAAATAAAGGCTAGCGCTTTCGCAAGTGTGCGGATATCTAGCACACAGCTGTGGAAAAAACCATTTGTACTGTGTACAACCTAAAGAAACTGGAGCAGCTTCGGTGGTTGTCCACTACGATATAATTGTTGCCGCCCTTAACTTCTGGTTTTTTGTGCGCAATTGTTCATTTAATAATTTGAATTTATATGTTATCGCCGCTTTGCATTGCGGAATGCAGAACGTCATGGTTGCATTGCACGATTATACAGCCCAGGCGGAACTTTTGATGATTCAGTTGACCGGCCCTCCCACAACCTAAGGCAGCTTTCTGCGTATTTACAAAACATGCCCTTTCCAAAAGCCCGTGTGGGAACTTTTAAAATGTCGGTAAAAAAAGCTACGCCGACACTAAAGGGATGGCATGAATATATTCTTGCAATGCTACATATCATTGAAGTTGCTTGCAGTGTAGTTGCAAAGCTTGCAATGGGGCATAAGAAGTGCACAAGGACAGTGAAATTCGTGATCATGCACCACCGGCCAGAAAAACGTTTGGGAAAAAACGGAGGTAAGGAGAAAGCGTACTTCTTAGGAACTCAAATTTTCTACGTCCTTGAAATTAATTTCTATTTAACATTAATTCGATTGATTGCAGGGTGTAACGCGCCGACGCAACGCAGGCGATGAGGGATGCCGCAATGGAGGGCTCCGGATTAATTTTGACCACCTGGGGATCTATAACGTGCGCCGAAACTTCGTACACACGGCCGTTTTTGCTTTCGCCTCCATCAGAAAAGCGGCAGCCGCGGCCTTGAATCGAACCTGCATCTTCGTGTTCAGCACCACAACACCTTAGCCACTGAGCCACAGCGGCAGGTTTTTAATATAAATTCCACTACATTTACCTGCAAGAACACTAAAAGCTACGTATATTATACAGGGTGTCCCAGCTATCATGCACCAAAATTTAAAAAAAGAGAAATTGCGTAACTCGAAGAAAACCTAGTGCATAATGTTTGCAGTACTGTGAAGAAGCGGAGAGTAATTTTTTCGTTAATGAGACTTAATTAATTAATTGTAATTAATTATCTATCTCGAGAAATACTGTCCTAATCACTAAAGTGTCAATGAGGCCCTTGTAGGTAACCACGAGAGGCATCTAACTGCGCTATTTTCAGCGACGACCTAATTGCGTACTCATTTATTCTGACTGATAAAGGAAACCCGCGAAATATGAAAAATACCACGTGACGACGCTTACGCGCGCATTGTAAAGCAGCGTCCCCAAACAAAGCTGATTGAAAGCAACTGCTTCGCGTGTTACCCGCCCGAAGAGACAGCGCATCACCTTGAGAATAGCATGCATGGAAGGAGCAGCAGCAGCAAGATTAGCGGGACGCGTGTGCAGATAAGGAACAAACTCGGTTGCGATTTCTTCTTTCTTTCTTTTGTCTATTTCATTCTGACTAACTCAGAGGCAGCCTGTTTGAGGGCGTTGCTTTACGGTGCGCGCGGAGGCGCCGTCACGTGGTATTTTTCATATTTCGCGGGTTTTCTTTATCAGTCAGAATAAATGTGTACGCAATTAGTTCATCGCTGAAAATACCGCAGTCAGATGCCCCTCGTGGTTACCTACAAGTGCCTCATTGACACTTTAGTGATTAGGACAGTATTTCTCGAGTTATATAATTAATTACAATTAGTTAATTAAGTCTCAATAAAGACAAAAATACTGTGCGCTTCTTCACAGTACTGCAAACATTATGCACCTGGTTTCTTTCGAGTTACGCCTTTACTCTTTTTTTAAAACTTGGTGCATGATAGCTGGGACACCCTGTATAATCAGGGGGAGATAACTACACGTTTCTGAAATTATCTAACCGAAAATAATCTTAGCAGCACCTCGTTACATGAGGCTATGAGTAGCTTTACAAAAACAGCCAGAAAAAAAAACCTGTAACTACTGCAACTGCAGTTATAATAAAACGACCAAAAACAAAGAGACAACGGCATCAGAAAACGAAATGCCATGCATACGGGAATGCGCAAAGAACAACGCAAACTCTTGCAACGTTGCCTTCACCACCCGTAATGCTTATGTGAGGGAAGGTATCTAAGCAAACTAAAGCATGACGAGCTCGGAATATTGCTGTAATATCCAATGTTTTTTTTTTTTTTTTTTGCATTGCTAACGGAGCCAGCGACTCAGCTACAATGAAGATCTGTGTAACTTAGACAACGATCCTCTGACAGCGCAAACGGCCGTGTGTAGAGAGTTAGGTGTACACCCACCGTGGAGAGAGAGGGAGAGCGGGAGAACTAAATAGATAGATATATATATATATATATATATATATATATATATATATATATATATAGAGAGAGAGAGAGAGAGAGAGAGAGAGAGATAGAGAGTCTCTTTAGTGAAAAGTTCTCTCTGTCGTCTGCAATCGCGTGCAAACTTCTCTGCTGACAATTGGGGATGTAGGAAGAAAAGTCCCTACAAGTAACCTGGCAAGAAAATAATGCCTTGGCCTTGGTTTGCATTGGCGGACTCATATGTTTTAGTACTTTAGCTAGAGCTTTGGTAATTTAAAAATTTGGCAAATATCATCCAAATAAGACACTACAATATCTGCAGGTAGCCTGAATTATTCGTTATCATCCCGTCGAGCGTGCTTGAAAGCCCAGGTGTAGCTTCGGTCGGTAAAAATTCAAAATTTGGTAGTTTATTTATTGTCTCTTGTAGCAACAATTTCGTTCGTTTGCAGTAGCACACAACTACAGAAAAGTTTCCTTTAGCCTAAGTGGCGCTATTAGGTACGCATTTCCCAAAGCGCTAATTAGCCTCACACAATGCTCGGAGCGTGGCAAGAAGGCACAGGCTCAAGTCCACTGCATTTGTTCGACGTCGCCGCGAAACGGGGCAGCTTGAGAGCTTTAGCAGTCGACGTTACTCAAGCACTCAAGACAGCTGTGCTGGTTGTGTGTGGCTTGTGCAAGCCGATTTTCGCCACCTTTCTCGCCAAAATGGACTGGTTCTACAGGCTACCCTTGCTGAAAGTACGGAGACTCATTCCTTAGGAGCGGTGTTGTTGTGAGCGAAAGAATTGCGCTAATGTTCCGGGCTGTCGCAACCGCGGCAACGCTTCCTCTCTCCGTTCTTTTTCTTCTGGATTTTTCATTCCACGCCTGCACTGAAGCACTAAGAGCACCGAAGCCACAAACAAACTAGAAAAGAAACAGTCCTCTTCTTTATGAGCGGAACAGCCAATAAGAATTGTGCCCTCTGTCGCAGTCAAATCGGTCGGACGGCCTTCTCTCTCCCCGACGTCTCTTACCCGCCTTTAGCACTTCCGTTGTGCACTGCGTTACGCGCATTTACGGGCTCCAAGCAGCTATTACGATGTCTGAGAAGGCCAGACGGTGACTGCGAAACAGGAAACATGGCCTTCGGAGGATTTAATTTCATGTAAAACTAGAGGGAGCCGTGGGCCCAAAGCAAAAGGATTAGAGAAGGGGGTGTCGACAGAAAAAGTCAAAACAAAATGTTAAATAAAAAAAGGGAAAACTTTGGAATGCAGGAGGTGTAGTTTGTAATAGTTTCCCAGTTTCTTTATTCGTTGAACGATTTCCTTCAAGAGTACTTCACGGGTGCTGGTCGGCGTACTGAGAGCACTATGCGTTTGGTGCTTCGCTTGCGTTATGAAAAAAATTGTCCGTAGTCGTTATTATTAACCTTGCTCCTGCTGCAATATCCGGAACAAGTCAAAGGTCAACCAAAGGACCACCTAAAGACGATCGCGGCAAGGAGTCAGCCTCTTCATTAAGGAGTGAACATTTGTGCTCGCCAACCCAATTGAGGCAGATGTCCCGCAAATGGGAAGGCACAATAAATTTGAATCCCTGAATCAGGGAGGAATTTTCGGATGATGAAAAAGCGGAACAGACCGACAGTGAGTCGGTTATTGTAGCTATATTCAGGTGCTGCGGAGGTACTTCTTTTAAGACCAGTACTACCGCTAGGAATTCGGATTGAAATAATGGAGTGAAATCTGGTAAACGTAGCGACACTGTTCCAGGTCTCGCGAGCCTCGCAGCCAAGTGATCCATGCGCGTCCTCATGGCCCGTGGCACGTTCGGTAGCCCCCCAAAAAGCTCCCGATCCTGGCCAATGCGGCAAGTAGGTATGCGCCACAAACGAAAGGAAAACAACAACAGTAACAACGTTCGGTGCGTTCGTTTGGTGCCGGGGTTTGACGGTGTGATTGTTGGTGCTATTAAATTTTTGGCTTAGGAATTCGAACCAGTTCTATGGAATATAATAATTCATCCCTCAACAACTGTACTACTTCTCCTGCAATTTATAGAGATGCACATCAAAATGGCGAGAAAGGTTGGATTGATATTTTTTCACGATCTCTAGATTAGTGTTATTCGTTACGAATCCCGGACTACACACCCATTTTTGTGGCAGAATGTTTAGCAATAGCTGTCGCTCTATGTAAACTAACGCAACATGTATCTCAAATAATCATATTATCCGATTCGATGTCAGTTATATCGCTATTAACTTCCTCTTCCGACTCTCCGTTGTACCGCATACTATTGGTTTTTATTACAAGGCACGTGAAGGAGGTACGTTTGGCTTGGGTTCCTGGCCATACAGACATCAGGGGCAACGAGCTAGTGGACCATTTAGCTAAGCTCGCTGTCACAGCTCCCGTTCAGTTCGGCATACCTAATGTGGCTCTTTTTGCATATTCAAGATTAACACGATATCGGCACTTAGACGCTACGCGTTCCGATGCACTGCTATCATTTGAAGAGTGTCAACATTTAAATTTCTTTTGGAATGTTCATTTTTGTGGTACTCGGCAATGCGAAGTGACCTTTACTGACCTGCGCTGCAGATTTTCTGGGCTAAATTTCTATCTGTATAGAACAGGGCTTCCACCTACGGAACTATGTATGCGGTGCCAGGTCGCTGAAACAGTTGAACATTTTTTTTTGTCGCCTGTCACCGCTTCTCGGCTGCTAGACAACTACTTTTGAAGGATTCCTTTGAGCGTTTGGGCTTGACTTTATCTTTTCCAATTATATTATCTATTGGGGCAACAAATTTGGGGCATCCAAACGGGATATATATAATTTCATTCAAGCATTCCTTTCTGCTTCAGGTCGCTTGAATTGCTGAAGGGTACGAATTATTGGGCAATTTTGGTTTTAATCATAACGAACTTTCATTTTACGGCATCTGTCTTTCCAGAGATAAACCAGAATTTTGAGAGCCTCATGAATCACAGTAAGGTATTTAGCCTTTGCCAGTCCCCCTTCTGGGTACGTGTAAAAAACTTTGAGGGCATCACCATCATCATCATCAGCAGCAGCAGCATCAACATCATCTCCGCGTCGGTGTGTGGTTGTTACGTTCGCGTCACCTTCTGAGTTAATTTGCCGTTTTAACGTCGTCTTTCTTACATCGTTGCCTCTGCCACGCAGTGGAGTTTCGGCAAGGCAAGCAGCAGCACTGACGCTTAGCGAATGCTCATCGCACCAGCCCTCCACATCGCTTCGACATCGGTACCTTCGGCCGCGCTTGCCAACAAGAGCCCCACTTGGCATGAAAGAAGAAGGTTCCTCGGACACCCTGACGCCTTCGGGCAGTGATGTCACTGAAAGCCTCGACGCCACCCCAACTGCAGAGGTACGTGCAGACTCTTCAGATCCCAAGCCATCCTCGGGCAGCGACGTCACTCAAAGCCTGGGCGCTTTGACCGAAGTGGTTCAAGGATCGTCAGAACCCCCGTTGTATTCGGCCTGCGATGAAGCTGAACGTCCAGACGCCGCTAGGAACAAAGGTGTTCCTGGAGGCTTTTCAGAGCCTCCGCCGTGTACGACCAGCAGTGCCACTGAAAGCCTGGACGCCACCGGAACCGCTAACGTGCCTGAAAGCGCGCAACAATGGCCGTTGAGGATTGCAGGCAGGGTGCACAAGGAGAGCACCATCGGGTACTCTCACAGTCATTTGGACGAGAGTGATGAGGAAGAGGAAGAAATAAGAATCGACGACCTCGACGTTCCCCGCTTGCCACGGCATTTCGCTAAGGAACGCCTCGTGCAGCAGCAGCAGCCGCCGCCGCAGCCAAGCGCATTGGAGCCGGTCTACCAGCCAGATCATGCAGTAGCAGGGTTCCCACTTCACCAAGCTGCACGTAGGCCAAGAGAGCCTGGGCGGCCAGCTTGTTTGCGTCGTCTGCCGGGAGGCCGAGACCGTTCTCCGCAAGGTCCAAGAGGTCGTGATGAAATGCCCGTTGATGCCCGCATTCGTGCTGGGCAACACCGCCTTCATGGGAGTCCAGGGCAAACTGTGCCGCCTCGACGTGCCGGCGTCGCCGAACATCTGCGGCGTCTTGGGGCCGGACATCAAGTGGTTCCTGGAAAAGCGCGGCAAAAACAGCCAGAAAAAAAAAAGATCTGCCACGACTGCAACTGCAGTTATAATGAAGCGATCAGAGACAAAGAGACAACGGCATCGAAAACGGAAATGCAATGCTTACGGGAATGCGCAAATAACTATGAAAATGTTGCAACGTTGCCTTCACTACCCTTAGGGCTGATGTGAGTGAAAATAAGTAAACTAAAGCATGACGAGCTCGAAATATTGCCACCATATCCGATATTTTTTTGCATTGCTATCCAATCCAGTGTTTGTTTTTTTTGCATTGCTATCGGAGTGACCAACTCAGCTACAGTGAAGAACTGTGTAATTGAGAAAGTAATGCTGTGACGGTGAAAACCACCGTGGGTCGAAAGTTAGGCGTACACCCACTGTGCGAGTGGAGAGAGGGAGGGGGAGACGGAGAGAAAGTCTCTTTATTGAAAAAACAGTTTTTTTGTCGTCTGCAATCGCGTGCATGCTTCTCTGCTGCAAAATGGAGATGTAGGAAGAAAAGACCCTACAAGTAGCCGGGCAATAAAGAAAAAAACTACCTGGCCTTGGTGAGCAATGGCGCTAACACGTTACTGTACTTTAGCTGGAACAGAGGTAATTGAGAAATTAGGCAAATGTCCTCCAAATAAGACAGCAAAATATTTGCATGTAGTCTAAATTATTCCATTGTCATCCAGTCGAGCGTGCCTAAAAGCCCAGGTGTAGCTTCGGTGTATAAAAATTCAAAATCTGGTAGTTTTTTTCATTGTCATCCGTAGCAACAATTGCGTTCGTTTGCGGTAGCACACAACTATAGAAAAGTTTCCTTTAGCCTAAGCGGCGCTATTAGGTACGCATTTGCCAAAGCGCTAATTAGCCTCGCACAATGCTTGGCGCGTGGCAAGAACACACAGGCTCAAGTCCACTGCATTTGTTCGACGCCGCCGCCAAACGGGATAGCCTGAGAGCTATAGCAGTCGACGTTACTCAAGCACTCAAGACAGCTGTGCTGGTTGTGTGGCTGCAAGCCGATTTTCGCCCCCTTTTTCCCCAAAATGAACCGTCCTTACAGGCTCCCCTTGCTGAAAGTACGGAGACTCATTCCTTAGGAGCGGTGTTGTTGTGAGCGAAAGAAATGCGCTAATGTTGCGGCCTGTCGCAACCGCGGCAACGCTTCCTCTCTCCGTTCTTTGTCTTCTGTATTTCTCATTCCACGCCTGCACTGAAGCACTAAGAGCACCGAAGCCATAAACCAACTATAGAAAAGAAACTGTTCTCTTCTTTATCAGCGGAACAGCCAATCAGGAATGTGCCCTCTGTCGCGGTCAAATCGGTCGGGCGGCCTTCTCTCTCCACGACGTCTTTTAGCCGCCTTTACCATTTCCGTTGTGCCCTGCGTTACGTGCATTTACGGGCTCTATGCAGCTATTACGATGGCTCAGAAGGCCAGACGGTGACTGCTAAACGGGAAACATGGGCTTCGGAGGATTTAATTTCAGGTAGAACTGGAGGGAGGCATGAGCCCAAAGCAAAAGGATTAGAGGAGGGGGTGTTGACAGAAAAAGTCAAAACGACATAATTAATAAAAAAGGAAGACTTTCGGATGCAGGAGGCGTACTTTTTAATAGTTTCTCAGTTTTTTTATACGTTTAACGATGTCCTTCAAGAGTACTTCACGGTTGCTGGTTGGCGTACTGAGAGCGCAATGCGTTTGGTGCTTCTCTTTGCGTTAGAGAAAAAATTATCGCTAGTCGTTATTTGATCACAGGGAGAGTCAGTGGCACCTTCGTACCCGTCCCCTCACGAAATTTAAATTTTAGGAGGGGTCCCTCCGGACTTATAACATCTTGCGTACACGAGTGATCGGACGACCCAAAGGAGCACAGAGCCTCGGCAAAGTGAAGCGCCGCTTAGAAAAAATGTGCAACGGATCAAGGGACGCACCTTGAAACAACAAAAGACAGAAGTTGAATGGTGAGGCACGCATTGAGCGTCAGCCACAGCTGCTGCCCTGTAGCTTGGTGGCATCGCTAAAGCGCATGCACAGCGCTTTCTGCGTGCCTTGATTTGTATCGTACTACTTCGTCAGCACCCCAGGTTCGTAGTTTGAACACAGTTTTGATTAGTTATGATTTATGGAGCACTGACTCACATTAGCAGCGATTAGGTAGACAGGGCTCATAACTCTAGTTGCTACGTAGTCACGTTCCGTTAGCGTAACCCAGCTTTGTTCGTTGACGGTTGACAAAAAGCGGAGTTAGTTGACTCCATTTTGTTTACAAGGGCTCTGAGTAATCTTCATCTGAGCTCTTATGCTGTGTGAATGCAGGTCGTAACAAAAAGTGACTTCGTGAACATTTCTTGAATGCATGGTATACTTTATTTTTTACTTGAATTATCGAATTAATGTGAACCAGTTAGACGTAAGAGGGAGCACCGATGGTTACTGGGATACAAAATTTCTATTGCTTATCGTTTATAATGCTGCCGCTCACCTCGATCACACTGGTTCAAACAACGCAGAAAAATTCCACTGCGGGGAGGGCAAAGAGGCCAGTACAACTTTCGAGATGAAAGGGCGTTGTTGAATGCTTTCGATGCTCTAACACAGTCACAGAGCAACGAAAAACACACTCTGCAAGAAATGTTAGCTGAGCAAAAATTTCTTTCCCAGTAAGACACCAGAGTAATAATTTTCTCGTAGACATTACAGCGGCATACGTCGCGAATTGAATGAATAGCTAATGAGATTTGTTTTACCTTATACGCCAAGCACTTCGTTTTCGGAGCACCGTTAAAGCATTTCACAGCGGATTGAAGAACGATGCAGTTAGTGACGACGACACTTTTTTGAAATATTTTGGTCGAATCGGTATTGCCGCGAACCATGCATTGGGTTTGTTTATTTATGTTTTGCTTTTACCGCCCGGCTGCGCCGGTCTGTGTGTGTGCCAAAGGAAGCGCGTGTTCCATTTTTTCTTTCAATGCCACATGTGTTATCACTTCTGATAGGGAGAGGGTTCCGAACTAACGTGAACAGCGTAGAATAATCTTCATTGATCTACAATGTTCTGGGTACAATTCGACTATTCAAGAAACCCTCACGCTGAGTTATAAATTCCCGTAGTGCAGATGCCGCGGCATTCGAATCGTCGACGCTCGCCTTCACACGTCCCTTTGTTGACTGCTGCTTCGCCGCTTGTGTATTCCTTGAGTTGTTAGGGGCGCACAAGTTCGCTGCAGACAACTGCGTCGTCTTTGGCTTCGTGACATCTGGTTGAGGTGCGGGGTACATGCACCCTAAACCCTCTTCAAGTCATCAAGCAAGCCCAACTAGTGCCAGCAGCCGACAGCAAGGCCTGAGTTTGGACTACTGCCACATAAATTGAAGGCGGGAGACGTCACGACCGGTGCAATGAACATCGCATCCACGATGACCAACGCATTGAGCGCTCCCGTAGTTCTGCAGCAACCCCGGGAAACACCATCATTCCACGGGTCACCTACGGAAGATCCTGAGGAATGGCTGGAGCATCTCGAGAGGGTCCCAACGTTTAACCGTTGGGATGACGACGAAGCGCTCAGGCAAGTTATTTTCTACCTTGAAGACTCCTCGCGGATATGGTTCGAGAATCACGAACGTACGCTTGCAACCTGAAAGTTATTCAAGACCGAGCTCTCGAAAACATTCACGACTCTGGTACGCAAGGAATGGGCCGAGCAGCTACTGCAGACACGCACGCAGCATTCCAATGAAAGCGGTCTCGTTTTAGTTGAGGAACTGAAGCGACTTTTTCGCCGTGTGGACCAAGAAATGAGTGAAGAAATGAAACTGAGGTTTCTGATGCGAGTGGTTAAGCAAGAGCTGTTCGCATGCCTTGTCCGCAACCCCCCGAAGACTGTGTCCGAATATGCGTCTGAGGCGGCCGCGTTGGAGAAGACGCTTGAAATACGGACGAGGCAGTACGACCGCCCAATCAATGCGCTGGTTTCGGATACGCTTGGTGCCGGCGCTATTAACGCCGACTCATTACGCGACACCATCCGCGCAGTGGTGAGGGAGGAGCTGCGGAAACTTTTCCCTCCGATGCCACAACCTCAAGTAGCTTCCCTGACTGACGTGATCCGGGAAGAAGTTCAGTAGGCTTTGGGAACTTCTATGCCGTCCGAAGTACCCCGCGAGACAGAGGCTATGACCTACTCCGCCGCTGTTCGTCGACCCCACCCTGCTCCAATCCGTCGTCAAGAAGCTCTGCCGTACCGCCGTCGCCACTGTCGCTGCCGTCTCCACCTTACCGCCGTCCGTAGCCCAAAACCAGACCCCGAGGAAGACCGACGTTTGGCGAACCGCCGATAATCGTCCGCTGTGCTACCACTGCGGAGAGGCCGATAACATCCATTGTCGCTGCCCGTACAAGAGACTCGGAGTGCGTGGTTTCTCTGTCAATGCACGTCGCCCTCTCCCTGGCCAACGACCACGTGAGACTGACGAGTACCTATCGCAAAGCAGCCGTGGCCCAGCGCGTTTCAACCGTTCGCCGTCGCCGTACCCGTACCATCCCCTAGCCGCCGCAGCAGTGCTGACTTCGGACGTGGAAGGTCGCCCAGCCCACGAGGGCGAAACTAAAAGCAGCAACTTTTGGAGGTGAAGTTGCACAACGGCGGAAAAACGACAACCCTCCAACGACGCAAGGACGCACCGAGCGCCATGATTCAAGACAGGTTTTGTGCCCGACAAGCCGATCTAACCCTGACGTGACTCCCGAACACGACGACACCCACGCGGTCCGACGCGTACCGGACAAAACCGAGCCTGCTGGTGAGAAGATGACGCCCACGACGACGCACAGTGCCCGAACGTCAACACGGACAAGCCGAAATAAAAACGTCTCGACGCACCTGGAACTCAAGAAAGGCGGCGTCCGTCGTCCAGGTGTCAATCAACGGCTTTGACGTAGTCGCCCTCATCGATATGGGAGCCAACTACTCGGTGGGTCATGCGCGTCTAAGATAAAGAAAGTTCCGACAATATGGGACGGTCCGCACATAGGCGCAGCAGAAGGCCATCATGTAACCCGAAGTGGAACGTGCACATCGGGCGTCACCATAGACGGCACCACGTACCCTGCTGCGTTCGTCATTTTGCCTAACTGCTCCCGCGACGTAATTCTCGGAATGAACTTTTTGACGGACAACGACGCAATAATTCATCTGCAGACCAAGTCGATAACGTTTGCCTCCGATCACTCCACGACGCCGAAGCCGAAGCCCGAACACCGTGCTGCTGTAAGGATCGCCGACGATCACGTCACCCTGCTTCACCGCACCTCTACCATATGTCACGAAGCGAAAGACGACGCAGTTGTCGTCAAGGGAAACAAGTTTATTGGAGCGAACTTGTGCTCCCCTAACAACTCAAAGAATACACAGGCGGCGAAGCAGCAGTCAACAAATTGACGTGCGAAGGCGAGAGTCGACGATTCGAATGCCGATGCATCTGCTCGGCGGGAATTGATCACTCAGCGCGAGGGTTTCTCGATTAGTCGAATCGTATCCAGAACAGTGTAGATCAAACAATAATATTCTACGCTGTTCACATTAGTTCGGAACGCTCGCCCTATCAGAAGAGATAACACATGTGACATAGAAAGAAAGAATGGAACACGTGCTTCCCTTGGCACATAGATAATACACACCTGCGCAGCCGGGCGGGATGGAACCTGACCTACCCGACAGTCACCGTACCGCACGTCTTCACACGAGCGGGAAGCCATCCGGACACAAGTAGAAGACATGCTAAGCGACGACATTATACAGCCATCGAAAAGCCCCTGGCCTGCTCCGGTCGTACTCGTGAAGAAAAAAGACGGCACACTGACGTTCTGCATTGACTACCGGCGATTGAAGAAGATCACCAAAAAGGACGTGTACCCCTGCCACGAATCGACGACGCCCTCGACCACCTCTGCCACCCGGTGTACTTCTCATCAATAGTGCTGAAGAAAGGCTACTGGCAAATTGAAGTGGACGACAGAGATCGAGAGACGACTTCATTCAAAACCCCGGACGGCCTATACGAGTTCAAGGTGATGCCGTTTGGGCCATGCACGGCGCCAGCAACGTTTCAGAGAGTCATGGACACTGTGCTAGCTGGCCTAAAGTGGCACACCTGCCTCGAAAACCTCGACGACGTTGTGGTATTCTTCCGGACTTTCGACGAACACCTTGAAAGGTTGCAGTCTGTACTCGAGGCCATCCGTACGTCGGGGTTAACGCTGAAGCCTGAAAAGTGCCGCTTCGCGTACGAGGAACTCATGTTTTTGGGCCATGTCGTCAACGCCGCGGGAGTCATGCCTGGCCCGGCGAAAACTTCAGCCTTAGGGAACTTCCCAAGACCGAAAGATAGGAAGGCTGTGCGAAGATTTCTCGTACTGTGCGCATACTACCGGCGCTTCGTCGCAAACTTCGCCCGGATTGCAGAGCCGCTGACACGATTGACGAAAGATAACACCCCTTTCAGATGGAAAGACGCCCTAGAAAAAGCATTCTGCGAGCTGCAACAATGCCTGCAAATCCCACCCATGCTTGTACATTTCGGTGAAAACGCCGAAACGGAAATGCACACGGACGCCAGTGATATAGGCTTGGGTGCCGTCTTCGTCCAAAAGCAAAGCGGGTGCGAAAAAGTATTCGCCTATGCCCGCCGTGGTCAATCCAAGGGAGAAAAAAACTACTCAGCCTCTGAGAAAGACTGCCTCGCGATTATATGGGCCATTTCGAAAGTTCGACCCAATACGTGTATATAGGACCATTCAATGTTGTGACAGACCACCATGCCTTGTGTTGGCTCGCCAATTTGAAGGACCCCTCTGGCCGTCTTGGTAGGTGGAGCTTGCGCCTGCAAGAATTCGACGTTACATTAGTGTATAAATCCGGGAGGAAACACTCCGACGCCGACTGTCTGTCCCGCGCCCCCGTCGACCCACCAGCAAAACATTCCGACGAATACAGCGCATTTTTCGGAGTCGTGACGGAAAGCGACCTAGCCGCCCAGCAGAGTGCCGACCCCGAGTTACGCGTAATGATCCACTACCTCGAAGGACGAAACGTCGCCATGCCTCGGGCCTTCAAACGGAACTTACCAGCATTCAGCCTGAAAAACTCCGTCCTCCCGAAGAAGAATTTCAGCCCCGGAACAAGAACTAATTATCTTGTTGTCATCCCTACAGATCTGCGTGACGAAACTTTGGAAGCACGCCACGACGACCCGTCTTCTGACATCTCCGCACAGCTCGCACTATTGGAAAAATCAAACGAAGTACTACTGTCCCCGCCTTGCATCCGACGTCACCAACTACATCCAGAGCTGCCGTGACTGCCAGCGACGAAAAACGCAACCGACGAGACCCGCCCAACTTCTGCAGCCGATCGCCGTCCTATCGAAGTCCTTCAAACATATTAGAATGGACCTTCTCGGCTCGTTCCCTACGTCACGATCCGAGAACAAGTGGATTGTAGTAGCGACAGACAACATGACGCGCTACGCAGACACCGCCGCTCTTCCGAGGGGGACTGCACAAGAAGTAGCAAAGTTCTTCATAAGCCAAGTTGTGCTGCGACATGGAGCCCCGGAAGCCCTAATCACGGACCGCGGAACGGCCTTTACTGCGGAGCTGATGCCAGGAATATTACGCCACAGCAACACGAATCCCCGAAGAACGGCGGCGTACCACCCCCAAACGAATGGACTAACGGAACTCCTGAAGAAGACAATCGCGGATATGCCGTCTATATAGGTCGACGTTGAACATAAGACTTGGGAAAACGTCCTTCTGTATGTCCCGTTTGCGTACAACACGGCTATGCAGAAAACTACGCAGATGACTTCCACACGTAGAAGGCGACGACCTCAACGCCGGCGTCCCAGGATACCTTCAGCATGCGGAGGCCCGCCAGCTCGCTCGAGTTCGTACAACGGACCAGCAGCTGGTGGATACCGGACGCTACAACCTCCGACGCCGTGACGCCGAGTACCGCCGGGGGGATCGTGTGCGGGTTTGGACTCCCATCTGACGACGTGGACTCAGTGAGAAGGTCCTGCGACGGTATTTCGGACCCTACCTGATTGTACAGCGTGTTGGCCAACTTGCCTACAAGGTGATCCCCGATGGTGATTCCGGGGCATAACGACGACGCACGCGGCCGGAGTCGTCCACGTGGTTCGCTTAAAACCTTTATATGCACGATGACGGACTTTTATTTTTTATTTGTTCTGACTGTTGCGTATGTTAGCATCGGGTCGATGCACTCTTACAGGGGGGGGGGGGGGGGCTAATGCCGTGAACCCTGCATTGGGTTTGTTGATTTAACTTTTGCTTTTACCGCCCGGCTGCGCCGGTCTGTGTTATCTGTGTGCCAAGCGAAGCACGTGTTCCATTCTTTCTTTCTATGCCACATGTGCTATCTCGTCTGATAGAGAGAGCGTTCTGAACTAACGTGAACAGCCTAGAATAATCTTCGTTTATCTACAGTGTTCTGGATACAATTCGACTATTCGAGAAACCCTCGCGCTGAGGGATAAATTCCCTCAGAGCAGGTGCCTCGGCATTCGAATCATCGACGCTCGCCTTCACACGTCATTTTGTTGACTGCTGCTTCGCCGCCTGTGTAGAATTTGAGTTGTTAGGGGAGCACAATTAAGTTCGCTCCAATAAACTCGTTTTCCTTGAAAACAACTTCGTCCTCTTTGGCTTCGTGACAGTACATAACACAATCAAATGATTTATTGATGGTGACACCGCATTAAGGAAATGAATAGCTTCGTGCAGCTCAAAAACGGACAAGAACAGGAGTAGGCAACGGGCACAGGCGCTAACTTCCAACTGAAATTTATTGAAAAAATGCATGAATTTGAACACTGAAGCGGAACATTATCGTAAACAAAGAAAGAAAACAACAGAACAGAAGCAAGGCATTATGAAATTTGCGCACAAAATTATTCGCACAGCGATGTGACGTCGGCGTGTCCTCCGTCCGTGCCCTAGTCTGATAAAGAGACTGGCTATCTAAAAGGGGACTGGGCGCCACCTTACTCAATGCCTAGTTCTACCTTTTATACACTTTGGCGATACAAACACGGGCTTTGCTAGAGAAAGACAACACATACAGGAACGACGGGATGAGCGCTCGTCCTGTCTTTCCAGTATGTGTTGTCTTTTCGGCGCAAAGCCCGTGCTTGTTCACCAAACATGTACCAACTCGCCCAACAGGAAGTGCTTCTATGGTACACTTCTGGCTGTTTTTTATACCTGTTCTGATCCCACGTTACGGGAACCGTTAGCACTCGTGGCTAATTAAGAGGAAATTGCCGCTGGCAATAGGGTTGCATGCACACCTTGCATTTGCGCAACACAAAGCACTCATTATAGCACATGTAGCTTAATCGTTGTCCGCTTCTAGTTTCTTTGTGACATCTTAAAACATGGCCTAATAGAATCCCATCCGAAGAAATTACACGCTCATTGCACAGCGTGCAGCGAGTCAATAAACACGGCGTCCACAGCAACGTGCGGCGAGCAGACACCACATGGAACAATGATGCCTCGAATAGATAGTGAATTACCTGCTCATCGCTCCTCCCGCCATGCATTCTTCTCACAGCGGTATTCTACATCTGGCGCCAAGTTAAACAATTGTGTTGAAGTCTTTACATGCAGGATATATTTCGCTGCGGGGGCTCAGCAGATATGTCATGCTAATTCCCGATTAAATCTAATGCAATTCGATTGCGTGCTGAAAATGGCGAGTTCCTGCACCAGCACGCATTGAGTCTACCACAACGCCACTACAGCAGCAACGCACGACGCGTAGTGATCACCTCAAAACGAAGGTGTCAAGAGAAGCGCCACGCGCATATAATCCCAGTGACTTAATAGTACGTGCTCACTCCGTCGGGCGCAGCGCCGCAGAGCTGTCGCGGGGTCCACAGCATGGACTTAGATGCAGCCGTCCACATAACGTCTTTAACAGCGAAGCTGTTTAATAAATCGCAATTTTCCTGCCCCCCCCCCCCCACCGGGCGACCGGGCGGGTGCCCTAACAGCAGCCCCAGCGCTCGTGGAATAAACATTTATTCCTCCTCCTTCCTGTCCCGAGTTAAAAATACCAAGAAACTGCCAAGCGCGCGCCCGTGAGCGCGTGCCTCGCGCAGACCGACCAGCATCCCCAGCCCACGTTTGTCAAGCCAAGCATACCCACTAAAAAAGATTGGCCACGATTGCACCTCCGCCCTCCTCCCCCCCCCCCCCCCCCAAAAAAAAAAAAAAAAAAAACACAATACTTCAGCGTTCGCCGTAATCACGGCAACACGTTCTCTGAACGAGGAAGACTCCAGCGTTCGCCGTAACCGTGGCAACACTTGCCCGAAACGACGAGAAAGACGCTTCATAGCGTACGCCCCTCCAAGGTGATGTCTACTGAGTATTACTTTCAAAACAAATCAAGTAAGCTCGCATTTATTGCAGCAGTGATGAAGGAAAGGTCGTTGCGGCAGCGAACAAGAAGCAAATATGCTGCCATCGTGATTTTAAGCTGTCGTGATGGTTGTGACTGTTTGCTTTGCTACCTTCAAGTCTTACGCGGTAGTGAGAGCTTCTTTAAATTTTTCACGCAAAGAACATTGGCACAGCGGGTAGCTGCTTGCTTGATGATTAAGAGGTACCTGATTAGATATCGGCCGGGGAAGCAGAGATTTCTGTCCGACTGCGGCTGCTCTCTCCAGAAGAACAAACCCTGGACCGACGTGGACACGGGCCACATGTTAAAGGAGCCATGAAGAGAAAACACAAGTTTGGTTCATTCAAAAGATTGTCTCGTTAGAATCATACTGACACCACTTTTAACGTAAACTTCGCTCAAATAAGCTACATAATTAGGAAAAACGGGAATGGTCATGCGACCCACCAGCTCATTTCCCGCAACAGAACCTATGATGTCACATGAGCTAAGCTCTGCGATTGGCGGAGGCTGGCAGAAGCAGACGCAAATTAGGTAGAGCTTAGAAACTAGACGAACGAGCGATTTGCGCCTAAATTTAGGGCACATTCTTTACAAAGCAATAAGAATGATGGGACAAACAGTGGAAGTTACGAAAGCACATGTAAATATAGAAGTACTGATGCGTTCTGCTGTTCGTACTGCGCACAGCATGCTTTGGTTTAGCTGCACAGCACTACGGTGCTTGGGGTTGTCTCAGACGACACTGGCCGATTGACGCAAGCAACGGTGTCTTACGTGACCCCATTTGTCGAGCGAGCACTGTTTCAGGGAACGAATATTTTCTCCCAGAACAAAAACAAGCCAGGTTTAAATGCGGGCAAAAACAAACCAAACGCTTGCCACAGTATGGTGGCGCCATCTAGGTTACGGATCGTAAAGAAACGCGGGAACAAACCAACACCGCTATACAGGGTGGAGACAACCTTTGAACGGTCCCGTGCCGCCGCAATTGGGCCAACGGGCTCAACGCGTTATTCTTTTCGTTTCCCACGAGACCTAGCAACGCGAAACAGACAATATGATTCAAACTTCTTCAGTAAACCGCGTTGCGGCGATAATATTAGCGCGGTTTTGACACAATGACTTGCTTCGGCGGCGAGCGAGCAACCGAAAATGGCGGCGCCAGCGTATACGTGTCTCTACCCTGTACGGCGGATGCGTGAATGAAGGTATTCTAGGCTGCAGAGCAGTCGGTTCCTGTGATGTCATTTGGGACCACGAAAACGCACGATTGAGCGGAAAAATCAAAATTGTAACCTAAATTGTTTAATTTTTCAGTGAATAAAGCACCGTTTGTATCCGGACAAGCGCTGGGGGCACTATAAAACACGAAATCTTTCGAATAAAACCAACTTGCATTTTCTCTTCTTCATGGCTCCTTTAAGTATTTTGTAAAAGGTAATGGACAAAACAAGGGGTTAATCCTCCAACAGACTACCATGGCTGCTCAAACTGGCGCTGAGAGCGAACATTTCGGGGATACCTAAGCCCGTTTGAAGAGTGGCGAATACGAAATCACCAACGTACAATTTAATGACGCTGGAGGTATAATTGAACGCCGCCGCGTGCAGGGCGCCTTGATCGCTTGACTGCTGCGCCACTGGCGAGAGGAGCAGAAGCAGGCGGAGTGCGATCGCTGGCGTAACGGGTGCTGAAATAAAAGACGGGTAGGCACAGACTCCCTCTGCGTCTCCACGTGCGCTGCACTAACCCTACGCGGTCATTTTACTTGTTTTATGCCTGAGCGACATGCTCCTTCTCTTTGTGCTTCATTTCACAACCACCCGCACCGAAACACATCGTCATTATAAGCGTGCTCTATAATGACGACAGTGGAGACAGACTAGGCTACCCTCCCATACATTATTCCTCTCCGTGCTGTGATATTCCTAACCATCAAAGAGAAAAACAGAAATTTGGGTTCATGCAGGAATTGAACCCGGGTGTCCAGATTAGCATCCGTGAGCTTTAACACGACGCTATCACGGCGCAGAATCGGAGGCGGAATGAAAGCTAACCTATACTGCGTGGCACGTCACAAGTGAATGTGACGGCACATGAGTAGAAGTGCGCGCCTGCCACAGGGAGCTTCGATTCTGGAGAAGCTGTCGCTTGAACGGCGGGGAGATGGTCTGTCGAAGTAATTTGTCTCCAAAGACGAAGAAATAAAGCGAACACAGAGCCGCAAACTTGATGTACCAGTAAAGAGCCTTTTATAAGTATAGCTAGGCTTTCACGTTCAATATCATGTAAGCACATTTAACTGTCTGGATCTCCAAACTTCGTGGGCCCTTTAAGAGGAGGCAAAGAGAACTAGTAAATCACATGTCGACACGTTTAAGCTCGAGGGTATACAGGACGAACAACGTGTCGTTTTTTAAGATTTTGTTTTCAAACAAACGCTTGAGGAAGGCGTTTGTTTGCACCGGAGAGATTGCGTGAAGCGATTTCAACGTGGTGAACTGCCGGATCATTGTTACGGCAGGCGGGCCGTACTAATCTGGGAAGAAAATGTACTTATATTGCAAATTGGCCTAGAAGTTTTTTCTGTGTAGTTATATACTGCTCCGCTGGTACTTCACCCGCAAAGAGGGAAATGGCTGAATTTTTTTCTGCAACAAGCGTTATTTTATGCTTTTATTTCTGAAGCACGCGCTATAAAACCTGTCGCACCCAATGGGAATTTGAGTTTCTACTGACGTCGACGGAGGCTTTTACGCTTAATGGGTGGCTTAAGGTTCCGTAATAAAAGTACAAGGACAATGTTGCGATGTTATTAAACCTGAGTGCGCTAATACTGCCACACGTGACAGATGAAAGCATATGATCAACAGCGACGAAAGACAGGTGTGGTAATAACGGTAACTATTAATGTGAACAGCAAAAGTGAAGGAGACAGCGCGCTGTGTTACAAAAAGCACGGGTCAGAAAAAGTTATTTTGTACATTTGTTAATGCGCCGTGGGCACAAACCTGAGAAAGCCATGAAACAATTCAATTACACGTGCAATTTAAGGGACATGTTCCGAAACAATATTGGGAACTAAAAACAAACATCCCCCTCGCGAGGGGCACGATCAAATGCAGAGCATTTCCGGGGCGCACGACGATAAGTAGTTTGCGTTACGTTAATGTTGTTGCACTTGTGGCAACTGCTGACGAGAGAACGCTCGTCAGCAGTAATTTGAATGAGTCAAGGATATAAAGCGCGTTCGTAGCCTCCCATTCTGTGTCAGCTTTGTGGCGCAGTGGGTAGAGCACCATGTACATTGCGTTCCGCCCGCAGGGTCGAGGGATCGAAACCAGGCGCCGGATAGTATTTTTTTTATATATTGTAGGGGGAGGGGTGCGGACTACGACTACGGACGCCTACGGACGTCAACGCGGGTGACATCGTGAGTTACTGAAATGCTCTGCATTTAAAACAGCACGCGAGAGGCAGGAAGGTGGTGAAACGTGAAACGTGCCGTGAACCCCCTGCCGCTGCCGTGGCTATGACGCAACGTGGAGCGGCTATGACGCAACACAATCCAACACAATCCACTTTAATCCAATCCAAGCCAAGCCAAGCCAAGTCAATCCAATCGAATCCAATCCAATGACAGACCGACGGGGAGCGATGCGGACTACAACTACGGACGTCAACGCGGGTGACATCGTGAGCTACTGAAATGCTCTGCATTTAAAACATCACTGTCCTATTCTGTGCAGATCGATGACCTGCGAAGCTGGACGCATCCTACGGAGTGCACGAAACAAGCCACACTTGTTTGTAATTTGCGATGAGCATACTTCCTAGCCAATCAGCTGAATAAAGCTTGGAAGAATCCCAGCTTTATTTCGGGGACAAATATCGAACTGTCTGTTTACCTCCCACGTCGTAGGCAGCTTAATGTGCTTGTCACACACAACCCGATTCACTCGACCAGTGAGGACACTAGACAGGTCGCATTCGGCTGTTTGAAGTCCACGTGTAAGCCTACCGGCAGCAAAACGGACATGTCATCAGTGAGGGAATGAAACCTATAGCCGCGCGTGCACGCCCACTCATCTTCCTCCCACTCCCCGCCCGTGCATGCATAAACCGGCAACCACTTATATGCGCGCGCTTAAATGTGAAAGACACCGGGAAAAACAGGGGTCGGCGGTGGCGAAAAGGAACGCCGTAGCGGCACCGAGTAAAGCGGCTTTACCGGAATGGAAACACGTGCGGGTAAGACGTATCCCAGCAAACCACAAAATCCCTGCGACGTCCCAAAAAGATCCGAACGTCTATGTCCCAGCAGTATCTCTATTAGACATCCGTACAACGTGCAATATTTTAATGAAAATTTTTGGATGTTGAGATAACGTTGCTGGTACCTTAATGCCGGACGTTCTTTCAACTTTGCTAAAGACGTACTCTCGATGTTGCTGCTGCTTCATTTGGGGACGGTATTTAGACATATTTTGCTGACGTTGTTCAGATGTTGCTTGTATGTCCGTTTTTTACTCGGAACATGTCTATCGCAGTTACATTTATATTAGCTATATCTGCTGTACTTTATTTTCAAACTCTCCGCAGGCGTACTGTATTGAAGTTACCGAGGCGTTTTGTATGTGTTTTGTAAGCGTTTTGTACCGAAGGGTTTGTGCAAGTTTGTAATCCACCACTATTGCTTTGAACCTTTGACCTTCAAAACAGTAGCCCAATACCGAACCTCACGGAAAGAGGCAGGGACTTAGAGCAGAATTCGTTTTCAAGCGACGTTGCCAACGAGCATTCTAAGGTGTTTTTTTGGAGGGGGGGTAGGGCGGGGGGGTGGGGGGCGGGCGTCATTGCTGTCAAATCTGAACAAAATAAGATAGGATGATGAACGAAGACGCAATTAGCATAACTTTACTTGCTACGTGATTTAACCTTGATGTTACGTACCGACTGCAGCTTCATAAATTCAAAGTGTGAGCAAAGCAAATTTCGGGGCTGCCTTGATACTGAGGTTACCGTCAAACGTCACTTGTAGGTTAAACGGCAAGGTACTCTGCCTTTTTTTGCCTTGAAAAAAATTTCGATGACACCCTCATGGCAAAAAAAAACTAAAAAAAATCGTGAGGTTTTGCCAAGATTCGAACCATAGACTTTTAAAACACAGCACCAGCACCTAAGCTGCAATCCACTGGAACACGACGGGAAACAATGCGTGGACCCAAGTATTTGGTACCCTAACAGAGGCTGCCAGCGAATATTGTTGGGTGATTCGTTTTGGTCGTATTTGACAAATTTCGGCGATGCTAACGCTTGTTTCTTCAGCACCGATCTTGGAGGCGAGGTCAATTATGCTAATACTGCAAGTGATGTAACCAAAGCTGCCTTATTTAAGCCAAGAAAAGCTATCGCGCTTCATCGTTCCCCCTATGCAAGCTACGGTAGCCGCGAATGAAATTGAATGCACCGCTAGATTTCTAGCGTTGATAAACTTTGTTCGTTAGCACCGATCTTGCAGACACGCCCATCATGCTAACACTACAAGCGATGTAGCCAGAGCTCCCGTATTTAACTCGCAAAAAGCTCCCCCAGACCCCCGATCTCCCCGATGAAAGCCAAGCTAGCCACGGAGGAATGCGCACTTTCGAACAGAAATAGCTTGTAATTTGCCTCCAGACACCAAATTACCGCACGTTAAAAAAAGGATTGTTTTCTGCGAACGTAATGACCCCAAACCAGGAGATGAACATGGAATCCGGACGTTGTCGCGTGCTTTCGGATGCTTTCTGGCCCTGCGTCGACGCTGATATCTGGCGAACAGCATAGACATCGGCGTAGCTACATAGGAGCAGTGTGAGAGTGAACTTGCCAGCTCGGGCCTAATTAAGCAGCTTTGGCTCGCTGAAAGGGTGAAAACGGCAGGCCGCACCAACGGAGTCCTGGACTAAGGACCCCGCCCACTTCCAAGCTCGATCTACCTGTTCAATAAAGTTTTCTCCTCCCCGTCCTCCTCGCGCGTCAGTTCACGTCGCAGTGCATTTTGCCGACGCCGTCAACGCGGGCGATGTCGACGCATGAAAGCGCGGAAAATACGCTGCAAGTGGTTGAGGCCTCAGAACAAACCGTAAAATTACGGCGCCCACAACCCCACGGCAGCTGTATTTCCACCGCAGACCCTGAAATTGCCTTAAATGCCGTAATCTAGATCGCCGGTACAATTACTTTTTTCTTTAAGAGATACCCACGCTCAAGCTTTTCTTGTATATAATTGGAAACTAATATCTGTATTTACCAATAACTTCGGCATATATTTCTTAACGCGTTTTTATCAAGATGGGTGTCTTTTAGGAACTAGTTTTTCCCTCGGACGAACACGAGACAGGAAGTCGCTGCGCGGCGAGTCCGATCGTCCGACAGTGTATTAACTGCACTCCGTATCGATACGCGTGCTACAGGCCGGTGACGGCACGGGTGTGCACGCCTTCAACTTTCGTTATTTCGGTGATTTGACTACCATGGATTTATCTACCGGACGAAGAAATACTGCCAAGTAGTGGAGGTAAGTGAGTACTAGTGAGCCTTGTTTGCTTGTCATATGTATTTAACGTAGCAGAGTTGCTCTCGAACGCGTAAGCCGTTCGCTACGGGTAAGCGGTTAGCCCTAACGATTTGAGGGACTCGCTTTGAGCGTTGCGGAGATTTGTCGGTAGACCTTTGTACCTGGCTGCTGCGTTTGTAAACAGAATCAATTCTCGCGCAGTTTCTAGCCCTGTGTTTGGTGAAGTGTTTGTGTTCTCTCCTGTTTTGCTAGGCGAATGTTTTGATATGAAATGAAGTAAGGGAAGCTGGATAGTGCGAATATAAGTGCGAGTGCGAATATGAGCGCGTGTGCGAATATAAGCGTGTATAGGTTACACGCACATTGTGTACTTTTAGCGTGATATTGGTTTTTGTTTCGTTTCTGCCGATGCCGTTTTTTTTTCGTCATAATAGTTTTCGGTTAAAAAACGTGCCCAATAAATTGAACGATTGCCGTGGTGTAGCATTAAATTAGAATAATAAATCGAGTGAATTCCGAGAGTACAGCATTAGATTAAAATGCCATCTGGATGCTTTTTTCGCGTTTCGATTGAGTGTTCAATCTTTTCGAACGTTCAGTTTGGTCGTGAAATGTAGGAATGAACAACGCGTATGCAACCCGAATTTATTTGTAACGTCAGAACTACACGCATGTCGTAACTGGTACAGTAGTATGAGCAGCGCTGGTTGTGCTTCATACTCTTACTGCAGCATCGCAAACGTAAATTAACCTTTCAGAACCTAGTAAAAATATTGCCGCGAACCATACATTGGGTTTGTTTATTTGTGTTTTGCTTTTACCGCCCGGTTGCGCCGGTCTGTGTTATCTCTGCGCCAAGGGAAGCGCGTGTTCCATTCTTTCTTTCTGTGCCGCATGTGTTATCTGTCGTGATAGGGAGAGCATTCCGATCTAACGTGAACAGCCCAGAATAATCTTCTTGGATCTACTATGTTCTCGATGTGAATCGACGTTTCGAGAACCACGCGCGCCGAAAGATAAAAAGCCTGCAGTGCGGACGCCGGAGCATTCGATTCTGCGACGCTCGCTGACGCCAGTCACTTTGTTGACCGCTGCTTCGCCGCCTCTGTATTCTTTTGAGTTGTTAGGGGAGCACAAGTTCGCTCCAATAAACTTGTTTCTCCTGCAAGACAACTGCGTCGTCCTTGGCTTCGTGACATCTGGTGGAGGTGCGGGGTACGCACCCTTCATGCCCACTACAACCTCGAAAAGCCGCCAAGCCAGTCCAACAAGAGCCAGCCCTCGCCTGCAAGATTTACCGCCCGAGTTCGGTTTGATGCCAGAAGGGCCCAAGAAAAGGAACGCTGCAACCAACACCATGGTACAAGAAACAACGTCGCCAATCATGCTGCAGCAGCCCCGGGAACCGCCATCGTTCCGGGGAGCCCCCGCTGAAGATCCAGAGGAATGGTTGGAGAAGCTGGAGCGCGTGCGGATCTTCAACAGGTGGGACGATGAAGAAACCTTCCGGCATGTTTTCTTTTACTTGGAGGATGCAGCCCGAACTTGGTTTGAAAACCACGAGAGCGCCTTGACCGACTGGACGCAATTCAAAAGCGAGTTCCTTAAGACCTTCACGACCGTGGTGAGAAAAGAACGAGCTGCGATTTTACTGGAAACTCGAACGCAACACCCGAACGAAGGAGTCGTAATCTTCGTCGAGGAAATGAAGCGACTTTTCCGCCGTGCGGACCCAGGAATGACGGAAGAAAAGAAACTACGGTTTCTGATGCGAGGTGTGAAGCAAGAGCTCTTCGCGTGCCTTGTTCGCAACCCCCCCAAGACCGTGTCCGAATTCGCGTCTGAGGCCGCCGCGATGGAGAAGACGCTCGAAATCCGAACGAGGCAGTACGACCGCCCAATCAATGCGCTGGTTTCGGAGACGCTTGGTGCCAGCGCTATCAACTCCGACTCACTACGCGACACTATCCGCGAAATAGTGAGGGAGGAGCTGCGGAAACTGCTCCCGACGCCGCCGCAACCACAAGTCGCTTCTCTTACCGACGTCATTAGAGAAGAAGTGCAGCAAGCGCTGGGAACTTCAACGACGCCAGTAGCACCTCGCGAGCCGCAAGCCATGACCTACGCGGCTGCTGTACATCGCCCTCGCCCACCTGCACCCTATCGTCACGAGGCTCCGTACCGTCGTCCCCTCTCGCCGGCCCGACCACCTGCGGCGCAACCCCCTGCCCCAAGGAAGACCGACGTGTGGCGAACGTCCGACAATCGTCCGCTGTGCTACCACTGCGGAGAGGCCGACCACGTCTACCGTCGCTGCCCCTACAGGAGGCTCGGTTTGCGAGGGTTCTCCGTCGACGCACCCCGCCCCCGAACTGGCCAGCGCCCATCGGAGATCGAAGAGTACCTGTCCAACACCAGCCGTCGACCAGCCCGTTTCAACCGTTCGCCGTCACCCTACCCATACCAGTCGCCGAACCGCCGTAGCAATGCTGAGTTCTCACGTGGAAGGTCCCCCAGCCCACGCGGGGGAAACTAAAAGATGCAACTTCTGGAGGTAAAGTTGCACGATCGCGGAAAAATGAAAACCCTCCAACGACGCAACGACTCGCGGAAGACAGTGACTCACAACATGCCCTCATCCCGACGACCCGACCCAGACCTGACGAGACTCCCGTACACGACGACAGCTATACGCCGCGACGCGCACCCGACCGGACCGAGACGTCCGCTGAGAAGACGATGACAACGACGACGCACAGTGCCCGACCGTCAACACGCACAAGCCGAGATGCGACGCCCCGACGCACCCGGAACTCGAGGAAGGCGGCATCCGACGTCAAGGTGTCCATCGACGGCTTTGATGTAGTCGCCCTCGTAGACACGGGAGCCGACTACTCCGTGTTGAGCGGACCATTTGCGTCTAAACTGAAGAAAGTTATGACCAGATGGGACGGTCCGCACATACGCACAGCAGGAGGCCACCTCGTGACGCCAAGTGGAACGTGCACATCGCGCGTCACCATAGACGGCACAACGTACCCTGCGGTGTTCGTCGTTTTGCCCAACTGCTCCCGCGACGTAATTCTCGGAATGGACTTTTTGACGGACAACGGCGCAATAATCGATCTGCAGACGAAGTCGATAACTTTTTCCTCCGACCACTCCATGACGCCGGAATCGAACCCCGAAATCCGTGCAGCTGTAAGGATCGCCGATGATCACGTCACCCTGCCACCCCGCGCAAGCTTGATGGTCGCAGTCTACTGTGAAGATGCTGCTCCTGACGTCGACGCTATCGTAGACACCGATCAAAGGGTGCTTCTCAACCGTGGTGTGTCGGTCGCAAGAGGCATTGCGCGCTTCAAGGAACACCAATCCCACATTTTGGTTACGAATTTCACCGAGGAGTACCAGCATTTAAACAAGGGCGCGGCAATTGCATTCCTCGAAGAAGCGCAAGAAGCAAGTGACGTGATCGCGGTCGCCGACTTTGAGCGCACACCCGTTGAAACCTTCAAGCTCCCGCAGCCTTTCGACGTGAATCCGGCGCTACCGCAAGAACAACGGAACAAGTTATTGGCTTTGCTGCGTCGCTATAGCGAATGTTTTTCGTCGAGCGCAAAACTACGTCAGACCCCTCTAGCGAAGCACCGAATAATAACCGAAGATGGAGCCCGACCCACCCGACAGTCACCGTACCGCGTCTCTTCACACGAACGGGAAGCCATCCGGACTCAAGTCGACGACATGCTCAGCGACGACATTATACAGCCCTCGAAAAGCCCCTGGGCTGCGCCCGTCGTACTCGTAAAGAAAAAAGACGGCACATTAAGGTTTTGTGTTGACTACCGGCGACTGAACAAAATCACGAAAAAGGACGTGTACCCCCTCCCCCGAATCGACGACGCCCTCGACCACCTCTGCCACGCAAAGTACTTCTCATCGATGGACCTGAAGACCGGCTACTGGCAAATTGAAGTGGACGAGAGAGACCGAGAGAAGACTGCATTTATAACCCCAGACGGCCTATACGAGTTCAAGGTGATGCCGTTTGGGCTGTGCACAGCACCAGCGACGTTTCAAAGAGTCATGGACACTGTGCTAGCTGGCCTGAAGTGGCACACCTGCCTCGTATACCTCGACGACGTAGTGGTATTCGCCCGGACTTTCGACGAACACCTTGCAAGGTTGGAGTCTGTACTCGAGGCCATTCGTACGTCGGGGTTGACACTGAAGCCTGAAAAGTGCCGTTTCGCATACGGGGAACTCAAGTTCTTGGGCCACGTCGTCAACGCCGCGGGAGTCCTACCTGACCCGGCAAAAACTTCAGCCATTGCGAACTTCCCAAGGCCGAAAGACAAGAAGGGCGTGCGAAGATTTCTCGGGCTGTGCGCATACTACCGGCGCTTCGTCGCAAACTTCGCACGCATTGCAGAGCCACTCACGCGCTTGACGAAAGATAGCACCCCTTTTAGCTGGGAAAACGACCAAGAAAAAGCATTCTGCGAGCTGCAAAAACGCCTGCAAAGACCGCCCGTGCTCGCTCATTTCGACGAAAATGCCGAAACGGAAATGCACACGGACGCCAGTGATATAGGCTTGGGTGCCGTCCTTGTCCAAAAGCAAAGCGGCTGCGAAAGGGTAATCGCCTATGCCAGCCGTGGTCTGTCGAAGGAGGAGAAAAACTATTCTGCCTCTGAGAAAGAGTGCCTGGCTATTATATGGGCGATTTCAAAATTTCGCCCATACGTGTATGGAAGGCCATTCAAGGTTGTAACAGACCACCATGCGCTGTGTTGGCTCGCCAATTTGAAGGACCCCTCTGGCCGTCTTGGGCGGTGGAGCTTGCGCCTGCAGGAGTTCGACGTTACAGTCGTTTATAAATCCGGCAGGAAACACTCCGACGCCGACTGCCTGTCCCGCGCCCCCGTCGACCCACCACCACAAGACGCTGACGAAGACAGCGCGTTCTTCGGGATCGTGACGGAGAGCGACCTAGCCGCCCAGCAGCGTGCCGACCCCGACTTACGCGTCATAATCGAGTACCTCGAGGGATGCAACGTTGCCGTTCCTAGGACCTTCAAACGCAGCTTACCAGCATTCAGCCTGAGAAACTCCGTCCTCGTGAAGAAGAATTTCAGCACCGCAACAAGAGCGAATTACCTTCTCGTCATCCCCGCGGACCTTCGTGACGAAATTTTGGAAGCGTGCCACGACGACCCGTCTTCCGGACATCTCGGCACAGCGCGCACTATTGGAAAAATCAAGGCGAGGTACTACTGGCCCGGCCTTACCTCTGACGTCACCCACTACGTCCGGAGCTGCCGTGACTGCCAACGACGAAAAACGCCGCCGACAAGACCCGCCGGACTTCTGCAACCGATCGCCGTCCCATCGAGACCATTTCAACAGATTGGAATGGACCTTTTAGGCCCGTTCCCTACGTCACGATCACAGAACAAGTGGATTGTCGTAGCGACAGACTACATGACGCGCTACGCAGAGACCGCCGCTCTTCCGAGGGGGACTGCACAAGAAGTGGCAAAGTTCTTTATAAGCCAAGTTGTGCTGCGACATGGAGCCCCGGAAGTCCTAATCACCGACCGCGGAACGGCATTTACTGCGGAGCTGATGCAAGGAGTATTACGCTACAGCAACACGGATCACCGAAGAACGACGGCGTACCACCCCCAAACGAACGGACTAACAGAACGTCTGAACAAGACAATCGCAGATATGCTGTCAATGTACGTTGACGTTGAACATAAGACTTGGGACGAAGTGCTCCCGTATGTCACGTTTGCGTACAACACGGCTATCCAGGAGACGACGCAGCTGACGCCGTTCGAGCTTGTCTACGGTAGAAGGCCAACTACGATGCTCGACGCCATGCTTCCGCACGTAGAAGACGACGACCTCAACGCCGACGTCCACGGATATCTTCAACGTGCGGAGGAGGCCCGCCAGCTCGCTCGAGTTCGTATAACGGACCAGCAGCTGGTGGATGCGGGCCGCTACAACCTCCGACGCCGAGACGCCGAGTACCAACCAGGGGATCGTGTGTGGGTTTGGACTCCCATCCGACGACGCGGACTCAGTGAGAAGCTCCTGCGACGGTATTTTGGACCCTACAAGATTCTACGACGTGTTGGCCAACTTACCTACGAAGTGATCCCCGATGGTGACTCCGGCACATCACGACGACGCACGCGGCCTGAAGTCGTCCACGTGGTTCGCTTAAAACCTTTCTACGGACGATGACGAACTTTTATTTTCATTTGTTCGGACTGTCGCTTATGTTAGCATCGGGTCGATGCACTCTTAGAGGGGGGGTAATGCCGCGAACCATACATTGGGTTTGTTTATTTGTGTTTTGCTTTTACCGCCCGGTTGCGCCGGTCTGTGTTATCTCTGCGCCAAGGGAAGCGCGTGTTCCATTCTTTCTTTCTGTGCCGCATGTGTTATCTGTCGTGATAGGGAGAGCATTCCGATCTAACGTGAACAGCCCAGAATAATCTTCTTGGATCTACTATGTTCTCGATGTGAATCGACGTTTCGAGAACCACGCGCGCCGAAAGATAAAAAGCCTGCAGTGCGGACGCCGGAGCATTCGATTCTGCGACGCTCGCTGACGCCAGTCACTTTGTTGACCGCTGCTTCGCCGCCTCTGTATTCTTTTGAGTTGTTAGGGGAGCACAAGTTCGCTCCAATAAACTTGTTTCTCCTGCAAGACAACTGCGTCGTCCTTGGCTTCGTGACAATATTCAAAAATGGCTGTTAAATTTCTGTCACTTATGGAATTTTCAGCCTAATGAATTTAGTGTGGAACACACCTTGGTGATCAGAGTAACACAGCATTTGGGATTTCTCAGGTTTAAGGCAGAGTATGATTCTGGTGTGTGGCCTGTCGTTTGCTAATAACTTACATGTTGCAGGCTGCTGACTGGTGCAACTTGGACTATGTGTGAATGTGATTATGCTGTAAAAATGTATTGCACTACTTTGATGCTTCCCGCTGTACAACGTATACTTCAACTAAAAATGTGGGCCTAGCAGGACAAGCGAACAGGACAACATGACGAGTGTTTCAGTGATGTGCTTTTTGAAGGTTTAGTTATGCATATATACCAGCTAGCCCACCTCGCCATTCTGCTGCACGAAGTATACGTCCATGGCAGTGACGCTGTCCTGGTTTGTGCATGTTTCCTTTTGCCACATTTTGTGGACATGGCTTCATACGTGTATATATTGTCACTTCACTCCACCAAGCGGTTAGAATAGACACAGAAGAATATTTTGCAAGTTCAGATGGGACCTGTAGCTGGCTAAAATGTCCTCAGAGTCCCCATTCACGAAATATAGTTATTATATTTAGTGGTACCTCACATTAGCTGTCATAGTTAGTGTTAAGGTGGCCTTAGTAGTGCCAATGCTGACATTAAAGTATATCCACTCCGCTCTCTTCCTGTCCCTTAATGTTACACCCATCTGCTAGCCTTCTATGGCCTGCTAAGTCGTCCTTAATTTAAGTTAGGCCCTTTTAGTTAGCCTGGAAGTTTCTGCCTCGTAGGCGAGTACCGGTAGGATACAGCTGTCATACACTGTCTTTTTCAGGGACAATGTAAGCGGACATTCTGTATTATACCAGCCTTAAAAATCTGTATTAACAACACAGATTTTCCTGTACCCATGCCTAGATTGATGAACTGGCTTGCAAGGGAGGTGCTACTGCAGCAGCCTGCACAAGGCGCCTGCTCAAGCTACTGTTGACGGTCAATTGGTGCAGGACTTCTCGTGTTTTGGGAAACAGGGAACACGCTTTTTTCCACCTGCGAGTTGCATCCTGCATTGTGTGTAACTAGATATCTTCGAGTTGTTAGAGACATCAAATTCTTTCACCAGACAATGTATAGGGCCCAGATTTTTATTGTCAGTCACATCCTGCGCAAATATCAGCTTTGTCGACAACCTGCGGCTTCTTAGTTTTTATTGCTAGAAGCGGTATTAAATTTCGTTTAGCCTTTGCACCATGAAATTTGTACTCACTTTCCAACCAATCCGGTCTGCAACTATTTTGGCAGTTTCTGGCACCACAACGAAGAACGCAAACTGTTCAAGAATCCCTACCATAACTGATGATGGAGGCATGCACCATTGAACCATTATTGAATCATTTCCGTGCGTCCATGCGTTTTTATTTTGTGTGATTGTTTTTTGAGCGTATCACTTGGTGTGAATCACGTAGTCAAGTAAATCTGTCTTCTTGTAACTAATATTCAATCATTTCCGTGTTCCCAGTTTTTTTCGTTTGTTCCCAAATCATATCACTTTGTGTGAAATATTGAAATAGTGTAACCTTTTGTTGTCGTAACCAGAATTCAACAAGTTGTTTCTAAAGTTTTTTTGTTGTTTTATTGTTTTCCTGCCATTTCACTGAGTGTGAATCATTTCATCACGTAAATTTCTACTGCTCTTGTAACCGCCGTAGTCATTTCTTCATACACACCTTTTCTATAGATCATAACCATTTCCCTAGATGTTGGTTTGTTTAAAGTAGCTTAAATTTGTATGGCACTCACAACCACCACTCAACACCACTTCTGTGTTTCCTAGGTGCTTTTGTTTTATTGTACCAAAAAATTTTCACTACATGTGAACTATTTAGTTCCGTAAATTTGCTGTGTTTTTATAACCACCATTCAATCATTTCTTTGTTTTCACACTTATCTTGCGTTGTTTTTCGCCCAGTTATTTCAATGATCGATATTTCAAGTTAGATAACTATCTTGTGCTTGTACCCTGGGTTTACATGTTTGCTTTTCTTCCTATTTTTTGTCAACCTTTCTGCTGTGTGACTTATTTATAGTCATGAATATCTGTACTATTCTTGTATTTGTACAATGTGTACCCTGTGGGCCAGGGCAGATAGGAATGAAAATTAAAGTGGTTGTGTTGCGAAAGCATATTACATAATTTGGAAGTCAATATAAACTGTTTTACCTGAACTCTTTTGTGTTTTATGTGTTCTTTGAAAGCGTTCTTACTACCCAGCTGCAGGTACTTACAGATAGGATGGGAGACTGTCATTTTAATTAGTTTAATTTTTGAATTGTTTCTGTGATAGTTTATTTGCAGAAGGCCTGTACAGCTGTGCTGTATGGTACAATTCAATGACGCTACTGTGGTTGCCGTAGTGTCAAGGGCGCTTGTGCTGATCAGGACTGGTTTGCTATTACTTACTGCCTCTTGTTTTCGGGGCACTTCACATATGAGACTTCATACAGTATGCAGCACTTCAAAAGTGGAAACACATTAATCTAGAAACCATGTCACAAGTAACAGCAAACAGTGCTGAATAGCTAGTAAGACACGTATTTGAGGTATAAATGCTCACAACACGTAGGCAACCTTAGAAAGGGAGCTGGCGATACTTCCAAATAATGTATAAAGAATGTAAATTTCAGGCATACGGGTTCATCTCAACAATACCATAATAACGTACACAAGTCATGAATATAAAAAACTAATGCTTGTGCCAAAGACAAAAAAACAATGTAGAACAGACATCTATATACGTCTTGCATGCGTACCACGACAAAATTCATAAGACGTACCACTAAGGTAACGTCCCATAAACAGCGTATAAAAGTACTATGAGACGTCTGTTGGACGTTATCCTTTGTGTGATTTAGACCGGTTTTTTTGCAGTTGTAGCAACGTTGAATATATGTAACTTTGATCCCAACGGTACGTCTCCTGGACATCTGCAATGTCGATTGCTGACGTCTCCGGGATATCTGCACGACGTAACGTGGTTTGCTGGGATACTGCTCCGCAGTAAAATATGTCGGGTTATGCAGAATAAACCTGAACGTATGTATATTGCGAAATTCATATAGGGAGCGTGCGAAACCTAAAGAAGGCGCGCTGATGACACTTAGCGGGTTCCCCTTTGTAACGGGGTGGCGCTGCACATCAACTTTAGCCGTTACGCCACTGTACAACCACGTCGCCAAAGAACATAAAAACCAAAAAAACCCTTTATGGAAGTTTTCTGGAATGAAAACCAATAAAAGAAAAACACGGATGAAGAAGCATATCGAACTGAGCTTCACGCTGTACCACGGGTGGATTGAGTTGACTGGTGAATGGATTGCAGGCCGCGTGTGTCGGCGCTATATGCTTGACTATTTGAAACTGGTTGGCTGAGGCAACAATGGTTGCCTATTCGAGGTGCGGACCGTGATCCCTAATGAGATGGCTTCGGCTTGCAACATTGAATCTTTATACGGTTTCGCGAGTTGCTCCCTTTCAGGCATGAAATGAAGGCTGCTGACATGTGCTGCAGACCGAGCTGACCACGATGGCGGCCTGCTCGCCCTGCTGTGAGTGTGCGACATTGCCCAACTTCTACTACGGGCATCCACGATGAAGATTGGAGACCTCAATTTTAGTTAGCTACATCCCTTTGTCTGCGGCCTTGTGTGCGTCCTGGAACCAGAACGAGCTCCTATAAGACATGCTTCTCGGATGCAAATCGCAGCCATCTCAGGGGCCTCCATGTGGGAAATAATTGCGCCAGTGTAAAAATGTTTACTTTTATTCCTGAATTACATTTCTGGTACCGAAAAATGGCGGTGCTCTGCTTATTGTGTACTGTTCGATTCCCTAGGGAAGAAATCTGTCAAGGCCACAATGAAGATTTTACAAATATCGATTTTCGAGGCACTGCCTTGACCATGCAACTTCATAAATGCTTTCACCGGGACATTGCCATGAGATGAATCAAGGGTTCGTTGCAACACTTCGTATAATGAAATGATGGCGACAATAAAAACTCGGCTGTATTTTTCTTCCGTCATTCAAGTAAAAACGCATGCCAACGTAAAATGGCACCTTCACGGCCTTTTTAAGAGTTACTCGTTTCGGTAATACTACGTTTTACCCTAAGCTACGTTTTATCCTAATGTGTACAGTTGGTCCTTCTTTTTTTTAATTCGTTCCCTCCATTCACGCTTCCTCGGGCTGTGATAATATTTCTTCAGACGAACTTGTTGTTTGGCGAGTTGGTGCATCTTGGTGAATAAACACAGGCTTTGCACGAAAAAGGCACCACACACAGAAAGGACGGGACGAGCGCAAACTCTCAACTAAACTTTATTCGACCGATCATACAAATATAAGTACACTATTATCTGGTCACACATGCTCATCCCTACAATTAATGCAATCTTTACAGGCAGCTCTATCACAATGCTACAAACACATGTCCAGATATACAATCTCTGGTTTATGAAGAAACACCGATGTGTCACTCACGCATCCTTCTCCCTTCTTTCTTATATGGTAGGCCTCTAAAATTTCCCGCGCCTTCGTATCGCTGGACCTGCGCAGAACCTTAATAGGACACTGAAGTGATATGTAAACATTGCGGGATTACTAGCGCAAATTGTAGTCCGGAGTCCCCAGGCCATGTTTCGACCACTCTAGGCGCGTTTACGCGATTTTATTTAGTAGAAAAACTAATTCGAAAACGCTGTCCTCCTCTCTTTACGCTCGCCCATTTTCTGTGGCGTTTTCGTGTGACGTCAGGAGGGGATGAGCTGGCAATTGGCTGCGCCACGGCTGCGCTACTGCACGGCTCCCCGGCCGACAGAGTCAGTCGGCCCAGCGTTTCGTCCGCCGGCCGCCGGCGGGTCGTCGCAATCAAGGAGGTTAAAAAAAATTGCTTGGTCGCAATTCGTTCGCTTAGTTGAAACGAAGCCAGGACACGTTTGTGAATGGAAGAATGTGCCTTTCTTTACTTGGTTTGTTTGTACACTGTATCTAGCTCCAAGTCAAGGTCGCTTCACACAAGCGCTGCACATGCGACGCTTCGCTGACTGGTACGCCAGTAGGAAAATATAAGGCCTCTTGAAGGCGGGAGAAGAGTCAGCGAAGTAAATATAGGTACTAAGCAAATAAAATGAACTGATATTTTTACCGTACAGCGTAAAACTAGGGCGCGGGAAGCACTTTTTTGCGCTGGGCGAACAAGCACAGCGGTCAGCAGCACGACTACGCATCTGCGAACGCTTTTCCGTCTACGAAATGCGATTGCTAGACGTGAGCTACTGTGGAAACTCGGGCGACGCTTACTGCACGATCGCAGTACAACAAATAGTCACCTAAGCGGCTTGAAATGCCAAAACTAAATAAAAGTGTAAACCGGTTGTACAATATATACCCTATATTAGCCAAGCATTCGCGTCCCGCTCCGTGGCCTAGCGGTCTGGGGCGCAAGGAATTCACCGCAAACGTTTTACGAGTCACGAGTTCGAATCCCCGCGGGTACGTGCTTTTTTTTTTTGTAAGTTAACTTTTTTGTTTTCCACCGATGTTTTCTGTATTGAGTTCACCTTTTTTTGGGCCGCAACGTTCATGGCTACACGAACTAGTTCACAAAACGCGCGCAGGCTGGCACTGGCGCGCTAGCGAGTTCTCGTTGGCGTGCTGTTGCCATAAGCACCGACTGCTTGCAGGCAGTGGGCACAGGCCAGAATGAACAGACCCTTGGCCTGGTGCGAACACGCTTTTTACGATACAGGCATGAGGGAGGCAAGCTCCCAATATGGGGGAAAAGCGCATGACATTTGGGCGTCTGCGGGTACGCGGAGGGCGTTCATGCACTGCGTAGGTCTCGGCTAGTGAATGCTACGACTACAAGCCGTCCTGGGAGGCTTATCTTGTGCATTTTACAGCCGAAAACATGGCAGAAGCGCGGTACGATGATTACTGAGATATTGAGAATGCCCATCCAACAAAGCCATTGGTTATGTTTTACAGAACCGAAACCGAAACTTGTGTGATTGCTAACCTTGGGCATCGTCCAATCACGGCGCCCCTCCTCCCAACGTCACAGCCTTAGTTGGTGCGGCCGCCGCAAACCGCGCATGGTAGTTTTTCTTCTTTCGCGCTTTGTAAAATAATTACCGATTTGTCAACCGGATAAACGATGAGAAGTGTGCTAATTTGAGCCAGTCTACGCAGTGCAAGCAAAAACGGGAGCTTGACAAATTCACTTCAGTGTCCCTTTAACTTCTTTTAACAGCGGTTCACAGTCGCCACTCGTGCACGCCAGACACTGAGTGGGCAAGTGGACATTAGTTTTGTTTTTGACAGAGAGGTCATGCTTGATTGCACTTGATACTTGCTAATTCACCCCAGCGGGAGTGCAGAATTGCTTTCGGGTCGACTGTATGTTAAAAGGGAGAGCTTCTTACAGCGAAGCTGTATGTGTCTTACCCCCTCTCGCCCTCCGCCAGTTTTCATTCCGACGAAGCCGCTTTACATGGAACCGCTGCTCCGCGCCTCCCCACCGCCGATGTCTCTTTCAGAACTTTTATAATCCTCGCCCTCAACGTTGCGGAGTACATTAGGACCTCCCAATGTCCGTCCACGTCCATCCGTGCGCACACCACCATCAAGCGAAAATCCGGCGATATTCGATTTGAGCCGTGAATTGCAGTTTCATTTAGGGAATAAGCAAGGTGGAACTCACGGCTCAAATCGAATGACGGCCGGGGCGCAAATCGGGTGTCACTCGGGGCGCAACGTGGATGTCGCTTCGAGTCCCCGTACTCCGCACCCTCGCCATCATCCACGGTGTGGAAATACTGCCATTTTTTTATCTCGAACACCCTTAGGGGTGTCAGGGATGCATGCTCGACTGGAATTTCAACCAAATTGGATTCGATAGCATCACAGTTTAAGGATTCTCATCTTTGTTCGCCAAATTTCTTCTCAGTTGATGAGCCGTATGCTACTACAGACGCCAGAGGCGGCAGAGAGATGTAGTGTCCTTTGCGTGAAAATTTTTTCATCCTTAGATCCTTTTGCTTTGATGGGGAACGACAACTAGAAAGCTGTAGAAAGTTGGTTTCAAATACCAAATCGGTAGGCCCATTGCTTGACGACATATTTGGACGTACGCAGATGTCCCCGGATAATTACCTGTTGAGCACAGCCACCTCTACAATGATGTTCCACAATGCGCATGCACGTCTTAAAAGGAGGTTTATGATAAACTTCTCTATAAAAACAAAGCATAGAGCGCCGCAATGGCACGTGAGCATGATGCAGGCCATGCTAATAGATAATATAAAAGTGTGAGCCTCGACACATAATGCAAAGCGGGTGCTTGACGTTAACGTGTTTGCAAAAGTAGATGATCAATTGCAGAGATCCGCAACTCCTAACGCAGAAAAATCACATGAAGTATTTCCAGACGAACCAAAGAGGGAAGCTGTGACTGTTGGGTACAGCCAAGAAAAAAAGAATGTCACGCGAAGATCGCGGCGCGAGGTACTTACGTCAAGAGAACGGAGTCGAAAGCAGAGGAGTATGGAGAAACAAAACGCGGCGCCTAGGGAACGCCCAATTGGACAGTGCCGCGCAAAAGAAATTGCGGAGCAGAAAATGGGGCTGGGACCCGCTGTGCAGAGTAAATTTCGGCGAAGGAGGAAATGCCCCGTTAGCCAGCAAGCATAATTGAAGCAAGGAGCCGAAGAGCTCATCGAAAGCTGGAGGGAGACGCACGGTGAAGCGCTGACAGGCGACGGTTCCCGAGAGGTTCCGGTAAAGAGATTCAGGGCGGACGTGTGCAGGCCACAGACCTGGCCCCACAAGAATGAGCCGAAGGAGCGGGCCAATTTCGCACCGATTCCTGGCGTCCGCGTTGTCCCATTAATTTGTACATTCATTTTGCTTAAAATGCTTTTGTTTCATTACTGTACTTCACCCGTTGAAAGTTTGAAATTTTTGAAATTATGCTACGGCTGTGCCTCGAACAGTACCTTTCTTAGGATGTTCAAAATATAATCCAGTCCCTACGGCCGTATCTCGACCGCCTATTTGTATGTGAATTTACTTGGTTATTGTAATCGAGTGATCGGAAAAGCGTGCATGTGGAAATATGACGGAGCGCCAAGTAATTTTAATTCTGGTTTTACAACAATTCCCAGTTTTCTATATATATATATATATATATATATATATATAAGAGAAGAAAAACTTCGAACAAGGTAAAAGCACGATTGTGGCCTACGTTTCAGCAAAGAGAACTTGCTTTCCTCAGGGCAGTATATATATATATATATATATATATATATTGTAAGGCGCGCACCAGTAGTCTTGGGGAACGTCTTTATTAGGTGAGCCTTGTCCTACGTGACAGGGAGCGAGCCCCAGAGAACAACCAAGACGGGCGTTGATGATGATAGACAACTGATGACGATGATGAAGCATGATTGCATGTGGAAGACAGGCCTCCGGTGTACGAGTCCACTGGCGCATACCCTTCTGCTAGTACTTCGCACATACCGTTTGTGTACAACTACCGGGGGATTGTCCGGACGCACATTCCTCTGGTGTCGGGGCACTAACCAGCGTTTACAATATATATATATATATATATATATATATATATATATATATATATATATATATATATATATATATATATATATATATATAGAAATATGATGGCGGGAAAATGTATGCGAATTAATGCTGCCTATTCTAAAAGTACAAACCAATTATGCTAAAAATAATACAAGGTTTTGTCACTGAAATTGTCGTTACTATAGGACGTCTATCTAAAATTGGTGAGCAGAATACAAACGAGCTGCGAGTCTGACTACAAAATGCTCCTACGGTACATCAGTAGTATCAATTTTTTATTGTCATCGCATTTGGTATATAAATTTGCTGCTCCATGCTCTTTTAGCTAGTACATTGTATATTCATTCCGATTTCTATGGCCACCACTGCCACTGGCCGCCTGCGATAGGTGGCTGTTGTCAAGCCATCGCCACGGTAGTGTAAGGGGGTCCAGACGAGAGTTGAGATTGGCAACTACGGAATAGATATTCAGCGATCAATCCACATTTGATGTGCCCGAATGCCATATGTCCATTTACTACACGTGTCCCCTCACATTATTGTGCATTAGGGCCCGATTGGCGACCGTGTGCTCTCCTTATTATTAGCATTCATTTCTTCTTCACTACTCTTCTGGGCTCCGTTACTTTGGCTCGGCACTTAACGGCGTTCTCGTCGCGAAGCAAAGTGGACATTTAGAGGGAACGCACTTCAATATTCGCTGAATTACTACTTACGTTTTAAGAAGCTCAAGTTACTCATGAAGGCCTCAGGTATGTCTCTAACGCACGATTTTAAGTGAAAGGCCACATCAATTTGAAGTGAAATGTATGGAAGTAAGTGGAGTTTACTGGGCCACCATGTCTCAGGAAGACCAGAAAAAAAAGCTGTTGAAACAGTTTGAGGGGCCCTGGCTATCTTACATGCAGAGCAGCAAGTCAAGTATCGCGAGAGGAATTACAAAACAGGTGTAGTACAGTTGCAAAATAAGTGCAGTAGAGTTGTAAAACAAGTGTAAAAGTAGTACACTTGTACAAAACAAGTGTAGTTCAGTTCTCAATAAAGATAAGAAGAATTAGAAATGTCGGGCACAGCCTGAAAAACAAATCTCATTACGGTGCATTGGGTTCACAAATCATATCACGCAAGTCTCTGAATGAAAGCTTTGAAACGACGAATTTTCTTTTAATGAAAACAGTATTTAACATTTTAGGTAATAAGTACTGGACCATTTGTGTTCCGTAGTTTGTGCGGCATTTATTTACGTTCCATGGTTCTGGAAGATGCCTCTTATAGTCTGCAATGTTTTCTTTTAATCCGGCAAGCCTGGTTAATGTATCGTCAGCACTCATTAAACCTAATTTTTAACGACACAGCTTCATTTTTTAAAGCATCAGCAATCTGTGAGAGAGAAAGAAGTTTACAACACAAATGAACGACTCGTTTTTGCAAAAATGTGAGGCTGTGCAAGTTTTCATTCGTCGTAGTACCCCAAAGAATTCGATAGTTATTCAAAGACAAAAATAATTAGTTAAAACGAAGCATGTTCCTTGATATCGAAAGATAAGAACAGTGGTGGCGTGCAGCGCCGAATGTTCTAGATAATTTGCGGATAAAACATCTAATATGGGTATCCCACATCATAATTTCATTTACGTTTACCCCTAGTCTATAAAATGGTGTTTATACTTCATTTCTGTGTCGTTTAATTTAATAGAAAGTAATTCAATACTTTTCACGGGGTAGAGATATTAGCCTTAGTTTTACTGAAATTGATTCTTAGACAATAATGAATGGCCCAGTTATGGATTGCGGTTAGCGTTTCATTTGAGATAGTTGCGAGAGCGGTACCAGAGCTATCTGCATAGAACAGACTGGTATCATCTGCATATATTATAGATTTTGCAGCTTTGTCAATGCTTCCGACCTCATTAACACAAAGTATAAAGAGAAAATGTCCTAAAATACCTCCTTGGGGAATACCTTATAGGTCTCTCACTTGGTCAAAACACACCGCCATAAAAAAGCAAGCTTTCGTCCTTCACCAACATCTTCCGCATGATATCTAGTAACGCTGATGGATGCACAGTCCCTCTCTTCTTCGGCTGTATGATGTCTTGTGCGCGGGATTACGCTACTGCCTTCCTGTACTCCTACCACTTTTAAAAGGGAATGCGACAGTCCTGCAAAGTATGCAAGCGCAAGCCCTGAGGGTGTGCAATGGAGTTCCGAAGACCACATCCACGGGGGAAACTATGGTGAAGTGTCGACGACTGGCGCCACTTGCTCTTGGCGTGCGGGAGCTCCTACGCAGGCAAGTGCGAATTGTAGCACGACAGCAAGGTCGCCCTTTAGCACTCAGCTTCGCCAGTGAAGTGCGGGACCTTCTGCCTCTGCATTACCAGCACCCTTCTCCCTCTCTGCAACCGACTTAGATGTTTCCGCGTCTGCACATTACAAGCGGAGTGCCCGGCATTACCCGAAAACAGGATATCCCCACCTCTTCCTTAAAGGTCTTCGCCTTGGAACTCATCTCCCAAAAATACAGGGCCCACAACCATCTATAGACGGATGGATCTGTGATAGCTACCTCATCGGCTATAGGAATCTGGTTTCCGCCCTCCCGTACCGCCTTCAGCGCAACGCTTAGCCCCTGGACGACATCCACAGTTACCGAACTTGCCGCTCTGCGTGTTGCTTTCGCCTACAGCATCGAGCAACCAGCACGCCGGTGGGCAATCTTCAATAATTCTCGGGCGGCCTTTCAGTGCTTCAAATCAAACCCGAAAGATCAGCTTGTTTTCGATATCAATGCATTGCACTTAAGAGCTGTAAAGGCACACCATCATGTAGAGCTTCAGTGGATTCCTTGCCCACTGCGGTATAAAGGGGATTGGCAAGGCGGACACTGCGGCATCGATCGCGCATGACCTGCACGGGCTAGTGATACCAATACCGTTCTCCAGACAAGATGCTTCTGCTCCTGCATCCAAGGCTGCCTGGAGTTGTCAGCGATCTATGTGGGCTGTTCCGCCGCAAAATTACTCGCGCTTCACTCCATAGACCCGCACGGTACCTTTAGGATGCCTGACGCACTGTCCATGCATGACGAAACGGTTCCTCACCGCGTGCGGCTAAATGTCGCTTACACAAATTACTTTCGCTTCAAGATAAAACCCACTGCTTCCCCCTTCTGCACTTTTTGTGGTGGGCGCGAGTACTTGAACCACGTATTATATGAATGTACGCGGTATATAGCGGCTAGGACGTCCATTTTAGTGTCCTTGGGCCTTCCGCTTTCTAGAGTTCTAACTCTAAGTGACGTGTTAGACGCTTCGTTTAATGAACTGAATTAATGTGTCGATGCGCCCCTTTCCTGTCTGTTTTCCTTCCTCCAGTTGTGCCTGGCGCTTAACCTGTTCCCATGACTTCGTCTAAGTTTAAACGAGGATCTCGAGTGACAAAAGCTATTTTGCCTGTTGTCTTTCCTGCGAAGCAGAGGACTGGATCAGCCTCTCTGAACAAGACTATTAATGAGCGCATCATCGTCATCATAGTCATCACCGTCATCACGTCATCGATTTCTTTCGTTTTTCATACATCTGGTGCAGCTAGATAGGCGCCTTGGCCAGGCTAACCTCACCAGTATGCGTAGGTGGTATTCGTTGAAAAGATTAGCTGTTAATTTCTTCGCTTGGCCACAATGGAAATGGCCACAGACATGGGCGATGTGCCACGGACATAGCGCCGCTTGGGCCACTGCGCCCGCACGCCGAAAAAAAAAAACGCTGGAGTGCGTCGTCTGCTCCGTTTCAACCCGATTCTCAACGGTGGAGTCAACAGAGATGTTATTAATCGCACTCACATTGCACTCGAGACAATACTGTCACGAAGCCAAACACGAAGCAGTCGTCTTCAGGAAAAACAAGTTTATTGGAGCGAACTTGTGCTCTCCTAACCACTCAAAGAATACACAGGCGGCGAAGCAGCAGTCAACAAAGTGACGTTTGTAGGCGAGCGTCGACGATTCGAATGCCGCGGCGTCTGCCGTGCGGTTATTTATCTCTCGGCTCGAGGGTTTCTCGAACAGCCCAATTGCATCCAGAACAATGTAGATCGTCGAAGATTATTCTGGGCTGTTGACGTCAGTCCGCGAAACTCTCTCTGTAAAGTAGATAACACGTGCGGCATAAAGAATAAACATGCGCTTCACTTGGCCAACGGGTAAGCCCTCATTCACACAGCCGTCACCTTCTCCGTCACGGCACCGTCACGTCAAGAAACCGCGACGGAGTCGTAAACGAGTAGCGTTCGTACTGGAGCTCTCCGTCAGATTACAGGGTCGTCTGCCTAGTGACCAGTTTAGCCTAGAATTGAGCGTTTTTAATCTGAAAAGTAAAGAAAATGGTTTGTGCTCACTTTTTGCTAAATTTAGCCGTAAAAATTTGTTTTCTGATTAGCTGGTTTAGCGCGGGGCATGGTCCCGTCACGTTGACGTGACGGAAACGTAGAGCTCGGCCTCCCGTCACCATCGCACCGTTTTAGGCGAGAAATCGGCCGAAAAACGGCGCCCATGACGGAAGACGGTGACGTGACGGTGACGGGACGGGATGAAAAACGGCTGTGGGAATCAGGGCTAACACAGATAACATTGCCCGGCGCAGCCGTCGGCAAAAACAAAACATAAACAAACAATCCCAAAACATGGTTCGTGGCATTACCCCCCCCCCCTCTAAGAGGGCATTGACCCGATGCTAAAATTAAAGACACTCCGGGCAAACAACAACAAAAAAAAATTGCTACAATGATTTGCGATTCCGAACACAGTCAATGAGCTGCAAGGGAGTGGCGTGCCCAGAACGTTAATCAAAACACATCCCCCTCGCGAGGGGCACGATCAAATGCAGAGCATTTCTGCGGGGGGGCGCGCCTGCAAGTCGTATGGATTACGTATTGGTTGTTGTTGTAATGGTTGTCTTCCAGCGTAGACATTGTCGATGAAGTCGATGATGAAACGTGCCGTGAACTCCCTGCCGCGGCTATGACGCAACGTGGAGCGGCTATGACGCAACGTGGCGCGGCTATGACGCAACACAATCCAACACAATCCACTTTAATCCAATCCAAGCCAATCCAATCGAATCCAATCCAATGCCCCTCGCGAGAGAGTGTTATAGCGCCGAAATCGCCACCACGCGAACGCGTGATGCTGACGTCACGATCACGCCACAGATGTTAGCGACCGCAGCGCGCTTAAACGACATATGTGGTTTAAGCGCGAACCGACAGCGGCGAGATAGCGCGATGCGAGCGCCCCACCTGTTGTTGCGCGCGAACCTAACGCGGCGAGAGAGGGTGTTGCGCACGTCCCCACCTGTTGTGAGCCCGAACGGAACGCGGCGAGAGAGGGCGTTGCGAGCGGAGAGAAGGCGAGGAGGACGCGGGGGAGAGGGTGAATGAGTCAAGAATGAGTCAAGTACCGTGCACCTTGCGTTCCGCCCGCAGAGTCGTAGGATCGAAACCCGGCGCCGGCAAGTATTATTTTTTAAATGCAGAGCATTTCAGTAACTCACGATGTCACCCGCGTTGGCGTCCGTAGTCCGCATCGCTCGTGGTCCGCATCGCTCCCCTACACTATATAAAGAAATAATACTTACCGGCGCCAGGTTTCGATCCCACGACTCTGCGGGCGGAACGCAAGGTGCACGTCGCTCTAACCACTGCGCCACGAAGCCGACACAGAGTAGAAGGTTACGAACGCGCCTTATATCCTTGACTCATTCAACCGTCGGCCACAGGTGCGCCCTCTCCCCCGCGTCCTCCTCGCCTTCTCTGCGCTCGCAACACCCTCTCTCGCCGCGTTCGGTTCGCGCGCAAGAACAGGTGGGGGCGCTCGCATCGCGCTCTCTCGCCGCGGTCGGTTCGCGCTTAAACCACATATGTCGTTCGTGCGCTCTCCGGTCGCTAACATCTGTGGCGTGATCGTGACGTCAACATCACGCGTTCGTGTGGTGGCGCGATTTCGGCGCTATAACACTCTCTCGCGAGGGGCATTGGATTGGATTCGATTGGATTGGCTTGGCTTGGATTGGTTTGGATTTGGATTGGATTAAAGTGGATTGTGTTGGATTGTGTTGCGTCATAGCCGCTCCACGTTGCGTCATAGCCGCGGCAGGGGGTTCACGGCGCGTTTCACGTCTCACCATCGACTTCATCGACAATGTCTACGCTGGAAGACAACAATTACAACAACAACAACAATCAATACGTAATCCATACGACTTGCAGGCGCGCACCCCGCGGAAATGCTCTGCATTTGATCGTGCCCCTCACGAGGGGGATGTTTGCATAATGCGTCGACGCGGGCGACGACTGGATGGGAAACTTTTTGTTTCGTCTCCCCAAGCGCGTAGCGCAAGAACCGAAGCGTAGAAAACTAGCCGCTCTGCCGGGACAGAACCGCAAAAAAGTATACCTCAGTGCTGACGGTGGCGTCAATGTTAAGTTTTGCGCCCGTCTCAACGCAACAAAATTGCGGTAAACTGGAGAGGCCCTGCAAAAGTCGTACAGAAGTTATGTGATACCAATTACGGGCTGGGTGCTCCAGCAAAGCAGAGGAGGAAGCAAGTGTATCTGCAACCTGCTCAAACCCTGTACGCAGACCGAGGTAGTTGTCTAAATGCTGATCGATACACAATCGGAGATTGCCTCAGATATTCCTCAAGTGGGGGTCAGTGATAAACGGCAACACCGCTGGAGTCTTTGTGGACTTTGTGATGATGACGGAGTTGCAGCTCCGCGAGAAATGCGATTTGCACGTTGCACGGGAAGGGTTTGACGTTAGGTTTTCGGGCAAGCCAGGGGAGGACTTCAGATGACATTGAACTCGCCTTCTATGCCAGTACGTTCTAATGCCTACTGTGAGTGGTCTTGTTTTTTTCCTCAAGACCACAAAATGTTTTTTTCCTCAAGACCTCACATTTTGCACATGAGAAGAAGATGTAATTTACTGTAAGCTCTTGGTCACATTCTTCACATGTCAGTTTATCTTGTTTCCTAAGAAGAAATTTATGTGTAAGATATGTGTATGGCCAATGCGGAGACGACATAAAATAACTTCTTTGAGGCGTTCTTTATGTCTGCTTGATTCCCACTCTGTCATGAAGGGTTTGTTGTTGGTTACCTTATCCCATGAAGACTGCCATGTTTCTCTCATTTCACTCCGTATAAATTTCATACAGTCGCTGTGAGGAATCTGTACTTGTTCCGGTGTTCCGTTACTCGCCTGTGCGGTACATGCATCGACTCTCTTATTTCCCTTTTTCCAACATGGCTAGGGATCCAGCACAACTGAATTTCCTGTCCTTGTGTTGTGACTGTTACTAAATTGTGTATTATGTCTCCTATTAGGGGTTGAGCAGCATTTTTGTAATGTAGTGCTGTGACTGCGCTGAGAGAGTCTGTATATATAATACTATTTTTAATTTTTTCTTCATTATCCTCTCTACTGCCACACCAATCGCATAACATTCTGCTGTGTACACGGAAGCGCACTGGGGTAGCCTGATCACCTTTTCCCATTTCCCTTGTACTACTACACTCCCGACATAGCGTGATGTTTTGGAACCGTCTGTATACAATGATGTGTACACTTTGTATTTTTCGTACAGTGTCTACAATTGCTTGAAAATATGTTCTCGCGGTGTCTTCTTTTTTTGAAGGCGTGTTAGTGTGAAGTCACCTGTAGTAGGAAAACAATACCAAGGTGGTACTTGGTCCTGCCTATGGGCAATTTGAGGTAATGTGTTCAGCATACTGAGTTCTTGGCATCTCTTTTCAAACCAAAGAAGCAATGGTCTGATAGCCTGGGGTTTGTTATTAAACAGAATCCTAGACGGGCATTTTGTAACTATGGGGTAACACACATGCTTCGGCATTGAACGGATATTTAGTATGTATGAGCATGTCAGCATTGTTCTTCTACCTGTGAGTGGCGGTTCATTTGTTTCTACGTAGAGGCTATTTATGGGTGACGTGCTATACGCCCCAGACGAGAGATGTAAACCTAAATTGTGAACTGGGTCCAATCGTTTCAAGTAGGACTGTCTCAGTGAGCCAGCCATACACAACGCTACCATATTCAAAGCAGGAGCGTACAACAGAACGGTAAATTTGTAAAAGGCAAGCCCTGTCGAAACTCCAGTGTTTGCGTGACAGGACCTTAAGTATATTTAGAGCTCGCGACACTTTCTGTTTAAGCACATATGTGAGGCAGGAAAGTGAGTTTTTGTCGAACATTATGCCTAGAAATTTGTGTTCGTTTTGTATGGGTAAGTCAATCTCCTTAAGGTGTAGGCTCGGATTGGTATGTAAGCCTCGTTTCAGAAAAAAGAGAATAGCCACTGTTTTGTGTGGTGAAAACTGAAAACCGTTTCTGTCTGCGCATGTTGTTTGTCCATTTATAGTTGACTGCACTTGTCTTTCCCATGTTGCTACTTTGGAAGATGTGCAAGCTATTTGAAGATCATCAACATAGACAGAATACATGATCGACTTTGGAATTATTTTGCATATGGAGTTCATTTTTACAACAAACAGTGTTGTGCTTAGAATACACACCTGAGAGACCCCGTTCTCCTGTACAAATGTTCTCGAGAGGGTTGAGCCCAGGCGTACATGAAATGAGTGGTTTGCCATGACGTCACTCAGGCAATTCAACATTCTTCCATGGATGCCTAAGTCTACTAAATCGCGCATTATTCCAAATGTCCATGTAGTGTCGTAGGCCTTCTGAAGATCAAAAAAGACAGCAAGGTAGTGTTGTTTGTGTATAAATGGTTCTTGCACGGTATTTTCTAGGCGGACAAGATGGTCACTTTTAAATGCAGAGCATTTCAGTAACTCACGATGTCACCCGCGTTGGCGTCCGTAGTCCGCATCGCTCGTAGTCCGCATCGCTCCCCTACACTATATAAAGAAATAATACTTACCGGCGCCAGGTTTCGATCCCACGACTCTGCGGGCGGAACGCAAGGTGCACGTCGCTGTAACCACTGCGCCACAAAGCCGACACAGAGTAGAAGGTTACGAACGCGCCTTATATCCTTGACTCATTCAACCGTCGGCCACAGGTGCGCCCTCTCCCCCGCGTCCTCCTCGCCTTCTCTGCGCTCGCAACACCCTCTCTCGCCGCGTTCGGTTCGCGCGCAAGAACAGGTGGGGGCGCTCGCATCGCGCTCTCTCGCCGCGGGCGGTTCGCGCTTAAACCACATATGTCGTTCGTGCGCTCTCCGGTCGCTAACATCTGTGGCGTGATCGTGACGTCAACATCACGCGTTCGTGTGGTGGCGCGATTTCGGCGCTATAACACTCTCTCGCGAGGGGCATTGGATTGGATTCGATTGGATTGGCTTGGATTGGCTTGGCTTGGATTGGTTTGGATTTGGATTGGATTAAAGTGGATTGTGTTGGATTGTGTTGCGTCATAGCCGCTCCACGTTGCGTCATAGCCGCGGCAGGGGGTTCACGGCACGTTTCACGTTTCACCATCGACTTCATCGACAATGTCTACGCTGGAAGACAACAATTACAACAACAACAACAACCAATACGTAATCCATACGACTTGCAGGCGCGCACCCCGCGGAAATGCTCTGCATTTGATCGTGCCCCTCACGAGGGGGATGTTTGCATAATGCGTCGACGCGGGCGACGACTGGATGGGAAACTTTTTGAGCATGCTTTTTCGAAACCACATTGGTGACAATCAAGAAGTTGGTGTGATTGTAGAACAAAGCTCAATCTGGTATTTTTAATACGTTCATACGTTTTAGCTAGACAGCTGGTAAGGGCTATTCGACTATAACTACTAGGGGAGGTTGTCGGCTTTTCAGTTTTTAGGAATGGAACAATGAATGCTTTTTCCTAGCTTCCGATATTTTTCCAAGTACCGAAATTTCGTTAAAAAACTTTAAGAGTGCTTCCACAGACGAACTTGACAAATGTGCAAGCATTTCATAATGTATATCATCTGGGCCTGCAGCGGTCTGTTTACCTGTCAATAGGGCTCTTTTTAGTTCTTCGAGCGTAATTAAACTATTGTATTATTTGTTTGCACCTCCACTTGTGGGCAGTCTTTGCTTTTCTACTGTTTTTTTTGTATTTAATTAATGATTCTGTGTGGTGTGCGGAACTTGAAACTCTCGAGAAGTGTTCACCCAGTATATCTGCCTCTTCTTCTAAGCTTGTTTGTTTATCCGGTGCTGTTGACAGAGGAAGTGTATAGGGGAGTATGTCCCATTTAGTTTATGAACTTGCTCCCATACCTTTTTTGAAGTGATTGAGCTGTTAATGGATGACACATAGTTTTGCCATGAGGTTTTCTCGGCATTGCGGCGGATATACCTTGCTTCGCTCTTTTCCTTTTAAAATTTATGAGGTTTTCCTGTGTTGGGTATCTTCGAAAGACACCCCAGGCTTTATTTTGCTCCTTTTTTTGCCTGTTTACGCTCCAGTGTCCACCATATTTTGTGGTTTTGTTTCACCACTCTTATGGTCTGCGGAATGGCTCTGCGTGCCGCATTAACGATGCAGGATGGAAAGTCTTTGTTCAGTTCTTCAATGCTCAGGGATTCAGAAAAAACTTCGTCTAAACTTGCTTCGGAAGTAAAAAGTCCCCACTCGACAGACTGAAGTTTCCCCCGGCGTGGTTTCGTTAGGATAGTTGTTGGTTATGATATTATGCTGGTGAGTACAGGTACATGATCGCTCCCATATGGATCGTCAAAGATATCCCACCTAAAATTGCTAAAAATAGAGGGTGAGCTTAAAGACAAATCTATTCAGCTCATCCTTCCTGAGCTCTGAGAGCCGTATGTAGGTTGGCCAGTGTTCAGAAGACATACATTATTGGATAAAATAAAATCCCCTAAAGTCTGGCCTCTTGCCCCAGTCTTTTCACTTCCGCAAAAAGAAGAGTGGGCAATAAAATTGCCAACTAATAAAAACGGCTCTCGCTGTTGGTTTAGTAAGCCTTGTAAACTTTTCAATGTTATTGTGAGGGTTGGTTCGAAATACACACAGCACACTGATTGTTTTGAACGCTAAAAATGGGGCAGCCACTGCTTCTAACCTAGTTTTCACTATGTGTTCTCGCGCTGAGATACAAATTTGGGCAATTATTGCAACACCCCCATAGAGCCTGCACGCCTGCTCTTGTTCCCAACCGAAGACCTGGTAACATTTTAGTATAGTTTTGTGCTTAGGAGCCAGGTTTGTTTCATGAACTCATAAGGCCAGAGGTGAGTGTGTGGTCATTATGTCCTTGATGTCATTTAGGTTATTTAAAAGTCCTCTGCAGTTCCAGTGAACTATGAATGCCATGTTATTTTCTTTGAATAGGGTGAAAGATCATGTTTTCGGCCCCGTGATTCGATGTTTGTTTCTTTTTGTACATTCTAGGGAGTTCCACCACCCATTTGACGTAGACGGTACAGAACCTCTATCACTCATATCCATGGTCTCTTGAGAGACGCAGGAGGCTAGTGCGGCTCGCACAGGTGTGGTAGTGTTAGACCTCGCCGTGTGGAACGAGGCCTGTGAGACTGCCGAACCGAGGGTCTGTGCAAGCTTCTTTGGTGGTGGTGGCTCAGCGCTGGCTGCTTCCACCGGGGCTGCGGGAAGCCTTGCTTCAGCCTCACTTGGTGAGGCCTGAGCAGGCGCCGAAGACCGCTGTGATGCTGCGCCCTGTTGCACCACAGCGGAGTATGAATGATTACGCGCTGGTGACAGTCGCCTCCGTGCTTCGCGAATGTTATATTTTCAGTCACTTTCAGTGTGATGATTTCTTTTTCTTTTTTCCGCGCTGGCCAAACATGAGAGAACGCTGCGTGGTTGCCTTCGCAGTTCACACAAAAGTATGTTTCAGCTTCACATTTTTCAGCAGGATGTTCATGGGAGGCACAATTCGCGCAGGCGTCTTAGCCCCGGCAGCTTAGCGAGCCGTGACCGTATCGTTGGCATTTGTAGTATCGGCGGAAATTTGGAATGTACGGTCTCAGTTTCATCTTTGTGTAGCCTACCTCCACGGATTCTGGAAGTATGCTGGATGCAAAAGTGAGGACGATGTGCTTAGTCTGGATTTCTTTGTTTTCTCGTTTGATTTTCATCCTATAGACATTTTTGACGTTCTGTTTTTTTGAGCCTTCTAGAAAATCCTCTTCAGGCACGTACTTTAGGTCGTCATCGGAGATGACTCCGCGGACCGTGTTGAGTGACCGGTGTTCGCTTGCAGTTATAGGGATCTCACCAAAACACGTTAATTGATTGATTGATTGTGGGGGTTTAACGCACCGACGCAACGCAGGCGATGAGGCGCGCCGTAGTGGAGGGCTCCGGATTAATTTTGACCACCTGGGGATCTTTAACGTGCGCCGAAATCTCGTACACACGGGCGTTTTTGCTTTTCGCCTCCATCAGAAAAGCGGCCGCCGCGGCCGGGAATCGAACCCGCGACCTCGTGCTCAGCAGCGCAACGCCTTAGCCACTGAGCCACCGCGGCGGGTACCAAAACACGTTAGTCCTGGCAGTTTGTCACACTGGTGTTTGTAGAGAAGTTCGACTAGGAGGTCTCCATTTGCTAGCTTCTGGACCTTGTAGCCTTCACCTAGGGCCGCTGTTAGAGTCTTTGAAACTATAAATGGTGAGAAGAGTCGTGCAGTTTTTTTTTCTGCGTGATTGCTGTTCACCACGTGGAATCGAGGAAAGTTGTTGACGTTTTTGCGAAAAACTTAGCGGTTGCATCGGTACCCCCTCTTTTTCCGAGATGGATCAGTTGGGCGAAAAAAAGAACCCATAAAATGAAAAATCCGTTCGGCCATGGTGCCAGCCGCCCACCATGGAACCCAACAAGGGGACGGGACAGGAACTCGCGAGCAAGTGCTGCCCACGCAATTTTTTTGGTGTAAACTGCAATTTAGCATTCAAATTATTTGATCAAACGCAACTAGAAGCCAAACTACGGTCGTCCTGCCATGTATATTAGCGATAGGTTAGTGCGGCGGCCACCATAGCACAAAAGGGATTCCGTGACGTCATAAACAAGTTGCGGGAAAGTGGCTAGGTAATCAGAACTGCTTGACTAATTTTCTTTAATATTTACAATATTTTTTCGAAGCTGGCAATAACACTGGTATCATTGTTATAAGGATGAAGCAGTCATTCTGATGAACCAAGTATTGTATTTAGTTTTCATGGCCCCTTTAAGCCCGCGAAAGCACTGCATTTCGCCTTTAATACTAGTCGAAGTACCCGGTAACGATCCGTTTCTTTGCGTAGACGACACGAAGCTGACGCTCCCCCTAGGTAGGAAACTTGTCGTATGGTGAAGAATTCATCGAGAGATTGGGCAGCGCTCGCTTCATTTCTACCTTAAATTTGGTTCAAGGCAACTCGTAGGTTCCACTGACGGATGAAGGTTGTGAAATTCAGGCTTTATTTTTATGGGCCCTTGAGGACATACGTCCCACGATTCCAAGTGTTCGCCTGAGTCATTAATTTCGAGTCTTATGAATAAAGTGGTACCTTTGGACACGCACCCATCTTGAGGTGGAAGTTCAACGTACGCCTCCTACGGTAGCGAAACAAGATTTGGGTCATGCGGGTGTTAATTTTGTGCGATTTCTCAATATCCGGTTACATTTGCGGTCAAATACGCAAAGACTATAATGTTGCAAAATTTTCCGAACACCTGGTTGACGCGATTAGAAGGTATTACAAAGCCAACCGCATTTTCGCTGGTTGTCAGGCATTACGTCTACGTGACGGATTGCGAGCGCTGGCTCCCTAACATGACAGCAAGCACGGAGGGCACCAAACAGTTTTGAAGCCAGTTATTGCGAAAGGTTTGCGTGCTCTTGGGAAGAAATGAACTTGCGACAAACTTCCGTAAGGGGGGGATCACTTCGAATGCGGCATCATTTTCACCCATGGTGAATGCCCCCTGGATGCTACATCAGCAAATAATAACGAAGTGATTCCGCTTTGAAGAAGCGAAAAACAGTCGTCGATCGGACACAGCTGTCCCGACGCTCCAGGATTCACTTTTTCGTTCCTTCGGGGTAAATCCTGCTGAGGAGAGAGCCAATGTAGGAGAGAGGGGTGGGTAGACGGAGGACGTGGAACGTATACAATTTATGATGGGGTTCTTCAAAGTGAGGTCATGAGTGCAAGTGACGAAACAAACCCACTAACACTGGCTGCATCAGAAGTTGCTAAAATAGGAATGGAAGATTCGCACGAAATTCTACATCGTTATATCTATCATTTGCGGCACCTAAGCCGAGCGAAACGTAGTTGTAACCCACCACACCAACTTCAGTAACAAACGACGAAAATTTCCGACGTTCATCTGAATTCAGGCTACTGGAGTAGAGCATTTCCCCTTAAGAAAACAAGCGACGTTTGCAGAGAAAGCTTACACAGAATCTGAGCAATGATAGTGTTGCGGAAGAGCTGTTAGCGAGAAAGTTATTTTTACACGTGCTCTGTCTGGTTTGACACGATATGGCGTTACATTGATTTATTTCGTGGTCCCATGGGACGCAGTTGGACAGCGTCAACTTTGTATCTGCACATTGCGGGTGATGCGATTCCCCGTTAGCAAATAACGCCCGGTGTCATGAAAACACCATAAACGAGATGCTACCAGTTGCAATGAACCTTCAGGTCTAGCAAGTGCACAGGGATTCGTGGGAATCGCAACAGCCCGAATGGACAGACAAGGCAGGACTCACATCTTTAGTGTGTTGACAATGTCTTTGCGAAATAGGCAAGCCCCGGCATCAGTGAGCCGCAATAGACAAGGCCTTTAGAGGAATCAGATTCGGTTCGATGAAGACACCTTCGTGAGAGTTTTGGAGCGCTGTCAAAGCTTGAAAAGCCTTAATGGGTGCCTTCGGTGCATTTCAATGTAACACAAATACATGAAAACTGTTGATTGGTGCAACACAAATTTATCGTTTGCGCGGATGTCTCAGCTAACAGCAAGGAAAAAATCAGGCAGAATACATCTCTCCTGAGTATCCGTGTAATGCTATTAGCATTCTTCGAAACATGTACGACAGGTTTCTGTGGACGGACAGCCCACCTACCTCCTTCCTGCCCTCCCTTCAGTCTTTTCCACAATCTTTTCACTTCCTGTCGTCATTTGCAAGTCCAAGCTGTCCCTCTTCCTTCTAACTTTCCTCCTTATCCACCTCTTCCTCCGCGTGCTCCTCCTCCTTGTCATCCAGTGCCTCCTACGAATTCTCCTCTCCCTTCCCTCTCCTATCCCTCCGCGGTATGAAAGTCGAATTGACAGATGACAGTTGGAAAACAGACAGGTAGCCATCAAACCATGGGTGAAGGATCAAGGCAATTCAAATAAAATTTCGAAATATTTAGATATTTGCTAGAAATTCCCGATCTTCTAAAGACGATAGTCTTTCTTGGGCTGCTTAAACACAGAAATTTTGGCGTGTCTGTATGTCTGTGTGTCTGTCTGGCACTCGATTCAGCCAGCCGGCCATAGTAAAATAAAATCTGCGCAGTAGTATTCTATACTCAGAGCCAAATCTAAACGTCTAAGTCCGGTGTCAATGTTCACACTTGTCAACATTGTTGAACAAGACCAAGACATTAGGCAAATATAAGACAGCAAAACAATACATGAACGATATTTCCATCGTTACTTTATAAAAAGAAATTCATGAATGCTTGATCTTTGCGAAATGAAATACTACATCCACTGCAGAAAAAAAAAAATACTCCGTCGCCTGCTGTCGCCCGCGCCACCAAAGCTTCTGGCGGCATTTTAGGAAAGGAAGCGGCAAGACCTACGGAAGGTTCCTCCAGATAGGTTCCACGTTCTGCGTGGAAAGCACCGAGAGTATTACAACGTGGATCTATAAATGTTGAAGGGGTGCCTCGATTCACGCGCATCTCCACCGTACGGCTGCGCCGGCATCGAGGCACCCGGTCTGGAGCAGTGGAACGCGGTAAATTTAAATTGACTTGAGCAAATCTTTAGGGTGTTTACCTTGGAAGGCGGGTGACGGAAGAGAAACAGCTAGAGAGGAGAGCGGGAAAGTAAAAGGGGAATTTACTTGGCAAATGTCGAGAAATACTGTCATATTTTGTCGACATTGCAACGGAAAGAGCAGATACCCGGCCGTTTATTTGTTTCGATATACACTGCTCCGACCCCATCCTGGGCTTAGAACATACTCGAAACTTTGTCTTTGTCTTTGGGTCAATGCCTGGGCGGCGGTTTTTTAGTGGGCAAGCATTCTGAGCCGAGTGCCCTATCCGCGAAAAGTGTAATGCTGCTTATGTGAACACAAATACCCCATTCACGAAGTGAATGCAGATGCATTCAGTCACTCGAATAGTGTAAACGTGGATTACTTGTTGAAGAAAAACAAAGGGAAAAATATAAATAAAAAATGCTTTAGCAAACTCACAACGGACTGTAAATCTAACAGCTGACCCTTTCAAGGAAAAAAAAATTAACCAGAAAGCAAACGGAAACAAAGAAATCATTACAGCACCAACCGCCTTACAGCTGTTATCTGCACAAACGTCCACAGGCGGCGAAGATGACGCATTTAATGGTTACAAGAGCGTAACTATAGAGCAGTGTTAAAATAAACTGTTGTCTAACGAAGCATAAATAGCCAAATATGTCATCGAGTATACCTCAGCGCACCCTAATAACGCCGGAATCTAGCCGAATTTGCTACACATTGCAAAATGGGGCTAAAAATCTCAAAATGAAGTAGCAAAGCCATAGCGACCTCGATATGCCTAGCGCCCTCACGCGATTATAATTTAAATAAGACACGAAAAATAAAATCAACACACAAGAAATGTGAGATTTGTGAAACGGGAAACCTGCCACGGTAATAGACGGTTCTCCGAATTTTTGTATAGTTTTTGCATTTGAATGTTCGCACACTTACTTGGCTCTGCGTTTCGTCGCAGCGCTACCGATTTCCCTCCAACTCTTACGGTTGTGGGCAGGTCACCGAGGTGCGAAGCAGGAAGCCCATTTACTTTATAGCCTTGTGTGAACTCGTCTGTGGTTACATTCAGTAGTCTTATTCCGCGCTACTGCCAGACGAAAAAATCGCTCTGAGTCAACAACACTCCTGTATTTTTTTCCCTCCTGAGCTCTCCAAAATGAGGAGCAGAATGACGCCTACGCGGAAATTGACTTCCGTGTGGTATGCTTTACCCATCCATCAGTCTTCGAATTGATGACACTCCACAGAAAGTCAGTTCTTAACATACGCCCCATCACTGCCATATGACCTGAGTAACAGTTTTTTTAGCTTTCGTTAAGCCTGTCCTTATCCTGATGGCATCAAAATGCGAATCTGGTTACAGACTTGACACGAAGCGAACCCCCGCAACTTGCCCGTTTCGGGTGATCGCTTTTCTTTCAATAGCATCCTGCGCGCATTATTTTTCTGCATACTTGTGTTGTTAGTCACCTTTACCGTTTTTAAATACATTTTTTTTTTGGATAGCTCCCAGAATTTTCAATTTCTTATTTTTTTTAATGTGCTAGGGAGCATTCCGTGCGAAAGCAGTCTGCCTTATTTTTATTTCTCTCTGGACTGATCGATCCCCCTTTTCGCCTGTTGGTCTTGGCTATGTTTCGCATAAAATTTTTCAGCTCACCCTTTCTTTAATTAAGATTATCGTGAATCTTTCCGGATGCTAGTAACGTAAAGGGAACCCAAATTTTTTTATGATTCCTCGTGTACATATGCACCTTCATTCCTTTGGTTTTTTTCAAGTTAGGAGGTTCTAAAAGAATAAAAAGCGGAAATTTTTTCCTGTTTTATTCTATATTTCTCCATAGCCATTAATAACCCTGCAGTCCTGCTTTCCCAAAAGATACTATCCACCACGGTGCCTTTGTTCCCCATTTCACTCCTACTGAGCATAAAATTGTCAAAAGATATAAATTCATACTTGTCTGCAGTCATCATTAAGACGAATTTGACACTCATCGGTTGAGCAATGTCTGCATAAAATTTATTATTTTCCAGCTTCACGACATATCATCGCAAAATGTTTCTCCCAGAAAGTCACAGTAAAGCGCAAAGTCTTAAAGTTTGCCCATACATCCTCATGATCAGAAGAATCGACATTTGGGCGTTTTGGAATTGTTTGAACATCTTCAGGTGCAGCGTAGAAGACGACTAGACGAGAAGAAACAAAGGCAGGAGGCACCTTCTTTTCTCGTGTAATCTTTACTCAGCCGGGTGCAAATTTTTCGAGCAGCCAGGGACACTGATGCACATTATTGGCAAATGTGCAGGATTGTCTCCTCTACTATTCCCTTCCCCATGCCCCGAAGAGCAGTGATACACACTGCTGTCTAGCCACTCATTCCAGGACCAGCGCGTCCTCGTCCAGAGGGCAGCCACGATCAAGACGGCAGATGAATTCCTCTCCATAAGGAGCCGCTTCCACGTGACCTTCTAATGGCTGGTTTTAATAAAGTTGCTCTCTCTCTCTTTGTACATGCGCTCAAGTTGTTCAACCTCCACCATCACTAGAGTCTCCGTGGCGGTTATTCGCCATGGTGCCCGCAAAATTTTAGTAGCGACCCTTTGTTCAATAATTCCGTCAACTGACCTGTGCCCGCACGTTCTGTATAATTTTGGTCCTCAGCGGTTTCTTCTGTGAAAACGGTACTCTCTGTGGTCCTTTTTACATTTAAATTTAAGTTTCTATATCCACTGAAAGTAAACCTTTGCGTTGAATTTCGAAACGCAACCAAAATTTTCCAGTGCCACATAAACGTGTACCAGGGGCCGGACACTTCGGCTAGTTTCGGTATCGCAAAATAAAGTGCCGCCATGACACTGGTAGCCAAGCGAAAATTCAGAAACTTTTCCATATGCAGCTTTATCTTTTCAACATAAGCAGAAATAAATTAAAGGGATCCATTATGCGTAGAAATAAAATGTGTTCTTGGCTATTTCCTTAATTGGCAGCCTATTTATTTATTTAGTCGCTTCATTCGTTGTGCCGACGGGCGGCGCTTTCGCTCTTATCTTTTCTGCTGCCATCCTGTCCGTCTGCTCCGGCCGCTTTCACTGTGTGCACGTGTAAAAGTTTTGTAGTATGCCTTGAAGGTGAAAATTTTGGTGTCTGCGAGTGGGAACAGGCTCAAATTGTCAGAGAAACTGAGAAAAGGACACAACGCGTGCTTCGATGCTGTGCGGCACGACAACTCGGGAAGGAATAGCACAGCGAATTATTTCCGCTTCCCAGCGGACTGCAGGTCAGCACACTTTTTATTCAGTCAAAGTTATGAAGAAGCAAGCGCTATCCTTATCAAAAAAAGCGGCAGGGCGAACCGAAAAATCTTCTGCTGTTGCTTTACAGTGAAGTTCTTTTTGTTTGGTACAACGCATTTGTCAGTAATATCGTAAGCTTGTGAAGCTGCTTGTCGACAGTTTCTCATGAACCGATGGATGTCAGTGGACATGCAGACGGAAATTTCGCTTCGGTATCGATTTGGTGAGCGGTTGCTCTTCATTTTCTTTCCACGAGAGAAACGCTTGGAAAATATGTTTGCTTAGTGTGCTTAAATGCTTCTTCAACGAACTGGTTTGGCTTTAGAGCGTTCCGACGATCAGTTTCTTATAGATACATTACCACCTCTGAATGCTTATTAACACGAAAGAAGCCCCCAAAATTATTTACGTGGTAGCTGACCGCTTGCATTCCGTGTTACGAGAAGTTCGAGTTACCTGCGCGACGGCCGAGCTGCGCTCCGCTTTTCAACCTGTGCCACGACACATTTTTTGTACCTTAAAGAGAGTGAATTGCTGGGCTAGTTGATTGACATTGTTCAGTTGTTAGTCCAGCGGTGTGGTGTGTGTGCCTCCTCTTCTCGTCCTGCGTTCTGCTCGCTGGTTTCCCCTTTTTTGTACCTTGTTTGCTATCTCAATATTCGTCTCGCTTTTACGTGTTGTTTTTTGGTATCCATGGTGGTATTTCTTCCATTTACTAGGTGTGGCGTATGGCGAAATTACCCATAAAATTCTCTAGCTATAAAAGGTCTTTTGGGCTAGCTAGTTTACAAGAAAAAGAATATGGAGCGCTTGTTAATAGTGGCGAAATGAGCTGCTCATCTCACTTCATAATCATTTTATTATTCCCAAACGCGTGTTTTTATGAAATATCGTTTCTGCAGAATTGCATTGTGTACAGCAAATGAATGTGGTGACCTCTGCAGCAATTTTAGGTATACGATGAATTGTACGAAGATGTCTCTTATGTTTGTGTAACCGACACAGAATGCGGACATTTGTACTTACTATACGAGATACACAGCTCTGTGCTATTGTAGCATGTATTGAACTTCCCTTGCGATACGTTGCTAATAAAATCAGTGAATAAACCACATTTCCCGCCTACTACTTTTTCTGCCCCAAACAAAATTGTCACGCTTCAGGGCGTGCTGGCTCACTCGTATTCAACTAAGAAAGATATCCAAACAAATGTTTTGTGCACGTGCTGAAAGTCCAAGAAATTATCAACTGAAAGTTGTCAAAAACAAGATGTGCAGCAGCAACACAATCTGAAAAGCAAAATGCAAGCGGTATTTGTTCACGCTTGCGGCACACAAAGACAGTTCCGCTCGTTCAGCCCATAGCAGACGATAAGCGGCACGGCGTTTCCTCCTCGCGCATCAACGAAAGCATTGCCATAGAAGCATCAGTGATTTTTTGTTGTTTTTTGGTTTGAAAGTTTGGCATACCAAGCACCAGGGGACAAATTGGTACTAGTGGCGCAATTATCGGTTACCTGTGGGGTATACCAGCTGACAGCCGTGCGTGTACCATCTTTTTTTAAGGAAGCAGGATGCTGCTTATAGGACCTTACCTTGAGGGAACAGGAACTTGGAAACAGAACTTGTAACCGTATATCTTGCAAAAGATGCACCGCGATATGCAACAAGTCAGTGCTCTCGTGAATTCGAGACTGTCATTGTTCTGCACACACACTTTAAGCGCCACACTTTCGTTTGCAGATCAACATCAGAAAATCAACGAGCAGTTTAGACTTTATTGTGTGTTCGGCACGGCGAAAATGCAGTTTTGCTTTGAAGTTGGCGTGCAGCTATAGAAAGTCGCGAACTTAGGAAGAAAGCAATACAATGCGGTGTACGATAGACATGAGAAGCTTGTTGAGATCTAACATTGCGGCATTTCCTTGCACTTTACAGTAAAGCTGGCTGAATTAAAGGGAGCCGTATATTGCTCTCCCATTGAAGTACTCCCTTTCAGGTTGCACAGCACTACGAAATTTCTTCCCGTTTAATTCGTGATGGCTCCCATTTCCAGTACTATCCTCCCGCAAAACGTACAGAACTTTGCTATAGCGTGCCCCTATTAACATTCAGGAATTGCGTCGGGTCATGATGTTTTGAATCGAGATGACGCATTTCACATCCGAGCGATTCTTTTACGGGCAAGTACATGAAGCAGCAACAGGATCTGTCTTATCGTTCACCGCAGCACATCTTACGATGGAATGCCTTTTGCAACACTTACTAAATTGTTCTAGAGTGCTCCCAAAATCTTTTTACGCTACGTACATGATTGCTTCAGCGTATTCGAGCAGAAGGCGCTGACGGCGTTGACAGCACACCTAACGGGAATAAATGAAGCGATCAAGATAATCACACAGGAGGAGCTGCACGGCCAGCTTCGTATCCTGGGCGTCTTCTTCAAACGCGAAAGAAACAGCTTGCCCACACCAACAGCACACACATGGGTGGCCATCTCTCTCTCTATTAATTCTGTGAACCATAACTCCCACAAATGGTGAGTACTCGCTCGCTAGAGAACCAGGCGAACAAGGTTCACAAAACGCGGGAAGACTTCGCTGGCGGCGTGTAGCCTGTGCACTGGTATGCCTCAAAACGTGGCAATCGTGACTCATTTCTACGCTCCGTGGAACTTCAGCTAGCACGTTCTGCACGCACTAGCGGCACGCGTCCCAATAATGCTGCTCCTGTGCCGTATGTACAGTCTCAAAAAGATGGGCACAAGTGATTCATGACTGGAGCCGAAAAATCGCGACACGCGGCGCAATCGTTGCCCAGCGCGCCGATAGCGAGAGTGGCAAGCACATTGCATTTTCCAAGAAGGGGTGGCTGGCAGAAAGCAGCCCATTCTGCTGTCGGCTCATTCGAAAGCCCACATCTCGCATAAACGCTTGTGCATTCCTTATCGACAGACACGCCTATGCACATGATCCTTAAAACATTAGCTTCACGACGAAAAACCTCTCGCCTTTGCCTTTTTCATAAATTCTACCACGCATTGCCTCCTTCATCTGCTATCACACCCGCCCACCGGACGTCATGCCGCACTAGCCATGCAAAAGCTGTTTATCCTCCAGCAGCCCGTACATCTGCCCATCTGCACTCATTCTTCGTGCAAACAGCCAAAGACTGGAACAGCTTGCCCACCGACGCCATCCAACACTCCGACCCTAATAAATTCAAGGATTTCATCGATCACCTTATTAACTGATGTATCTTCCCACCCCTCATGTAATACCCCTACTCAGGGCATTTGAGGTACAATAAATCAATAAATAAATAAATAAATAAATAAATAAATAAATAAATAAATTTCTTTTTTTTCCTAGAGCGGCGAGCTACCTTATCTTAGGGCATTTGACCGGCAAATATTTTCTGGACGACGCACTGTCAAAAGCAGTGGGTGGCAGTGCTTATGTTACAGGACAGAGAGTGTAAAACCAGGTGTGGTTCGAATACATTTTGTCAGAACGACACACGACATAGGATGCCGCGAATCGACGAGGCGACAGGGGTCGAAATCTTGACCCTTCTTCAAGCAGGTCGGACGAGGGGAAGCATTGCTGCGGAGGTCGGGTGCTCACTTGGAAGCGTTACACGCATTGTTCGGGCCTTTTTGGAAGAGGGTAGAATTGAAGACGCGGCTCGAGGTGGACGCCCAAAGCAGACGACTGGAGAAGAGGACAGGCTGATTGCGTCCGCAGCCTATGACAACCCTTTTACCCGGGAGATTCAACAGAAACTTGGCCTACAATTATCTCGTACTACCATGAGAGAGCGTCTTCGCTCGTTCGGTCTCCGCAGTAGAATATCCTGCCAGAGGCCACTTTTAACGCGACAAAACAAGGCGCTTAGGTTGCGGTTCGCCACTAGGCACCTTTTGTGGACGACTCAGGAATGGATGAACGTAGTGTTCACGGACGAATCCACCTTCAGCAGCAGGTGGGACCAAAAGCGGCGCGTGTGGCGGCCGTATTGTGCCCGGTAAGTCATGCAGTTTCCTGTGTATAAGCGCATAGAAGAGACATTTTGACTTCATACTTATATTTGTTTTAGTCAATTTGTTAAGAAGAAATTATTCAATGTTTACGGCAGCTGTGACAGTGCTAATTTTATTTTTTCTAGTTTTGTATTCCCAGTAGCATCTGAGAGCTCTAATTAACTACTTAACGTTTCATTTCAACGCTACTATGACAATTTCCGGAAAGATTTAAGCTGCTGGGTAACAAACAAAACACAAGATTTCTATCCTTTTTTGTTACAGGTACGAACCAGAGTGCACGCAACACGTCGCCGCTAGCGGTCGCCGGTCCGTTAATGTGTGGGGTGTCATAACACACCGAGGGCTTGGACCGCTCATCTGGATAAATAAAGCACTCACTGCAGCAGCCTATGCGGACATTCTCGAGCAAGCTCTCATTCCCTTCATTCTGGGTGGCCCATTTCCGGACGTGTACTGTATTTTCCAGCATGACCGGAGCCCCATTCACACCAGCAGGTGTAATTACTGGCAACCTATATGTCCTCCGCACAGAAGGATTAGACAAATATTTGCTGAAAATTGATTAATAGATGTGATGATATGGTGTGAATGTATTTAAATGCGAGACTAAATATCCTATTTTTTTAATACTCAAAGTGGGGACTCCCGGTGCATTTTTGTATTTACGAATTATTGATAGCTGTAACTTGACTGTATTTTGTACATAGGATCTATTACAAAGTACATTTCTGGCTAATTATTCAAAGGAGCTGTTATTAGTTGCTTTTTGTTTGCTTATAAAACTGCACATTCCAAAGAGGTTTTGTTTTCCCAAACCATCTTTACAATATTTCAAAAAAGTAATTGCGAAGCCTCCACATAATAGCGCTGTATTCCATTTAATGCAAGCCTATAAACTGTGTTTTGTTCTTATGCTTTCGATACTCGAATAGCTTTTTAAACCTGATGGACTGAAAATATCTCTAATTATGTTACAGGATAGTGAGGCAGAAGATCGAACAACTCTGCATTCAGGAGCTCCCATGGCCTCCAAAAGGAGCGGACCTGAATATTATTGAAAACGTGTGGGGCCTGATGAAGCAGCGACTGGCAAGGCTGCACCTACATGGAGCGTCAAGAGATCTGCTTTGGGAGGCGGTGAACAATGGATGGACGTGACTTCAAGGCCTCCCGGATTTTGCAAGCACCCTCCACGCCTCGCTGCCTGCGCGCACGCGCAACGTTGTGGAAGCTGGCGGAGCGTTCGTGCTTCATTAATACGCTTGCGTAGACGAGCTTATTTTAGATGCAGAGCATCTCATTCACTCGCCTTGTCCCTCCGGCGTCGTCGTCGTCGTCGTCGTCGTCGTCGGCGTTGTCCACCCCTCCCCCATTCTCCTCGCCGCGCCAGCTGAGCTCTCCGCCGCTCACCCCCTCTCCTCTCCGATAGCGAACACTCTCTCGCGAGGGGCATTGGATTGGATTTGATTGGATTGGCTTGGATTGGCTTGGCTTGGCTTGGCTTGGCTTGGATTGGATTGGATTTGGATTGTATTGGATTAAAGTGGATTGTGTTGGATTGTGTAGCGTCACGTTGCGTCATAGCCGCGGCAGACGCGCTGGGGCCGGCGCATGTGCAGTACTCTCTCTTACGCGGTTTCCTCTCCTTCGGGCGCGCTGCGCATATAACCGGTGTGCCGTTCTCCGGCGAAGCAACATCCACGCTTGGCTCAAACACCTACACTCCACGCCGCTTTACAAGTACGCCAACGTCGTCATCGACTGGGACCGCCTTACGCAGTCCCCTCAACGTTATGCGCGCTATAAAACGCGGTCCCTTCGCCGCTCCGCCTATGCGTCGCATCTACACAGGGGTTCCCGCGAGGGGAGGTGGGAGTTTTTTAATCATTAAAACTCAATCAATTAATTTAATTTAAATTGAAAGTTGTCTATCGTTCTACAACTTTTTTTCTGGAAGTGCGGTAATGAATTCCGTAATTATGTCAGAGGGATTAATGATGTAATGCTGTGCTGCGTTCATTTTTTGCGGGCAAATAAATTCCCCTGTCGAAAGCGCACGTTCTTGTGGCTTGTATTTTTACTCGCGTCGACAGCTTTTGACACTATCCTCCAGCAAACTGTCAGCTTGGGTGAAAACTGCGATAAAGAAAATACCGCTGCTCCCAACGCCAGCTACAAAAAAAAAGAAGAAATGAAGGAACGTTCGCCGCAAAGTTGCCGCATGATTTCGCGGATAAGCGGCGTGGAAGCTATCATTTTAAATGCAAGCTGTTTGTGGGAGTGCTTAGCGCCGACCACCCCTTCTTAAGAAAATGGAATGTGCCTGGCACTGTCGCTGTAGGAGCGCTAAATTACAATAGCGCCGCCTGCCGCGATCATTCCGCTCCACTCATGAATCACTTGTGCCAATCTTTTTCCGTTGAGGCACCTGAGATTGCCAAGCGCCTGACGTTTCGCCTGAAATATCTCTAATATTTTCATTTTGCTGAACAATGTTGAAAATATGAACATTGCCATCAGAATAAGTAATTTAGAAATACTTTTCCTGTATAAAAGTCTCGTTCAAGTGTTCTTTTTACTTTTGGCCTGGCAGCGGAATCGAGGGACGACCGAACAAAAATTTTGCGTTTATGTACCCCGAGGAAGGCTATCGTCTTTAAAATTAAAAATTAAAGGCGTTGTGCTGCTGAGCACGAGATCGCGGGTTCGATTACCGGCGCGAAGGCCGCTTTTCTAATGGAGGCGCAAAGCGAAAACGCCCGTGTGTACGGGATTTCGGTGCACGTTAAAGATCCCCTGGTGGTCAAAATTAATCCGGAGCCCTCCACTACGGCGCGCCTCATCGCCTGCGCTGCGTCGGCGCGTTAAACCCTACAATCAATCAATCAATCAAAATTAAAGCCGATATTTAACCTCCCCTGTACAGATTGCGATAGAAGTTAAGTCAGTAAGACCGGCAGTTTAAGTAAGGGCTGAAGAAGCCCGTGTACGGCGTGAGGAAAGAGAACGTATCATCGAACGGCCTGGTCCAACACGCAGACGTGACGCGCGGTGAAATAAACTGGGCTCACGTGAACATAACTGAAAATTAAAATAGCGGTACATGTCGGCTCTGTCTCTGGTACCTGACAATATAGACAAGTGACCGCACACGTAGTCGCAGTAATGTCAGGTTCCCCACGTGTGTGCACATTGCCTGCATGCGTCACATCCCCAATCAAACATAACCTGAGCCCTTCCACCTACATCGTCATTGTGAAAGAGGCTTTCGTATGGAGCCGAAACGTATTTTCATTTAAACGTCTGTGTACTGCGTACGTTTTTAATTGTTGGCCACAGAATGGGTGCAGCGGCTTGTGCCGGACGGTACACGGGGAGAGAAACAGCCAATTTTTGAAAGTGTCCCAGTAATGAGATGTTTCAGCAGTGGCTTCAAAGCTGACTAGGCATGACATAAGAAACCCGCGTGATTGCTTATGGAAACGACCAGATTGGAGGGAAAAAATAACAATACGTCGGAGCATTTTTATTTTATCCAGTCACAATAAGGCATCACAAAAAAGCGGTGGCATACCAAACGAAAGAAGCAGGCTTGCTTGCGGTGAGTTCGCCGTACCAAAGGATAAATATTGAAGAGAAAGGACTTCGGCCCCAGGAGATCGTGTTTCCGATTAGGGCATCCATCAGTAGTCTCGCAAAGGCCGGGGAGGCGGACAAAAGCACCTTCGTGAAATGCTTAGTTTTGGCCAGGGTGACCTTAGCTGACCACGCGGTCAAGGGGGGCTGTCACGTTTTACCCTTGGTGTCCCTATTGTCGGACGCCAGTCTCCGAGCGGGGGCAATCTCGTACTCTCATTTTCTTTGCTGCTACTTCGCCTGTCGTCGCTCCTCTTTTCTATTGACGCTTCTTTTTTCCTGGCTGTGTCCAGCAGGGAAAAGGAAGAAAATAAGTTTCGCCTACTGTTATTAGGTTCCGCTAGGGGCGTGATGTTGACCTCCAGAAGACAAAGCGAGTTCCAGGAATGACCAGGCATACTGAAGAAAACCAAGAAAGCGAAGTGAAAGAAAAAAATCTGGGTCCCCCGCTTAGCGACAAAGCCTGGGGAAAAGTGCGGTGCATTTCATTTTACATCTTCCGTGTGTCACCTTTCTCCGTAACACCAGAACCCAGAAAGTTATAGAACACATAAAGAAATGTGTGGCGCTATAGTCAGCTCATGGCATTCCGTTACTGGGAGAACTATGAATTCGGTAAACTTTCTGACACAATCTCTCGTGCTGCCATAGCGACATTGTTTACTTGGGTGAGCGGCGAAACCAAACTAATATTCCAAAATATAGGTTCCCCTAAAGTGAACTTGCATTGCGGCCTGCCGATTTTTTTTCTCACTGAGTTCTCCATAACGCCAAATTTTTTGTGTCTTAATTTTTTTAGAAAAAGTTTTAAAGAAACAAACTCGTGATTCCAGAAGGCCTGAAATTTTAGAGAAGCTCGAGATGAACCGAGCTCTGGGTGCGTCCCGTATTATCATGGTGGTATTTCGAGGCGGGGTTAAATCACTTTAAAAATGCGATTCTTGCTATTTGTTGATTATTTAGGTGACATGATCGGTCCAGGACAGCACGCTCCACAAAGCCGCGGCTAGGGCTTTGGGGCATTTTTCAGGGCGTTCTCTTGCTTTACTCTTGCGCTAGTGGCTACTGGGAGCAAATATAACTAATTCATTTTATTGTGCTTTTATTTTATTAATCTGTATTTCACTAGAAAGTAATTTATTTGTCATTTCTGGCGTTATTATGGCCTTTTTCTAGAATTTTTTCCTCAGAAGTAATTTTGCCGTCGTTGCTAGAAGGCACAATCAAGTGACTATGGCCGGCCAGCAAAAAAAAAAAAAAGAAGAAGAAAGCAGGCAATGGAAACGCGTAACGTCAGAATATTTGCTGCTGAGTATTAGGCGATAAAAATCATCACTCCGCTTTTCTGACTATAGTTATTAACAACTCATTTGCTGATACGTTGTATTCCGTCTTTTCCCGTCTTGTTTTCTTTCGCTTTTGCACGAATTACGTCGATCAGCTTCTTTTCTGCTATACCATGCTTGCGTCAGTTTCTTATTTTTTCATTTCTTCCTCTTACTGCGCGAATTACGTCAGCAAGCACACTGGCACAGGCCAGAAACTCCCTAGAATCGGGGTTCTGCGGCGCTGGTGTGCACCTGTCATACTCACGTGCCATCACGTTCTATTGCTACTTTTTTAACCCAAACAGTTGGAAACTCGGGAGTAGGCAGAGCTCGGGCGTGCGGGAATAGCACCCCTCATGTCTAACTGGCGTTTATCTACGCCGCCTGCTTAATCGTTGGGCAGCCTTACCTCGCGCAAACAAAACGAATAAGCTAACCTTTGGTTACACCCGGAAATATCAATAACAACGCGATGAGTACAGGGAGTATGAGATGTCTTAAGCCCCCAGACGCAGCTTTTTGCAGTGAAGCTGTATGCGCCTAGGCGGAACGTCCACCTGTGCCCGAGAGGGCCCTTCTCAGGAACGAGTGTGCATGCGTGAAGAAAACTGGGTTAGAGAGGAGATACGACTGAGAGGAGAGAGAATGTCTGGGTCTTTCACCTTAGAGTAATACGTGCTGTTGCCGTAAATACAATTTCGCCGCGTCGGCGTGGAAAGCACACGCGCGGTGTGAGGGAGCAAGAGCAAAGAAAAGATGAGGTTCACCCACAGCGTGGGTGTGACATAGCGCAGCCTAGGGGGAGTGCGGGCGCGCCAAGTGTGAGGGAGTTGTGAGAGACGGAAAGTCGCCTAGAAAGAACCGTGACGAGGCCAGCGTCTGGAGTCCTCCCGCTGCCGCCGCCGCCGTGCCGCCAACAGCGTGACGCCAATCGACCGCTACGCCGAGCGCAAGAACCACCGCAGAGCCGACCCTGCAGGCCGTCCATGGCTGTGGTATTGTGAAGCTTCATTGACAGCATTTGAATAAACATTGGGATCAACCCAAGCCAAACGCGCCCGTGTCTTGATAAAGGGGTGCGTAAAGTGACGCATACTTAAGACAGTTCATTGACGCTTTAAAGTACCAACGTGACACAACCAGTATACGCTATAGCTGCACCTTTTCTCCTCCATCGTTCAACCATTTCTAGTGGGTCTAAGGGTGGAAATTTTTTTTCCGTTGGTCTCCATCACGTTTTTTAGTGAAAAAAATAAAGAAAGAAAAAAGAAGGGAAAAGAGGGAAGAAAAGACGTAAAGATGAAAGAAAGAAAGAAAGAAAGAAAGAAAAGAAAGAAAGAAAAGCAAAGAAAGGACATCCACTGTCACGCTTTAATCAATGCTACTCAATGCACTCGTTGTATAGCGTTTTAAAAGCGCATTAGTACTGAAGACTAATGCATGTGATTTTAGGTGGATCGCATAGACAAAAAATTAAATTCGAAGTCTCGGTATCGCGACTTTATCAGCCATCTAAAAGCCCTTTCATGCTACATTACTGCGACTAATATCGGCTCCTTACATAAAACATTTGTAGGCCGACTACGATACTCCCTAACGCAAAATTTGCGGGAAGCGCGAACAGCACTTTTCTTGTTCGCGGTGTATAGCTGCCGCGTCTCAGGAAGTGATAGCATTATCAGCGAACGCACGGCGACGCACGCCACTCTGCCATTATCTCGCAGCGCGGCCCCGCCGCCTAGGACGTTGCTGTAAATCGTGTTTGAACCTCTCTTGCAAATGAAACGTGGTTTGGATGAGCTGCGAAATGAGGAGTACGATGGAGGACCCATGTACGTGCAGCACGCAGCGCGTGCTGGCCTTCTGTGGAGCGGCCTCGGCATACTGGCCTGCCGCGCACACTTTCGCCATACCAGAGTCCGTCAATGCATTGAAGGACTCTGGCCATATTTTCACACTCCGCTTACCTGCGGGCTCATCTTCGGTGACCTCTTAATTCTCTCGATTATCTCAGCGCCTCACCGCCGAGCAGCGTCTTGCGCCGCCATGGCGTACCGCCATCCCCCTTACCCTTTCCCCACACTTTCCTCCTTCGGTTTTCTTCTGTCCTTGGTGAACCTTTCTTTCGCTCAGTTGCGAGGCACAGCGACACCGTGAAACCACAGTAGCGGACGCTTGAGCTCTGCGCACTTAAATAGGCAACTTCCTGGGCCGTTTATGTTATGGGACCGTCTGTTGCCACCACCTCCGGTTACTGTTAGAATGTTATAGCGCAGTTCATCGCGAGTAGACCTCGAGACGTTTGTGGATGTATCTGAAGTCGGTACGCGCACTGTGTAGAAATAGCGAAAGAACGCGGAGGAACCAAATGACAGAACAGCAGGAGCGCCGAGCGGTGAGGAAGTAACGATAAAAGAGAGAGAGAACGCCTGGTGTCAGCACGCGCCGAACCTGCGCACCAAGAGACCGCGGCGAAGCTCTCGGGCGTCGCTCGGCGTTGGAGTCTTCGTGCGTGTCCCTTTAACGTCCTCTGCGACCAGCAACTGTGCGAAATACGCAAGAGGCGCCGTGCTGTTGAGGGAAAGCGCAACAATGCAGAAAAAAGAAGTCAGATGTACGCAAGCCATAGGGAACTGCCAAGATCTATTTTGGCACCATTAATGACACAAATGAACAAATCGAGGCATGCCTGCGTACTTGAAATACATCTGCACCTCAGCGTCCACTACTTTTCTTTTAGCACTCGTAATGCACGCTTTGTGCAAGGGATTCATACAAAATGCTGGTTTGGCGGAAACGAAGGTAACACTGTAAAAACCAGCCTTCCCATTGTGCCCTCCCAGTAGTCTTTGACGCTATCCCTGTTAATTAGGCAGACCAGGATGAGCGTATGCATTAGCTTTCTTTTTGGTGGTTTCTTTGAGCGGCGATTAGACGCAGAATACTTGAAATGGAAAACAAAAAAATATCTAAGAAGTAAGAACTACTCTCCCACACAAAGGCACATTCGTATTTCACTTAGGAGTTCCGCAGCTTAAGTTGCACAGTGACAGCTGTTCAAGGTTCGTTTAGGTTCAGTGCACCCTGCTTTGCTGAAAACATTTCTAGAGTTTTCTTTGTTTATACTTCTCTGGGCGTCACTTCAGGGTTAGGTGTTATTTTTTTCTTCTAACCGTTTCCGAAGACACCTTGAGTGAACTTTACTTGTGAGGAATAGCAAATAAAGTTTGGCGACTTCTTTAACGTGCCTGATGCAACAGAACGCGAGAAAAAACTGGAACATGGTGTAATAAATAAGACACGACGGTGCACGCTACTACCACATGTCGTTTATCGCAAAACAAAGGTATTTATACACACAAAAATTCACGCATCTCCACGAAGTAAATCATGACGAGTGGGCGAAGCACTGGGGATCGTTATTACCGTAAATCGTCCGTGGCATTCCCCACTCGCGCATGTAAATGAGTGACAACGCGTGCGTACGGTATACACAATTTCGATCCAATCCAGTCCGATACAATTCAAATTAATGCTATCCATTACAATATATTTCAATCTAATCCAAATCCAATCCAAACGAATGCTCCTCGCGCATGCGCAGCTACAGTGCACTATAAGTGTACTATAAGGACAAGTGTGTCGTCTACGCTGCGGAGCGATGGTGGAGGCGAGGCTGCCGCAGCGATGCCTTCCACCCGGCGCACCCAGGGGGCGCACCACGTACCCGGAGTTCTGAACGGCTCCACGACCCGGTCTGCCGGCCACGAAACGTGCGAAAAGCGCGCTGCCCGCCGGTCATTCTCGTGTCGTGCTGCGGCGTGTCTTTTTGCATCTGAACATCTTCAACATTACCCTGTCTGGATTGGATGAAAACAAATTAAACAGTACAACCAAAGGCTTTATTCGAAGCGTTCGCAACGTTTTGTAGCCTCTTCGACCCCTCCATCAGGGTGCAGCTTTCACCCAAAGAAGTCGTTAAATAGGAAATTCTTTTTTTTTTCTGCGGTGCGTGGCAGGTTGTGGGCGGTAATAAGGGCGAAGGGTACGTAAAGATCTGCTTTTTCACCCGAGTAGGCTGCCATGACTCGATCGAGGGCACCTTTTTGAAGTAATTCGCTTCGGTGCCAGTCGCTTGCGCTGTCCCGAATTCGATGCAGTGGTCCGCTTTTTCGCGGTGTTCGGGGAGTGTACTACTGTACGGAATTTCCGAATCTTGGACGCCGGTTTCGTGCTGCCGGAGTCCTTCTAGGAAGTTTTGGGTTTCACCGATATATTGGTGGGGAAGCATCGGACTCAAGGAATTTTGTAAACCCCTTATTGCACGTTCATTTTTTGACTGGCGCTCTTTTGGTCATGAACGTTGTGCAGTCGTGGTCGTGACGTCTGAATGAGGTGCCATGGCGGAACAGCGAAGAGAAAACAGAGACACCACTTGTTTTGTTCCGGGATACAACAGTGGCTAGCGGTCCTTCAAGCAGGCATATTCCATTTTCCGCGTTCTGAGCCTGATCGTCGGGAGATTTGATCGCGGAACATCAAGAGAGGAGATAGAGTTCCAAACGAAGGTAGTGTTGTCTATGATCGCCATTTTGAGCCTTTCTTCTTTGAGCACACGTTAAAACGACGCTAAAGGGCGAATTTGTCCAGATCCCATGGAACGACCGAATCTCTCAAGTGAAGCCGTGCCGACCATGTTCCCGGGCGCACCAAAGTATGTCTGAAATACCGTATGTTTCAAAAAAGCACCAAAGTATGTTTCAAACACGGCAGCTGAACTGAAACAATGACCACCCCACCCCCGTTCAATTTTTAGCAGCAGTGAATGCGATCGCGTTCTACAACCTCGCAAAGCCGCTTAAGATTGGAAACTGGAGCCCCGAAGTAGTCAGCACATTGCTTGGTCATAACGAAACGACACCCCAGCAACGCTGCCCAGGCCCCGTCGACGCACTAGGTTAGCTGATGGACAACGGAAGCCTTGACGGCGCGGAAACTGCCCTGATTGAATGTTTTACTGCCAGCAGACCATGCCAGCTACGTTGCTGAGAGCTCCACTCGCCTTGTTAAATACGTTGCAGGGTACGACACCCGTAAAACGCTGCAAAGAACGGGATGTACCCTTTGCACCGAACGCTTATCAACAAAGAGGTCACCTACAAGCCTCCTTGAGCACAACGACTACATTTTTCAATTTGATAATGGGGGATCATTTACCCTAAATAATTATGGTGAATTGTGGACATGATAACCACTTTGGAAAACTCTTTCACTATCTTTTTTATCACACGGAAGATTAGTTCTACAGCCATGTCAGATTTCGATGTTTCTGCAAGGTACCAACCTTCCCAGTGTCGGCTGCACCGCTCACAAGGACGAGCTTTCGATGCGAATTGTCAAGTTCTCCGTCCTGCTCAGGCGCGTTTACGCGAAATCCCTCAACAAAGACAAAAGTTGTCAGCGAGAAAGAGTGAGGCGCCTAACACTAAGAAGGTGCAAGTGAATGTGTGAACCACAAAGATGACGAAGCTCCGACATGTTTACATTGAAGTGTCATTTGAAACTCAAGGCAGGTGCCTTGCCAGATCACGCGCTATATGCTAAAGTGTTTAATAAATATTCCCTGTTATGTGCCCGGAGCTTCGCTTGTGTCTGTGCTTGGAGACCGGAAGGCTTCATACCATAAACCATACAACAGATTTTGTTGCATCTTTTAATATAAACTGCGATAAAGTCCAGCAAGCGATGCGCGTATTGGGCAGCTTACATGTTAAACGCATCCTCAATAAAAGTATTTGTCTGGAACATAACGCCGCTAGGGTTAAAAATTAAGCTTGCTAATCACCGTGAAAAAGAGAACGCATGTAGGTGAAGTCCATGCCACCGTAGCGTTGATTCTAAGGATTAAAAAGAACTAATCGCGAATACACTCGCGGTCAATCCTTCTCGCTTCATTCGTGCAAATTGCTGCACCCAAAATGAAGCTTTTATACAAGGCGAAAATTATGTGTATTTGGCAGCATAGTTAAGCAGCTGTATTAATACGAGCCTGTAGATTTCAGCGGCTCCTCCGACGTGTAGCGCCCTCTCGCGTCCGCCGGCTTCGTCATTGGGTTCCGACGCGGTCCCTCCCAAGACACCACACTTCTCCTTCTAGAACACTGTAGCGCAGCACGGCTCTCCAAGAGCCACGCGAAACTGCTCAACCTCTCTCTCTCCCGCTCTCTCTCTGTCTCTCTCTCTCTTTCTAACATTTTGTGGACCTGCCTCTCTATCTAACCTTTTGTGAACCTTTTATTTTATTCTTGTTAAACTTTTGTGAAGCTTTTGTTCACAGATGTTTCGATTTACATGGTGTTGTGCGTCTCTCTCTCTCTCTCTCCCTCTCTCTCTCTCTAACATTTTTTCGGCGAATTAGCGTTGATAGTTACGGTTTGGGCGTTTTTTTCACGTTTTGCAACCTTTTAGGTGGGCTGACATACAGATATTCGGTTTATAACACTGTGTACATGGACGCCAAGCCAAGGAGAAAGCGAGGTCCTAAGATGCTTCGCACCTAAAATAGTCCGAAATTTAACAAGAGGAAGAAGGAGCCCAGGGGTGTAACTGAAAGGTTATACACGTGTCCAGCCGCCATTTGCAGGACGTCTAGGTAATGAACTTCCCCTTTGATAATCATACCGAAGGGGAAGTGACCCACTTTGCACCCGTTTTCGCCGTACGGGCAGCCTCGACGATTTCACGGCTGTTCTGTACTCTGGATGAAAACAAAATTGAAGCTTCCCGAAAGAGAGGCGTGCGGCTAGCCACAGGAATATAAAGAAATGCATTTGTGTATATCATGCTGTATTTTATTAAACCTCAGTTTTCTGGTAGCGAGCCGTGCTGCCTTATTCTTTCCTGCCTGTTTTTGTTTTGTTTCGCGCTTGGTTTCATCCTTCACTGCTAAAAAGACAAATCTTCTGGTTATCGGGGTTCCTTTTTCTGCTAAATTGTATTGGAAAAGCGCGGTTGTTCGTTTGCATGTTGACAACTAGGCTTAATAGGGGATAGAAAAAAGCATCGGCAAGCTCTCTTCGGGGCTAGATTATTCGGGTGAAGTTTTCAGAAAACCGAACTACGCGAACACGAACTGGATATTTTCAAAGGTCCGTAGAGTTCAACGCAGCTAGCTTCAGGAAGGTCCGCCAGCTACTGGTCTGTGAGATACAAAGCCGGCACTTGACGATTGCTCCGATAGTCCCCGTTCGAGATTTTTGCCCTTGCCCTCAAAAAACATCGACACGGCAGGTAACAATTACAAGCCTGAACGTTCAGGGCCCGCGATATCACACACGCGCTCTCGGAAGCGTTCTGTGTGGTGGGCGAGTTAAGGAGCATCGCATAGATCCAAATTTAAACGCGCGTAAGCAGTATTCCCCATTTGAAAAGTGAACCTGTTGGGACGCACTTTACCATTATGGAAACTGAATAGGTTTTGACGATAAAAACAAGCTAATGATGTTGTACAATTTTACAAGGAGGTGATCCTTTATAAATCCGCCGGAAATGTAAAGTATGAAACGATTGAATCATGGACCCCGTAGCGTCATTGTCTTTGGCACCTCTCCAGCTATATGACCTACACCTCTTGCTGAATATATACAGCTAAAAGAGATTTACTCTAGGACATTTTGTATTTGAGTTGCTAATGTGCATATTTTGATTTGTAAAATGGAAACGTTCCCAGGAGAATTTAGACAGCCACTTGAGAGCCCTTAGGTGTGTAATAGGCGATAGGCTTACTGGCCATTCACTTCGAGAGGGAGGGTGTGTTCACTCCGCAAGGAAAGGGAATAGCAAATCGGCCTTGAGTCTCGATGGTAGCTGTTATCAGCATTGGGCATTCCCCTGGGGTGAAAAAGTGGGCTTTGCCGTGGCGCTGTTGACGTTGAAGCCAAATGGGAATGGGTGAATTTACCGTCAGCTTCTGGCGGCAGCTGTGTTAGCACTAGCCAATCCTTTTGGTGGGTGTGTTGCTCAACGTTAGCCTTCGTTAACCAGAGATGCACTAAGGGCTGAATGGCCTTTTGTTTTAACAAAAAGATCAGACTATTCAAAGCTCTTTCGTTTTTTTATGTCAAATATTGCTTCATTTCTTCATAAATGAAAAATTCTAAGCTGCTGTTTCTCTTCCTGCTCTCCTTTCTATTTTTACGTGACGCAAGAGATCGCCTCACGCATCATGAATACGGACCATGTAAAAACTCACACAAAGAATTTTTATAAACAGAAGTGGTGCCGTAAGGACAACTATTAAAACTATTCGCGCGGTTTTCCAGCACGACGGCTAACGGCCGTTCATATCGCTTAACCGATTGCGCCAGTAATGTTGCAGTTGGACCGCTCGTTCTTTGTATATTAAAATGAACACGAACAGGAAAAAGGCAATGCCTGACTCGTTCTGCCTTCTTACCATATTTACGACTATGCAAAACCGTAGACCGAAATCGAAACTGAAACAAATATTACCAGCAGTTAGAGTAAATGATCCTGCCGAATGACGTTCGATAAGCTTAATTTTGGTGCCTTTTTGAAACACATTTTGTCAGCCGAAGTTCGCGCGTGCATTTATTTTACACTCTCTAAGGCAATCCTGCGGTTCAGCTTAACCACACCGCACTAGATGGACTAATCCGTGCAGTCAACAATGAAATTTCGGCAAACGATGATGTGGAGCATATATGATTTGACTGTAATAACCGCTAAGCCATTAGCTATAACTCCTCTGCGGATAACTATGTGCGGCCATTTACCGCGAAGCTGTTGATGACCAGAGTTGCGTGGATTTTTTGATGTCCGCTAGCAAAGCCGAGTGCGCAGAAACGCAGCTCGCATAATTTATGCAAAAGCACAAGGCATTCGTGTGTGCACGTTTGTTCGACTTTGAAACGCCAGTTCTGCGTGTCTGTGCTTCCTTCCTTCCTTCCTTCCTTCCTTCCTTCCTTCCTTCCTTCCTTCCTTCCTTCCTTCCTTCCTTCCTTCCTTCCTTCCTTCCCTCTTTCCTTTCTTTCTTTCTTTCTTTCTTTCGCTCGCTCGTTTGTTCGTTCGTTCGTTCGTTTGGGTGGTTGTGTGCTTCCTCGCTTCAACTAAGCTCTTTTATTTAGCTCGACAAATTACTGTTCTCGATCTTATATGTTACTTTTCTTCTGTCATCGTAATGAGGAGGCCGCGTATAGTCCGGATTCCCGGACGCCAGGGACGTCGAACACTTCCAAGTGTGTGTGGCGTGTAAACTCTCTCTCTCTCCCTCTCCCTCTCTCTCTCTCTCTCTCTCTCTCTCTCTCTGCTTAAAGGGCTGTGCCCTGTTTCCCCACCTCGAAGGGATACGTCTACTTCAAATTCACGATCATCAACCGAGATTGAGTGTCATCGAGGAACGGTTAGTGGCAGCACGTCTTAAGTCAACAATCTTTACCTCTGTTCAAAATTTGTGTCACTTCAGCTTTGCGGGTCCACCATATTCGCAGAGTGGAATGGTTTATAATTAGTGGTATTTGCTCGTGCTTTATGGCATGTTTTAAAGTCTAAGAGGCGGGAAAACTTCACCGTAGCTCCTAGGTCTAATCTAAACATGGAAGAGCGGTCTAATCTAAACATGGAAGAGCAAAGACCAATATGCATACCGTTGCTGCGCCAGAACCCCCGCCCCCACAGACAGAGATATGTCCATACAAACAACGTACAAGATATGTCCATATGTCCATATGTCAACATACGTCAACATACAAGATATGTCCATATAAACAACTTGCGAACATCCTATATGACTTGTTAGGTATATTTGGTGCACCATTCGCCCCTGTTCAAAGCACCCGTACACATGCCTATGTTCCCGACATGATATATGAAATATCTACATTTTAAAAGACGCCCCAGGATACCTTAAGAACGTCTTAGGGTTTCTGAATGCGAAAACATAAATGTCCGACAGGACGCCCGAGACACTTTGCTTTCTCCGCGCCTTCTCAAAAGTCGTCGTCCTGTGGCCGCTTCAGACGCTAAATTTGCTTCACGACTGGATCGCGCCTGACGCTTTCGGATGATTTTGGTCTGCCTCTTATGCATCGTATTGCGCAGCTGCTCGTTCCGGCCTCCATGCATTGGCCTTGATGACGACAGTGAGGGACTGCACTACCTGTCTGTTCGCTCGCCTCGCCACGTTCGTCCGCTCCCTTGCTCCATCTGCAGTGTACTGGCTCGTGAGAAGACCTTTCGTTACTTTCGAATTTAGGCGCGTGCTTTGGAACGCACCGCGCTATGGTACGCTTAAAAGACACGTGTTCTACGAGGCGTTTTCCTGATGCAGGTGACGACGCTAGTGCAAAAAGTGACGCCAGCGTGGACTCCTTCAATTGGCCATTTCATGCCTTTACATTCTTATTCCCGTTCAAACAGAAGCACGTGAACATCTGTCAGTGCGGGGGGATTCCCTTGATGTGACCGTCTCAGCAGAGGCTCTACTTTAGGTTTCATCACAGACCTTTCCATGTCGCTTTATCTCTCCAAAACCCAATTGTTACGCGCCTGAAGAGAGATGCGTGGTGTGTACTACATCCGAAAGTGACACCGGGATCACCAGGAGTCTTGTGTTCTTTTTATGCGGAATCATTAAATGACTCACGAAGCAAATTACCCGTTATAGCGCACCTTTAGTGGCTGGAAAAATCGACGTGATAAGCCCCGCAACACCGTGATATATATAGAAAGTAACAGTGGCCACGACGGCAATCAAACCTTCAGACCATGGTGAAAGCCAGGCGACTTCACCAATCCTTTACGCCTACTCCTCATAAAACGATGGTTACGAGGTGCCTTAACTACTAACCAAAGGGTGCTTAGCGGGGAAACAGGACACAAAAAAGGGCGCGCCACTCACGACTCTTTTCACGCCCGGAGAAGCTGTAATGCTTTCGCAATCAAAGCACGTAAACAGACTTAATGGTGCCGAAATAGACAGAGAAAGAGAGAGAGAAAAAGAAAAAGAGGACTTCATTTGATGCCCAAGATGGGTTCTGAAGGGTGGACGAGTTAAACGGTCTCCCTCCCTCAGCCGTCAGCCAGAATCATTTGGATCCTCGCGGCGGCATCGGCAATCCGGACTGCTGTGAGTTGTGGCTCCGGTGTTTTTTTCTGGTACCTACGTTCGACATCCTCCTGTCTACAAAAAGCGAGAACTCTAAGCAATAGGTTGTTGTCCCATGTCACGTGATATATTGAATAAACTAAACGACGTATGATGGTTTCGAGTGACTCTTTTTGTCATGTGATTGTGCAGATGTCTTGGCAGGGCAGGTATTTGTTAAGAAAATTTTTTTATAAATGTTCGTATTTCGAAGAGGTTGCGAGCTTTTATGAGTTCCAGTTGTGAATGATTTTACTTCGTCTCGTGAAAAATTCAGGCATCACAAAATTTGGTTTCGAGGAAAACCAAGAATGATTGGGTGATTTTCTGCGGGTATCTTCGACCACTGCTTGGACGTCTACGTACTAGACAGGAATGATTTGCTTACATGGTAGCATGTGTGTACCCAAATGAATATCTAGGTCTTGTTTTGGGATCATTGTAAGGGACTCCCCTACTCTTTTCTCAAATATTTGCTATATCCCAATTGCTTAAAGAACGTAGTCACAGGGCATTCCGTCGATATAATATGGTGTCACAAAAAAAACCCCGAAAGAAATTACCGCTCTACGCCGATCATATAGCGTATATTTAAACTTGCTTCCGTGATTTTTCTCTCCTTTTCAGTCGGAGCATTTTTTCCCGGCTTAGCGACGTCACTCTCGTTACATTGCCGCTATTAGCCAGCTTTCTTTTAGTTACAGCAATGAATGCATTCGATAGGCACTTCAAAGGAAAGCGCAAAGAGAGCACATCAGAAACCGGAAGGCGTATACCTGCTTGACGACCACATCCCGCAGTGCCGCCGTGCGGTGGCGGTAACTACAGCTTTCGCAGTGCTCCCAGGCCCAAACGAAAGAGTGAAATCGTTATTGGGCGGTCTTGCAGGGAAATTTTAATTAAATGTTTTAGGTCACATGCACATAACAATATATAAATTTCTACATATAATTTTTCAAAGCAACCAGTTAAGATGGAATCTAAAACTAAGGAAAATGCTTTTACGAATTCCAGACTACCCTCCACGTATAGCAGCTCGCCGCGGATGGCGTGCTTTCACATGCGCTGGAACTTCGTCATGTTTTTTTTTTGCCTTATAATTTAAAAGAATTTCTCTCCCGTGTGCCCTTCCGAACCATTATAGCGCGAGGTGAAACCAAGTCCCGCGGGGGTCTTTTAGCTTGCGCTTCCAAACGAAAGCGTGTCTCATTGATCACTTTGTGCTCCGGAGTGCTGTTTAAAAGCTGTGCTTCGGAGGAGTACCTGAAACTCGGCGATAACAGCGAAGGACCTATACTTGCACATTTCCGCAAAGATCCCTAAACGAGCTAGGACAACAAAGGTACATTAGGAGTCCCGAACTTTTTGCCGGCTGGCCATCGATAGTTGAAGCGTATTGAATAGGTTGTGTGCTTTCGAAGCATTGTTCGACACGAATGCCTCACACCGGGGGAATATTTTTTTGTTGTGCGAGATATTATTTCTCAGGCCCTTAACACTTTCAGCCCGGAATATTTTATTTCGGGCTAAGAATTGGCGCAGCTTGCACTAGTGATGCAAGGCTGGACAAGCAGCAGAGCATGCGGCCCTTCTACGTTCGTCGGAGACCCAGCTGTATCACCGCACAAGGATTTACGAACTTGCCGCTGAAAGTTCTCCATGACTGGCAAGCCCGGATCGTTTTTTCAGCAGGGCGTCACATCTCTCCCAAACTGGCCTGTGCTAGCACGCGCTAGAACACGTGGCCACCGACTTCGCGAACTCGGGGTCACATCAGGCGCGAGCGCACGTGAACTGGCGAGCAGAAAAGCACGCGAGAGATCACGCCATGAACGTTGGGCAGAGTGTTCTCGAAGGTCGGGCTGGCCGACGTCGAGCGCTCCTCCCGAGGCCCACGCTCGCGCGCGTTCGGTATTTTTCTTAGTATTGTTGCGCGAGATCCTCAAGGGGCGCAAGCCTACGCGCAAGCCTGGCCGACGCCGCGGGCGCTCCTCACAAGGTGTGAGCTCACGTGGGGTCTATATTATTGTTGGTATGTTTTTCTGGTAGCGCTCGACGGCGGAACTTTTAAAAGCTTGACCAGCTCTGCTGTTAACCTTTTTTCTGTGTGCTTTCCTTAACTGGGGATCCTATGAGTTTATAAACGAAAAATTAAGCTTGTGGTGGCAGTATTTACTGAATAACAGGCATGACATCCAATTAGGTGATCAGGTAATTAATATTTCAAATCAATTAAAAACATTTTTTCTTGTTTTTCGTAACTGTGGATAGCACGTAGCCCACACGCAAAAAGTAAAGCTGGTAAGGCAAGTATCTTTAGATTTACGGCCACGCCGCCAAACCACGACTTCGGTCCTTCGGGTCAGTCCGACGTCAGACTGATCTTCACTAACGCCTTCCTCTTTCTAGCGTTCAGCTGTAGAAAAAGATAAATAATTATATCTATCGCAAGAGGCATCTTTGAAGAACAATTCAGAAGAAAACTATAGTTTGGTTTTGTTCTCGATGGGTTGGGGTAATTCTGGGTAATGCCCTCAATAAGAGACACCAGGGCAGAAAGGGTTAAAAATGACACCCCGTTTAATTAAGTCTAACTTAAGCACTCGCTATGCACTAGACAAGAGTTTTTTAAACACCACGAGCAGCGAAAATGGGCAGAGGCGTGCAACTCCAAGCGATCAGTAAGAAGGGATAAATCATCACTAGACAAAATACGTAATGTCAGTAGCCATTGCACGCAGCTCTACTGAGATTTTGTTCCTGTTTTGAACACCGATGGAGCTGCGCCTCTCCCTGTGATTTCGATGAATTAGCGAATTCTTTTTTCCTGAAACTGTAAAACAGTTTCCACACTGATGTATGCAAAATATTATCATACGTTAACAAAACAATTACGCTCGCTTACGGTAATAATCGCCTCAATACCATGAATTTAATATATAAAGGCAGAGGAGACAAAGCCAGTATTGATTCATACAGACCACTCACAGTAACGTCAGTGGTGTATAGATTCGTAATGCAGGCGATAAAATCAGAAATTCAAGCATGGATGGAAGAAAATGAAATACTTGGGGAACTGCAGAATGGATTTAGACAAGACAGGCGACTGGATGACAATCTGTTCGTGATAACGCAATGCATTGAAATTGCGATAGCACAGAATAGACCACTATGCATTACGTTCTTGGACATTAAAGGGGCATATGACAACGTAAACAGAGAACGGCTGTGGAGAATGCTGAAACTCCAGGGATTAGATGACGAGTTAGTACAGTTCCTTATAGCAATCTATAAAGACAATAGAGTGCACCTTACTTGGGAAGGACAGAAATGCGCCCAGCAGGTCAACATCCATCGGGGACTGAAACAGGGATGCCCTTTGAGCCCAATACTGTTCATGCTTTACATGGCAGGGTTAGAAAAGAAACTGGAAGAAAGTCAAGTAGGGTTTAGCCTAACCCATATGCTGCAAGGCGAAGTGGTACAACAGCATATTCCGGGAATGTTATACGCAGACGACATTGTTCTTTTAGCTGATAACCAAAGCGATATGCAGCGGCTAATAAATATTAGCGGCCAGGAAGCCACTGACCTCGGGTTAAATTTCAGTGCAGAAAAATCAGGAATAATGGTTTTCAATGACGCTACCACCGACGTAGTGTCCATCCAGGAAGGCGAATTACCTAGAGTGAAGGAATATAAATATTTGGGAGTGTGGATAAACGAAGGGGATAACTACTTAAGTACTCACGAGGAGCAACTTAAGGGTAAGGGAAAGCGAAACGCAGCTATAATGAAGCATAGAGCTCTGTGGGGGTATAACAAATATGAGGTAGTAAGAGGAATGTGGAAAGGAGTAATGGTTCCGGGTCTCACGTTTGCGAATGCTGCACTCTGCTTAAAATCAGACGTTCTATCAGGCCTTGAAGTAAACCAGAGAACGGTAGGACGTTTGGCCTTAGGCGCGCATGGAAAAACAACTAACGAAGCAGTTCAGGGAGATATGGGCTGGGCGTCGTTTGAAGTTAGAGAAGCTCAGAGTAAAATATGCTTTGAGATGAGGTTGAGGGCAATGGATCAACGAAGGTGGGCAGCTAAGGTTTTTAGGTAGCTATACTTGAAAAGCGTGGACACGCAGTGGTTAAGAAAGACTAGAAGGCTAACGATGAAATACGGAAAGAACAGTGGGGAATCCAAAACAGCCAAGGTAACCAAAAAAGAGGCAAGGCAGATTGAAACGAATAAATGGAGGGAAAAAATGGAAGCTGAAACGTCGTTAGAGATGTACAGGGCTGAGAAGATGAACATCAGAAAGGAAAATTTCTACGATAATTCCCAGGGCAGTGCTTTGCTTTTTGAGGCTAGAGCAGGTTGCCTGCGAACTAAGAGTTTTGTGGGGAAGTATTCACAAAATGATGGGGTATGCGTGGTCTGCAGAAAAGAAACAGAAACTATGCGGCACATAGTGTTAGAATGTGAGGGTATCCATCCAAATCTATACATGAAGGGAATATTGGGCTTCCAGAAGCCCTAAGATTTAACGGTATCACAGGGGAAGTTAACTTCAAGGCTGTCGAGGGGACGAAAAGAAGATTAGAATGCTGGTGGACGAAAAGCAGAGAGGGGAATATTGCCTAGGACAGTTACCACCTGTAACAGGGGAAAAAAGTATTTCGTGCCTAATAAGCTTTAGTGCCTGTCCTAAGCAGCGCTAGTATTAAACCAAGAGTGTAAAACATGGTTATATTAGTCCTTTTTGGTAAGATGACATGTCATCACCCCGCTTCAAAGGGGAAACCACTAGTAATCATCATCATCATCATCATCACCACCACCTATTCAGAAAGGCTAAAGCTTCTACACAGCTATAGGAACAATTGATAGCAAAAATATTCTGTAATTACAACTCACTACTGGCAGGCGGTAAGTTGATGGGAATGTTCCGCCCGGAGCCGGCGCCGGCGCAACATAAATATTTGCTTAAACAGGCTATAGAAAATCTCTTCGTGACGACTGAACCACATTTTAGTGCCCGTAAGTGGATTAGTGCCCGTAAGTGGTGGTGGTGGTGGTAAAACGTTTATTGAGCCAAAGAGAAGGGGCAGAAGGGCGTAGTTGGCCTCCTAAGTCCAGGAGGCCCCTCGTCTGGGCTGCCTCCAGGGCGCGCCGCACCCGGGCAACCCGGCGCTCCTGTGCGGAGCTGGTCAGCTCGGACTCCCACTGCTCAGGAGGAGGGAAGGGGTGCGGGTGTGTGTGTGGGGGGGGGGCAGGAGAGAACGAGGTGGTAGGTATTGAGAGAGAGAGAGAGATAGAGAAATCACTTTATTTTCCAAGCAAGTTGGCTAGGAACGCGTGGTGGCTGCCGGCCGAAGGCTGGCGGCGACGGTGGCAGCTCGGTCAACCAGAAGTAGCTGCACCCCCGGTTGCGAGCTGCCCAGCGCGTCCTCCCACTGCTCGACGCTGGAGATGGGGGGGAGTGGGTTAAGAAGGCAGGCCCACATGGCGTGGGTTAGAGTGTCGAGGGAGTCACAGAGGGGACAGTTGGGTGAAGGGAACTCAGAGGGATAGATCTTGTGGAGGAGGGACCGACTGGCGAGGGAGTTTGTCTGGAGTCGCCATAGGCGCTCCTGATCGTTGGTGAGGGATGTGTGGGCAGGGGGATAGCGGCGGCGGGAGAGGCGGTAATGCTCCGTGACCTCTTGGGACGAGAGCAGTCGATCGCGGGCCGACCGAGCACCATGGTAGGGAGCAGGAGCGAGCCCAGCACGGCTGGTGAGTTCTCGTGCTGCTTTGTGGGCCGCCTCGTTGCCTCCCACCCCAGTGTGGGCCGCAGTCCAGACGATGTCGACTGGTTGATGAGGGGGATTTTGGAGGATAATTTTGAGTGCCGTAGCCGAAATGCTACCGCGAATGAAGTTTTGAACGGCCGTCTTCGAATCAGTGATAATAATGTGTGGTTGCGGCCAAGTGATAAGGGCCAGGGCTATTGCCGCCTCTTCCGCCGTTGCGGGGTAAGGTGTCCGTACGGTAAGGGAAGTGACCGGGGGAGAGTTGGGGTGAGTGACCACTGCGAGAGCAAATCCTTCCGCGTGTCGGTACTCCGCGGCGTCTACATACATGGTGGTGGGGGAGATGGGGTATTTATCTGAAAGGGCACGGGCGCGCTGGCACCTGCGCTCCGCGTGATGCACTGGGTGCATGTTGCGCGGGAGTGGACGTATGCAGAGGCAGTCTCGGATGTCTCGAGGCAACGAAGGGATGCGACAATGTGGGCAGTTGGGTGGAAAGATAGAAGGGGAAATGTGGGATAGGATGATGTGGTTAAAGTAGGTTTCGGCCTGTAGTCGGTGGAGGATGTAGGCTTGTTGGGCGGTGAGGGAAGGGGGCAGCGGGTATTGCCATCGGGAGTTAGTGTGGTGGGAGGGGATGGAGTTGTACGGGGGGCGAAAGGTGTCAGGGCTGCTGGGTCGGGTGTGGGGGAGTTGCTTTGTTGAGGCGAGGCGAGGGAAGTGCCCGGTAAATGAGTGCGCGGGCTGCAGCGTGCGCCGCCTAATTCCCTGCCAGGCCGACGTGGCTCGGGGACCAGACAATGAAGAGGTCAATGTCTGGAGGGCGGCGTTGAAGGAGTTGAATGGCGGGGCGAGGCGGGCCTGATAAGGTGTCGGCATCCTACGCCAGACAGTTTCGGGCACTTTTCACCGATCTCCCGCTCCCCCCCCCCCCTTAATACCTCATAGCATAGCATAGCGGGGTGAGGCCGGCTTGGTAGAGGCGGCTGGCTTGCTGAGAGTCGGGAATTATGGTCAGGTAGGGTTGGTGGCAGTGGGTTAGGGCAGCGTGGGCGATGGCGAGTGACTCGGCGGTGAGCGTGGGGATGTGGCGATAGAAGGCCGTGGTTTGGAGACGGCCCTCGCTGGTGAGGACTGCGATGATGGTGCTGTGGCGGGTGGAGGACTGGGCGATGTCGCTATAGCGGGTGTTGGGATCCGTGCCGTAGCGTTTTTCGAGGAATCGTATGTGGTCGTTGCGGCGGCCTTGGTTGTAGAAGGGTTGCGTATGCTTGGGGACGGGAGGGACGTGGATGCGTTGACGAATGGAGATCGGAATACGTTGGGGCGCGTGTGCGGTCAATATAAATTTTTATATCGCCCTGTCATTTTAGTTCACGTAATATTTTCTCAAACTTAAACCAGAAGATTACAAGGAGAGACATTGGGACGATCCCTACTTCCTGCTACACAAGGTAAGTGGCGAAACTCTTCCGTGATGGGAGATCCCTAGGTGCTTCAAGTATAAGGGAATGTTACAGTTAGAGAACAAGTAGCGAATTCCCTAGAAGCGTGACAATAGATATCTTGTGACTCATAAATGCAGGTGTATAATAACCAAAGGCTTTACCGCTGATGCACTTGACGATCAGAAATAAGCGGTGGAGATCATGGTAATATAATGGAATTTTTTCATTCAATAGGAATAACTAAAATTTTGCCTGCATTTATGGGTTTTTCATACTTGTACAGCTGGCGTACATCAACTGTTTGCTTGCATCTTGCGCGCCTGACGTGCATGTCGCCTCGTGTCACTACACCGCTACACGCTTATCTTCAATAAAGGGGCACTAAACGGTGGAAACAAGTTGGCCTGTATCTATGGGTTACGGCGCCGAGAATCTAAGCACACCCTTCTAGCGACTACCAGTTGTTTAATAAGGCTGAAAACGCCAGAAACATGAAAACGGGTGTCGATGCCCCATACGCTTTTGGGTATTGCGTTTTGTGACGTCACAAAGTTGTGAACGCCGAGGGATCATTGGAGCAGCATCTATAAACGTTTTCCTCAGATAAACAGTTCTCATGTGGTTGAGCACGTAAAATAAAGGTAAATCGAAACGTTGCGTGAGTTGATATAATTTAAAAGACAGACTACAGCTCTTATACATTGCGACACAGGCTGCTTCCCTTACGCTTAAGAGTCGGCCACCGTGATTTCAGTTGGAAAAGCCAAGCCGGTCATGGGGATAGCATTGGTGCGCAATTAGTGAAGTCAGTAACCTACCACGGTGAATACCCAAGCTTCTGGAAGCCATGTCCCCGGCAGGAAGCGGCAAAAGGAAGAAGATACACCGCAGGTTGTAAAGCGACCCACCTGAGCTTCTAATCCGTTCTCCGTGCGCGCATGTTGCTATCGGTAAAGCGTTCCGGCACTCGGATCGAACGTTATCACCCGTGAAAGGCTACGGTACTTACTTCAGGGGGTTATCCGACCGATCCCATCTTGTGCTCCCCCGTTCGCCATGAGCCGCTGTTGATAAATAATCCGTAAATCGCGCACACGTAGCTCCAAGCTTGTTATATTTGGGGCGGGCGGAGCCTCGGCAACGACTGCTAGAGGCGGGTGCGGGAAGCGAGTGCGTAGTTCACATCAGATTGACGCGTCGCGTGAGAAAAGAGAATATGAGATGGACGTGTTCGCCAGACTAGGTGAGATGAAGGCTCCTGCTTGAGCGACACCTAGCAGGGTAGCCGCGCTTGCAAGATATTTGAAACGGCGCTTATCGCTGCTTCGTTCGCGACCGGCCTGATTGGGTGTGGGTGCCCGGTGTAGGCGGCCCACCGGCCGCTCGAGCGGTGAAAAGCATTTCTCGTTCCGTCGGTGAGAGATAATAAAAGTTGAAGCCAGCCTTCTCGATGAGAGAAACGTTCTCGAGGGTCGGCCTTGGCTTGGTGACCTAAAATCTGTACTGTTGCCTGCCTGAGAGCGCCTTGTGCCAACACTTTACACTGTAAACTGCCCCGGTGCCTCGCTCCTACTTTGTGACGTGATGTCTACGTCCCGAAAAAATTAGAGGGAAGCAGGAGAGACAAATGCCAGATTTCTTTCCATATTTCCTAGTAAAGAGTGCATCGTTTCTCGTAGACAAAAGCCAAGAGTGCTACGAAACGTATGATCTTTCAGTTAAAACCAGATTTCATTCAGCCTTTAGTGTCACTTTAACGGTTAATTGCTCTAGGATGTTTGTTAGGAATGGGCCAGGGCATACCAATGCTTGCACAACAGCGAAGGCACGTGCCCGAGTAGTCGTTGCGTGTGGGACAGAGCCCGCACGCTGGTGAGCGACAGTGGGCAACTGTCGATGGGTATCAAGGCGGTGCATACGGGTGCGAAACTTCAATTCTTCGAAGGAGAGAGCGTGTGGTGTTTTTTTTATTGCCACAAACTGGATTGCATGTTTCATCACCTTTCTTTGCTGAACGTTGAACCCGGTAGACATGACTTACTATAGTCTCGACTGAACACTCTACTGCACCGCGGCAGTCCTTACGCCGCACCCGCGAAATTACAAGTTAATGTCCAAGAACTATCCGGAAAGGACTTAGCAGATGCATTTAACTCCTTTTTTTGTAGGACTTCCACGGGGAGTGGAATGTCAGACGCCTTAGAATACATGAGTACTTCCAATAGCGATTCTATATTTTTGCGACCTACCACAGCTCATGAAATAATGTCTATAATTCAAAATCTCAAGAACACTACATGCCGTGATATTGAAGATCTCCAGGTGCGGCCTCTGAAATACGTTGCTGATATCGTTGCGCCAGCTCTCGCCAACATATTCAACACATATATTACAACAGCAGTCTTTCCGGAAAGAATGCAGGTGGGAAAGGTAACTGTTATATATAAAAAAGGCGATCGAAATGATTTGGGCAACTATAGGCCAGTTTCTATATTACCAGTATTTTCAAAAATCTTTGAAAAGATTTTGCACATGCGGCTATCCGAATTCATTGAGAAATACGAACTGCTTACGTCAGATCAATTTGGCTTCACTAAAAACAAATCCACTGAACTGGCCCTTCTAACACAGAAAGATTTTATTCTCGAACAATTTGAAAAAAAGTTTATAACACTGGATGTATTTGTCGATTTTTCAAAGGCTTTCGACTTGGTAGATCACAGTATCTTGTTACAAAAATTAGAACAATATGGCATTCGCGGTACAGCCTTGCAATTAATACAGTCATATTTATCCCATAGAAAGCAAGTTGTTAAGCTGACTAGTGCTTGTTCTGCAGTTAAACCTATTCTCGCTGGTGTGCCCCAAGGCAGCATACTGGGACCCCTCCTTTTCAATCTATATCTTAACGATATTGTAAACATTAACCGGGAAGCGAGATTTATTATTTATGCAGATGATGCTAGCATCTTCTTTTCAGGAAAAAATATCTAGAATATATTATCCGCATGTAACGACACCATGACAGTGCTAGAAAAATGGGCAGCATCAAACTCCATGTGTATAAATCAACAGAAGACTAAAGCCGTTATTTTTCGGCCAAAAAACAAGGTCATCCCAGCACATCAAGCCATAGTACTGAACTCCTCTAATGTAGATATTGTCGAGAGCTTCAAGTGTCTTGGCGTAATATTTTCTTCTCATATGTCTTGGGACGAACATATAAGTTTTCTCACGGCGAAGTTAGCTTCAATCGCTGGTATGGTAGGCCGATTAAAACATTTGCTGTCAACGCGGACTAAATTGCTTCTTTATAACTCACTTTTTTTCCCTCATCTTAACTATTGTCAGCTGGTATGGGGAACTTCAGCGCCCTCTAGTTTGCAGCGCATTTATCTACTGCAGAAAAAATTTATTCGTCATGTCTATAACGCATCGTACCGATCCCACACTGCTCAACTATTCCACAATGCCAGAATAATCAGTATTCACAACTTGTACAAATACCGACTGAGCGCGAAGTTTAAAACAGAGATAGGACACAACCTGACTGCCTTACAAGACCTTGCAAATTTGCAAAAAAAAGTTCCTCACTACCCAACTAGATATACAGAAAACTGGTTAGTGCATACTGCTCGTCTAAATACCGGTCCACAGCGTTTGTCTTACACTTTACCGTCTCTTTTGAACGCCTACAAAGTAGATGGTTTTGATTTGTTTTCTTGTTCTTACCGGAATCTCCGGCTCATGTATAGCGCCTAAGTTTGATGCCTTCCTGTGATTTCTTGCTATGCCGTGTTTTTATTGTCACTGGAACTTGTTTTTTTCTTTTTTTTTCTTTTTTTTCTTCTTCTTCTCCCAAGAAATGGAGAGGATTTTTTTTTTCTCCAGTGTGTTCAGTTCATTTATACTGCCACGTACATGCACTGTACTGATGTGCAACCGTGAAGCTGCGCTGAACCAAATAAATCAGGGGCTGTGGGCTGGTCAAGCTGCCTGTGAGCAGCTTTTTTCTCGCCGCCCTCCCATCTACTATGTATGATGGCAAATAAATGATTTGATTTGATTTGATTTGATTTGATTATGTTCCGCTTACATACGGATATCGTTCGCATTTCTCTTTTAGCGTGAAGCCGGCACTGTAAAAAGTTCCCGAAGATCGTCTTCACCACAATTCTGCAGAATGACCAAACGAAGTGGCCTAGCGTGCTAATTCGGCGAACGATGTCATTCGCCGAATTTGCCAAACATGATAACTTCAATTGGTCATCCTGGAGCGCTGTGATGAAGACGACCTTCGAGGGATTCTTACAGCGTGCGGCTAGCTTATTCCCTCCCCTGAAAATTTCTGTACGCATTAAACACCCGTTAAGCATATTCAAAATGCTACATAAGCGATAGGTTACAGACCCTTGCACGTCAGATCACGACTTGAGCAGTAAAAAGTGCTGTAAGCTATTGGTGCACATTTCGGTACGTGCACACGAATGCCGCAGAAACGGACATTGTTTCATTTTACATTCAACTCCCTACCCTCAATCCACAGCAGCCGTAGATCCCCAGGACAAGGTAGTAATCGGGCAAGCGACGCAGGAGACAAGACAGTGTTTAGAACTGTTGTCTTCGGGTAGGCCGCCACCACAGTTTCTGCCTAACTACGTTTGACACAGCAACGCTATTTAGCAAGCCCAGTCGCGCTGTCCTTCTGTGGGAGCTCTCAGGCATTGAATCTATTAGTGTAGTATTAAGCGAGTTAATAAGAACAAATGACGGCTTTGAGGAGTCGAATAGCAGGAATCAGGATATGAATAACCTCAAAAAGTAATCTTGATCCACAAAAGGGTAGCAGGGAAAGAGGAGAAATGACGCAGAATTTTCGAGAGGGTCACCGCCGTTGCGATAAAGCTTATTAGGAGTTACAGCCTAAATTTTGTACATGCCTATGTACCAACATCTTAATGGGAGTATGAAACTCTGGAATGCTTTTACAGGAATGTACCATTGGCAATGCCTAAGGTAAACGTACACGATAGTGGGGGAGACTGTCAAGAAAACATAGGAGAAAAGCATGCAGACGAGCGTACGGTAGGAGACCATGGAAGTGGTACTCGGCAAGACAGAGGATATGCACTGGTGTGACAAGGAAACGAAAATAATTTCACGATAACAAATGCATTCTCACGCAAAGGAATGGGCAATGGACTTCAAAAAGCCCCGATTGCAAAACGAGAAATAAAATGTACATGACCCTGAGTGCCAACAAATGCAATGTGATCGATATTAGGGCGCCGCGAGGTGGAGGGCACTGATCGCAGAACACCAAGGCGCAGGATTAGGATGCATTTCAGAATGAACCAACAATAGTAAAAAGAAAGAATCAGACCTGCAGTTAGTAAAGAACAGGGCGCAAAGGTTTCGAAAACTGGTTTACAAGAAATTCGATGTTTTAACCGAAGGGGATGAAAACAGCGAGGGTGACCCGAATGACAGCCTAAGATAATCATAGAGGAAGCAGTAGCGGCAGCATTCCGATAACCTGGAAAAAAACTGGCAAAGTACATAAGAAAATGAGGGATGTTATCGCGAAACGAAGAAATAATAAACTGTCAAGAAGGAAGCTGCAAACCCAATTGTCTCGGAGATAGCAGCGCAAAAAATACAGAGACGAAGACAAAACAGCGAACATAGTGCTGCCCTTGTCGGCTTGTCTTCGTCATGTCTTGTTTTTGCTTTGTTATCTTCGTTACCAACACGCCCAATTTGCCACGTAAACCGGATTGACGTCGTCAAAGCTTCTTTCACAGAAGCAAGGTTAGGGGTGACACGCAACAACAAAGGAGCTTTCTAATGGCAGATGTATAATGTATGCCCCCAGAGAGGAACCGGGTAACGGTACAACACAGATAATGAAAATAGCGGAAACGTTTGAAACTAGCGGGGTTTGGACAGAAAGCACTAGTGAATTAAACGCCTAGAGAGAAAGCTTCGCTCAGCCTGAGGAGTAATGGAAAGGAGAGAATGGGAGTAACGCTTTGAGACGGCGAAATAGAGGCTTCAATTAGTGAACACACTCGAGCGGAAGACATTCCAACTGAAATCAGTAAATAGAAGCTGAGTTGGGACGCGCATGTAATGCGGGGATCTGACAGTTGGTGCACCACTATTACATAACAGAATTGCTACCGAGAGACGGGAGGGACGCGACAAGAAAATTTGGTGGCAAAGATTGGTTCGGTGAGCGCACAGCAGGAGCCGTTGGAGCTATGGGAGGTGCCGTCGTCCTGCAGCCGACATAAACGAGGTGCTGACGACGCTATCGACGACGACGAGGACGACGACGAACACGATGATTATTATGATTATGATGTTGTTGCTCCTGTTGTATTGGGCAGGAAGCACTCGCCAACAGAAAGAAGCCACATCTCAATACGTGTTATCAACGTGCCTAGTAACATTTGGCAATGGTACAAGTGAAGCAACGTAAAAAGCCAATTGTGAGTTTTTCGATATGCCTGATAAGCTGTCGACACCCCACGTCAGACAGTTTCGGGCCAATTTTACCCATCTATCGCCCCCTAAAAATATCATAGCATATCTTGTAATGTAGGCCAACCAAACGCACACGTTCCTACGCAGCCTTTCAACAGTAGGTTTTATGACTGTTTTCGGATAGCTTTTCGGAATTCCCACTCGTTAATGAACGTTTTCAGCGTCGGAACCCGCCCACAAGGTGCCACCGACGCGCTACAGCGTGGCTTATCCGTTTGCAGCAGACACGATATGCGCATAATTTCGGATGGGTAGCAGAAAAATGTGGATTGGATACACGTGCCGGAGGCGATTTGCACACGTCCGACGTAATGTAAGCTCGTGATTGAACGGCCGGAACGCTTGAACATTCACAATGCTGGGCGTGCGAATGGGCCGTCACGGTTTCGTCCATCGCGCCCGCCGCAGGAACGCAAAATATTCCTTGCTCGCGATGGAAACGTGCATGCATTTATTTTTCGGTTCTTGAGGCTTAAAGGCCTTCATATATTTGTTTCTGCGGGCTCGCAAATCTACAGCACACGTTACTAGGTTTTCGGAACAAGTGCGCCAGGAAAAGCAGTGGACGTAAACCAGCAAAAAGGGGAAAGGAAGTACATGTAAGCTGGAAACGACACGGGCACAAAGGTCAGTAATCTCAACACAGAACAATTTTCCGGTACCGCAACAAGTATGAAAAGAAGCAATTGAAAAGGTAGAGTAGTTAAGCGTTTGGCGCAAAGATTTTTAAAAGCATCCTCGGCTTGCGGTTGCTGGCTAATTACTACCACCATAGCTAAGCCAGCCAGCATAAAAAGAAAAGCTCGCCCGCAGGGGCACCTTGTGTATTCAAGGTGACGGTAGTAGCGACACCACGGATCCCGAGCCCATGTGGGTTGGATCCACCCGCACCCTAGGCTATGCCTGGCTTTGCCGTGTTCGAGGAAAAGGGCATCCTGGTGGCTGAGCCAAAGCTAGATTTGTTTTGGACCTATATGGTCCCCTGGCAGAGGCAACACGCCACTTTGACTCCCGCTTCTCGTATACGGTTCCCCAGTCTGACCCGGGGAGGGGGAAATTAGGCAGTCGCCTTCCCCTCATCTTCTCCATTCTTTCCATTTCCTTTTTTTTTCTAACCCTGTCCTGTCATCTTTTCTCTTCCTCATTTCTTCATTTTTCTCCAGGCGGCAAGCGTTAAGCCTGAGCGAAGGCATCATCCGAGATTCCGTTCATAGGGTCATACTGACAACGTACAGGTAACCTGTGCTGCAGAGCCACATTGCCTTGTCGGGCTTCGTGGTGGGCGACCGGCCTTGCCACCGAATTTCTTCCGTATTTTATGGCTTCTTTCTCCATTCACCCCTAGAGAACTAACCGGCTTCCGAAAAGGGGCCGCACCGAAGAAATTTTCAAACCAATGTCTAACTTCGTTTTCAACAGCCTGGACAACTTCCCACGCTTCCTAATAATTAAGCCAGCTAAGGCAACCCCGTCACCAGCAAATCTGTTTTTAGTAACAAAGTTATTTCAAAGTTTGGTAGGCAAAACTATGAAGCGAAAAAGCTCACCTCTGGAGACCTGCTGATCGAGATGAAGAAGCGAGACCAGTCCAACCCTCTCCTGAAGCAAACCAAATTAGCTGACCTTGAAATCACTGAAACTCCCCACCGTTTTAATAGCTGACAAAGTGTCACCTCGGAGTCAAAACTGATAAACAAAACAGACTCTAACCTGCTTGAAGGTTTACTCGAGCAGGGGTAACTACTGTGAGAGGCTTCAGCATGAGACGCGACGGAAACGAAATTAAGACGAAGCACGTAATATTGACCTGTGATCGTTGTACTTTGCCAGAGTATGTGAACGCAGGCTTTCTCCGCTGTAGGACCAGAGCGTAAATTCCGAACCCGCAACTACTTTCATGTGTCAGACGTATGGACATGACAGCAATTCGTGTCGAGGAAACCAAACATACGCGAAGTTCTCGGAGCAGTACCACTCTCCAGATGACTGCAAAAGCACACAACCCAATTGCAGCAACTGTAAAGGACCTCACCCAGCAAACTCTCATTCTTGCCGGGAGTTCCATTTCATTTTATTTCATTTATTTACTCTCAGAGTGGAGGGGTACAATAATAAACAAGAAAAAAAACCGCAGAGCTATTACAAAAAGTCATTGCTGACTGCGGACTTGAAGTGCGCAGCGTCCCTAATGGAGACGATGGAGGTTGGAAGGTGATTCCACTGCAAGCTGCTCATTGGAACAAACAGAAGGTTCAGGTGGAGGTTTGTTCGGCAATTTGGCACGCCAACTTTTAACGGATGAACAATGCATGATGGCATGTATGATGAACTGAAAGAAGCGGATCGCTTTAAGGTCTGATTGGTGTAAAATATTTTATGGAAAACACACACGCGGGATATCATACGACGGGTTGCAAGCTCAGGTAGTTGTAATATTTGTTTCATATTAGTGACCCTGGACGACCGTCAATAATCAGAAACAATAAAACGATCAGCCCTATTTTGGATAGCTTCAAGTGTGGAGACAGGTTTGGCGGAATGCGGATCCCGTAGAGAAGAGGCGCATTCAATCATCGGACGGACAAGGGCTTTGTAAAGCTTCAGTTTTAATCAAGTGGGAGCTTGAGAGAAAGTACGCTGTAGTAAGCCGAGCATGCGATTCGCATTATTAGTAATATATCCGATGTCCGGGTGCCATGAAAAGCTCTCTGAAATATGAACGACAAGGTATTGATAGGTGGTGACTGAAGCAAGAGGAAATAAGTGTTGAAAATGGTGCTCGTAATTGATCGTGGTACCCTCATACATTTGCACTTGTAAACATTTATTTTCATTAGCCAGGGGTTCCACCAGGCTGAAATTGTGTTAGGTCGCTTTGAAGTTTTAAGGGATCAGAAGGTTCAGATATCCTTCTTCATAGGACACAATCGTCATCGAAAAGGCGTATTGATGAAGTTATGGTATCAGGGATATCATTAATATAAATTAAGAAGTAAAGAGGCCCTAATGCTGATCCATGGGGGACACCAGACGTAACAGGACCGTCAGGAGATTCGTTATCATTGACAGTTACATATTGGAAGCGATTTCGCAATAAACATGCAATCCATCTTAAAACGTTAAGGTAAATGCTTAGTTTTCTAAGTTTACAAAGTAGCAATGTATGGGAAACGGAGTCAAATTCCTTTGTAAAATTAATAAAAATTCAATCGATAACTGACTTAAGATCCAACAGAGAAAGATCATCAGTAAACGTTACATTTGAGTTTCACAAGAATGGTTTCTGCGAAAGCCGTGCTGGTAAAAAGTAAAACATGAATTAGATTCTAGAAAACTCATCAAGTTTGAATAAGCGACTGGTTCTAGTGGTTTGCATGGGATTGACGTAACAGAGATCGGTCGATAGTTAAAATGGGAGAAAACGTCACCAGACTTGGGTACTGGAATCACCTTTCCACTGTTCCAGTCCTCAAGCAGCAAGGTACACTGTAGTGACTGCGATAAATATAAGGATCATTGAAAAGTTTAAGTGGGTACTTTTCAGAAACTTATAATTAATCCTGTCTATCTATGAAGATGAATAAATTGTAGCCCCCTGTATTAGCTCGAGAATTCCAGCACAGGTAATAAAAATTTGCAAGTAGCATCTTAGTTAGGGTCAATTCACTTTATTCACTTTATTCAGCAAAAAGTAACGAAAACATTCGCATAACACTGCGCGGACCCATAGCCAAAGGCTAGTCTCGGGTCCGAACGAAGTAAATACATAGAGGGGGGTTTTTAACACAAAAATAATGCTGAATATTAAAATATTATTAATATATATAACTTAAGATAGTACAGCATTATACGTGGTCCTAAGATATCACGCGATAGCATTACTTCGACTCCCAGGGAGCGTTCTGGAAACCAGTTGCTCTATTTACAGTCTATGCTTCACGAGTACTCGAGGTCAGCGAAGAGAAAAGGCTAGTGGCGAAGGTTTTTCATCGCCGTGGGCCAGAAGAGACAAGGGCCCTCTGCGCTTCTGTGACGTAAAGTGTGATGGTGAAAGGTTGCGGCTTCAGGAGGTTGGTCAGCTTGAGCGAGAAGGTGTCAGTGTCAGTGTTTCAAATTGTTTATTCTGTGGTGTCTAGGCTGGACTGAGTATTTTTGGTTTTTGCGTAAAGAAAGAGAATTAAGATCTTTGTTACAGAAGAAACAGATGAGGTATAGGAAAAGGAGTAAAGATGTGGTAGGAAGCTCATGCGTGGAACAAGAAGTTTATGGCGCCGGATGCAGGAGCTCCTTTTCTTGCCCTCTGATCAGCTCGCGCTGATCCTGAAGTAACGAGCTGGTCAAAAGCGTCTGCCATGTCTCGATATAAATATAATTTGTTGTGTTTTTGTTTTTTCCCCTGAGTATACCCTTGGACATGGCTAGGTTGCGTGGATTTTCACAGTTTTTACTTAATGTGTAATGATCCTACCAAAAATCTTGGCCCACATAGATTTGTAGATAACTGTGTTTGTTTATATTCCACAGAGTTTGCGATTCTTCGGCATTGTGACATCCCTGTAGCCAGAGGAAAGTCATGTTTCTAGACGTACGATGAGAAGGCGTTATTAGCGTTTTTTCTTGGAGGGAGTGCGGTTGTTTTGGTCACAAGGAGCACGCTATGTGAATTCGCGTGCCTATTGGTCGGTGCGTAGTTCTCTCTCAGACCCTTGTGTACGGGTGTCCAGTTCATGCTAGTAACCTTCTGAAATGTGGAAGGGTGTGTCTTCCAAAAAATGTAGGTATTGTGCCGGTAGAAAACAGTCTACTACCTCTTGAGGGTTGTAATGTTGTTTACGCTTCCATTCGATACATCTATTACTGGGATTACAAAGAGGATGTCTCCAACTTCTGTTTCTTTGCTTCCGTACGCATAAGTGCCGTGCAGTACCAAAGATTGCCTAAGTAGTCAATTACAACAATTCCTATCTTGTAGTTTTGTTCTTATCGCAGTCGGTGTATACGGTGGTCTCATGAGTTTCGATCTTCGCTCCAATGGAATTGATCCTGCTATTTCGCCTGTATTTGGGGGGGGGGGGGGGGGGGGGGGGAGGGGGGGTTGATGTTTTTCGTAGAGGAAAGTTTTTATGCGGAGTCACTGGATCTGTGACATGTCTTTCACGGCTCGCAGTCATTTCTTTTTTGACGGGGTACCTGTCTTCCATACAATGGCCTGTTTTGATTTTGTTTTTCCAGCAGCTGTAGTGGCTCTAGGAGAGTGGTTTTTCTGATTACTTCTAAAGTGTTTTGAGCACGCAATTTTTGGGCCTATTCATCGTCATCTACATCAACTACCTATTTAGGTCGACTTCAGGACGAAGGCCTCTCTCATTGAGCTTCACCGCTTTTGTCCTGCGCTACCGGGGTCCACGCTTTGCATCTGAATGTTGATAATTCGTCCCTCTATCGAATTAATGGCATTACCCTTCTTCTAGACCCGTGTCTCGCAGTCCTTTCTGTTAACGTGGTGGCCCAGCGGTTGTTAGTTCGCCTCGCGGTCAAAATTGCGAAGTTGAGAACTGCCTTATATGTTGTCCTGATGATGGTGCTTCTCTGATTTTCTTCGGTGCGGGTAAGTTTGAGGTATACGGTAGGCTGTGCGATGCGTTTAAAAAATATTACCATTGTTCCTTCTTTCTTTCTTGCTCTTTTATTGGTCCTGTGTTTTATATTGCGAGCAATTTGTTAAAGATTTTTCCTTTTTTGGCGACTGTGAGTTTGGTTCTGCCGCTTCACTCAAGAGCCACGCCGAGCATTCTTACGTGGCAGTTCTCTGGGAGGGCATCGGTACCTATTTTAGGGTGATTTTTAACTTGGCCGTGCGGCACCCCCCGTTGTTTGCCCAACAGAGATGCAGCGGAGAGCAGAATCACGGGAATATTGAAAATTAGTTTGAAAATTCATGTGATGAGAGCCTATATGCTGGGATTTATTTGAGTTCATGTCTGCTTATAATCAATGCCTTGCTTCATTTCTGAGACTGGCGATAATCGTTTGCCCCCTGTTTTAGTTAGGTGACCTAATGTTTGTGCCCGCATCAGCTACGGCGGAAAACACACCGGGGTGGCTCAATGGGTACGGCATTGCGATGATGAGCCCAAGGACGCGGGTTCGATTGCCGGCCGCGGTGGCCGTTTTCCTTATGGAGGCAGAAAACTGAAATACCCGTACTTCGAGATTTCGACGCGCGTTACAGACTCCCAGGTGGCCAAAATGATTCGGGGGGCCTTCCACCACGGCGCAGCCCAGGCGTTGCTTCGGCACGTGAATTACCGGAAATTTGTGTATTTTTATCTTCCGGTGGAAAGACACTTTGGTGCGATGGTGTCGGTTGCTACAACGGCCGGCGACTGTATCTGCTGAGCATGTTACCATCGGCTAGGCGCTGAACAAACTTCACTGCGCAGGCGCAGCCCCGGCTATAAATGTGTGTACTTTCTTTCGTCTCGGTGGTACTATTGTTGCCCTTCTTTTAACATATCGGTATATGCTGCTCGTGTTCCACATGCAGGCGTGTTTTCGAATCTACCTGCCTGAGTCGTAGCTTCCGGTTGGCAGCGATGACAAACTTCCGCGGGCGTTTGATGAGCCCAGCATATATCGGACGGCGAGTAGTCACGGGGAAATCGAAAAATGACCCTAATAATGCTACCGCGTTAAAACAGGAAGGTCTTAACTAGGGGCATCTTCCCTGCTGCTGTACCACACCCAATGATGACCGTGCGTTCTGGCTGGATATATTTTTGTTGTCCACATACCCTGGTGGCTGTGACGGGGTAATTCCTCCTGTGTAGATATGCAGTGCTGCCGCGTACGCGCATGGCCGCGCATAGTCTGCTTGTTGAAGATAGCAGTTGGTCATCAGAATTGTCCCAGGACGCACGAAGTAGCCAGGCTGTGGCGCTGGGGCAGGAATCAGCCGCAGAACGGTAATCGGCCACGAGGAGGAGACGGCCAGTATCTGTGTGAAAAACAGGAAGGGCTTAACCAGCGGCATGTTCCATGCTACTAACCCATGCCCAGTTTAAAAAGGAAAAAGGAACCATCAACCTCAAAGTAACACGAAATCGCTAATTTCCAGAAGTCCGTAAACGGCATGCCTTGCTTCCTTCAGGGAGCTACATCAACGCTACCCGTCGGGCTGTAGGGCGGCGTCTTGTTTCCGCGGGTACTCAGATCAGCGAAACTGGCTTGGTCCCGCCCCCGCCTTCAAAGGCGCTGCCTTTGACAGCCCAAACAACTGTTGCATCTCCTGCTGCTTTCGCAGGTGTTGCGTAAGAACAGAACATTGTAAGTGGCGTTTCTGCCGCTACTCCATACAATCCGGCTGCCGAAACTCCGGTGGCGATGGATGAAGAAGCGGGATGCCCCTCCTCCGCAGCCATGTACAGCTTATCAAAAGAGGTGGCGGCGGGATTTCCTGCCATCCCATCAAACTTAATACCCCCATCTCATGAACGCCACAAAACTCCGATGACGACATGGAAGTTTCCCCACTCCGGCTTGAACCCGATTCGTTAAAAGAGCATCGCGGCAGTCTTAGCCGCGGGAAAAAAAAAAAAACAAGCTCCCCGTGTCACGGGTCCTGATTCAGGCGCGGTCACGTAGGTACCACGACCCAAAAAAGCCCATATACAGCTCCCCCATTCTTCTCCTAGGCTTTCATGGTAGCCCAAAGTATAATGCAATGTAACTGTTCAGGCTTAATGAAAAACCTAGATGACATCCCTGAAATCCGCCACATACACCCCCCAAATATCATGTGTCTACAAGAAAAACACCTGTAACCTACACAAATCAACTTCCTCACTCAATACACGGTATTTACGGAAGACAGACAGCAGCACTCACTCCTGTGGTGGTGCAGCGATTGTCGTGCAAACATGTGAGGTGTTTTTTTCGAAATGAGCCAGATCCAGGAACCGAAATTAACTCAGTTAAAATTGCACTCACAAAAAAACTCGGAAACCATCCACTAAAAAAGGGGTGGCAAGAAACTAGTTGAAATAATGTTCTGCGAACGTTTACGCAGATCGTACTTCGCATCGAAAATGAGCTAGTACGGGGGGCTTCACGGACCAACATGATCCAAATCAATTTGCCCAATGTGAGTTTGCTTTTAGATTTACTGTTTCGTGGGTGTTTTCAGAAGTTTTCTTGCTTTTAGGAGCTGGCTTATGATGAATTCAGACGGCGATTAGAAGGTGGGCGAAATATTTGTCCACGGATGTCAATGACGAAGTGAATGAAATAAAACTGAGAGAAGTGAAACGGAATTTATTTCGTCTCTTCCGTCCCTATGGAGTAACTCTGGGTTTTTTTACTACCATAGTTACCATTTTAGTACTGAACTAAATAGCCACCTCTAACAAACCCTGGCACATCCCCTCTGCCTACTTTGAGAGTACGAACCACTTCATTATGGTGAAGAAGAATATATGACCAGCCTAGTTGTAGCGTTTCGAAAATTCATGACAACGCAATGAAGAGCTTGCTTACTTTGTGAGTGCGTTCAGGCGTGCCTAAGAAAATTATCCTACGGAAGAATTCGAAAACAGCTGCTAGTGGTTCCAATAGAACTCACCTGCTCTTCATGTATAGTTCTGCTGTTCTTAAAGCACTTTTGCACATGTTTAATGCCTTTTCCGCCAAAACTCAAACACACCATTCTTGAAAGTCAATTTAAATAGTTTTCTTACGAATACGGCATGAACTTCGGTGTTGCAATTATATATGAGCCAAGTACAAACTTATCACGCGGATATTGCTGAAATTCACCGCATAATTTTTAATTACTTGTGTCCATAAACTTCCTCTAGCTGACATGCTAAGAATGTCTTATAATAGCTTTGACAGCCTTGCATTTAGACCCGGTAACGAACTTCCTCTTGCTTCTCTAATTCGCGGTAGGTGGATCTGCCTCATTTCCAAAAAAACGCCTCATCTGTACCCAGTCAATTCCTTCAGTTACTGCTCTCGGAGCAGTGGCTGTCCAAGCAATAATTTTTAATATGCTATTACAAGTCTGCTGCTTATACATTCCTCCTGACCGCTGCCTATCAACTTGAGAGTTAGAGTTCGTAATAAACTTCGGGACCCTCTTTTACGAGTAGGCGACCTTAATGCTCATTGTGAGCTCTGAAGGTCTGAACGTACAGACACCTGGGGCCGCTTGCTGGAGAAGTTCATTTTATCATCCGGAGCTTGCCTACTGAACGAAAAACAACCAACATACTGCAGTACAACACACCACACGTATTCGCACATCGATCTAACTATAGGTTTTTCCATTATTTTTCCGTATGTTGAATGGAAGTTTGACACTAACCCCTACGGCAACGACCACTTCCCAGTTACCCTCACATGTGTGCAAACAGGCCCATGAAGTCTAATTACACATAAAAATTTCAGAGAATCTGGTACCTGACTGGGCAAGGTTTAAAGAAAAATCGACACAACCATAAGTCCCATCGACCAGATTTAGGGGAGATCCCAAAGGTGGTGTAAGATTCTTCAAAGGAAAGTTTGACATCCACCTAAATGCAGCCATAGGGCTACAAAGGAAAGCTATACAGCTTTCTCAGAAACTTCGCAGCTGAAGAAAAAATCGTCCTTGTCCAGGTTCCTGGCCCAGAAACCATAAGTACCTTAGGCGTCGATGAATCGTGTAGTTCACTTACGTCCCATATGCTTGAGTCTGCCCGACGTGCCATCCCCCGGACCTCTTGTGGTACATTCAATCTCAGGAGGCCTTGGGCAACAACCAAGTCCACGCAACCTCAAGTACGCCGTGAAGACGTGGCAAGCCCATCGAACAGTGTTGACCGCTGGCATCTCTCATGTCTGCGTGCCGGCTCACTCTCTGCTTGCTATGTTCCTCAGAAAAAAACTGAGCCGTGCATAAAAATAAATGCCCTTCTCGGAAAATCAAGGATTAAAAATCCTAGCTGTGAACGTAGCAAAAAATTCAGCTTGTTTTTCGCGCTTACGGTACCGGCATTGTTTTGAGCGGTCAGGTGACAGCAGATACTACTTGGGAAAAGGGTTTGCCTTGAAGTAGCACACACATGTAAACATAGGTGTGTTTGTAACGGTGCACAGAAACATTTTAACATCGTCCTTAGTTACTGTTTCAAGTTCGTGAAACAATTCCAACACTTCACGATGGTTCCCCTAACTTGTGTACTTTTGCCTGATGATGGTTGCTGTTTCTTAAATTATCAGTGTTGTCTCCGACTCCATTTCGTTCCTCTAATCATAAGATTCTTCTTCGTTGCTACTAACTTCGTTTGTTTTCTACAATTAAACTCCGTCGCCTAGGTCATCTTCACCCCACCACTCAAGAATGACCAATTGAAGTGACCAAGTGTGCAAATGAAACGACTTTAAAGCCCAACCGAATTAAAGCCCAAACGAAGTAAAGCCCAGCCTATCACTTGAGTAAAAAGAACCACCTGTTCAGAAGGGCAACACGCAAGCCCTGAATAGCGTTTTCCATTCCGCATTGTAACTTTGCAGATGCCCTTTTTCATTTGAATGGAATTCTCCGTCACGTCATTCGGCGAATTTCGGCACTAGGCAACATTGATTTGCCATTCTGAGAATTGTGGTGAATACTCCCTACGGGTTTAGAGTGTACATGAAAAGATGCAGCAAGGAACGTGGCTAACCTTGCTTCAGTTAACAATACTTCGTCAACTTCACAATTTTTCCTAGAGCTTGTCACTTTCATACTACTTAGTTTCTTAATCACGTTAATTGTTTTCTGGGAGATTATTTCTTTCTGTTTTAAGTTTATTCCTTCATTAAGAACGGCGCAACATTCCGCTGGAAAGAGTAACTACAAAAATACAAAATAACAGCAACGGGCACATTGCAACAGGGCATCTCCAGATGAACGGTAATATTCCCTTGATCTGATATCACCTGAACCCTTCGTGAAAACTTAAGACCAACACGTGTACTTGACAGCCACATAAACCTGTGAGAGGTCAGCCCTGAGTCGGCTTATGAGTGAACTTAGGCAGTGAGGTGACTCTTTCTTTGTTATGGCAAACTGTCTTCAGCGTCAGGCTGTCAGCTATATGGTAATTCAATTCACTTTCAGGCCAGACACATGTTTTCAAGCCGTCCTGCTTTTGCTATTTATTACTAAAAAACAGCATGCCATCATCGACATCCTTAATTACAAAACCCTGCGGGCACATTATCGAATCAGGTGGGAATGCAAAGGCACGTGTCTTCGCTTGACACCTGGCGCTGCTCCTATGGAAAAAAATTCACCTGACGGAGCCGATCCCTCCGGTTACAGGCGGCAATTCCAAGGAGTGTGTACGTGCTCTGTAACCCAAAAACTTAACGCCGCTCACTGCTTGCGCGTCCTCCAAACCCACACCTTCCCCCACCGCACTGACCTCATTTACACCCACCCACACCTTTTTGACTCCCGAACATGCATTGCCTGCGGGGCCCTCGACACGCACTATCATTTTTTTGTGCGAGTGCCCAGCAGACCCTTTCCCCCCCTTCTCTCCCCATCCCTCTGGGAGCAAGCGCTGCGCGACCCAGAGGCATCACGTCCAGACTTGGCGACCACCCGGGCCCTGGCGGTCGCGGCGGCCCTCTGGACGACCCCCACCCCCCTCACCTCATCCTTGAGTATCAATAAAGTTGTTTCTCCCTCTCTCTATCTCTCTGTTCGGTCATCCAATAAAGGCATAATAATAAAGTGCCCCCTTATGAAGCGGGCGCGTACTTCGCGAGAATGCACTTTTTCTTACTTTTTTTCAGCCGTCGTTAACGTAATTATTCCGTAATTTTTTATGTCCTTCTTTGTCTAAATTATTTGCTTAAAGGAGTATTGACACAAAATTTTGAAGGCGAGATAACTTCAATAATAGATTGGTGTGAACCCACATACATCATCTGCAAAATATCAGGGGAGAATACAGCCTAGAACACATTTAAAATCAATTTTAACGTGTGCGAAACGCAACCTATCAGCCAGCGAAGGAGCTAGCGTTATCGACATTCCCTGGAGGTTTACTACATAAAGAACATCCAAACACGTGATGAGTTTGTGTTTGCCGCTTCCTCATTTCTGTCGTTTCTCGGCGGCTCTCCACTCCATTCGGAGGTCTGAACTTTTGCTCTTGAGCAGCGAAGGACCGGATCGTTGCCGTTGGAGGCACCGGGATTTTGTTTGCTCATCAGGCAGCTGGCCGAGACGTAAGTTCTATAGTGTTTCCAGGCACTCTATTTTTATTGCTTTTTTATTACAGGGGAGCGAAAACTCACCGGGACTGAGCGCGCCGCACGGTCGCTGCGCAGACGGTGGCCACAGCCCTTGAAGTGGAGCATCCGGGTGCAGGTAGCTGGCGCAATAGCTTGTTACCGCTGCACGAAATGGGCGTCAAGCCAGGGGGATGCAACTCCGCCGTTTTTCTGTCCCGTGACTGCGGCGATGCTAACGTTTGAGGGCTGTACTACATACAAGCATAAATGAACGTTGTTGTTGCATTTTATATATATTAGCAGGTTACTTAAATATTACGGAGTTTTTTATATGCAAGTAAAAGTTGCAGTTCGAGATTGCGAAAATACGAGCGCCGCCAGGAGTGGAAAACGGGAACCGCGCCTTTCTACTTCGCACCGCTGAAAAGGGGCGTTTCTTGTCGCGCCCACAGGTATGCTACGATCCACGGTGTTCCAAGGGCCGTTTTTTTTTCTACCGTAAAGTTCATTTCATCGAAACAGACGCATGAATGGATTCGCGCCGTCATCACAGATCGTGCTGTACTGAGTGGTGTCAAAATTCTTCACGCCAGGCCGCATAAAATTCGTTTGGATCCCGGCGTACGAAAGGTACCATCTGCATGCTGCTCGTTTTGCTTTTCTACGCTTGCACGAGATAGCAGGATGCGGTTGCAGCAGTAGCTTTAGAATTTATTTGAGCATACACGTGCACTCTTTATTTATTACATTCTGATTACCTTCCTTGACTCTTGAATAACGCATGAAATGCGCGGCAGAGCATTTGGTAATTTATCCAATGTCCCCGCTGGGGGCACCTTGTGTACTCAAGGTGTTTTGGTGAGTAGCGCCACCACGGTCCCGAGCTCCGCAGGGGTGCCTACTGCCGTAGGCACTTGGTGTCTTGCAACACCACGGACCCGAGCACATGTGGGTTGGACCCACCAACGTCCCGGCTGTGCGTGGCTTTGCCGTGTCCGGGGAAAAGGGGAACCTGGTGGCTGAGCCAAAGTTGGGGTTGTTTTGGACCTCTACGGCCCCCCAGCAGCGGCAACACGCCACTTCGGCCCCCGCTTCTCGCAGACGGTACCCCCGGTCTGACCCGCCCGGGGGGAATCAGCCAGTCGCCTTTTCCTGTCCTCCTCTCAGCTCTTTCTCTTTCCTATTTCCTTTCCTAACACTGTCCTGTCATCTCATTTCTTCCTTATTTCTAAGCTTTTCCAGGCGGCGAGGGTTAATCCTGTGCAAAGACGTCATTCTAGATCCCGAGGATAGGATTATAGTAGCAAGGTACGGCTAGCGTGTTAAGTCACGTTCCCTTGTTGGGCTCGGTGGTGGGCGGCCGGCCTTGCTACCGAATGTACACTATGTATTTATGGCTTCTTTTTCCACCCCAAGAAAAACTGATCGGTCCCTGAAAAGGGGTCGCACCGAAGTACCTAGCATCCGAGCAGCTCCACCTGTCGAAACCTTTAACAAATACCTTGTGGTACACTCCGAAGAAGAGAATGCACCCCTAGCAAAAAAAATCAGTGTCCCTCATTGCAAAATGCCTCGAGAACATCGTTGGGAAAGACTACCATGCAAAAAAACTTGCCTCACGTGACCTGCTGGTAGAAGTACAAAGAAAAAACCAAAGTGAAAACCTCCTGAAACAGGACACCCTGGCTCAACTAAAAGTGACGGTCACGCCACATCGTAGCCTAAACACAACCCAAGGCGTCATCTCTGAACGAGAACTACTTTATGAGAATGAAGACGATCTCCTCGAAGGGCTCAAAGACCAAGGTACACAGCTGTGCGGAGGATAACTATACGTCACGCAGGTGAGGAAATCAGAACTAAGCAAATTGTTTTGATTTTCAACCGTCCAAAACTTCCCGAATCGGTCCATGCTGCATTTATTTCCTGTCCAGTGCGTCCATACATACCTAATCCGCGAAGGTGTTTCAAGTGCCAGAAGTATGGCCATGGAACTCTGTCGTGCCGTGGCCGATCCATCTGTGCTCACTGCGCAAGCACTGACCACACCAGTGACGATTGTAACAAGCAACAAGTGAAATGCCCAAACTGCAATAGACCACACTCTGCCTTCTCACGTGCATGTCCATCATTCAAAAAAGAAAAAGAAATAATCCAACTGAAAGTCGCTGAGATCCTAACGTTCCCACAAGCACGCCTGAAGCATGCCTTGCTATCGGGCAAAAGTTACGCAGACGCAGCTCGCCGGGGGGTGGGGCGTCGTCTGGTAGATGCGGGCACCCAGTACAGCGAGGCTGACCTGGTCCCTTTGCAGCCCCCCACTCAGGAGCAGAAAGTCGCTACCGTGGCTTCTGTTGCTGCACTCCGACCTAGTGCTGGGCGAAAGGCCGCCAGCACGACTCAAGTCCAGGTCAGCGATGTTGACCTGGCCTCGTCTAAGGCACCTGTGCAACAGCAGAAGACTGCTCCTGTGGCTACTGCTGTTCCAGTTGTGCCCAGTGCTGCGGCTACGGCCTCTAGCACAAAGTCTGGTTCTGACAATCATTCAACTTCAGAAACCGCGGTTGAGGCCATGGATGTCTCTCCAAGTACGTCTGCTCCTGAGGCATCACAGGAGCGCCGCGGTGCCACAGGTCGTGGCAAACCGACCAAACCAAAGGCCAGTAAAGTCGCTGCCCCTGGAAATGACCACACAACTTAAGTGAACCTGCTCAGAAGGGCCCCAAAACAGGGCTTGCTAAAAAGAGGGGAAAAAACATGATCCAGAACATGATCCTTTTTCTCTTTTGCTGATTTTCATGGCTGCTGAAAGTGTTATGTACTGGAATTGTAGGGGGTTGTTAAGAAATCTAGACGATATTTATGACATCCTCACCAATCACAAACCACAAATACTGTGTCTCCAAGAAACACACCTGCGCCCATCACAGACAAACTTCCTAACACAGTACATTGTTTACCGTAAGGACAGACAAAATTGCATCCAGCCGTCTGGTGGTGTGGCAATAGTACTCCAAAAATCTGTGGCTTGTCAGTACCTCCAGCTACAGACGTCACTCGAAGCTGTAGCTGTCAGAGCCATAGTTTTTGGCAAACTAGTGACAGTTTGCTCTCTCTACATTTCACCCGACTATCGACTTTCCAACGTCGAATTTGAAAACCTAATCAATGAACTACCTGAACCTTACATCATAACTGGTGATTTTAATGCTCACAACCCCATCTGGGGATCTGTGCGAGCCGATGCTCGAGGGCGGCTCATTGAAAGGTTTTTTCACGACATCCGGATGTTGCATCCTTAATAAGAAACGCCCCACATATTACAACTCCACACACCACACATAATCAGCAATATACCTTGGAATTGGCTCTGCAATCTTACTGCCTATGCTTGAATGGAGTGTATTTAACAACCCGTATGGCAGGGATCATTTTCCTGCAAAACTAACGGCTGTAAACAATGACTCTCAAGGCACAGAACCACTTCGAACATTTAAATTACAATCAGCTGACTGGAAAACATACAAAGAACTTTCCAGGCTACCCCTTACAACAATATGCCATTTAGATGTTGAAGCAGTAAGTTCACTGATTACAGCCCACATTCTTGACTCTGCTCAGAAAAGCATTCCAGAGACTACTTTTAAAACTCTCCCAAAACCCAGACCATGGTGGAATGAGGTCTGCGCGCGTGCACGGTCTGAACAGAACAAGGCTTGGGCACTTTTACGCCGCTATCCCACGGCCGACAACCTTCTCAAGTTTAAGCGGGCAAAAGCTAAAGGGAAGCGTACGCGACGTATGGCAAAAAACGAAAGTTGGATGAGGTTTATATCATCTATAAATTCTTATACAGATTCTAGGAAAGTCTGGACTAGAATAAAGAAGCTAAAAGGATACAAGAGTCATCCTCATCCCCTAGTAAGTAGTGTGGGTAACTCTGTAAAAGATCAAGCAGATGCTCTTGGGAAACACTTTGAACATGTATTCAGTTCTTCACATTATACACAAACATTTTTACAGCATAAGAAGGCAGCAGAGCGTCAGCCCCTTCGTGTGAACCAACGCTCGAATGAGGGATATAATGCTCCATTTACCATGCTTGAATTGATGAGTGCACTCTCTACATGTGGTAAGTGAGCCCCTGGAGCTGACCGAATCAGCTATGACATGATCAGACACCTACACAGTGCAACCCTGCATGCAATACTCTCTCTCTTTAACAAAATATGGCAAACAGGTCGTTTTCCAAGAACATGGAAAGAGGCTATCGTTGTACCGCTTCTAAAAGAAGGAAAAGAATCCTGTCTTGCTGCGAGTTACAGACCCATCGCCTTGACGAGTTGTTTATGTAAGCTGCTCGAAAAAATGATAAATCGGCGACTATTGTACTTTCTCGAGTTTAATGGTCTGTTAGACAAAAATCAGACCGGCTTCAGGTCTGGAAGGTCAACTACAGATAGCCTGGTTGCATTTGAATCATATGTCAAAGACGCCTTCATCCATAAGCAACACTGCTTCTCTGTGTTCTTTGACATGGAGAAGGCGTATGATAGAACATGGCGATACGGTATAGTGCTAGATTTGCAGTCATTTGGCCTTACTGGTAATATGCTCAACGTTATTAAGGACTATCTCTCTGATCGCACATTTCGTGTTCGTGTGGGTAACGTGCTGTCTAGAACCTTTGTTCAAGAAAATGGTGTACCCCAGGGGGGAGTGCTGAGCTGCGCACTTTTTCTTGTTAAAATGAGTTCACTAAAAAATGTTCTCCCACGAACTGTCTCATACTCCACTTATGTTGATGACATTCCAGTTAGTTTTAAGTCCTGTAATTTATCGATATGTGAACGCCAAATCCAATTAAGTGTCAACAGACTGGTTACATGGGCTGACAAGAACGGGTTTATGTTTAATGCTAATAAAAGTGTTGTTGTGGTATTTTCCAGGCGGCGTGGTGTCCATCCCCCTCCTTGTATTACATTACAAGGTCAGCCCATACCAGTAAAAAATGAACACAAGTTTCTGGGTATTTGACTTGATCACAAACACACATTTATACCGCATATTAAATTACTAAAAAAGAAATGCCTGAAAACGATGAACATTTTAAAGGTACTATCGCATCAGTCATGGGGAGCGGACACAAAGTGTCTGCTTTCACTTCTAAATAGCCTAGTAAGGTCAAGAATTGACTATGGATGCATTGTATCATCATCATCATCATCATCATCACCAGCCTATCTACGCCCACTGCAGGGCAAAGGCCTCTCCCATTATTCTCCAATTATCTCGGTCCTGTGCCAACTGTGACCAATTTATCCCCACAAACTTCTTGATCTCATCTGCCCATCTAACTTTCTGCCGCTCCCTGCAACGCTTGCCTTCTCTAGGGATCCACTCTGTTGCCCTTAATGACCAGCGGTTATCTTGCCTTCTCATTACATGCCCTGCCCACGTCCATTTCTTCTTCTTAATTTCTACTAATATGTCTTTAACACCAGTTTGCTCCCTGACCCACTCCGCTCTCTTCTTGACCCTTAATGTTACACCTATCATTTTCCGCTCCATTGCCCGCTGAGTCGTTCTCAATTGACGTTGAACCCTCTTAGTGAGCCTCCAAGTTTCTGCCCCGTAGGTGAGTACCGGTAAGATGCAGCTGTCATACACTTTCTTCTTCAGCGACAATGGTAGGCTGCTATTCATTATCTGAGAATGTCTGCCATATGCACCCCACCCCATTCTGATCCTTCTAATTATCTCTGCCTCATGGTTGGGATCTGGGGTCACAACTTGGCCGAAGTAGATATATTCGCTGCATTGTATACCAGTCTGCAACCACAACAGCACTGAAAATGTTGGACCCAGTATACAACTTGGGGCTTCGCTTGGCAACAGGTGCATATAGAACAAGCCCCATTCCATCCCTTCATGTTGAATCTAATCAGCGGTGCTTGGAGTACCAGCGCACTTACACAGCTCTGATGTTTGCTGCAAAGATTACTTCTATGAAGGAACACCCTTTGAACGCAATTATGAAAAATAACGCTAATAATAAACTTTTTGAAAATAGTCCATCCATAGCACCACCCTTCCCTTTGGCAGTGTCACGCCTCTCAAAGGACCTACAAGTTCCTCTTGCTGAAGTTTACTGCACCTCCATTCATGAGTTGGTTGCTCCATGGGACATTTGCCCAATTCAGTGTGACATTACAGAGAAATGAAAAAAATGTGCCAAACTTTGTTATTACTCAGCACTTTCTTTCACTCAGGGACAAATACAAGGCAGCTGAATTCTACACAGATGCCTCGAAGACTTCTGCAGCGGTGTCTTGTGCTGCAATGGGCCCCATATTCACTTTGTCCAAAACAATGAACAGGAACACTAGTATATTTACTGCAGAGGCATATGGTATCCTGCTAGCTTTGAACCACATTCTCCAAAACAAAATTAAGAGCTCAGTTATATACACAGACTCATTGAGTATTGTTACAAAGCTTTAATCTCTGAAGGCTAGTAAAAACCCAACTTTTAATGCTATTCTAAGAGCTCTGTACTCGGCTTATAGCCTCAAGCTTGCTGTCACAGTGTGCTTGGTTCCGGGCCACTGTGGCATTGCTCGAAATGAAGCCGCTGACCAAAGTGCTGCAGCTGCTGCCCTTCGTGAAAGCATAGATATTAAGCTGGTTCCATATCCAGACCTCAAACCTTATGTGAGGAGGAAGCTGCGAGAGCACTGGCAACAACAGTGGGATAAAGAAATAAGCAACAAATTACATGTCATTAAACCTAAAATTGAAAAACCTCCCTCTGAGAAACATCCTAGATCAATAGAAGTGGCCTTATGCAGACTTAGAATCGGCCACACACACATCGCACATTCATACCTGTTGACTGACACAAACAGGCCACGGTGCCATCGATGTAGAGGGCAGCTATCTGTCCTTCATGTGCTTATTGAATGCAAGATGTGCAACATTGAAAGGAAACGTCACTTTAATGAAGTTTACACATATAATATTTCCTTGCACCCTTCATTATTTCTTGCAAACCATCCCATGTTCTCTTACAAAAACGTTTTTAGCTACCTTGCAGACGTAGATTTTTTAAAACACATATCTTATTGCCCATAACCTCACCTGTGCTCATGACGTGTTGCAAAACAGTGGCGGGACCGGAGGCTTTACACAGGTGCCTGCACTCACTGTGTTTTAATGTGACCCTATATAGGCACCCTTTCTCTTAGTATACTCATTATGTTTTAAGATGGCTGTTATGTCGGCCGGATGGTGCGGCCGGACGGATGCACCACACCACACATAGTAGCCCAGACGAACGGAAGACTTTATTGAAGGATGTCTGTCCTATATATATACATACTATAACGAGTGTGGCGCCACATCTTGGCGTCTACAGATAATCGCAGATGAGTGGCGGCACCTGGTGCTATTGCACGACACTACATCTTTCCCTCCCTGGGAAGAAACGTATGAATCATTAGAAAGTCCAGTCCGCACAAAGCAATCACAATTGCAGTCACTGTCTGTACACAGAAATCACAAAACAGTCACTATCTGTGTGAACACTCACTGCTGTCAAATCACTGCACGTAATCTTGGAAGCGCACTGGAGGTCTGCGATTTCTCCTTGGCCGGTCAGGCGGTGGCTCGGCATCGAGTCCATTGCCCTCTACCGGTACACTGCACTCCTCTGTGCGAGAGCCTGAAGCCAGGCTATGTGGTTGCGAACCTTGCGGCTGTGGTGGGCTCGGCGGCACGGGTAGTGGTACAGGGCGTGAAGGAGACGCAAGTTGATCAGCGGAACTCGCTTCCTGCGTTTGATGCGGACCAGCAGGCGTAGTGATCCAAGTCTTCGATGGTACATCTCTACTGTGACAGTCTGTCAACGGGGGCATGTCGTGCGCGCAAGAGATGTCTATGTTAGTTTCTTGCTCTGGCGATGCCTCTTTTGGTACCGCTGACAGCTGCGAAGTGTTCCAGGTTCGACCGTCTTCCAGATAGAAAGACCAGCGGCCGATTCTTTTGAGGATTTTCAATGGTGGTCCATAACTTGGAGTGCCCTTTGGTCCGGGAATTGGTTTTTTCACTCGTACGTAGGTGCCAACTTAGAACTTGGGGACCCTAGCAGCTCGCCGTTGATCAGCGTAGGCCTTGATGTTCCGTTGATGCTCTGCGACTCTTTTCCTGAGCACGCTCATCTCCCGCGATGGATTTGTGCTGAAGTCGGCCGTAGGCTGACCAATTACATCCAGCGATGTTCTCATGTGTCGGCCATGTAGAAGAACGGCCGGTGAGAGACCGGTGGTGCTGTGAGGGGTGGCTCTGTATACTCCCAAGTATTCAGTCACAGTTGCCTTCACTGGACGCTGCTCCAGCAGGGCCAGTTGAATGTACGACTTCAGTACACGATTAAATCTTTCCACTAGACCATTTGCCTGTGGGTGGTATACGGCAGAAAAGATGTGCCTGATTCCACGGCCTTCAAGGAAGGATTCAAATTCCCTCGATGTGAATTGTCTGCCGTGATCAGACACTATCTCTGTCGGGTAACCCTCACGTGCGAAGAGTGAGAGTAGAAACTTCGTCACCGTGCGGGAGGTAACATCAGCGCAAAAAGCCACTTCTGGCCATTTCGAAAAATAGTCAACTACTGAAATGGCGAATCTGCAGTCTGTAGGTGCACGCTCGAAAGGACCAACAATGTCAATAGCTATCTTGTCCCAAGGTTTGTCAGGAAGAGGGATTGGCTGCAGTGGTGTGGGCGAGTTCTTGGCACTTTTGTCCGCGCTCTGACAAATGGCACAACTGCGGATAGTTGTTTCAACGTGTTTGTCTAACCTTGGCCACCAATACTTCTCTCGTAGGCGTTGTTTGGTTTTCACGATACCAGGGTGTGATTCGTGAGCCAGCTGGACAAAAGTGGCTGTGAGCTTGGCGGGGACTACGATGCGCTCAGTACGCAAGAGTATGCCATCAACCACTATCAACTCCTTTCGGACTTCATAGTAGGGAGTCAGGTTAAGTGCCAGGTTTTTGCGTGGCGGCCACGATGTCTGTACGTAACGGGCAACGTCTTGGAGAGTGCTATCCTCTGCGGTTGCATGCTTCAGTTCATCGTGATGTACACACCTTACCAGAGACACTATTTCTTCTTCTGACTCGAGGCCACCTTCAGTGTCTGGAAGAGGTAGCCGGGACAAGGCATCAGCTACCTTGTTGTGCTCACCACGCCTGTACTGCACCGTGAAGTTGTACCGCAGTAACCGTGCAGTCCATCTTGCTATGCGGAGTGGTCGCTGTCCTGTGCCTTGAGCAGAAAGCAGGGCAACTAGAGCTTGGTGATCCGTTTGCAGAGTAACTGGACGACCCCATAGGTACACATGCCATTTCTCTAGAGCCCACAAGCAAGCTAGAGCCTCGCGTTCACCAGTCGAGTACTTCCGTTCTGCTTCCGTCAATGTTCGTGACGCGAATGCCGCAGTTCGAATGTGCCGACCATCAACTTGTTGCAATACCGCACCTAAACTATATGCGGATGCATCGGTGGCTACAATGATAGGAAGTGCTGGATCGAACATTTGTAGTACCCTGTGGGAGGCTAGGAGGTTCTTTACTCTTGTAAGACTGTTCTCAGCAGCAGTGTCCCAGTTAAAAGGAGTGTCCTTACGAAGAAGTCTGCGCATGGGCTCCACTTCCTCTGCTAGGCGTGGAACAAATCTAGCATAGTATTCTACTAGTGCCAGGAACGACCGGAGCTTGCCAGCATCTGTAGGGGTGGCAGCGTGAACAATGGCGTCAACTTTGGTCTGAAGGGGTGCTACTCCTTCGGCGCTAACGCGGTGACCAAGAAACGAGAGTTCGGATGTGTTGAAAACACATTTGTCATTTAGCTTGAGCCCAGCGTGTGAAATTCGTTGCAGGACTTCCTCTAAGTTCCGCATGTGCTTTTTCTCCGACTTGCCGAAGATGATGACGTCGTCCAGGTAGCAGAGAACGCCTTTGCATCCCTGTAGAATTGACGTCATGAGTTGCTGGAATGCTGCTGGTGCTGAGGCTAGGCCGAAACATACTCTCTTAAATCGGAAAAGGCCATCGTGCGTTATGAACGCTGTAATATCTCTACTGTCTGGATGAAGCAGAACCTGGTAGTATGCGGAGGCCAAATCCAACTTAGAGAAGTAACGGGCACCGTTCAGGGCATGCAGCAACTCTTCTGTGTGTGGCAGGGGAAAGCTGTCGACCACCACAGCTTTGTTAGCTTCACGGAGGTCCACGCAGATGCGAATGCTGCCATCTTTCTTGCGAGCTGCAACAATAGGGGAAACCCACTGACGCATTTACGCATTCAATGACATCAGAAGAAAGTAGGTTCCTCAGTTCGTCGCTGACTGCTTCTCGCACTGAAAGTGGTAGGTGTCTGAGCTTCTGCGTGACAGGAGCTACCGACTGCTTGAGCTTGACCCGATGCTGGACACCTTTGGCAAGTCCTAGCTCCGGTGAAAACAAGTGTCCGAACTTCGCCCATAATGAAGTAGGCATACCAAACTTGGGTGGACCCAGTGGTGGCTTCGTGGTGGGCGGAGACAACTTGTTTGTGTCCTGCGAATGCATTTCGGGGCGTAGCATTTTGGGGCCTTTTGTGTCGACGTTCGGTTCAGCGGCCATATTAAGGCAGCGCAATTCTGTGCCTACAATCTGGAGACCACGAGCTTTTACAGCATCAATACCCAGGAGTGATGTTCCACCTGGTGTAACGTGAAACGTTACTACAGCCGTTTCTGATTTGTACGTTACGAGGGCGGTGAACTGGCCATGCACAGGAATTTTCCGACGTGAAAAATCCAGCAACTTTATTCGCGACTTTTTCAGCTCAACTTGGTCTCTGAACCGGCTCCTAAAGTTATGTTCTCCCATTATCGACACAGCTGAGCCAGTGTCCACTAAGAATGTTATGATGCACGGGCGTGATGCCAGAGCAACAGGTTGAACCCCGACATCAACGTAGACGCCCGTACGTTTCTCAGCGTGAACAGTAAGAATGTTCACGACACTCTCAGCGTCTTCCTGTGAAACGATTTCGGCGACTCGAGCCGGACGTCTTCCACGTCCGCGACGCGAATTTCGGCAGTACTGTTGAAAGTAGCCTCGGCGGCCGCACGCGAAGCAGGCTCGACCGCGGGCTGCACAGGCTGACGGCTGGCAGTTTTGTGCGGCGCAGTTGCCGCACACGTTTGTGTTTACGGAGTACGGGACGACGGCGCTAGCAATCTCCGGCGCAGGCGGACGAACGAAGCCGGAGCGCGAAGAGCTAGGCGTACTACGTCGGTCGGTACTGCTGGACTGGCGTACATGTCTGCGACGGCCTGCCGAGTTGCGTCCGCGGTTATGTTGTGGTACTACTCGATCCACAGGGGCTGTTCCGAGAGCTTCGGATTCGTGCTGCACTTGCTCGCGAAGAAGCGCTATCTCCACGGCGCGGTCAAACGTGAGCGCGTCACCCTCGAGCAATAGCCGCTCCCGTAGGCGCGGGCATGTGACCCCGGCGACGAACTGGTCGCACAGATTTGTACCCGCTTGCGCGGCAAAGTTGCATGACGAAGCCAGTTCGCAAAGCGCAAGAGCAAACTCCGTTATCGGCTCACCGTGCAGTTGAAGACGGTCACGGAAGCGATGTCGCTCGACGCGTACGTTGCAAGTAGCGGAAAAGTGTCGAGCCAGGCCTTGAACAGCTGCGTCGTACTCGTGCGGTGGCTGTGCGAGCTCGGCATCGGCTTGATTGATTTCTGTTGTTCCAACTGCAGCGGTGGTTGCAGAAGGCGTAACCGTCTGAAGGGGGGCGGTTCCCGCACTCGGATGCGCGGGCGGGTGGTCTGGGGCGTTCGATGGGAGGGCGTCGAAAATTCGTTTTCCTTGAGGTCCGAGGCAGTGCAGAAGGAGGGCTCGGCGGCGGGCCGCCGATAGCTCAGACGCTCCAGAGGCGAGCGTGAAGTTTTCGAACAGGCGCAGCCATCGCGGCGAGGGGATGGCGGGCGTGCCTGGTGAAACGAGGAACGGCGGCGGCGGCGAAATTCCGGGTAGCATCCTCGTCGCCAGTTTGTTATGTCGGCCGGACGGTGCGGCCGGACGGATGCACCACACCACACATCGTAGCCCAGACGAACGGAAGACTTTATTGAAGGATGTCTGTCCTATATATATACATACTATAACGAGTGTGGCGCCACATCTTGGCGTCTACAGATAATCGCAGATGAGTGGCGGCACCTGGTGCTATTGCACGACACTACAATGGCCCTATACACCATTTCTCTTAGAAAATTCTTAATCTAGTGCCTTTATTACAAATCTTTCTCATCTCATTCACGATCGTCATGGCGCTCTTTGCCTTTGTCGGCCTTGCGCCATTAAACCTGAAATCGTCATGAACTTATCCAATGTCTACATTAGCTACACACGTTTGTTTATACGTGCGTGATTGATTTAATGTGTTTCGGTCGTGTGTTTTGCATTTTACCGCAAGTGAATGCATGATATGCAGCAAAATGCATATGAGGCAACATATACAAAAACTAATGGAACAGTGTGAGCCTATCTGCACTTTTTTATTAGCTTTTGATTGCCTGCGTTTAGTTTGTTTTCGTAGCATGCGTTGCTGTTGTTATTATATTAATCATATTATTGTGATTATTATAATCACATTACATTATAGTAATATTGTTATCGTTATTATTATCACCCTATTTATGTCTACAGCTGGAGGAAGACATCTCCCATATACTTATCGCTCAAAGGGTGGGTGCGTAGGTTCATTTCGTGTTGTTAGCACTTTGTTAACTAAGAAGTGACTACATAAATAATTAATTGCGTTTCAACTGTGTGTTCTGCATTTTCTCTTCACGTGAATGAACGAAACATATATCAGAATGAATTTGTAGCAATAAATACACAAACTAAGCAATTATTGTGTGTGTTTGTAATACAATCATAACAATAATTACGCCACTCATAATTTATAATTTACGCTTCAGTTCCGTGCTTCGAGTTTCAGCTTTAAGTACAAGAACGATATATTCACAAAAACGAAGTTACAGTTTAAGCCGATAAATAATTAGACAATACAGGCTTAACCTTTGCTAGTCATTTATTAGAGGTTTTTAAATAAGGTGTTTATAACCGGTCTACTGCAGGGCCCGAGAAATACCTGAGGAATACATAGTGCGTGAAAGTATCTATGCGTGAATAATTGCTTTGCGATTCTTGTGTGGGATGGCTGCTTTTGTCCGCAGAAATGTATTTTGGATGAGGACGAAAGGTGGGTCGTTGCCACCGAGCATTATGATCGCACAAACAGAAAAACGTATCCGCGTCTCTTAATAATAAAGAATGATTGTAATTTGAAATTTGCCTTTACGATTGGTGTTGTCACAAGTCGTCTACGTAGCCAAAATCAATTTAAGAAAGAAAGATTCCTAATACATCAGATAACATTTAATTCGAATACAGATGCCAGTTCTTCCGCAAAACTATGTGCGCCCGAAAGCCGCATTAAAGCCAGCATTCATTCTAACCCAAATATACAAACGTGATTGTTGATGTTGCAGATCTCGCGTTTGGCTCCAGTGTTCAGAAGGCAGGACCTGGCTCATTTACCACCTCGACAGATCTATAGCAGCTACCGGCTGTGTCCTGCCCATTTCACAGCAGAGACTACGCGGACCTTGGACAGACAAGGCACTGGACACATATGCAGTGGACACATATGCACTGGCTGGAGACCTAGTTATTAGCATGCGGCCATGTGCCATACACTTTTGTTTGCGACTAAAAGCACAACATACACAAGTTGTGTTTTTACTGTATGAATGGTACATTTAGGCAATAAAAATTAAAATACCTGTACTCTTTATTCTTGTCTAGATTGTTTTTATTTATTTTATTTATTTTCGTTACCTCAAAGGCCCCATGGAGAAGGGGCATTACATGAGGGGTGGGTAAGGTACACACACACACAAAAAGAAACAGTAGTACAGTAAATAAAAGAAAAACTACAAGGCATCAGTTTCAAAGCAATATACAAGTTGTAGAATTTAAAGATAACATAGCACCAGGGTCAATATAGCACAGCTTCAAATAAACTGGAATGAAGTCATGGCAAGCAGTTTTAATTTGAATAGTTCAGGGTCACTTGTTTGTACAACATTGTCAGGCAGATTATTCCAGAGTTTTGCACAGGTTATAAAAAATGAGTTAACGAATGTGGTGGTTCTAGCGCGGGGATATGATAGCTGAATTGAATTATTACTGCGGCAAGAAGTTTGTGGGTGGGGGGTGATGTATTTACTGGGTGAGAGGGAATGATAGTATCTATGAAATAGGGGCATTTTGGCGAGTTTACGGCGGTGACTAAGGAGAGGAAGGTTGGCGCGTTGTTTTAATTCTGTGACACTTGTTAATGAAGAGAAGTCAGAATATGTAAACCTAACGGCGCGATTTTGAATGGCTTCCAGTTTGTCGATGAAGTAAGTTTGGTAGGGGTCCCAGATTGCTGAAGCGTACTCTGATTTGGGGCGGACGAGTGTTGCGTAAGCCTGTAATTTGAGGTGCGGAGGGGCGTGTTTTTGGGTGCGTTGTAGGTAGCCAAGAGATTTTCGAGCTAATAATGAAATGTGAGCGATATGAGTAGACCATGAAAGGTCTTAAGCAATGGAAGTGTTTGGGCCTGTTGGTTCATACTTTACACAAAAAAACAGCGCTCAAGACGGGACAGAAGGAAGGAGGCTGTGTGTGTAGCCTCCTTCCTTCTGTCCTGTCTTGAGCGCTGTTTTTTGTGTGAAGCATGAAAGGTCACTGGTTAGGTGAATGCCCAAACACTTATACAGTGTAGCCCGGTTATAACGAAGTAAGCGGGAATCTGAAATTTCTTCGCTATAACCGCTTTTTCGCTATATCTGGACTATTATAAGACCGCTATAATTGGGACGGGAAATCAAGATCACTTCGTTATAACCGCTATATCGCTGTAAGTGGGTTCGTTATAAATGGGCTACACTGTATGTGTTAGCTGCTTGTAGTATTGAGTTATTAAGCGTATAGTTGCAAGTGAGTGGTTGGTTACGCCTGTGGAAGGAAACGACTTTGCATTTAGTGACATTGAGAGACATTTTCCAATTTTTGCACCATTTTTCTACTACCAAAAGGTCTGCTTGTAATTTTGTTTGGTCTTCAGTGTTATTGATTTTACGGTACAAGACACAATCATCTGCGAATAGGCGGATTTGGCTAACAATATTGCATGGCAGGTCATTGATATATATCAAAAAGAGGAGAGGGCCCAGGACTGTGCCTTGTGGTACACCTGAAAGAACGGGGTGTGTGTGCGAGGACGTGTTGTTAACTAACACAAACTGTTTTCTGTTGGTAAGGAAGTCGTTAAGCCATGCTAATACGTCAGGGTCCAGATTAAGCTGTACAAGTTTTGCCATTAAGTGGTAATGTGACACCTTATCGAACGCCTTTTCAAAATCTAGGAATATAGCATCTGTTTGTGTATTGTTGTCGAGGTTGACGTGAAGATCATGTATAAACGCGGCAAGTTGAGTTTCACACGATAGCCCTGTTCTAGATTGTGTGTACTAATACACCAAAGCAACGTCGTTGTTATACTAAGTGGTGCAAAAAGAAGTGGACGAGCAAAACTTCATCAATCAGAAAAAAACAATTGCCCTTTTGATAATGTGGCGGGTTTCGCAACAGGAACAAGGTCGTGCGCTGGCCATCTGAATATCTTCCACTCGCTCAATTTACTGTGCATGTGCGTCCCAATTGAACTATAGGCGCTAAATTGCCCTAAGCAGTCCGCCAGGGGCAGCAGACGACATTCCCCACACCTCCCGCACAAGCCGGAAGGGGTCGTGGTTGTATTTACATCGTTTGATTTTTTGTGTGTGCTCGTTGTGCGCGGAGCAATGCCCACGACTTGTGCTGCGTTCCGCTGTAACTCGGAGTGCCGAAAACGGAACGGTGTCGGCTTCTATCGCTTCCCGTCGGCCGCACGCTATCGGTTACGGCGGCTTGTGTTGATCGGGTCGTCTCGGGTGATGGGAACTTTAGGCTTAGCATCCTGGCGGATATTTGATCGCCGCTATCTGTGCAACTGCGAATGACAATCCGTAACACAACTTTTCACCCCACTATCATCCCCTTTCTCGCATGTGGAACTTTATTTAAGCTATAACTGTATAACTGCCGTTTGAGCGATCGGTGACCAAGACATCTGCGTAGCCTGATTCGATGCTTCCGTGCAGGTATCGCCATCTCTCGGCCGCTCGGCGCACCGCGCACCGCGCGCCGCGGCGACCGGTCAGCGTAGGCTTGCATCGCGGCAGATATCTGATCGCCGCTTTTAAAATAAGCCCTGACAACAATCCCTAGCACAATTTTTCACCACACTTTCTCGCATGTGGAACTTTTTTAGCGATCAGATGTATTCAGAAGAGCAGCGACAAGCGCGGTTGCTACCGTGGTCTGCGCCGGTTCTAGCCGCTGAGTGTGCCGAGCTGGCAGGCGCGGCCGGCGTGTGCGCGGACGGTTTCCGAAGGCAGAAAACGCTTCACGATTGCTTACTTTATCCATTTCTTGCGAACAAACGCGCACAATCTACAAATTCAGCTCAGCGATCGTCGTAGTTGACCATGGAGCAAAAACAGTGGGCGGAGCGACGCCGACGACCCATCTCATGCGCGCATCGGGCCATGTGTCTCAAATTCACGCGTACGACTAGTCGTGGCGACAGTCGTAACGATCAGTAGCATGCGAATCGCATGTACCAATCGTACATGTGTCCAGCCCTGAAAGGCCGTGTGCGAACTGCCGGCCTTTGTTGAGCTGGCGATCGCAGTTCATGCCAAACTACTCCAAGCATTGCTCGCTCTGCTGCTCGGACGGCACACGGATCTGTGCGAGATTTCTCTGCCAGCCCTCATTCAGTGATAAGAAGCCGCCTGGTATTATGTGATGACCAGGGGCTGTCATCTTAAGGCTTTATAACACCAACACAGAAGAAAAACTTCGGCTGCTCCTCGCCGTAATGTGGGAATGCCGTGCATACAACGAGAACGCAGCCGGAGGAAACGCCGGCGAACCCTGCCGCTTCAACTTCCGCTAGGCACGCTAGGTGGCAGCACACCGCACTGAAAGAGGCGGATTCCATCGAGTCCGGGTTATCCAGGATGTGCTGTCGAACAAGTTAACCAAGCCGTGCGAAGGAAGCGCGCAATGGACGCGAAGCTGCGGCAAAACATGCCGAAAACAACCGTCGCTAAAGCAGACGACCACGCCATACCGCCGACGGGCCCGCCGGCGAGCAGGACCTCCGCGCGGGGAACGCTGGGTAAATTCGCCACGACATCTACAGTGTGCTCCGTGAGTGAAACCCTCCGCCCCCACACCCCACTGCCGCCGCCTCCGCCGCGTTGGGAGTTTACTGTCCCGCACGCCGCGAAAGAACCTCTGGCTGGTAGAGGTAGAAAGCTTTGCTTTAAAATATCGGAACAAGGTATTGCCGGACTTTTCCCGCTCTCTTGTAGCCCCTTTAGTGAAGTGAGAATTGTGTACTAGCTTTTAGGAAGCCGCCTTTGACTCTCGTCATGTGCACACCAATTTTAAGACAAAAGAGCTATGGTTTACACTTCGTAGCGTTTCCCAAGTTTAACATGTGTTATTATTCATACATTTATTATAAAGTTCCGCAAGTATGTGCGTGCTTAAGAACTGGAAGACATGTGCTTCTCAGTAGGCATATAGTAAACTAATACGGCTAGAACCCGGGTTTCCAGGTAAGTCTTAAGGTAGGATTTACCACATATTTAACACATGAGGAGGGTGTACACCCACGCCCATTCTCACGTCTTTTGAGTCCATTGTTAGTATACAGCACCAGCATACTTGTACATACGAATATGCTCTGTATGCTACAAAAATTACAATAAATTTATATTCGGACATATAGGGGAAATGCAATTACGTAAAATTACTATCAAATACACTTGAAATCAAGCTGTTCCAGGTTTGTCCCGTAAGATGCCTCCGTAAGAGGCGAGTTTTAAGTTCTTGTAATTACCGTTCCTATCTCAAACAATGCCGCATTACCAACATATGCACCCATTTAACCCGTTGGGGAGGAGGGCTGAAACATTCTTTATGGTAGAAGTCGTCACCTCCGTCACACTAAGATGGAGAAGTTTTGATTGCTGTGTGATGGGTGATCGCTTTTTATGCTACGGATATATGATTTCTGACTGAGAGTATAAGCAGAGTAGCGAAGGGATTTCCCTGAAGCAAACTATGCCGCTCTTGTCACCCAGAAAGGAAGCGTTAAAATTTTTAAAATACATTCATATATTCCTAAATTGCGCGCAAGCTCGACAATTACAAGTTTTTCTTTCCCAGTCAACAAGGATTCTGGCCACGCCTTTCATGTGAAACCCAAATTTTCGAATTCACTATTGAACTTCACCTTAATCTTGACTGTTCACTTCAAACTCATGTCGTTTACCTGGACTTTTCTAAACCCTTTGGTCGTGCTTCCCATCAGCGCTTATTAGCCGAACTTCATAGTCTTAGCCTGCACCCGTTAGTACAAACATGGATTCGTTCTTTTATCACTAACCGCTCCCAGTTCACTGTAATCAGGTTCAACCATTCAGCCTTAAACAGTTATCTCCGGAGTTCCTCAAGGCTCGGTACTAGCCCCACTTCTCTTTCTAATCTTCACAAACGACGTACTTCATGGTCCATTCGCCTCTTCGCAGATGACTGCGTATTGTACCGCCGGATAGAAACCAACAGCGATGCACAACTACTTCAAAATGTCCTTAATGAAATAGAAAGATGGTGTTCGCAAAATTTAACGAAGGTAAATGTTGATGAGTGGAAACCCCTGCAAATAACACGAAAACCTTCCCCTATTACCAATGCACATACTTCATACTCGTCTGGCCTCGATTAAAGAGAGTCATACCGTTATCTCGGAGTTCACATCAGAAATATCTCATCATGGTTCGAACATATCGAGAAACTTCCAGCTGACGCATCAAAATTTCTCGGTTTCGTGATGCTCTCACCATCCTGCACCATTAAGCTCCAAATTAAAGATGTTTATACTCTCTCTCTCCCTTGATTCATGCCCTTCATCTACCAGGAAACTTGCTTGCGAAACCGTGGTCACGAGTAAACTATAATAAGCACCATCCATCTGGAACCCTCCCCAAGCGTACTTAATCACCTCTCTCGAAACTGGGCAGAACCGCGCCGCTCGCTTTATCGCTTCCAAATATAACTCTCACTCCAGCATCACCAACATCAAAGCATCCCTTGGAATCCCCGCACTGATACTGCGCCGCAAGACCGCTCGACTTTGTCTCTTCCATTTGCTTTTTCTTTAATTTCACAGACCTCCACACCACACTCCTGATCTCCCCTAACCGTTCGTCATGGCGCCGCTTTAACTCCCGCAGGCTTCAGCGTCACTAACTATTTAATTAATAGTTCTTGCCATCCGAAATTGAAGATTGGAACGCCCTACCCGATGTAATTGTAAATGAGCCCGATTCACAAGCATTCCGGCAGCAATTAACCGGATTTTTGTACACATTATTACTTTTCTTCTACTTCTTAGTTGGATCGCTAAGAGCCATCACTATGTGGCTCTTTTTCTGCAATGCTGATCTTCAGGCCATCTTTGCACGCTAAATGCCGCTTATATTGTGAAAGCGTGTCTTTTGTGCATCTATCTGTCAATAATGTGTGTCTTATAGCCATGTTTTATAAACGTCCTTGCTGATCTTGCCCCCTCCCTTATGTAATACCCAGAAAGGGGCTTTTAAGAAAAAAAAATGGCGCTGATGATGACGACGATGATCATGATGTAAAACCTGACAATTCTAATTTCCTCAATTCATTCAGACGTAGGCTAAATTGTAATTGGAGAAAGCAGTCACCATGTGTTTTTATTATGTATTATTATGTAATATTAGGTATTAATCAACTAAAGACTACCTGCTATTGTTTTTCACTCATAAGCCCTGCTGTAGAAACTTTCGATGAAGAAGAAGATGAAGCTCGCACCGAGCTTAGCACACGCATAGACGAAGACGACGAAGACGACTAGGCGAGGCGACAAGATGGATGTGCATTGAACGGTTCTCTGTAAATAGTGTGAATATATTGCCTTTTCCCAGACGACGGCCTCCTGCCTTGCCTCCCTGGATGTTATTCCACATGGTGCCGAAACCCCGGACGTCAAGGGACACGACGAGGTGAGCCATGGAGCGGAATTTATTTCTTCGACCGCATTGCTCACCCCGAAGCGAAGAGGAGGCGTCGAAGCAGATGAACCGGCTGAAAGTTGTTCAGAAAAGCCTTGTAGAATTCAATCAGACGCTGATCGCCGAAATAACGCCCACTCTAGGAAACACCAAAGACGTCGAGGCCGCAGTTTCGTTAGCCAGGCTTCAGCATAGCGCCGACCGACTACATAGAATCAATGAGATGCTGGAAACTCTGGCTCACGGAGCCAAACTTGACGGCCAAAACGAAGACCCTCTGGAGTCGTTGAAAAAAGCGCGCAAAGTTATCGCCTTACTAGAAATATGACTTCAGGAGCGAAAGGAGAACGCACCACCCAAGAAAGTTGGGATAGAACAGCAAGACCGACCCGAAGGTGGATCGATTAGTACCACAGACAGTAATGAACCAAAGGAAGAGACCGGAACCTACCGCGAACACGCTACTACAACGTCATCAATGGGTACTACAGTAATAGACCATCGGACCCAAGAATCTTCACCCATGGCTATATCGCCAGCTCAAACAAAGCTATACACCTCTATGAGCGGCCACTCAAATGAGGAGGCTCTTCGTGAGACCCTTGTGCACATCTCGCTTGGACCTGAAGACGCCATGATGCCGGAAGCGGCAGAGCAGGAATGGAATGCAGGCCATTTAATGTTCCCTAAATCTATGACAACCACATCAGCACCAGAAGATAACATCTTGGAAGACGCACCGGCTCCGCAAAGTGTTACCAGCGAAACCTACGCCCTTGAGGTTTTTGAGAGCTCCCCTGCGACTTCAAGGCATCGTACAGACACTATGGGAAAGGACCTTTATGAGGAGACATATGTGGCGCTACATGAAGATGGGCTAAGCGAAAGAGTTGAGTGGAGTTCTACGAACGACAACCGCGATTCGCCACTACAAAGCAAGCCTGATCGTGTGACCGAGATATGTGGCTGCGCCGGAGGCGCGTATGGCCCAATACGTAAGCACAGCCTACTCACCTATTCACGCAGCAAATTTTCCAAGGTATCAAAGGAAACCCCTCGCACGCCCCAAGATGTGCATTCAGCTACTACAGAGGCGGCAAAAGTGCATCAGCTTCACCTCTACGAAGGAACGGCAGCAAAAAACTACCTGGTAAAAAGTACGGGTCATTCAACAGGGACTGCAGAACTTCCCTTTGGCCTAAAACCTACTGTAAAACACGGCACATCTCCAGGAAAGGGATCGAAGAAGAATTCTGTTCCGATCATGATGAAGTCGACAATTAACCAGGCCACTGTACTGGTTCAGAAATCAAGAAGACACGCAAGAGGCGATTCCACGGCAGTTTTCGCTGCACACAAGGTGAATATAGATGTTTCGAACCTACGTGTTAGGTGCAAACACTTGACCTCGATGAAACAATCTGCGAAGACTACGCGCACCCAGAACTATGCAGGAAAATATGCCTGTGGTTCATCGCCTGGCCGGATGATCATGAAGAAACATAGGCCGAAAGTAAGGAGAAAGGCGAAATCGAGAAGAAAGAGAAGGCCGAAAATCAGTTAAAAAAAGAAAACACCGGACACGCACGGGACTCGAACGGCAAACTGACTCTAGGCACTGACCGGTCATATGAACTGTTTGGGGCGGGAAGATGTAGAAACTTTCGATGAAGACGAAGATGAAGCTCGCACCTAGCTCAGCACACGCATAGACGAAGACGACGAAGACGACTAGGCGAGGCGACAAGATGGCTGTGCATTGAACGGTTCTCTGTAAATATTGTGAATATATCTGCTTTTCTCCGACGACGGCCCCCTCCCTTACCTCCCTGGACGTCATTCCACACCTGCGTTAAATTCACGCGACATCCACATCTCCCACGAAGAGGATCAGCGGTTTCGAAAAGGTCTTCCAGAAAAAGAAAAAGAAACATACAAACTGGAACAATATAAGCCTTCTCCACCCAAAGTTTTTTAACAAATTGGTTTCAAGCTTTTTCACCTGCCCACATACGCTTACTCTTTTCCCCCTTCATTCATCGCTAAATTGCAACTTGTGGAACTAGCAGGCTGAAATTACTAATGTAGGCCTCATTACTGTATACCACATGTTTCCAAGTCGAATCCCTGAATGCGTTCACTATAGGTCCATGGTTAGTCAACTAAACCTATCGAGCCGTAGTAAGGTTAGGGATTTCTGCTCCACTCGCATTCTGCAGGCAGTCGGTTCTATTTGGATTGAGACTCAAACACCCAATTTTCCTTTCAACCTAATTACTTTACTTTTGTTCGCTTGGCGTCATCGACCAACCGTTTTGTATCCCATCTATCGATCATGACGCTAGATTTTCCATCTATGGACTCAACTAATTTTCTTCCGTTTAAAACAAATGTAAAGATGAACACTCTACCTCGCTTTGTATCGGATTGCGACAAAGGCAACAAAAACGAAATGTGAACGAAGACCTTGTCTAGGTTAAAAATGTAGCCAAGGAGGGGCGTAATGAAAGTAGAACAAATAAAGATAAACAAGCATTGGGCATAGCGCTGTCACGAGCCGAGCAGACAATGAAAGAAACATTATGAAACTCGGCTCGACCAGTGCAAGCAACTCCGTTCGGCTGTTTACATCGAACCGGTCATATTCGACCAGGTCCCGGGAAAGAAGGCCATCCTGAAAGGGCTCAACTCTGACTGCTACGCACTATGAGCATTCCCACTAGGACATTCCGGCGCAATTTCTAACGTTTTCCAATATTCTCTTTGCGATACTACTAACCCGCCTTAAGGGGTCGTAGCGGTGTGTAAAGCGGCAGTGTACGTAACACAATAAAAAACCAAAAATAGAAAAAGGAAATGACATGTACGAAATTATTTTCCTTATATGTCACTCCAGAATTGCATTTCACTAATTGCATATTTACGAAGGCGCACTAAAATTACATATAAGAATTGAAGAATAAAGAAAAACCAACATACACGTTGGAATGAGACCCGCTGAAGAGCAACGTCGCACACTAACTCCCAGTAGACAGATGACAAATCGAGTACGGAAACAGTTTATGCACAGATCCAATGCGCGCTTTTCTGATTGAGGCGAAAAGCAAAAAACACGCGTGTGTACGAGATGTCGCCGCGTGTTAAAAATCCCCATGTGGTCAAAATTAATCGGGAGCCCTCTACTACGGCGCGCCTCATCACCTGCGTAGCGTCGGCGCGTTAAACACCACAATCAATCAATTAGACCCAATGCGCAACACGTATATATAAGAAAAAGGCGAGTAAGCTTTCAAATTTGCTAATATCTGGTTCAGGTGGTGTCTGCACTCATCAAATCCTTCACAACATTAGGTGTTCCAGTGAACAGGGCAGTTATTGCAAGTGTAGTGATTTGCGTTGTCCTGATTATTATAGCGGGATAAAAATTAATTATATTCCCACGATTGTTCGGGGCTACCTAGGCAGCCGGCGCTAAATAAAGGGGGTCAAGCGCGACGCGGCGAAAGCGTCCCTATTGGCCGCGGCGGCCGCGCGCCGCTGTCGCGCCATTTCCGCTTGACGTTGTATGCGTGCACTGTACACGTCCAATCGTCGTAAAACGAGCCTGTTTTGTGTCGTATAGAAACTCCCGCTCTTTTCACCGGGTCTAACCAGTGCAGCGTAGGTAAACTATTGAAATGTAGGCCCGTGTTTCGGTGTCAGCGAACAAAGCGCCAGCTGTGAGCAGGCCGGGATAGCTCAATGCACGCTTTTGCAGCGAGCGATTGTAAACAAGGAGGCATATGCAGTCACAGTTCGGGCGTATACGTCTTTGTGTCCTTTATATGGACCAACAAGCGCTCACCAGCGTTATGACTTCCGTTTAGTGCTTTAACTGCGACTCCTCGCTCCCGCGTATGGCCAAGGCCGCGCGCGCCTTTTAGTACGTTTTCAACCCATTGAGCCGGTACCATGTGATGCATTCGGGTTTTTTTTTAGGCAGGCCGGCTTCCCAACTTTCCAAATTCATTTCGTTTTGCTTGTCTGTTGTTATTCTGTGTTTTAACAAAACGTTTTTTGTATCTCCACCGCACGGATGGCGGTGTTAGCGACATTATTTTAGAACTTTGATTCGACTGCTACAGAGGGCCGTTATTTCTGTGCTAGTGAGGTTGCATTGCGGAGAATCGGCAGGCGCATTGCTACCATGACGGGCTGTATAGAACAATCTGCTCCCGTTGCGGACGCCAGGGCGCCAAGAGGTTGCGGGACCGGGTCAGCGCGCTCCGTCATGTGGAGCAAAAGTTAATCCTACACTTTCGCAGCTTCGGATCGTTCGCACTACGACCTGCCACTGCTGCCATGAAACTTAGATGTCATACCAGTGAACGCCAATCTTACATACCGGTATTGTTAGTTAGTACCGATCAGTGAAACAAAACGCAGTAGCGGTGTGTCTGTATCCGCCTCTTGGTCATACTTTTATAACATCAACTTAAACACATAAAGCCACTTGTAGTATACCTCTCTCCTCGACTAGCAATTTTTTTTGTATTTCTGCGCATTCGAACTTTAAAACACTCTTTTTATTGTGGATATACATGGGGGAGTTTTTTTTTTTTTTTACTTGAAGCTCCGTAAGTCCGAGGGGTAAAATTGGACGGGCGGGACTCGTGAAGTATTTTACGACCAGTTCCAGCGGGACCATTTGTTGCCGGGCAGTTCCATAATTTTTACAGTAAAAGATAGGGTGTTCTACCAGTGATGGGAGCCCTAGAAAAGCGACCTTCCTCAGCGGCTACCGATATTCACTGAAAGAGGAGTTCAGCGTGTAGGAGCTCGACCGACGTGGCTTACAAGCCCAACAAATGCCGCATTGGGTACGACAGCCCACCCTCGCCAATGCTTGCAAGCAGATCCGCAGTTTCGGACCAAGAGGTAGCCCCGAAGACTTGACAAGCCTTGACTAGAAAGGCAAGACTTGACTAGAAAGCCAGCGATCATTTCCAGTGAGAGCCTGAAGGGATAAATAGTTAACACGCTGACAGCACGGCGGCATTTCAGCAGACTAATTTGCTGAGATATACAAAAAACAAGACGTCTAACGACCAAAATCACGGCAGTTAATACTGTATTGTGAAACTAAAGTAAATGTAAGTTTTTGGGGTTTAACGCGCCGAATCTAAACGTAGACTATGACGAGCCGGACTGGTGGGCTTCGGATTAATTTTAACCTTTTGGGGATCTTTACATGCGCCGAAATCTCGAAAGTTTTGTGAAACTACCAGCAATGAAAGAGATTGTAATACTCAAGGCGCTGAGATTATTTTCTGGAATTCATCATCCGTGGTGACACAATCACTGGTGTAAATTGAAAATAGAAAACTACAACTAGGGTGCACAGGGAGGCAAGGGAGAGGGGACTGCAACCCCTTGGATTTTGCGTTGTAGGGATGGGCGGGGGTAGAGGGTGGAGTATGAACGAATGAGAGCAACAGCACTCCCTTTGATCGAATAACGGGTAGTGGTGGTTATTTTTCTGCTCAAGCTACACGCCAAGCTAACGCAGCTACGATGTCTGCTTTCACAACGATGATCGGCCGTTTTGCAATGCACATAAGGAAAAACAAAAGTTAACAAAGAATCCAGAGGTCGCAGGTAGTACGCCTATGGCATATTGAAGTTTCTGATTTCTACTTTGAGTTGTTTTTTAGACCTTGCGGTGTTCTTGGTTTCTGACTTTTTGCTTGACTTCTTTGTTCTCGCTTCCCCGTTCTTCGTGGAATTCCCGGCCCGCCGAGATGAATTTACCCGTATGCCACTTTCAGCTACCATCCATCATATGCCTATTACAAAAAGGTGTATTATTTATTTAAACTGGTTACAGCCAAATTGCACTTGGGATCGTGGCACAGCTCTGCGTTTCAGCGTCCGTCTCCTTGTCTGTCTTTACCGGCAGGCATGCAGGGTATCCGGTAAAATTGAATGAACGGCATCTGGCTTCAGCCTTGACAGTTTTAGGCCCTGTCTTCAATCAATTTTGAAAATGAACGCACAGTTTACGGCAGCCACTCAGAATACATTGCTTTTTCCCAGGGCCTGCAATTTTTGTGAAATGATCGGAACGATAAGATTCCACACGGGTGCATCAGCGACGAGAAATGAGCAGCATTAGACTCGCAGCAGACTAGCTTAATTTAGAAAGCTTCCCGTTGCTTCCCGAGAGATCCTCTTCAGTTCGCGTACTAAAGAGAGGGGACTGTCGTAAGAAGTTTATTTTTCCGTGCCGCCACTGGGCTTGCACAGCGGGACGCAAAAACAAACTATCGTCTATGATACTACGTTCGCTGAAAGTACAGTAAAAAATTAGCATTGGCTTAGCTCGGCTATGCCAGGATATACGTAGCGTGAGCTAAGGCTCAGCTGGTTATTCTTGCCTTTCCTGGTTGTCTAGGATTAGCTTGATTATCATGCTTACTGCTGCTTCAATTACATAAACACGGTATACGCATTATGTGACACATGTATATTTATCAAGTGGCTCCGGCCCAGCGTCACCAATCGCCCCAGAGCTAAGCTGGTTGCTGCTGCTGTGATGCACGAGCCATCGGTTCCACACCCGGCCACCACTCGCATGATCACCAAGTGGACCGGGCTGCCACGTGCGGAACGGAGGTCGGCGAAGACGCTGGGCGCGTGGGGTGTGTCAGAGGCGCCGGGCAGCGAGAAAAGTTCTGTGCGCCGTGTGACGTCACAGCTCCTCGCGCATGCGCAGCACGACTCTCCAGGAGCCACGCGAAACTGCTCAACTTCGGCCAGTGTAGCTCACGCTACAAAAATTCAAGGCCATTCCGCTGTGATTATTTGGATCACCAGCCAAGATATATAGTCATTATCGCCTAGTAATAACTGTAACAATTGCTGTGTTGTCGCTGTGATGCACACTGATCGGCATAGTAGCAACTCAAGACATAGTCTTGAATAATGTCAAAAATGTTTTCGAGGCACTTAAGTTTGCTTACTTGCTTTGATGGTGAACACCTGGCGATACATATTCACACCTTACAGCGCATTTCCATCCCTTTCGTCGCTTTCGCTTCTTTGTCATCATCATCATCAACAGCCTATCTACGCCCACTGAAGGGCAAAGGCCTCTCCCATTACTCTCCAATTACCTCGGTCCTGTGCCAACTGTGACCAATTTATCCCCGCAAACTTCTTGAACTCATCTGCCCATCTAACTTTCTGCCGCCCCCTGCAACGCTTGCCTTCTCTAGGGATCCACTCTGTTACCCTTAATGACCAGCGGTTATCTTGCCTTCGCATTACATGCCCTGCCCACGTCCATTTCTTTTTTTTCTTTTTTTTTAAGATGGATGACGCTAATTGCGTCATCCACCTTATTTTCTGTTAAACCGTGTAAGCGTCTCCTTTATCGCTTCATTTCTTTTAAAGCGAAACTTTCTATGCCCCACTGATGACGACGGTGCCCCAAAACGCACTGCAAGAAAGCGAACTTTCTCTGATGATGATGATGGTGGGTGAAGTCACAGGCGGTTGGAACGCTAAGCTTTCAATGTCTTCAAAGTCCAAACTCAAAGTCCGAAATACAAATCGTTACTGTCAAAACCTTGTAGGAAAGCCAACTCACACAATGGGTTTCCACAGAGGCGCATCAAGCGCTGCAAGAAAAAACGCTTCCCGTGGTCGGAATCAAACCTAGGTCCCTCGAATTATGAAGCCGACGTCTATCCTCTTGCAACATTTCCATACGGTCGAAGTAGTCAGAATTTTCGAGTTTGACTTTAAGTGAGGTTGCATGGAACAAAACTTCTCGTTTTAACCATCTTTCTCTTAAGAAAGTGGCTTTGAATTTCTTACGGCAAGCATTACGTAGGCAAAAAGATTATCACATGTCACAGCTCCCCTACAATCTGCGTTCTGCGTGGCTGATGTGCGCCGGTTCTATTTCCGTGTCATTACGGCCAGGCGTCACGAGGCACGCATCTTTCTATATTTTGTACGTTTCCAGTTCATAGTTTTGTTGAGAATTTTGTGAAGTGGGCCCATTGCCCCTCAAAGCTCCCGATTACTGTCCAATTCCCAAGTGTGTATGTGCCACGAAGAAAGGAACAACAACGACCCCAACTTTTGATGTACACCGCCAACGTTCGGAGATAGCACAGTCCTTTCTCTTACATTTTTTCAAGTCAACAATGTAATAAAAAGCCCCCACCATCCTTTGTTCGGCGGAAGCTGCAAAAACCGTCAGAGGATGTCAATTTTTGAAGTAATGGCAAGATTTCAGCATCAGGATTTTCCACTTTGTACACATCACGCAAATAAATCCATTTTCCCCTGAAATGTGCGCACACGGTTTCCGTAATGACATCCGCATAGCGCACCGCCATTCGCAAACGCTAAATGCTATACAATCTTAAACGCATAATCATATCAGGCGGTTCATCGTTTTCGTTATTTACACTGAGGAACCTGACTTCTTGGGGTGCCCCCGGATACTGCTTACTTAGGGTTCTTATCAGGACATCCCAAAAGAATGGCTTAGTGGCTATGGCATTGTGCTGCTGAGCCTGAGGACGTGCGTTCGATTGCCGGCCGCGGCAGCCGCTTTTCTCATGGAGGCAAAAAGCCAAAACGCCCGTGTGTTCGAAATTTATTCTCACGTTAAAGATCCCCAGGTGGTCAAAATTAATCCGGAGCCCTCCACTACAGTGCACCTCATCGCCTGTGTAGCGTCAGCGCGTTAAACATCACGATCAATCAATCGCATTCCAAAAGAAATTGGCATCCCAACACTCCGTGAACACATGTTCTGTAGTTTCTGGTTTCCGGCAGAAGACGCACAAGTTAGTTCAACCCACAAAAAGACCTCACTCTTCCATCCATGTTTTCACAGGAAGCGTGTTGGTGTGCAATTTAAAAAAGGTTTTGACAGAGGCTGGGATTACCATCGCTTTCACCTTGGACAAAACGTCCTGTCCTTGGCCTACAGAGTGCATTGCTCGGTATAGGGGTTAGAGCACTGCACGGGCCTGATTTTAAGGCCCGAACCCGGCCCGGGCCCGCTTTGTGAAGCCCGAGCCCGACCGGGGCCCGTGACACCGAACCCGGGCCCGGCCCGGGCCCGGGCATTCATAAGTGAGCCTAGCCCGGGCCCGGCCCGTTCATTTTTTTTTTTGAGCCTATGGAGGGCCCGCATATTTGTGACCAGGCCCGGTTTTAGACGCTGAAGAAAATTGGTTTATTATATTTGGTCCAGTGTCTTCGTAGGGGGAAATCAGACGGAGCATCTAGTCTGTGCAAGCACGTCCTGAATTGAAACGCAAAAAATAAGGGTTTAAAAGCGCACGTAGTTTAGCTTACGCCGTCTGCAGTTCACGCCACATCGGCGTAATAATAGGTCGTATTCTTACGCGAGAGGCACCATAACCTTTGATGACCACACTCTTGGCAACTTCACGTGGTTGTCTCGGTCACAAGTTGGTATTAATGAAATTTATTGCTCCCCATTTGAATCCATGAGTATGTGCGTGCGTTGAAATATTTTCCCTGGAGTGGTTGTTAAGCGGTGGCGCTTCTCTAGCACGCGAGTTTTATTTCCTGCCACGGCAGCCGCATTTAGATTGGTTCGACATCTAAAACACACGCACATAGACATAGGTGCATAGCTCCAGGGTGGCTTAATTAATTCCTTCCCCGCTAGGGCATTCCTTGTAACCGTATCTTTGATATGTTATACAGGAAAATATAAAATCTTGATGCAGTACATGGAATGTCAATAAAATTACAGTATAGTGACTATCAGCCCTAGCAAAACACGTTTTTAAAACAATGTGTACAACTAACATCAAGAAGAGCGTAAAAGTAAACTCAAAATATTCATTTTTATGCTCTTTTCTACACTTCACAACGGAACTATTAACGGCCGGGCCTATGAATTCAAGCCCGAGCCTGGCCCGGGCCCGTGGCGTCGAGGCCGAGCCCGGCCCCGGCCCGCGGCACTGAGCCCGGTCCCGGCCCGGGCACGCCGATAAATGACTTCGGGTGGCCCGGCCCGGGCCCGTGCAGTGCTCTAATAGAGGTACGAGAAAGAGAATTTCTTTCAAATCTATTTTCAGACCCTTCCTCTGAACATTCGAGAGATGCTCAAAAGAAAACCGCACAGGAAGGAATCTGAGTCAACCACTTCTCTCAAATATGCTTTAATTGTGGCCCATTCCTTATTGCAGGAGTAGACGATGAATTCGTTAAAGCACTCTAAAGTGCAGCTTGAAAAAATACTACTAAAGATAGGGTTTCTTGATTGCCTGAAGAACATAAAACGATTAAGAATTTTCCTCACGTATACATGCGATAGCCCGAGCCCCCGAAGCTTCACTCTTCCAAAAAGAGAACTTCGACTTCGAATATTCATAAGGCGTGCCGCATTGGAGGGCTCGGGATTAATTTGGACCACCTCGAGATCTTTATCATGCGCCGAAATCTCGAGTGCACGAGTGCACGGGCATTTTTGCGTTTCGTCTGCATCAGAAAAGCAGCGGCCGCGGTGGGGAATTGAACCCGCGACCTTGATTGATCGGTATACGTGCAACTGGAGACACGTCCTTGAGGAATATAATGTCAAATCGATGCGCATACACTGCTGCTTGGTAGGTTCGGCCGGATCGATGCGGCATCCCAAATCAAATGCCTCCAACCGAAACACGTAAACAACTCCGAGGCCTTTCAGTATTGATATATCGGCATTAAAATCACCGAACACAACACAGCTGCACGGGTAGTGCCATCGCCACTGACCAGTGTTCTGAGGACCACCCGACGGCACTTAGGATTCGTTAAAGGGCCAATCAAGACAAAACGCCCGTTTTGTACATTAAAAGACTGCGCTGTCTCTAAAACAACCCTGAAACAAATATTCTGGGTATTAACGACAAGGTAAAGACGCCAAAGGTTTGCTTAAATCATTTTAAATTTCCCGCGTTCCACTGCTCCAAACAGGGTGTCTCGATGCGAACGCTGCCGTACGGCGAAGACGCGCGTTAATCGAGGCACCCTACTTAAACGTTTATAGAACCGCGTTTCCCTACTTCACGTGCGTTGCAACCAGAACGTAGAACCTATCTAGTGGAACCCTGCGTAACTGTTGCCGGTTGATTTCTTAAAATGGCGCCAGAAGCTATCGTGGCGAGGGCGACAGCAGGCGACGGCGGAATGAATTCTTTTTCTGCAGTTGATGAAGTATTTAATTTCGCAAAAGTCAAGCATGTTGATTTATTTATAAAGGAACACTGCAAATATCACTTCTGTATTGACTTGTTGTCTCATATTTGCGTAATGTCATGTTCTTCTTCAACAGTGTTGACAAGTATGAACATTACACCGGACATAGACGGGTAGATTTAGCTGTGACTATATAAGACTATTGCGCAGGCATTGTTTTGCTTTGGCCGGGTGGCTGAATCGAGTCACAGACAGACAGACGGACAGACAGACATAAAGCTAAAGGGCTATTATATAAAATAAAAGCCCAACCCGTACCACATACGTATCACGGGTGACGCCAATTAAAAATAAACAAACTGGACCGAGGTCAACTACAGTTTTGAAGAGAATGAAATACCCACCGAAGTGGAAAATAAAAGGGAAAAATGCTACACAGCAACACCACAGCCAGGAGAGCGGGCCCGGGGAGACTCCCCTGATCTCCCCTGGGACGGTAGCAGGAAAGGTTGGGATGAGGGATGCGGATGGTGGTAATAAGGAATGGGTTATGGGAAACTGGGTGGGAACGGGGACAGCGAGGTTTTTGTTCTAATCCTTAGATGTCTGACTCCTAAAATAGGCCTGAAAACAGGATGGGCGTCAGACAGTTCCAATTGGAATTCAGCGGACCCCACTATAGGTTCCAACCATCTGAGCTCCGACTTCGAAGAACAGGGAGAACCTGCGACGGAGTGACAACACCTAATCTCTGGACCCCGTTCACAACCAGCCCCCGGCTAACACCCACCAGGTCCCCCGAGTACTCAAGAGACACCTGCCCAGCCTACATAGGTACTAATCCCCCTCGTCTCGACGGTTTCGGATACTGGTAAAGCTAACTGTCCGACAGACGGGGTAACTGTACCCTGTATGCATCCGTCGATCCCTATGTGCACCTGAATCACCTATCTCCATAGGAAAGCCTATGTGACTTATAGTGTTTCGGTGGACCTCTAATGTGCTCCTATGCCAACCACTCACCCACCAGGGAATCCTCCCCATACGGGCAGCAGTCATCAGGTGGAAGGAGTAATCCTTATAGAGTACGACCAGCCCTACTCCCGATACTGAGGACGAGAAGCTTCCCTAAGAAGTGAGCCAATCCCTCTTTCCTCGGTCCTAGCAAGTGCGCGTCTCTTAGACTGGTCGCTACTAAAGGCCAGAGACATTGGCCATCATGAGCACCTATCGAAGGCCCTAGATCCTGTTTTCCATGAACCTTCGTGTCGGCAGCGAGCAGTCGTGCCCCCGTGGGGTGACTGCGGCAGACCCTTAATAAGGGATCCTTTTTCACCGCTTTTATGCCAGAATCCCAGAATCCCAGAGCCAACCTCGGTAGCCACCCAGGCTGTCCGGGCCTGCCTCCGCGTCCAGCATCGGCTCTGGTGCAAGGAACTGGCCCATACAGTTCCAGGAAGTCGCTGCCACTCCCTTGGGGTTTTGCATCCCCGGGTGAGTCCTGGCTCTCACCCACCGCTGCCGTTAGCAACCGACCAAAGCTAGGTAGCTGAAACCCTGGACAGACAGACATACCGACATACAGACAGACCAAAATTTCTGGGTTTAAGTAGCCCAACAAAGACTATCGTCTTTAAAACAAACGCCGAAAGAAGACGCCAACACAGAACACGCAAGGCACACGGCGCCAAGGTCATTGCCCCGGCTACGGCTGCCAGAGTATTTATTTCTCTATGGCCAGAGCTCGAGAGCACAGCACTACCTGCGCCGGCCGCCGGCCAATCGGAAGCAGCCAGCGACAGCGGCCGGTGTCAGAGAAGCGTTCCCCTGAAGAACACCGAGAGAGTCCGAGGGTGGACCGTGACCGTGATGTACGGCGGTCGGGCGACCGGACCCGTGCCGTACCCCAAGAGATCCTCTACAACCGCAGCATCTACGTCTTCTCCCCCGCAAGGAAGTCGTCTCGCCGTGCGTCACTGAAAGACAGCGACGCCCCAAGACAGCTGCGTTGGCCCAATTTGCAACGGGAGCTGGGAGTGCGCTCGAACACTACGGCCACGTCATCACCTAGACCTTGCAACACTGCAACATCACGGCTCTGCTTCTCGGACGTGTGGGACAACCGCGTTCCGACATCGAACACTTACTGTTACTTTTCCAATTCCCTGGCTTTGACTCTCGCGGTTGTTCCAACTCTGGACCGTTCGGTGTATTACTTTGTTGCAATTCCCCCTTGCTTATTATTTACCCGTTGTTGAGAGAGAGAAACTCTTTATTAAAGAGGAAAAGGCAGAGAGGTTTGCCGACATCAGTTTGCCGGCATGCTACTCTGCCGGGAAAAGAGGAGAGAGAAGAAGGTAGTATGCGTAGTGAAGAAAAGGAGAGTAGTAGTAAAGAAAAAAATAAAATACGGTTGTTCTTCAGGGCATTTAGTTCAATTTTTCTTGAAATGAAGGGACGAATACAATTTCGTTGACACACCAATGTCCTGGAGAAATTCGAATAGCGCGGATAGCGTTTTGCGCTGAGCAGAGGGAGAGGCCCATAGTCCAAGTACCAATCTCAGTGTCAATGGTCCATGGTGGAGGCAATCAATTTTATGTTGTAAACGGCACCTTCAGTCCGCATAGGCAGAGCACTCTAGTAATATATGTTCAACAGTTTCAAGAAAACCACAATTATCGCAATATGGGCTTGATATCTGGCCGAGGCGATGTAGATTGTAATTTGTTAGGGCTGCATTTAGACAAACCCTATAGAACAACCTCTCCAAGTGGCGGGGTAGACGTTCTGGCACCTTCATTCTGATATATGGATCTATGGAATGTAAAAACCGTGATGATACTGGGGCAAGGAGGACCATAAACGGTTCCTTTCCGACAGAGATAGTGCATTTGTCATTGTGGCGGCATCAAGCTTCGTGAAGAAACTTATTCTTTTTCTCAAAGGTTCCAAACTATACACTCTAAGCTGGGTAACCCTTAATAGAGATATACATTTTCGAATTTTTGTAACCTATAATTTATAAGGTACAAATGTAACCTATATCTTCGTAACCCTTATATACGTATACACGTAAGGGTTACTCAGTTATCGGTTACTTTGCCGCTTTCAGCATGTATACCTTTATATAAGTTACATCTACCGCCGTCCAAGGTCACACACCTGGAAGGTGTCATGTTGCGCGCCAGGCGCGCTTTCGCCGGCGCCGCTGCGGCGACGCCCCAAAGGCGCCTTTCCCGCGTGGTAAACAAATATCGCGTTAGTGGAAGACGATTTGTGCGACCATGCTGTCCCTTGCGCCGTCTAAACTTTTGCGTCGGGTGTCTTTTCTTCGTCCCTTGAACAAACTGCCGGCCACACTGCTGCGGCTAAAAGAGAGGTTACTTTTATAATTCCTAAAATTGCGGTACTAAAAAGCTGGAAAATGTTGTCTTAATATATATGCATTGCATTACCTGTTCGATAATCGTTACCAAGGTTGTCACCCAAAAATCTTTGTGAGTATTGGCATATAAACAGGCATAACTAAATTTAATGTTCGCATCAGCTTTGTGCCGTTTAAGAAACCAGAATCAAACATGCATGATAGGTCTTTTAATAAATTGCGGGTATGAATTTTAGCTTTAGTTAAACAACATTAGGCTTTAGTGAAACCAAGCTTTAGTGGAAACATGCACTTGATAGCATACTTCAAAAGGACGCCAAAGTTATAACATAGCCTTAAGCCCAAAATTCTTGTCTGACAACTTAGACCATGATTATCAAAAGAGAATTGCAGTACATGAACACATATTTGCGCATTTAACAGGAGCACATTTTAAAAAGTTTGGCATCAGTAGTTTTGAACATTCACATTTATTATTATGAAACACCTGTGGGCTATTTATTAAAAAGCAAAGCTGCGAACCACCGTAATGTAATTATCGTTCCTTAATGAATATTAGACGAGTGCGGATTCCTGGGCGAACTGGTGTTTCCTATATTGCTTTAGACTTCCAGGTAAAACTCGGTTTATTCATATATCCTTATTTAACCTATTTAATAAATGTTACGTGAACAGCTTCACAAACATGGCCAAATATACAGATTCTTTACCTCAATATTCGATGTATGCAAAGTATTTCAAATTGTTTGGTACTGCAATTGAACAATTTCAGACGAATTCGAGTTTGAGCTACATATATAAGATGGTTCTCAGAGGTGCACTTTCCCAGTACAGCGTTATTGTCATGGTTCCCCACAGAAAAAACACAGAATGTGGGAAAGTAGAAAGAACATTTATTACAAATTCGCTGTTTATACAAAGCAGTGTTTATGGCTATGTTCCCTGCATTCTCTGTTTCACTGAGAGTCTAATATTACACTGGAATTCACTTGTCTTTACGAATCCATCTTTACACTTCCCTCTTAGGTACCTCTTTACAGTTCAACCTGAGTTGTGATTCCCACGCCAAGTTATGCTTTTTTATGCAGCACTAACAACTTTCTAGGCCAATTGCAATCTGTCTTTTGGACAAACTTTAAATGGGATCTATAATTTCCTGCATGAAAAAAGGCGCTTGGAAACATTCAGAGATAAGCTTCGCAATTTACGTAGTACACAAGCAGGCACAAAATCAGGGCACGCTGAAGATTTCCCCGAGGTCATCTGAATGACTTGTTCCCTGCTGCCGCAGATGGAGGTATATATGTGAGGGGCCGTCACTTGGATTTCCCCACCTTGAAGAGCCATCTACAGAAAATTTCAGAAAAAGAACAAAATCCAGTGTACCATAAGCCCCTCAACCAAATCACAGGCATGTGAAGTACGAAAACTATATTGCACGAAAATGAAGACGGAGACCAGAGAATGAAATGAAAGGCCACACCAGAGAAGGAGTGATTTAGAGCCTTTCAAATAATTTCACATCATTTCAGTAATCGTTACACAGAGTAATTTGGCCTCATTGTTCACAACAACGCAAAGCCACTATAGTCATATCGCCAACCTTCCCGAATTTTAATCGTGCCGTGTTCCTGTTTATCTCGCGAAATGTTTCTGCATGCTCACCCAGAACAGGCAGAAACTTTGGGCTACGAGATAAACTGACATACGTTTGCAAAAGAGAAAGCAAAAACATTTCCGTACCTTCATGTGGAATCACTACTACACGCAACAGAGCGAACGTCGCCCTAAACCCAGGAGACTGCCGCTCGGGAGTCGCTCAGTACTGTCGTGCATTCCGGGATCGAGAGGGCCAGCGCGATGGCCAACGCCTGCTCCGCCGACCTGGCCCGCACGCTGCCGATGTGTGTGCGATGTGTGTGCGGTGTGCGGGGCCGCGAGGGCCACCCTAGCCCACATGATGTGGAACTGCGACGTGAACCCTGACTCATCCGAGGCGCTCCCGCCTCACCTCGCCCGTGCGGTGGGCGAAAGAGATCTGGAGTCACAACGGGCCGCCGCGCAGTTTGCGCTGAGGGCGGTCCAACGCCAGCAAGCGCGGGTAGTTGCCCCCTCCTAAGAGGGGGATAGCTCCTGCAGCCGAAAAGCAGGCAAATAAAGATGTTACACCCCCCCCCCTAAACCCAGGAAACGTGCTTTCACGATGCTGACGCCGTCTGCGTCACATTTTTCGCTGTACTTAACATCTGCCTCCGCCCCCCCCCCCCCCCTTGTACTGGCAGTTTCATTTTGAACGAGGATCCCACGTGGAAGCCGAAACGTTTTTCACTTCACTAAGGTGTTCTTCTACCGGTGGTTTCTTCCTCGGCTATTCGTAAAAAGGAATCGACAACTTACATTTTTTCTTCGTTGAAATGTGTTGTGGGATAGGATACATCTAGAATTTGCACCGATCTTCAAGTGGCATTCCCGGGAGGTCTGTACCTGTAATGAATCAAAGGGTTACTTGAGTTAAAATTTAATAGGCTTTAGAGCTGGGCAGTTGGCATACATTCATAATGAAAGAAGACCCCAAACTTGACAAGACGAAGAAAAGAACACAGCACAAGCCCTCACTAACAACTGGAGCTTTCTTAAAGAGCTCTTTTCGAAAAAGAGCTCTTGTTGGCTCTGCAAAAACTGAAAAACTACAAAGCTCCATGCTGGGGAAATCGTTATGTGAATTCATAAAGTTCATGTAGTAACGAACTGATAGAAAGAGTCATTAAACATGAGGCGAAATAAGATACGAAATATAACATCATAACACTTGAAGTAAGGCCTCGCATTTTTACAAGTGAATCATACTTTTGTCTGCGCAGGCCTGGGTGCCATCTTTACAAAGAATATTTGAATGAATGAGTTTTAGTTATTGCATTTTCATACCGTTGTTTCCACGGAAATCAGACTGCATTTCAAGATGTCTCATGTGCAGGGGAGTTCTGGTTGTCAGCTCAAGGAACACTGCCTGCAAGAAAAACAATAGTGCTCATAAGTCATAGCATAGGTAGCCAGATGCAACCACACTTTTCCAACAGCCAGGAACCGATGAGGGTGCAGCACCCATTTTTACACCTACACTTGTCTCTGTGTAATTCGTCACAATTTCTGTATCATCAAAAAACAACAACAATCAAGCAGCCTGCATGCTGGCTCATACATACTACCATTCTGTAAATCGCTTTACTGCACTACACTAGTATAACGCGAGACAACCATTTGCCCTGCAATACCACGCGAATATATAAACGACTGATTTGTGCGAATGGGAATAATAAACCCACTTAACATGGTGACAATGCCCCGCTACCTCAAAATGACTAACACCAAATTTACCCACTCAAGGAAAAGAACGACAAAAATGAAGAATGTTGTAGATATAAAAACTTTTTATTGTGCGGTAAGGCAAACTTTCACAAATAAAGAGGCTTGCGCTGGACAGAAGTGAGTTTCGAAATTTCGGGCAGCATTTAGTGGACTACTTTTCTGCAGCACACACCTTGTGTTTATCTGGATGTATTACTACAAGACCAATAAACTAGACACCATTCCGAATACATGCAGCGAGAAAAATGAATATTTCCCGATGGCTGAAACAAAATGATAATACCCAGAGAATAGCGCGATAATATAAGACTTTATTGGGAAAAAAGTGCGCCCGATGCAGCCAACAGCGTAAACAAAACGCTCAACACATGACGAAGGCGCGCAGAGCAGAAAGCAGGCCACGAGCGCCGTTATCTGTTATAATGTACGGGCTTTCAGGATCGTCCGCTCTAATCTGACGCAGCGAACGCAAGCCCGTGATTTCATTCAATTGCCGTCGCGGGCAACAGAAAACGTCCAGCGAAGCAACCAGTTGGGTAACGAAAATCCCTCTCGAATGCTGCAATTTCAAATTGAAAAGCCCCCAGCGAAAAGATACATCCAATGAAAACACGGAAACCGTTACGGGAGTATACTCACCGAGTTCGCTTTCACTGGCGCCGGGGCATCGGTCCAACATGCGAACTTGACGCTGGTCGTAGAAGAACGGGCCGTGTAGCGCTGCCAGTCACAAATGGGCTCGCCGCAGCCTCCGCGACTCACGCCGACAAATAAGTCTTGCAACAGCCATCCTCGCTTCATCGTAGGGGTATCACAGCGGTAAAAAGGCTCGAGTGGCGCGAAAACGCGGCCACCGGACCTGCGGGCGCCGCCATTTCTCTATATCCCGTCATGCAATAGAGAAATCAACGGCCGCCTTGAGAGAAGGCGCGACGAGCATCTCTTATAGGTTACAGGGCGTTTTATAGGTTACAACGTAAAGGTTACATGACAGATTTTGTTGATGTAACCTATAAATCATTAATGTAACTTATAAACCGCTTTTAACTTCCCGCTTGTAACCCTTAGAATGGACTGGGATGAAGAAAACATCAAAATGGATTCATTGTAACCTTTATTTTATAGGTTACATCCCTTTAGAAGTTACATTATGGGTTACCAGGATTAGAGTGTACGTGTGCTACGGTCCAGTAATAACCAAGTGCAACCTGTACCGGAAGCACTTTGACGTGTGCAGACAGTGCGCAACGGTAGGACACCGTCGCGACGTGTGCCCGACGACCAACGCGAAAGTGTGCTTCGCCTGTGGAACGACTAACCTGCCACATTCTATACAGACGCCGCTTCATATCCCGGGCGAAGAGCTATGACCGGTGTGGTTTCTACAACGGAAGACCTCATTACATGCGCATCAATTCCCACCATCCACTCTGTGCACGCGGAGGAAGCGGCCATCTCCCTAGCGATTGCACAAACTTCGGCAGATATAATAATCACAGACAGCAAAAAAGCCTGTCGAACCTTCTCCAGCGGTTGCATATCACGACCTGCCCGAACAATTCTTCTCCAGCATCCTCCTCGACATGCTGTAAGGATTATTTGGGCTCCAGCCCACTCCGCCGTGTCTGGCAACGAAGCTGCACATCAGCGTGCCCGCGAATTGACCCACCGGGCAAGCCAGGAGTTCGGCGAGCAGTGGCAGGTGTCCCCTCTCTTGTCGTTCCACGAAATCACTCAGCATTAACGTCTGGAACGAATGCTATATCCTCCTTTGCAGAAAAGGCTTACCAAAGAACAAGAGCGCCACCTCCGAGGCATTCAAACAAACACATTTCCCCACCCCAATAGAGCCCACATTCTGACCCCCACCATGTACTTCTCGCAATGCCGCTTCTTTGAGGCTCCGGGCACCCTCTACCTTATCATGCGGTACTGTGATAAGAACCCCCACCTACCCCCTTCTTTCCCCTCAACTGAGCACTGGGAGAGATCAGTGTCCAGCTCGGACCCTGACTACCAGCTTTGGCTGGTGCAGCGAGCCCAAGAAGCCGGACGGACTCAAGGGGTCCTGGATTGAGGACTCTTCCCCAGGGCTGACAACTTTAGATTCACGTTTATTCCTCCTTCTCTTCCCCCTCCTCCTCCCAAGGAAGACCACGATTGTACGCTGAAATGCAGGCTGTGTGGGGGACCGCACAAGACAAGAGACAAAACGTGTAAGAACAAGTACAAGGCACTGTACGTCGTTTTGAGGAGACAGTGGGAGCGCAAGATGGCGGAGGAGCAGCTGCAGGTGCGGGCGCAAGTCGGGTCGGGTGATTTTCCGTCGCTGACGTCATCGGGGAAGGACGCCGCAGCTAGCCGGCGTGCCTCGCGCACCCCATCGAAGCGCTGGAACAGCGACAGCAGACCGCGCAGCGCAAGCAGAAGGCGGTCGTAGTCACGAGACAAGGTGAGCTGGGCCAACATTGCCAAGAATAAAAGCAAGAAGATCGAGGGCAACGAAAACAAGAAGAAGGAAGACGAGGCCACGAGAGCCATCAGGGAAGCGAACAAAGCGCTTAGGCGCGAGAACGCCGAGCTGAAAGCAACCGTAAACAAGATGTCGAAGGAGATCGAGGACACCAAGAAGATGTTAGCGACCTGTACCACCGCCGGTACCGAAACGACCCAAACGGCACCCTGTGGGGCCGGCATGGGGACCGGAGGCGGCACGCCAGCGACCCCCTAGACGAAGGGACCGGCAGCCAAGAAGCACGCGATCGAGAGCTTACGAGGGAGTACGGTGAGCGAGCGGATCAACATAATCGAGGATCGTTTGAATACAATCGAGGCACGCTTTGGCAGTTTCGAGGCACGCATCGATGCGAGCCTCACCAAGCTGGAAGAATTCATCAAGACAACGATCTCGATAATGGAGGCCGAGAACGTAAACAGGCTCACATTCATCGAACAAACACTACGACCGACGGTGACTCACCCGACGTTTGCGTCAGTGATGGCGCAGCACCCCTATAAACCAGAGACGACGCAGCAATAAGCAATGATACAATCATGACTGTCCCAGCAACAGTAGAGGGACTGACCGTGTGGCAGTGGAATTTCCGCGAGCTCGGAGGGAGATGGCAGTGATTCAGCAGAACATTGCCAGTCAACCAGGAAACCAGACATCATAATGCTACAGGAGACGCTCCTCGACGCTCCATCGCTCCCCGGGTACAGAGATAACAAGGCCATCCTGGGACTGGACCTGCAGAGCGCCTTCGATAATGTGAAGCACTCCGCGATCCTGGCCCAGGTATCGAGACTCGGCATGGGCGAATGGTCATACAATTACATACGAGAATTCCTGACCTATCGGACCGCCGAGCTTCGCGCCGGAGATCTGCAACTGCAAGAGAAGAGGCTTGGCAGCTTGGGGACTCCGCAGTTCTGAATCATCTCGCGGCTGCTATTCAACCTGGTGATGATCGGGGTGGCCGAATGGTTACAGAAGATCTAGGGCATCCGGTGCACCATCTACGCCGACGATACAGTCAAACGCCGCTACACCGAACGCTTTTACTACGAAATGGCCTGTACAACGAAGCATGCCATATGGCCTGGCCAAATTCCGGTGTTTCCTATGTATTGTGAACGCCACTACAGCGAATACCACTACAGCGAATTTGCCTGTTTAACGAAGAAAATCATGCGTTCCCAATCGCTGAATTGTTGTTTGATAACGAATACTGCTAGCCGCACACGTGGTAACGCGCAGCAGCGAACCGAATCCGAGCAACCGGGCTGCTCGGTATAGGCTCGGGGCTGCGTCGCAGCGGCCAGCTGCTGCCGCCGATAGCACTCGCTGATGCAAACGGCCAGACCAAGGTCACCCCGGGCTATCTTTTAAAGAACTATAAAAATAAAAAATGCCGATAATGCCGCTGCACTGCGGCTGAGGGATGTAGCCAGCGGGAGGAGGGAGTTCGACCCCCCCCCCCGCCTTTCCCCCTCCTTCCGAAATATTTTCCCAGCAGCGCGCGTAAGCGAGGGCTAGTGTTTCCTCCCACAAAACTCCTCCCCGGGAAGCCCACATGTTTCCTTTTACGCAGCCAGAGAGAGGACGGTTCACCTAATTGCGCCTTTGGCGCTCGGGGCGAAGAACACAATCACTGAGGGGGCGCAAACGCCTGCACAGAATGGCGGCGTATCCCGACTGCGGTTACTCGCTCTTTTTAAGGCGTTGGCCTGTAGCTGAACCAGTTGTACCTTCGGCCTTTGTTCTGTCGACAGACGCCGAGTAGACAAAATAGGAGCGCGGAAGACATCGACAAACAATTTCCATGTCGCCTCGGAACTTCCAGGCTGGGTGGCCTTCCTTTTCTTCTGCTCCCTCCACTGTTTTCCTACCGGCGGAAAAGCAGTCTGGACCGAGTTTCGTCGTCGCAGCAGGGTCTACAGTGTAATAAATAAAATGAGAAATGGCACAAAACAGGCATGGTACGTCGGCGCGGTCCCAAGTCCTGACTGGCTGTTCTGCTGTTCCCGGAGCACTTGCACTTTTTAGCGAGAAGAAAGAAGGAAAAGGGCGATCGGTGTGCAAATTTGGGATGAAACGTGTACATTTGAGAATTTTTTTTAGAATGACAGGGTGGTTGCGAGAAGGAAGGGACAAAGGGCAACAATGATTTGGAGGAGAGTTTTCGGGCTAGTCTTGGGGAGGCGGCAGCAGAAAAACGGCGTAAGAAGAGTCAGCTAAGTGTGCGCATGCGCGCACTGCCTAACTGCGGAGAGAAGCGAGTCTGCTGCTAATCTGGTCTGTAGCGTGGTTGTTCGATTGTGCCGTGTTCGTGTTGCAACGTCTTGGAATCACGATTAGTGCAGGTGAAGTTGCAGGGACTAAAAAGCGACAACAATTCCGCCTCGATGAGAAGATGAAGATCACCAGTGCCATGCAGAGCGGCTGGAAAAAAAAGGACGTAGCCGAGGAGTACGGTATCAGCGCATCGACCTTGTCGACGTTCCTTAAGGACAAATAAAAGATACAGGAGCAAGTGGCACACCATAAAACGGACCCGTCAAGGAAGCGGATCTGTGCAGCCACATTTCAGGATGATGACGCCGCCGTCTACACGTGGTTTGCCGATGTACGTGCAAGGAAGATTCCTGTCAGCTTGCCGGTGCTGTGTCAGAAGGCCAAACAGTTTGCTCTCGCCCTCGGCGTAGATGAAGCGTACTTCAAAGCGACGAGTGGCTGGCTGACAATCTTTAAACAACGAGATGGCATTGTTTTCAAGACTGTGGCTGGCGAAGAGGCCGACGCACCGCACGATCTCGCCGACAATTGGCGTGAGTCCGAACTGCTGAGAGTGCTGCAGGAGTACAGGCCGGAAGACACATTTAATGCCGACGAAACTGCTCTTTTTTATGAATTGCTACCTCAGAAGACCCTCTGCGAGAAAACAGATCGCTGCAAAGGGGGAAACAAGTCCAAGCAACGTCTGATTGTGCTGCTCTGCTGCAGTGGAGCAGGGACTGAAAAGCTGAAGCCGCTAGTGATTGGGAGGTCGGCAAAGCCACGATGCTTTAAGGGCGTGCGTAGCCTGCCAGCAGATTAAGTTGCGAGCAAAAAGGCCTAAATGACGGCGGACTTTTTCCAAACCTGGCTTTTGCAACTGGAGAAAACAATGCGCCTTCAGAATCCCAAGATTGCTCTTCTCATCGACAACTGCGCCGCACACAACAAGATCCCGGTGCTAAATCACGTGGAAGTGATTTTTCTGCCGCCGAATTGCACGTCGGTGCTGCAGCCATTGGACCAAGGGATCATACGGTTCGTTAAAGGCCGCTACCGCATGATGATGCTGCAGCGAATTCTGCTCAACCTCCAACACAACATTAAAGGCTAATTCTTATTATTTGCTTACTTTCTTCCACTAACTACGGTAAAATGCATTCGCATTTTTCAGTTATTGCAAACTACAGCAGCCTGCCCGATGAAATTGAAGCTCTATTATCTTTATCATAATTTAAAAGGCTTCTGAAAAAGTTTGTTCTGGAGTGCTGAATGGTACATAACAGGCATAGTGAAATTTTTTTGTGTATTTTTGAGTATTATTTGTTGCACTTTTGCGTATTGTTTTTTCTCGCTGAATTTATGTTTGTAGTGCTGCACTTCTTTTCCTTTTTGCTTCATCGTGTTTTCTCATACTGTGTGAATGTAATTATGCCTGCTTTTGTTTCTTGTGGCATAGGGTGTTTAGAAATTTCCCCTAGACGCGCGGTTTAGCGTTTTCTATCTCGTGAAAATTCCTTAGTGTTCTTTTGAATATTACTATAGTTTTACATGTATAATATTGCGCTTCCTGTTATTCTATTTGTCATTTTTTTTCTCAACTTTCGAGTCTGCCCTAAATATACTACCTATTTTGTATTGCTATATTGCCAATATTTTTTATAATTTACATTACTACTCTGCAATGCATATAGCTCTATAATATGCCACTGTATATTATGATTCTAGAGGCTTCCACTCTGTTTTATTCTTCTATGTAATATTTCACCGAGGATCTTGATGCAGTCTGGACTATGGGACCCTCGTCTGTATAATTTTGCTTTGTAACCTTCATCTTCTTGTAAGATGGAATAAACTTCTGCTTCTTATATATGCTTATCTGCTTTATAGGGTGTCAATTTATTGCGCGATGCATATAGCGAAGTGACGTGTATAACGAACAATTACCACGGTCCCGCACGCTTCGTTATACAAGCGTTTGACTGTATTGCGCTGTGTGTCCCAGGAGGCAGCAACGTTCACATTGAGGGCAAACTGCCGGAAGCCGTCAATGCGATCGATGGACGAGCTCAACGGTTCCGGCCTGATATGCTCACCGAGAAAGTCAGAGCTGCTGGTGCTACCACCGAAAAGGGCGAAACGAGGCACGTACAAGCCAAGAGAGTACGAGAAGATCAAGGTCGTGACGAGGAGCGGCCAAGTTATCCCCGAGGTCGGTAAGATCCGGGTCCTGGGCACACACTAAACTTTTTTACACCCTTTTAGCCAAAAAGGGCGTAGCATAGGTGGAAAAAGGGTGTTGGGAGGCCTTTACACCCTTTTTCTTGAGTCTCAACACACTTTTTCTAGCTCTACGCCCTTTTCGTTTGAAAATAAGGGTGTTGATCAACTTCAACACCCTTGGTTTTTCTTAGGGTGTTGAAAGGGTGTGGAAAAGGTGTTCAGCTGTTCATTGAATAAGGCCATGTTCAGATGCATAATAGCACTGTAAAGAAGAAGACATCCCCTAATATACTGCTCTACTTGCAAAAAAATTTCCAAACGCAAAAAAAAAATAATTGCTCTTATGCAATGATCCCTCGTTTCCTTATTGGGTGCACCTCATGCCCCAAGTTTAGCTTTGGCACGTGAAACACCAATTTGAACCTTCAAAATTAAGAAGACTGTAGTCGTGTGTCGAAAAGGATGTTTACGAACTGCAACACGCTTGGCTTTCTGTAGGTTGTTGAAACGGTGTGAAATAGGTGTTCAGTTGCAAAAAAAGAACAGCGGAGCTGGGGGTCGACCTAGTTTCTTCCGGTGTTGCTAGGTATTGTTATGTTTGCTAAGGTTTACAATGTTCTTGCTAAGCCAGGATGACCGCTCAGGGATGAGGCCAAATTTAACCGGATTTTACAAGGCTGTTCCAGTGTGCCCGCCTTCCCCTCCCTCTCCCCATTTCCAGGAGATCCAAGAGGGAAACAAGGTAGGTCGGCCCCCAGCGTTGCTGTTTCTCCAGCCTTGCACCACTATTGCAAGCTGCCCGCATTTTTTTACCTTTTAGAATCCAAAAAAGACTACTACCTTTGAAATGGTACAGTAAGAGGTGCGGATACGCATACGCCCCTTGTGCTCACACTCTAACAAGCTCGAAAGCCGACTTCACTGTCATAATACCCTATCTGCGATGGTGCACCCTTTACAGGCGCCCCAGTTTTTTCTTTGTATTTTTTTGCTAATGCTGCCGAAACTACCTCCTGAAGCTTCAAGAGCTTCACTGGCAATAAATTATGCCAATTCATATTGCTGTAAACATCGTGAGGCACAACCCCCCCCCGCCCGCTTGTAGAGATTGTTCAGTCCACCCGTGTAAACAGGTACAAAATGCCTCCAAAATTGGAGGTCTCTCCACCTTTTTTCTTCGTTGGCGGTCTTTTCTTACACCCTTTTTTTCTTTACGCCCTGTTTCTTAGTTTCGAACACCCTAATTTGTAGCTTTACACCCTTCTGGGAAAAAGGGTGTTGAAATAATGAACACCCTTTTTGAAGGGTGTTGAGGTGGCAGGGAAGATTTGTATGGTATTTAATAAAATTCTTTAAGTTACGGATCAGAAAAACTACCGCGTAATTAAAAAGTTTTTGCAAATCCACGTGTTGATTTATATATTCTCGTAGTAAAATCCATACTTCCAAAATTAGCGCTAAAATATCAGTTTTTTGCGACAAGCCCACTGACTCCATCTGGGGGCTTTCCTCTGCTGGGTATAAAAGCAAGAACAGCACATGTATTGCTAAGTAAGTATGCACTCCCTGTACCGCTTGCATCCCGTGTTCCAACTGTACCTTGTACGTATTGGCTGTTTGTGTTGAATGCTGCGCGCTCCGCCGTTTGACATTGCCTCTGCGCATGCCATCACCTCAAAAAAAAGGTGTGAGACACAACACCCTTTTTTAGGGTGTTGAGCATCCTCAACACCCTTTCTTAAAGGTGTTGAGCTCAACACCCTTTTTTCATTCATACACCCTTTTTTTGCCAAAACACCTTTTAAGGGTGTTAGCCATGGGACAAGATTTTTACACCCTTTTCGGCCCAAAAGGGTGTAAAAAAGTTTAGTGTGCATGATGGTCGAGAAGCAGCGGAGAAACGGCGAAACCGTCGCGTGACTGAACGCCAAGGTGGCCAACGCAATGCGACTCATGAAGAGGGTCACCAACTGCAAGGCAGGGATAAAGGAGGAGAGTCTTATCAGACTCGTTCTATACTTTGTGATGAGTCACATCGCGTACGTCGCAGCATACCACAACTGTCTGCAGAGCGTGCGCAACAAGATTAATGGCATGATACGACGTGCTTATAGGCCCGTCGTACGACCAAGTACGACCGAGCTCCTGAGCCTGGGCATGCAGAACACTCTCAAGGAGATCGCAGAACCACAACCGACCGCCCAGCGGGAGCGACCATCTGCGACCTAGGCAGGCAGGACAATACTGCGAAATTTGGGTTTCGAGGTGACCGCGCGGAACGCAAACAGCAGAGTCCCCATCCCCGACGAGACCCGATGCCGGATCAGGGGGTAACCTGTACTATAGTGAACTAGTTCACTATACCTCTACCAAGGAACGTCAATCCGCAGTACAACAGGCGAAAAGGAGCGGCGAGGGCCAAGGCCCTCATCGATGTACACGCAAGTGACGGCCACGCGAGGTAGGTAGACGCGGCTGAATATCAAGGAGAACGTGAAGCGTTCGCGGCGGTCGTCGTCGAGGCATCGATCGGTGCTACGAGGGCGGCGGCGACCGTTCCAATAAAGGAGGCGTCCGAAGCGGAGGAGGCGGCCATCGCCCTGGCCATTGCCGACGCCGGGTGTCAGATCGTGCTGAGTGACTGGAGGAATGCAGTGCGAAATTTCACCAGGGGCCGAGTATGTAAGGAAGCCGAGCGCGTGCTGCAGATGGCGAGGTTACAACAGGGAAACAGGAGCACACGTATCAAGCGGTTTCCGGCGCACGCAGGTGAAGACGCGTCGGCAATGAACGACAACCACAACGAGACGGCCCACGCGACGGCGCGAGCGCTAACCAACCGCGCCGCCGCAACCGACCGTCCGGAGGGGTGTGTTGTGAACGACCGCATGACAGACTATAACGAGGTCACAAAGCTCCACCGCCTGGCTCGAATGACCCTCCCGCCCCGTCACCCTGGGCTGAGCCGTGCAGAGGCAGTGTTGTTACGACAGCTGCAGACGAGCTCGCCACCCACCCCGGTCCTGATGGACCCCATATATCCAGAAGCCTAACCACCGACACGTGCAAGGTATTCCCGCGGGGGAGGGCGGACTTCGTGCACGTGTTGTGGGACTGTATCAAATTTCCAGAGCGAGCGTTAGCAAGAGGAAGACTGCCGGTGAGGCTAGAAGCAGCGAGGGGGGGCTACGACCAAGAAGAACAATCATGGGCCGTCCAGCAGGTCCTGGAAGCTATCGAAAGGCAGAAGCCGAGCGAAAACGACGGGGAGCCGCCTTCACGGGCGACGAACAGTCGGAGTAGCAGAAGCCGACGGCGACTAGAGGACCTCGAGAGGATGACGTAGAGGCCCGCGTCGTGGCGCTCTAGGGAGTCGATCTGCAGGCTATCAATAAAGTTGCCCCCAACCGTCGCTCTTTTTCTCATTTTACTCGTTTGCCATGATGCGGCTATGGCCTGGAAGCCATTGGGAGGTAACGCGATCTCCAGCGACGTATGCGAGATGGTGCAAATGCTTTACGTCGCGCTGGATATGTTCGTGAAAGCTGAAACAGCTCGTACGTTGTAAACTTTGATGTGCTATCTATCTATCAATGCATTTGCGAGTGAATGGCATGGCGACGCTTTTTTTCTGGGGAAAGATGGAGCCCTTTAGGCCCTAGGTATGCAGATATTTTTGCATGCGCCGTCTGAAGTTTGTTTTGCGTTACCCTCCAGGATTTTGATGCACTCCAAATACAGATGTTGTCCGCATAGAGAGTGATCTTGACACCACTGGGGAGAACACGCTTTAGGTGGATGAGCGTGAGATTTAAAGTAAACGCCTTATTACAGCTGCTTGAGGTACTCCTCTTTTTATTTCGTGATATGATGTTGGGCCTTCTGCCGTCGCATAAAGAGTTTTCGTCCTTCAAGGTAATTTGAAATAGATGCGTATAATCTTCCGCCTAGTCCAAGTGCAATAAGGGATCCTAGTATGGCATCGTGATAAACTGAGTCGAATGCTGATTTAACGTCTAGAAACAGTGCAACAGGTACCTGTCCAGAATCTAGTTCTTCTTCTACAGACGATGCAAGCGCAATGATGTTGTAAGAGCTGATTTGCTTTGCCGAAATCCATTCATTTAAGGTGGATAAAGTATTTTGGTTTCCATGTACCAAGTGACCCTCTTAAAAATCATCTTTTACATTAATTTCCCAACGCAACTGAGCAAGGCTATCGCTCGAAAGGAGTTGTAGCCTTGCGGTGGTTTTCCAGGTTTTAAGACAGCGGTGATTTTCGTCAGTTTCCAATCAGAGGAGACGATGCCATACAGCTATGCTTTATTATAAAATTCTAGAAGACATAGACGAGAGTGCTGAGATAGATGGGAGATTTCTCCGTAGTTAGTTTCGTCATAACCAGGAGAGGAGCATTTCCTGACGTCGGAAATTGCTGAGTTGAGTTCCTCCAATGTAAACGGAAGGTCCAAGGCGGGTGAAGCAGCTGGCGGAGGAACGATATCCTTGAACTGTGAGCACATCTGCGTCGACGAGGTTGCCAACAGGAGCTTGCAGCTGCTTCCATCTTGGAAATGGCTTCGTGCAACGATAGCGCACTGAATGGGTGTAGCTGCGAGATATAGTTGGGCATGCCTTTTACAACACGCCAAATGTGCGACGAAGGTTTGCGAATAACTAAATTTGCGCAAAAGTCTTGCCATCGCTGCCTTCGTAACTTTTTCAAATGGCGTCTCAAATGTCTCTGTGCCTTGCGGGCTTGTTGCAGGTCTTCTAAAGTTCGGATGCGTCGCGCCTTCCGCTACGCGCGCCTGCGAATGGCTCGTAATCTGTCGTATTCCTCATCCGCCTTGATGCTCAAACGCCTTTGCATCACACACGACGATTACTTAAAACTGCGAGCTATGGTTGTAATGAGGTCATAATCTGTAGTTGCAGCAGTAATCAGCTGATCTACACTGTCTTCATAAGCATCCCAGTTGGTGCTCTTCATTTTAATTTCCAGTCGGGGCGCATCTTTGCCGAGGTAAGATAGTAGAATCGGGTAGTGATCGCTGCCCCTAGTTTCGATGTCTGTGCACCATGAAAACCTTTGAGCGTTGCGGCTTGAGACAAATGAAACGTCAATGGAGTTGCTGCGTGCCGTGTTTTCCGTATATGGGATGCTTTCATTGTTAAGTGGCTCTATAGAGTGTTTCATCATTAGCTCGGATAGTTTCATTCCGCAGGAACTTGTAAATGCGCTGCCCCAGATCTCATGGTGCGCATGAACGTCGCCGCAGATATGTTAAGGCGGGGCCGTGCTACCTATTATACTTTGCAGCCTAGGCATCAAAACCGTTGCCTGGCTCTATGTATGAAGCGATAAATGGGAAATATTGGGTGCCGATCATGGTTTTGGGACATACGTATTCTTCAGTTTCATGAGTAGGCACGGCGACTCTCGCTACAGGCACATTTTTGCGGAAGGCAGCAAAAAGTCGACTTACGCTGTTAGAGTGTTGCGAGTGTAGTAGATGGTAGTTTGTTAAATCTAAAGTAATCTTCAACCCGAGATTCGCATATTACAATAAAAGGGAATGGATATGTACGTACGAGTTGCCGAAAGTCGGCGAGTTTTGATCGTAGTCCACGTGCGTTCCATTAAAAAACTGCAAATGTCTTGAGATTTCCGTTGATAAATGGTTTCAGGGTGCAGGTTCCCGACGAAGTCATTTTCTTTGGTCTGCGGAGCCACGGCACGAAGTCGAAGAAGAGGCAGCCACAAGATGTTCCCGGGTCAAAACAGCTTCTACTTACGGAATAGGTTCGTAGGCTTTCTCATTGTGCTTAGTTTGATGTGGGTTTCGGGTATCATAAACTAGTCTTGTTTCCAAAGTTAATTCTTCTATTCATTATTTTCCGTACCTTACACAGGGCGGGTTTCTTTTTTTTTTTAGCTAAAGCTTCTTCGCGAACCGGGGAATAGGCGGTGACTGCGAGGCACGCGCTGACGAACGCTCGCAATTTTTTTGGTATTTTTTTCCTACAACGGTGAACTTACGGATATCAAAAATTGCCACAGCTTGCACTAGTGGTGCAAGGCGGAGCTGGGGGTCGACCCAGCTTCTTCCGGTTTTGCAAAGTTTTGCTAAATTTTGCTAGGCTTTGCTAAGCTTCGTTAGGTTTTGAGATGTTCTTGCTAGGCTAGGCTAACTGGTGAGTGTTGAGGCCAAGTATGGCCGGATTTGACAACGGCGTTCCGGTCGGTGCCGCACACTGACAGCGAATCCCAGGGGGCAAGAAGCTAGGTCTCCCTTCCCCCTCCCCTTCGCTGCTGTTTAGAAGCGGTGGCTTCGGCGCGATGCTCCTGGTTGGATCATAAGTTCTCGAGCAGCGACACGACGGCGTTGGCGCTGCCATCCCGCGTCACCAGTACAGATCTCCCGAAAGCCCAAGTTCGTTTAAACTGAGTATAAGAAGTACGGAAATGTATGCTTAAACGAGCCACAGACTGCACCACGCGTCATGTGCCCCAATGCGATATGGTTTGTCAATGCGCCCCGCTTGGGGTACCATTGACAGCCGAAACCGGCCTCAAGAAGCTGAAAATCATCCTAAATAAAATATTAACGGGTAAAATGAACCTGAAACGGGAAAACAACCTCAATTTACAAAAAATAATAATGCACATACGCTTACCACAGCAAGCCTTTGCTCAGCTAGCAACGGAACACTTGGAACTGGCATAAAAGGCACAGGACCACCCTAGTTAAAAACAAAATACATTCTGAGCTAAAGCCGACCTAACCACACATAAAATTCACTAATCTACAAAATTATTAAGTTAGGTAGCCTAAACCGACATAAAAAGGACCAAACCACTGAAAAGTGGCAAAGTGCAAAACAAGAGCTGGAACTGACCTAAAGGGAGCAACGCCGCCGAAAATTTTGTTTGTAAGGCATAATTGTATCATATGTAGATTGCACGAATGATAAAATGAAACGAGTTTCGAATTAAATCGACAATTACAAAGAAAAGGAACGGCTCCTGTGTAATTTTAACGAGGTTCATGCGATTGATAGACACAAACTGAACCCTTATACCACGATGCCCTTTTTTATTGCATGGGAGAATGTGCTGAAATATAATGAGAGTATAGTGACTGTATATAGTCAATCAGACAAGAGAATACACAAGTTAGAGGGACCTAATGGTAAATATTAATAGGGAAAACCAACCTAGAACCACGACCGGCTTTATAGATAACCATTGTCGCCGGGTTTATAGCCGGCGACAGCGGGAGCCAGCCTTCCAAAAAACCTGCCGTGTCGGGACGGCGCACTCCGCCAAGTGGGTCTGTTTATTCCCCAAACTCGCCAGCTTCCCTTCGCTCCCAGTGGGGCCTGCCATTGCTCGCATATAAAATAGCGGTCGCACCAACTAATGCCGATTGTACCGGTCATTACCTATAATACCGGCTACCAAAGACAATTCCCGGTTAAGACTAAACCTTTTTTTGAGCTGTGCAAAGGTCTGCGTGCACGTGTAAACCACACTGCTTTCATATCTGCCAGGGCAACTAGCATTCCTTATTTTCTAGCATTTTCGTTCAGTTAGGCATACAGAAACTCTGTCGACTTTCGCTTTACGTCGAGGAGCTTTCTTATTACGTGAAGCTCGTCCATGCATGTGCAAAAGTGCAGAGGGAAGGGTCGAATTTGTATAAAGCAGCTCCAATAGGGCCATTCCGTGCCTGGAAGCGCAGTCATTCTTGCGGAAAAACGTAATGTTTTTACACCGAATGGAGCACCAATGGACGACAACCGCTTCATCTGCTGCGGCATTTTCGCCACAACTGGAGCGCCACGCTTGTAGGAGCTCTGTCGGGGTGGTTTATAAGCCGAACATAAGGCAAAGTTGGGTATGGCAGCCACACCCGGTCAATGGTTGCGGTGAGAACAGCAGTTATCTTCGGGATATATTTTTGAGCCGCTGCCTTCGCACCGAAGGGAACAGAACCTGGTGAAAGCAATTGTCTTTACCGTGGGCCTGCCGGGCTTACACAGCATGCGCGCAACCAATACCATCGCGTACGTACCTTATGTTCACTGAAACTACGAAGCAAAAATGCTGCGGGATCTTTGAGCATATTCTTTCACAAAAGCGTTTCTCTTGCCTGGGTCTGTCGTAAAGCCAAGCTCCAGCCCATGTCGAACATCGGATATACGGCATGGGACTCACTGGACCTACGTTTTATAGAATCACTATTCAGCTTGCTGCTACACTGCCTCCACAGAAGTTTAAGCTCAACCAAGACAGCGGGGGAAATTTTGCATGCACGCTCATTTGTTCTTTTTTTATATTCGTGCTATGCGCCGCAAGCCAATTTTAATTGACCGCTCGCCGAGTGTTCATCCGAGGTATTCCTTTTTCTTTTGATGCACTACTTGAAACAGTGCGCGTAAAGTACTTCTTCGTGTTCATTTTTTCTGATCAATGCTATAAAAAAATGCACTAAATATTTTTTGTGTGTGTTTCATTCTTTCGGATGCACATGCTATAAAACTCGAGGAACGCCATGGAACGCGTTAGCGAAGGGTTAGCAACTGTCAGCAGTTTTTCGCGGACGATATCAGGGTGGGTGCGCATTCGGTGGACGCTGGCCGGGTGCGTGCTTTCCCCATCCTATCCAAGTAACAATGATTGAGCACACCGTCCAGCCCACGGGAGGTGTGGTATCCCCCAATGGGAATCGTCAAAGACTGAGCGCAACGAACCGAGAAAAAAAACGAACGACGATGGCACACGGAGCAAATGCGTATACAGCGGAGAAATGGGGATTAAATGCTGTGCCAGCCGGTGCAGTGCCGTCGGAAAGAACTAAAAAAAACCAAAGACGCAGTAACAAATTCGGCACGCGGAATCGGCGCGCATGGGCAGGTCGGTATCTATAAAACCGGTCATGCCGCAAACTAGCAGAACAAACACCGTTGAGAAGAAAAATCACAAAAAACAATCATTCACATATGCGTACCAAAGCTAGCCTTCGCTTAGCTAGAGGGACAATTGAAACCGACATAAAGGAGACAGAACCACCCAAATTTAAAAAAAAATCCGAACCAAAACCCATTTAACCACGAATAAAATCACGTTATTGCCCAAAAATATTTTAGAAACTAGCCAAAAACCGATATAAAATAACGAAACTACTGAAACGTGCAAAACAAGAGTTGGAATTCACCTTACGAAAAAAAAACTACCCGAAATTTTGTTTAAAATGCACAAATGTGACTCATATGGACAACACGCGTGGTATAAAAACATGTTTTAAGTAAAACAACGATTAAAAGATCGGCACCTGTGGGATTTGAACCTGGTTCATTCGATTCCTACCCAGAAGCGAAACTTCTACACCACGAGCTTCAGCCAACCGATGTTCGTTTAAACAGAATATAATAAGAACGTAAATCTTTGTGTTCGAACTCGCCCCTAGATGGCGCCGCGCGTCATGGGCCCCTTGGGGTATGGAATCTGAATGCGCGACCGGGACTGTCACTTTAGCTTGGGGGGGGGGGGGGGGGGGGGAGATAACAAAGACGACAGTGGCCCATCATAGCGCCGTGCACCATGTCGCACGAAAAGGATGAAGCTGTATTCGGTGGATTGCCTGGCCCAGGCCGACTTATGGCGGCCCTGTAAATACATCGTTAACATCTTTCAATGTGTTACCTAAAGCAGCACGAAGAAGGCAGTTATCATTGCCGTTGGGCGAGTTCTAAATGAATGAGCAGTTTTTAACGCGACAGATTGGGAAACATTTTTTCAGTGTGAAGAATGTGATGTAAATGACATGATGGTGAGATAATTAATTCATCACGTCCTCTATTGTGAAATCACAGTTTGTGAATTTGTTAGGCAAGAAGTTTTAGCACGATATAGTAATCAAGGCAGATCAAACCTAGGCTTCCTGGCGGTTATTCTTGCTGTAACACTCTAGAAAGAAATAATAAAACACCGTTATTGTGAATCACTTCAAGCAGATAAATTTGTTCATCCCGCCTTGGGTGCCACGTTGATTAGGCATATTCGAATTAGGAGCACGGTGATCTTTTAAACGGTAGGAGTTGTACGGAAGATGGCTCGTTAAAGAAGTTTTGACGTAGGTTCACTGCAATTCTTCTGGCATTGTTAATAACGCATTCTAACGAGGGGCTCGAGAAAAGTTAGAAGTAAGATGGACACTTTGATGAATGTAGAAAGCAAAAAAAAGCCTAAGCATAGGATGACATATGTAGTAGGAACATTTAGCAACATAATGCTAGGAACAGGCATAACATTACATTTACGATTTCGGCGCTCGTTAAAGATCCACAGATCGTCAAAATTAATCCTGAGCCCTCCACTACGGCGCGCCGCATCGCCTGCGTTGCGTCGGCGCGTTAAACCCTAAAATCAATCAATCAACACTACATTGACCAGCGTTTTTTTTTATTGGAACGGTGTTACGTCAGCTACATGAAGCAGAAAGATCTGGTTAGAGTGTTCGGCCATCTTTTTCGCTGTGAAATAACTCAAAGCAAATTCAGTCATCCGCGAAAACGCGGGAGACAGAAATTAAAATGGTTAAAGTTCGAGCAAATAGATGAGAAGTAAGCGGGAGTCAGCATTCTTTTTCGCTGTGAAATAACTGAAAGCAAATTCAGTCATCCGCGAAAACGCGGGAGACAGAAATTAAAATGGTTAAAGTTTGAGCAAATAGATGATAAGTAAGCGGGAGTCAGCATTACTCAGTGTGAAATTGTGGCCTATAGATGAAACAGACTGGGTGCGGTTAGATCAAAATATTTCATCTGAGGACACACGGCTTAAGCATGATTTCGCCAGTTTATGAAGTAGCACTTTTTTTTTTACTTCACCGGATGCCCTTGGAAAATCTATAAAAATACAGTCAGTGCGTAATGGGTGATCTGGAATACAATGGAGCTAATGAGTAAGTACGGAAATAAGAGTATTACTAGAAAACATTTTTTGTCTACGTGCTGCAGTTACGTTAAAATTAGTTTCAGTGTAGGGATGTTCTTTAGTTATGTGTTATTATGGCACGACAGCGGTTTATAAGCAGTCCCGCTGTTGAAACGTCCAGTTTAGCAGCCTATATAACATTCGGTATCATAGATTTAGGAACAGCGCCGTTAGCAATGTCCGAAAAGAGGGAGAGAGGCAGCCATCTTAATCCTGTTTTTTCGAGAGGAACGGCCGTGGGTTCAATGCCCAGAGTGGCACGTCCGCAGGATCATTTTCTTCCTACTTTTGAGTAGGGATCACCGGTAGACGCGTCTGCCTCGTCAGAACTGCCAGCAGCATATACTTTCCCGGCGGGAATCACGTTTTTCGCGGTTAAAGTAGACCATCAAAACAATTTTTTATCCTCGGTTGTTCCACTACATACCCATAAGGTATTTTCCCGAGGTTCTCTACCGCTCACACGTCCCCCGAAAATCGGGCGTCATTCGCTGCCTGGAGGACTGACCTCCATTTATATCAATAACATGGCACGTGTCCAAGCCCGGGAACCTGCCGCGGAGATGTAGAACTGGCCTGGGGTCGTCTCTCCCAACACAGTATGAGCAGTGACTGCGAAACAGGACGAACGCCACCACGCTGTCCGCATTGGCAGTGGAAATGGCACGTGTCCAGAAAAGATGACCTATAAAAAAAGCTATAAATGGACGTCGGAGGTGACGGATCCTGCCTTGGGATTAGATGAGGTACAGCTCGCAAGTTGATTTTAAAATGCTATATTATAAGTGCTGGCTATGAAATGGCCTAGAACGCATGACATCGCCAGCTTTGAATGCGCGGCGGCTTTGTTGTCACAAAATATATGGGCAATGGACGATGGATGAACAGTCAGTGAACTCATCACCGCCCGCGTACAGAAGTCGCACAATGCTTGGATCATTCGTGAGATCCTTCGGCTAAAGCTGCAATTCGCCGCGTCTCTGCGTCCCGGTTCATCAAGTTTATGTATTGTATTACCGCGTGTTGTGCCTCTGCCCCTTAGAAGGCAGAGGAGAAAACAAAAGAAATAGCTACAAGGAAACTTCCAGAGTGGTGCTATGTTTATAGCGTTTGAGTCTCACCAACGCGACAAACGTGTCAGTGTCAATGACACTGTTTCACTTCTTTAACCCAAGTCGTCAAAACGTGAAGACCCCACACAGCCTAGACTAAAGCTGAATACCGACCTTCAGCTAGTGCCCAGTGTCTACTCCCTTCCTAGTATAACCAAACCTTGGTTTCGTAAAAGCTCCACCGCCGTCGGATGGACCTTGTATTTTAGTCAAACAAGAAATTGTAGCTGGCTTACAAAGCAAGATAAAAATGTATCATGAAAACGGACCGCTGAAAAATAACTCAGAAATGAGTAAAACCTATTTTAAATAAAACACCAGGGATATGACCTCTTGAAATTGGCACTTGCGGCTAGGAAGATTTTACTGGCATGTGGATGTTGAACTTTAATATGGTTCAGAAGAAACCACCGCTCAAGAGCGCCGAACGAGACGCTCGAGGAATTCATAAAGGGGCATTCCTTTGTTTATGCGATTCCGCTGCCTCTAAATATAATAACTACTCTGCTGGCGGAATTCTTTCGGCCGTCGCTTTCATCAAGCGAGAAGCATATCAGTTCATTGATTTCAATTTCAGTCGTTTTACATTCTTTTATTCCAACGCCGTTGAAGTGACGAGACACTTGAAAACTTCTACGGCCCTTTCAAACAACAAGTGTTGACCGTGCCGCAAGGAATGACGCAAGCTGAAGGACGCCCGAAGACTGCAGAAGCAAATAAAACAAAGCACGCCATAAAAAGCAGCGAGCGGTAGAAACGTGGGCTCAACCGACACTTAAAATTACCATTCAGGCGCTTTTCTTATTGCATAATTGAATTTTTGGGGTGCCTTTCTTCTTACGTTTTTTTTTTCTAAATTAGTCCTTTCCTTCCCTTATCGCTTTGCTCCTTGGTGATTTCTCCTACACTCCCTGTCCGCCCTTCTTGATATCCTTTAATTTTTTTCCCCTTCTTCCTATTAGCTTTCGGGGTCTGCTTGCTTTTCTTTCCCACTCATCTTTTCTCGAACCCCTCGATGCGCCTCCCTTTTTTTTTTTCAAAATGACTCTCTTGTTAAGGTTACGGTGTACATAAGAACGCTTTATAATTCCAAATTTTTTTTTACTTCATGACAGGCATGTAGAGGGTCGAAACTACGTCTGCCGCTGCTGGCAACATTTTCCAAGTCAGCTAATTAGGATGCCCTGGCATAAAAATGGAACGTTGATCCGTTCACCCGCTAAACCTATAAACCGTTAAACAGTTTTATGAAGGTGAGCAGAACTTTTATGAAATTGTCGTATTATAAGCCTGGGAGAAGGACCCAATGTTCAGAATGGGTGAGTTTGATGCAGCTGCAAGTAGACATTATGCTCCTCTTTTAACCTCTGCTAGGGACTTTAGTGACATGGAAAAGTCCCTGCCCATGCAGAGAACCGTATTTCTTTCTTGCACTTCAGAAACTGGTGCTTGGATGGGAAAAAGTGCGTGCATAATGGACGGTTGCTTTTCGTTGCATGTATAGTCATCTTGAATTTGCTATGCATTCTCTTAGCGAAATTTTTTTTGTAAAGAAATGGCTAGAAGATATTTGGTTTTTTCGGTTTATCTATTTTTGTTGCTAAAAAGTGTTGTGTATAAGTTTAGCCGCCGCAAAATTTTTCAGCGACATTTTCTTGAAGCCGCTTTTGTACTCAAAAACAACACGCACGGATTTAAGACTTCTTCTGTTAGGCATCGCACAAATCTTTAACTCGTGTTTTCCGGGATTCGCTCATTTACCCTCCGCAAGAGAAATGATCTATTGTGGCTGTCCGGCATCACCCCGTAAGGGGTCAAGCCTACGTCGTATTACAAGAGAAGCCATATTCAGCATAGGAGGCACGAGCGTCTACATGTTAATTGAGCTCTCTGCACCTGCGACCGTAATTGCAGTTTCGTCAAACGAAGTGTTTTACTATATAGCTATGGATCATCATGTACCTCCTTTACAAAACTTTCAGTTTAAAACCGCGGTACATATGATTTTTAGGCTTCTATCAACTAAGAGATTACCATTGCACACTCACAACCTAGCCTATTATAAAATGCACTAGAAAGCGACATACCAACGCGTAGAAGTTTATTCAGATAATTAATACTGTCTTATAATAGCTATAAGGCTGAAAAATCACGGTTGTCTAGCTAATTCCCACACATTTTTCTCGGCGTGTCATAAGCGCTTCATTTCGCCCGTAAGTGAGAATTAGGGTGTAAGATTTCCGGTAGCGGAATGGTGGCCCATTTTCGTTGAAGGAAACACCAAACACCGCATAGGTTGATTTAGATTTGGCTCAGTTATTTGAATTTACTAGATTCACCTTTGTAGGGCCATTGAGCCGCGGCGGAGTTGCTGAAGTGTGCCCATATCGCATTGCGAAGGCCCTGGTCTCGGAGCCCAGACCGACCGAAATTTGCCTAATTTTGTTTTTCAGAATACATTGCTTCACTTTCGTTTACAGGGGCTTGCCTGATAAATTTAGCTTCAATACGCGCTTTCTCTGACACGTTATTATGCTGTTTCCGCCATCGGCTGTTTTGTACGCGATAGCTTTGTCACGAAGCGGATGATCAACCAACTGAGTCCTCTAATTGTTTTGCAATGAAGACGAACTGTCAGCGCAACGTTTTAAAATCAGTCTGAAAGAAAGTTCACAGGATCACTATTCTCTGATGCACTTGTAATATTCCCGGCATTTGTCCAGTGGCCGGAGATAGAGGTACCTTGAATTTTCTACTCCATCTTAAATTGACCGAGGTGAGCGAGGTTTCTTTGGTCGTCTGAGCGTTTTACAGGCCAGATTTCAGTTGTCAAACAAATGCACGTAAGCAGTGTCTGTAATTCCATGCTGCGTTTACAATAAAATTCCAAGCTGTAAGTTAACTCTAGAAAAACAATTGGCTGAATCACAAACACTTTCGAGGAGCAGTTACAAGAACCCTGGGAGTTACAAATGCTTAATACGTCAGAATCGTTTAGAATGTTTTGCATTTATGAACTTCGGGATTCCTCGCCAAACAAAGGTACGGTGTGGTACACTTCTTCAAGCAGTGAAAACTTCTGGCTGCTTCGTTCGAGTGAGACACATTGTAATGGAACTTATTTATGCTTTGCTTGATCTGCCCCGAAAACAAGCTTGAATGGAACAAAAAATATTTCTATTGACTAAGCGTGAACAGTGTCCCAGAATATCTATCCTTATGTATCTGACTACATTTCGAGGCAAACCTGACTTTAAACAGTACTGACTATAGGCCTATCCAGAATGTCTGGTCACTTGAGGAAAGAAATGTTTGCGGCGTGTAAGTACTGTCTGAGCAGTTTTTCTTTTATATTTAATAGAGGGAAGAATCAAAAGGTGATCTTTTTCTCGAGAAATTGAGTTTATATGTCCCGTTTTTTTTTTTTTCGGCAAGCATTTGGCCCATTTTAGTGACTTCGCCTTTGACTGAGTTCTCGCAAGGAAGCAAAGTAACGGATAACTTATCGTAAGCACGTACGCGTTGTAAAAATTACGGCATCGCAAACATGCAGTCTAGGTAATAATTGTGAACTTAGTTACGATTACAACCAGGAAATTTAGCTTCAGTGAACCGCCTCACCACCACTGTACTGCTGTTCGGTAGTTGATGGAGCGGACATCAAGGGCTCGGGGTGTTTTCTTAGATGCGAAGCCCCATAGCGGCTCGGCCAGTTGGCGTCTTGTGTCATCGTCGTAACCATCGTCTCATGTAGTCACTGTACTAAAACACCGGGACACCCGTTTACGCCTCGCGCTAGGACATAACACGTAATAAAAAAACACCGAGACACTCGTTGACGCCTCGCACTGGAACTCTTCGTAAGACACTCGTTTACGCTTCGCGCTAGAGAACTTCGTGCTTCAAAAACCCGAGACTTTTACAGCAAAGCTGTACAGCTCTATCCCCAATGGTTTCATCTCCGTTGGCGAAAACGCCAAGGCGCGAAGAATACACCTATACACTGCATGCTTTGCCCCTCCCCAATTTCCACGTTAGTGGAGATGGCCCGAGATTTTTTTTCTTTTCTACAAAGCATAACGAATCAACTCAGGCGGTAAAAAAGCTACCCGAGGCAAATTTCGCTTCATAGAGGAGGTAACTGTTGCCTAATTTTAACAGCAGAATACAGTCACAAAACGACATTCAACAAAATCGATTGTTTTGTACCATTTTCCAGGCCTCACTCCCCACCTTGCATGGCGATCGAAATTTAAACATTTAAAGCAGTGTTTGTTTTCTTCGGTTCTTTTATATACTGGCGATGCTTGAGCAGGAGTTCACTTTGGCAGTGATGCTGCAGGTCGTTTGCAAGCAGATCTGCACCTGAACTAATCGCTGAGTAGACTGTATGAATAAATGTTTTATTTTCAGTGTCGGACAACTGTTCTGTGCGAAGCTCCCAATTACATCAGACCCCCAACCTTATCCAGAAGCTTAGTCAACTGCAAAGTGTCTAACATTTGTCATTCAGTAGCGCAAGAGTACGCTGGTTAATGTGGCATACCACCCGCCGCGGTGGCTCAGTGGCTAAGGCGTTGCGCTGCTGAGCACGAGGTCGCGGGTTCGATTCCCGGCCGCGGCGGCCGCTTTTCTGATGGAGGCGAAAAGCAAAAACGCCCGTGTGTTCGAGATTTCGGCGCACGATAAAGATCCCCAGGTGGTCAAAAGTACCTGTATGCCTGTATCCCTCCCACATAGTGCGAGGAGATCTGAACTTGTAGCTGTCGGCGGGCAGATAAAGTATACTCTCTACTTTCCCACAAAATCTAGTTTCATTACAAGGGGGGTGACCTGGCAGTGACGGCACGTTAGGGAAGCGCCGACGGGCTGTCGCACAACTTTGAAATTTCCCAGATTTTACAAACCAAAGCCATACTTCACACGAACTGGACGGGCAGAGACGGCCTGAACGGTCGTACTTCGATTCTCCTACGATTACCTGAGCCCAACCAGGTGAGCATGAGTAGCCGCTCATCTTTTTGCAGTTTCAATGGATGAGAATACACATACACCCCCGAGCCCTTACATACTTATGTCAGAGCATTAGTTGGCAATTAAGTAAAAGAGAGCCGGCGTCTCATTGTCCCGCGTCTGTAGCGGTTCCTAAATTCCCGTGGGCTGCGGCGGGTTCCATAGCGCGTGCGTATTAAAAACCACGAAGGCAACGAGGGCGCCCATTGTCTCCCAACGCAGTAATGCGATGCACTAACGTACCCATTGGCTGCGGCCCATCATGCGGCGGCCAATGCAACCTAAACAAAAGAAGCTCGGCGTTCAATCGTTCACTCAGCGGCGTTGGAATGCGCCTGACTGGTGTTATGCTTACCGTTGTCATGACGTCGAACGTCGTCGACCGCTACCGCAGATTAACGTACAATGAGTTTGAGTTTGCTGGGCATGTCGTCATCTTCACGTTGAGGCTGCAAAATGTTAAGCGTAAATATACTATACTAATAAGCGCGGTTGTCAAATGGCCTTAGTGCCACTAGATAAGGCTACAGAGTATCGGCACTGTTTTCTCCTATTGTTCCGTGCTACCGCCATGATTATTGGGCAGTTCGGATCACGTGAGTTTTGTTTACACTGGGAGGATTCATGTGCACCGCTGTTTTGTTGTTTATGCGTTTCCTGTCGGTCAACTGTGATAGTGTCAGCTTGTCCTCCCTGCTCTGCGGCTGCGCGCGAATGACGTCGTTCCGAACGCGAACAAAGATAGCGCCCTTCGCAGCATTTCATCGGCAGAAGTGTGTCCAAAGATGGCGGGTTGCTGCGTCTTCGGCAGTGTTGTTTACAAATGACCTCGTCAAAGTTAGCCGTGAGGCTGCAGAAGCGTCAATGTGGCAACACTGACAAACGCCAAAATTGCCGCCGTTGATCACTTGCGTGCCGCAGTAACGGTACTCTGTATCTTATCTAGTGACACAAGCCTTAGTCGTATAAATTGAAGGAAAAAAATGCAAACGAAAAAGGGTGGTGATGAACATGACAGGGCGCGTAAATACTGCACGCAAATTGCCGAGCTTCAACTATGCCTCTGCCTCACCCAACACTGCACCAGTTACCAGCAAGGCAAGGGGTTCTGGGCGGTGCGTGGCTGCGTCTACAGGACAGGATTGTCGGCTCGAAAATCGGACAGTAACACTATTGCATTCACAAGTGATACTAAGAATTTAAGTGTAAGGTGTGTTATTACCCTTCTGTAAGGTGTGTTATTTGGTTCCTTGGCTGGGTTAAACCATTTTTCAATGTTTCTAGTTATGCCGATACGTCTATTCCTTCTCTATTTGTTACTTCGGGTGCTTGTGCGCCATGTGTCTTCTGCCGTGCCACATAAATTGTATATCTGCATCACCATGTTCCCACCTGCATGGTCCTCCGTGACCGCAGTATACTGTAAATAAAAAATAATGAAAAAATAAATAAATAAAGTACTCGGGGTTGGTTGTGCAGGACTTCATAGTAACCGGGGCGCCTCCAGTATTACATTGTCGAGGGATGAAATATGAGCAGAGCGACATTAACTTTGGCAATTGGTTTATCTACAAACCCTCATGCTTACGTAAATCCAGTAGGATGCTTTTGCTTATCGGCCGAATTAGCGCCCCAAAACAAATTCACTGGCACTAAAATACAACTGTTATAGACAGGAATTGAACCGCTTTCAATGAAGTTTGCTGGATTTAATGCAAAAGACGAAGTTGTTCTACTCCGGCAAATATGCATGTAGACCTATGCTACTACTCGTTTCAAAATTAAATAGGAAAATGGAGGAGAATCGGCATCTCGAAAGATAAGAAGCCTAGAGTGGCCGGAAGGAAGTTATTAGTACAGCTGCAAGTAATCATTTTCGTTGTTTGAAATAATCCAGTCCGATTGATATTGCATGTACATATTTACGCGTGCTGTTTATTCACTTAACGACATCCATGTACCAAGCGCATGATGATGTATAGGTACGTTAAGGCAGCGAACCGAGGCGGATGGACTGGAGTACAGCAGTACTATCTTGATCACAGTTGGGGTGAACGCGGGAGCGCGTGTCATTCCGTGCGCGGGAGCCGCCTGTCGGCGTTCCGGATAACTTCGCACGCGCATCACATAGCCTCGTTGCAAACGAAGTGCGCATGCGTGCGAACTTACCCGGAACGCCGACAGGCGGCTCTCGCGCACGGAATGACACGCGCTCCTGTCTTCACCCTAACTGTGATTAAGATAGTACACTTTGCGAAGTTTTATTCATATTTCAACGGCTCTTTGTTGGGTTGAAGCTTACACCCTTATATTATTGCTACGCTAATTTCAGTTGCTGTCTGCACTTGTCGTCTAGTCTTTCTTGTCCATTTTTCCTGGCCTCGCACTTAACCATTTCAATATGACCTAAAAGCTAGCCCAAGTGTAAAACATGGTGTTAAGTTTTATTTCTAGTTCATCCGGATGTTTTTGTTTTACCCTCCTAATATTGGTACACCATTCGCAGCGTGGTTCTTTTTCCTTGTTCTTGTTCCTTGTCGCGCTATTAACTATTTCGGTGAACTATAGTAGGTCGGTGAACGACGTACTTTTATGTTCGCTGACGTGGGGCACGTGACTGCGACTTCAGAGGTGTGCTCGTGTACATGATGCGTAACAGCCTCTAGTTTCTTTTCTTGCGAAGTTAACAGTCAGTCGGCTGCAGCGGCTCCTGGCATGTTCTCCCGCCAATCATAAAAAATTGTGTTGGCTTTAGATACAGCTCGCTAAAAATGGAGTTCGTGCTCTTGAACGTCCGGCAATCCTACATTACCGTTGAAAACTTCCAGCGAACAGTTTAAATATCGGCTTCATTCATCATTCACAACAGAACTTCTCGTTTGCACGTACCAATCGGTGTGCTGCGTTTACTCAGATCTTCCGTTTTATGCTTCAGTGAGTTTAATAATACGGCGTCGGGGGTAGATAAAACCAAGTAAACCTTCTCATGAGTCGATAGGGCACTGCTGCCCTGGAAAACAAAATAAGAGCAAGAGAAGTGTTTTCTTCTTTGCTTGTTAATTTTTTTATACACTCTCATCACTGTGAGGGGGGGGGGGGGAAGGGGGGGTGGTTCGACAAGAAAACCTGCTCGTGAACCGCCTGGGGATGTTGGAGTTTGGGGCAAAAGACTTAATAAGCATACAGAAAAAGCGGCAACCAAATTTAATGACCGACGTGAACTGAACGCAGGAGGAAATTGCCATGGAGATAAACGAGGGCAACAAAATAGGATCCTCCTGTTCCACCGGACAAGGCGCAGCTCGGACGCACCCGCTCTTGCGTGACAACCGAAGGTATTGCGCAGGCCAAGATGGACGACCTGGTCGCAAACAAAATCTTGGCGCCAAACACGCAAGCTGTATATTCTTGTTCGGCGCGCTCCTTTCCTCCCTTCGGCGAGGGCTCAATATCCTCGCGTGTCTGGGAAGCAAAAATGAATTAAGAAAAAGGGGACGTCTTTCCTTGTGTAAAGTTCCTTTCTTCGGATTGCGCAGCTCTCGGAGAGTCATCGTTGTTTGTAGGCCGGGATAGGACGGAGCCGGCCTGAACACGAAGGCCTTCTCGTGAGACTAGAATATTAGGCGATATTACACCTAGGGTGCATTTTTTTTTATTTTACACTCACTGAGCCTAGCTACGACACGTAGATAGCGTTTCCGTGTCAAAAATTCACGACAGGCTCTTTTCGGCACGTTGGCGTGCTTCTGGTTCAAAAACGCCAATGAAGCCCCGCCTTAAATACTATACAACCGAGACATTTGAGAGAATCGGACCACGCTTACAATTACTGGCGAACAGCACTCCGGCTACTATGTTATATTTCGTTTTTGAAATTTGGCTCATCAGTACTTAATAAGTCCACAGACGAGCACATCCATAGCAAAACCATTTATTCGAGCACGGAGTCATTTTCAATACCTGAAAAATCACTTTCAAATGCGTGTAGGACGTTAAAAAAAGGGCGCAGCTTGCAATAGTGGTACAACGCTTGAAGAAACAGCGGAGCGGAGGGTCTACCTAGCTTCTTCCCGTTTTGCTAAGTTCTAAGCCAATTAGCAATGCTAATTGATAAGCCAATTTGCAGAGTATATTTACCCTGCAAACTGGCTTTTCTTCCAAAAACAAATTGGCTTCTAGCCCCATTCATTTATTTTATATTGGCTTTAAACCTGCCATATCAGGTTTAAAGCCAATACGGAGCGGGTATTTTTCCCCACGTTATTTTTGTTTTTTCGTGGGGGGGGGGGAGAGGGTGTTAGGGGGGGAACACGGAATTTTTAAAAGGTTTAAAACGCTTTGCTAGGCTTTGCTCAGTTTTGTTAGGCTTTGCGGTGCTCTTGCTAGGGTAGTCTAAGCGTCGATGAGTGACGCCAAATTCACACGGAATTTACAAGGTCGTTCCGCTCGGTCTCCCCGCAGTGGCAGCGGATCCCAGGGGAGCAGAAGCTATATAGACAAGCTACGTGCAGCACTGTGAAGGCTACATTGTTGTGAACAGTCCGCCCACTGAAGGCGCCTAACTCACCGTGAAGGAAGCAACAAAAGTCACTGGGGCCTTGCGCTTTCACCTGCCTAGAAGAGAGAATGAAATGTCCTTTTAAGGCCGCCTTCACGGTGAGCTAGGCTTCTCAGTGGGCGGATTGTTGACAACAATGTAGCCGCCCCAGGGCTGCACGTGGCTTATGGAATGAACTATAGGTTGACCCCCACGTCCGCTGTGTCTACGGTGTTGCACCACTACAGTGCAAGCTGCGCTTCGCCGGCGATTGCGCCTGTACTCCACATCACGATCGCGGTGCTCGTGATCCTCCCCTCTTTGATGCCGTTTAGACGTGGCGGCTTCGGCGCGGTACTCGAGGAGTCGGGGTTGATCGTAGCCGGCGCATAACTTCTCCAGCAGCGACACGAGGGCGTTCGCGCTGGGTTTCTGTTTCCTTGCGAGTTACATACTTCTTCGGCCGACCCATGTTTTTCGGGAGCCTCAACGATACGCTCGGCGCGGAATCACGAGGCGCTGTGTGTCGCGGCAACTCCGTGTCGCCCGTCAGGGCAGTGACATCATAGCTGGCGAGGCTTGGATGCGTCTACACAGCTGCGCGAAGTTATGGGAGTTGCTCCGGTGGCTCGCGCCGGAGGAGAGAGGGAGAGAGAAATAACTTTATTGGGAGAGGCTGGTGATCCTAGGCGTCGGCCAAGAGCCCTTGGGCTCTAGCAGCGCCTTCGGCCAGCTGGACGGCCCAGACTTGATCCGCTGGGTCGTGGCTGAGCAACACGGTCTCCCATTGCTCCGCCCGAGTGATTCTGCGCGCGGGTATAGCCGCCTGCGGGCAGGCCCATAGCATATGTGCTAGATCTGCCCTTTCTTTACATTTATGGCATTTATCCGAATGTTGCCCTGGATAGCAGTAGCTATACATAACCGGGTTTGGATATGAGTTTGTTTGAAGTAGCCGCCATACGACGGATTGCCTCTTGTTGAGTGACGGGTGAGCGGGGGGGAAACGGGCCCGTTCCAGACGATAGTGATTTTTAATGTCCCTGTAGGACACGAGCCGATCCCTACCCGACCATCGGAGCGAATGGGCGAATGGGGTGTTAGGGTCGATGTCAGCTCGGTCGGTGAATCCTCGAGCAGCATCGTGCGCGCACTCGTTCCCGGCCAGGCCGGAGTGGGCAGGTGCCCATATCAGGTAGATTTTGCCGGTCCGCGCATCGCGACGGAAGCCAGATGTGCGAATTGCAGACGCTTCTGGGGAGATCCGCCCTCACGAAAAATTTATAATGGCAGAGTTTTTTTTTCTCGGTATTGTTTTGCTAGCGCCACTGTACCAGGCTCAAGCTAAAACAGATCCGCTGTTAAAATTCCGTTCTTCACGGACCAGTGCTTAGGTAATTATTCTTGTCCTTGATTGTTTCGTTTTGTATAGTGAGCGTTCCGTGCCTCCCGGTCTATTCGAAGCAGCTGTTGGGTGATGTGGTCTCTGTTTATGCTGGGTGGTTACACGGCGCCAGCGGTCGTGCCCCTGTTGGTATCCCTCCTTTATTGTGACGTGGTGCCAGTTTCCGAACCTAGCGAAAAGGACTGAGTCTGATTCGTAGGGCAGTTTCGCGTGATCAATGGCAAAATATTTAATACCAATGGTTTGGACAGAGTCAACAGATTTATCAGCACATCGTTACACTGGGATGCAGAAGGGTAGTTGGAACCATGCTTCCCGGTGGAATCGAGGTGTAAGTATGTTAAGGACAACTCGGAATTGGCCGCACTATTTGAGGTCAGGCAAGAGGTATAGCATCGTACCGTTCAGGCGCAGCGGCAGTGCTGTTGATAATTTTTGTACAATTGTATAGGGTAACCGTGTGCTCGTCCCAGAACTCACTTTGAAGCACCTTAGCGCATGAGCAGTGGGCAGACAGCAGCAAATAAGGCTGCGTAAGTAGGCCGCAGTCTGCAATACCACTTGCGGCTTTCCAGAAAATAAAATTTTTTAGATGCGACGCATCTCATTCACTCGCCTTGTCCCTGCATCCATCCGGCGTTGTTGTTGGCGTTGTCGGCGTCCACCCTTCCCACATTCTCCTCGCCGCGCCAGCTGGGCTCTCCGCCGCTCGCTCACCACCTCTCCTCTCCGATAGCGAACACTCTCTCGCGAGGGGCATTGGATTGGATTGGCTTGGCTTGGCTTGGCTTGGCTTGGATTGGATTTCGATTGGATTGGATTAAAGTGGATTGCGTTGGATTGTGTTGCGTCATAGCCGTGGCAGACGCACTGGCGCCGGCGCATGTGCAGTACTCTCTCTTCCGCGGTCTCCTCTCCTCCGCGAACACTCTCTCGCGAGGGGCATTGGATTGGATAGGCTTGGCTTGGCTTGGCTTGGCTTGGATTTTATTGGATTGAATTGGCTTGGCTTGGCTTGGCTTGGCTTGGCTTGGATTGGATTTCGATTGGATTGGATTAAAGTGGATTGCGTTGGATTGTGTTGCGTCATAGCCGTGGCAGACGCACTGGCGCCGGCGCATGTGCAGTACTCTCTCTTCCGCGGTCTCCTCTCCTTAGGGCGCGCTGCGCATATAACCGGTGCGCCGCTCTCCGGTGGCCTTTCGGTCGACGGTTGCTCTCCGCTTGCGCTTGAACCCACCTCAGCGTCGCATCACACCAGGGTTCCCGCGAGGGGAGGTGGGCGTAATTTTTCGTGTTGAAGTTTCGTTTCCAAACATGTCGACAAGTTCCAGCGAAGTTTTACTGTTTCGTGGTACAATAATCTACGAAAGTATGTCAGCACGCATAAAAAATCGCCAACGTTAGCGAACGAATCTTAGTGATTCAATAATATTTGCAAAAATTTTCGCAATGCAAATGGAGAGATTTCGATGATGTTGTGATCGGATCGGGCAATTTGCACGACGGGCCGATAATTACTATAAACAATGGCCGCCATACTGCCCTGCGAAAGTACATGTCCAACGAAGCTGTTGTAGACCACTACACACTACACATGCCGATGGGGAGGGTATGAAATGTTTCTTGTCGTTTCGGCAGGCTTGTTGCTGGCGCTCGACATCCCTGAAGACCGACCATTCCGCTCGCCCTCGAATGACTTGAACCTGCCTTTTCGAGAGCAGCCGCAAGCATCATCTTTACCAGGAAAAAAGGGGGGGGGGAGGGGGGAAGGGGTTCCCACTAGTCGCAGGAGCCTTATCCTTCATCATGTTGTTTCGATACTTGCTTTGTGTTCGTTTAAAAGAATAATGCCAAAAGGAAAAACGCCCGTGCGTACGAGATTTCGGCACACGTTAAAGATCCCCAGGTGGTCAAAATAATTCCGGAGCCCTCCACTACGGCGCGGCTCATCGCCTGCGTTGCGTCGGCGCGTTAAACCCTACAATCAATCAAATTTTTTAAAGAATACTGAGATCTATACAGTGCGCTGGACTTCTCTGGCGGCAAATGCTGAGTCCTAACTAGCCTGACGCATGCGCTCAGCGTCTTGGGCGAGAACTACTGGGTCCTGCTTCGGTTTTTTGATTACAACGACACGAAATTTTCGGATCTAGGAGAGGCTAACAGCTTCTCTGTATAAAAGAGAGGAAGCCATAAGCATGCGGGATTACTATAGAAGTCGGTCATGACATTTCAATAAGCCTCAAAAGCTGAGACCGCCCACAAAGAAAAGTACAGTTACATGCAACGAGGGCTGTTTTCCCTAATCTTTAATGAAAGCAAATTCACCTAACGGCGAGCAAGCATGGCCGCCCTATTAGACTCTTCCAAAGCGACCACGAAATAACGGACAAAACTAGAATATAAAGATAAACGTGACCCTAAAAGTGGATATTAGTTTCTGCGTCTTTATATTCCTTCTTCTGTTTATTGCTTCGTGAGCTACATGTCCAGGGTCTAACCTGGAATTAGCGCAGCCGCACCTCTTTTGCCGACGGAGAATTTTTATGGCAACTCCACGTGCTTGCCTTTCGTTATGTGTGCAACCTTTAGCCGGATATGCAGTAGTTATCGAGGAAATCGCACTTAGTGTTCGCGACGTTGTGCCTAACGGGATTTTAAATGGTAGTAGTAGCCCCGGCCGTGGGCGGAGAGAAAAAAATACCCGTTTAAATTATCTTTTTTTTATCCTCAAGAAATATTTATGATCCAAAATACCGTTCAGCTCTCTGAGAATCGATCGAATGCCACCTCTCCCTGACGGCGTTCACTTCACAATATTGCGGACGGACGTAAAAATCAATGTTACTTCCCCATCATTCGCCGCTTTCCGCGGCTGTCAGGGGCGCCGGAGTGTATATCTTAGATTCGATTACTCGAAGCAAAACGTTCACTATTCTCCCTGAAACTCTGGGTGCGATGGTAACTAGGGCAAGTGCAACCCCGAAAGCGGAGGTTTTGTTTCTTTCTATTCTTCTATATCGCATTGGTTTTTGGCTACATATGAAACGCAAATTGCTTAAATTGTGGGTTCCATTGCTTGTCCCTAGGATTCCTTGGGACATCTCCGACTAAAATACAAACCGGATTGCTTTGTGCTGGCAAAAGTTGCCCATTTGGATGCGAAGAAACAAATTTGTTTCAGCCTGTGCCGCCATTAAGAGGGCGACCAGGTCTTTTTGATATACACGCTTAGTCGAGTGAAAATGGCTAAGAGGAAATAATAGGAAATGCCTTAGAGGAAAAAATGCCCTCGGACACTGCATTGCGTGACAGTAACATTCGCTAATGAAATGATGACAGAGACTAAAACGAAGCATGTTTTTTTCTCTCTGGGTCAAATTGCCCGGGAGCCATAAATCTCTCTTAAGGCCAAGTCCCCTTTTTTCTGAGAAGCATCACTCCCCATCAACCCAACCGTTGGGCTTGCGGTTGACTGAAAATGACCTAAACCTTAATTCCACTGTTAGCTAAGAGTAAATTTTAACCCCAAACGTAGCTCCATCCTCAGTGTTTTGCCTTCCCGCTGTATGCCAACTGATAGTTACGCCTCTCAACTAACAGCGATTTTTAATTCCTCCTTCCTTTCACCGCATATAGAGTATAAAGCGCGAAAAGCCGTCTAGATCAGATTACTCTTTTACCTAAGGGTTCTGCAGCCATTATTAACGTCACCAGACACGTTTTTGGTCACAAAATATTTACCTACGATCACTACGAGATAAAATAATTCAGTGCCATTCCGTTCTGTGAAGGTGGGTGACCAGCGAAGCTAAGGAGCGCAAATGAGATACCGTGCCCTACGCTCTGCCTGACCTCACCAGCCTAACAGACAGTTTCGAAGGTAGGTTATTATTTTGTTGGTATAGACGACGATATAGCACCGCCTACGGACGAGATACTGGTGGTAAATGAAAGTTGTGCGCCGCAGCTTTGAAGCGCGCCCCGATGAAGCACACGTGACGACGACGCACAAGTGGTGTGTGGCAATGGTGCGCAGGATCTGTGAGGCCAGCTCGGACGACACAGGTGGTGAGTGGAGGGGCTACACCATAGCTATCTTAAGCTGTAGCGACGCTACGATGTTTTCTTGTCTACGCGCTCGGTCTACGCACACCTCCATCTCCTGGAAACAAGCTTGTAAAGATCCGCTGTACATACCCTCGCGCCTCGTCGTGTCGCTTGGCGGGAATGACCCAGGATTCCCTTATTATTCCGACTTTAGTTCCGACATGCCCAACGTTATCATTGCCACCATACCTCTTCGTTGCGCAAAGCTAAAAAAACTGGCAATGTCGACAAACGATTTCCTCATGATTTGTCACGCAGTAAAGCATCATGTGGCAAAGCCCCGATTTGCTTGACTGTCTAAAGTTCAGTAAAGCTCACCGTTCGTGCTTGAATTTTTTTAGACAAGAAACTATTCAAATAATCCCTATGAATTATTGATTAGTTCCCCGTTGTAGCACAAATAGCGCTTTCTTGTTTCCCCTTTGCTGTTTGCTGCGACAGATAGGTCACTGAAATGTTTGCAGTACTTATCATTATTATTATTGTCGAGCGCCCATCAAAGGAATTCAACGAGCCGGGTTCTCTGCTCAAGCTGCACAGGACTATTTGTATTTGTACAGGACCAGGACGAAGTTTTCTTCAACTGTGAAGGTTCCGACACAGCTGTACAGCTTTCCTTTGTAGCCGCACGGCGGCATTGAGGTGGGTGCCAAACTTACCTTCGTAGGGGGAGCCTTTTACGACCACGAGCCGATGCCAAATTGCCAGCCCGTGCATGCAACGATGTCGACATTGTCGGACGGTACTAATCTGTACGCGGTAGTTCGGTCAACAAAACAACCAAACAAAAACACATGAATTGGAAATTGGAATTGTAAGAAGAGAAATAATTTGGGGAAAATAACTATACATAAAGTGCGCTGCTATAATATGTCTAGAGTTACGAGCTATTGAATAGAATCACAGTGGGATTCCCGCTTTCCGCGAAATGATACGCGGTCAAGTGTAGCATGAATCTTATCGAGGAGGTGATTCCAGAGTTAATTGAAGGGGGGGGGGAAAGGAGCCCTTCATTCCGGATGCACGACCGTTGATTCGTGCAATGGGGTTGGAATGGTTAATGCGGGAAGTTCTGCTTCGAGGCTTTGAAAATTTATGCCTTGATAGTTGGAGAAAATTGAAACTTTGCAGGAGGCATGGACGTGATATAATGCGGTATGACGCGAGAGGTGGTTGTTAGATTGACTCTTTTAGGGCGGTGACGCTGATTTCTCTAGAGAATTAGGCGGTTATCAACCAAGCTGTGGTGTTTTGGACCGATGCTAGTCCGTTAGCTGGATATGCCTGGGATGGATCCCAGATGGACGAAGCGTATTGTAGCTTTGGGCGTACATATGTTAAGTTTTCTAGCTTTTTAACGCCACAAGATGCATGTTTTAGATTACGGTGCAGGAATCCAAGTATACGCAGAGCGTCTGAGCAGATGGACTGCTCGTGCGGTGCAAGTCGTAGAGATGGGTACACGTGCACTTCTGGGTACTTGACGTGGCCGTGTCGAGAAGGAGCCATTTAATGAAGTAGGTATGATGAAGGGCGGCGCGTTTACGGGACAATGACATCGATTTGCATTTAGTAAGGTTTAACGGCATCAATAAGTTTTGGTACCGTAGCACAACTATGTCGCGGTCTTGCTGTATTTTAGTACTGTTATCAGAGTTTCGAATGGCGGAGTGTATGACACAGTCGTCTGCAAATAGTGTACGCTTCGTTTGTATGTTTGTTGGCAGGTCGTGTATAAATATTTGAGGCACGCCTGATGATATGTTAGTTTTGGGGGAGTCATAGTTAGTAGCAGACGTGAATTTTTAGTGAGAGGAGGTTCAACTCAGAAGACAATATTCGGCGCCATACCAAGCGAACGAAGTTTGCGAGGAAATAGATTGAGTGGTATGCGATCAAAAGCTTTGGGAAAATCTTGAATTATTGCATCTATCTAAAGGTTGTCATCCATGCTTTGTAATAGCTCGTGGGTAAATTCACCTATTGGGATTTCCCATAATAAGTGCTTTGAGGTGTTGTGCTGGTGATAAAAATAATTGATTTAGGGGAGTCGCGATGTCAGAAGATATAATGTGCTCCAGTAATTAAGGGGGAACGCAAGCCTAAAAATTACGGGCAGTAGTTGGCTGGATTGGCTAGTTCTCTTGTTCTGAAAATTGCAACTGTTCTGGCTATAAGTTTACCCGTTGCACTGGACTGCATGGAGATGTGACAAAGAATCTGGCTAACCACCGATTTTGTTGATTGTCTGGTTTAAGGTGTGTCACCACCTTTTAAAATATGTTGTTATTTTAAAAATATTGTTTTTTCTTTGTTATATTTTTAAAACCCCTAAAAATTCCAAAATGTTCTGCAGAAAGAATCATGGTCTTATCTTAGTTAGTGAATGCATCAGTTAGTGTTAAAAAGCTTGGGAACTTGTAGAAAAATTGTGCGGTGCCGCAGCGAGAACCTTTACTCCAAGGTAATAAGATTATACGTATGCGGGCCCTATCATCTGTTCCTGCACAACTGGCCTGGGGTAGGCCCAGCCTGCCCATCCTTTTGGTGTGTATTATTCTGTGTGACAATTGTACGATGGCCACAGAAGCGCGACATACACTTTGAGGGAAGCGGGCATTGAACCTGGCCACGAAACCTCCTAGAATGTTGTACCAGTGACCAGTACCCAGGGAAGAAGAGTACGCTCCAATCAATTAGTTATACAAAAAAGATCTTTGCAAGAAAATGTGGCCTGCAAGAAAAGCAAAAAAAGAGCTCGTTGCAGCTAAGGACGGCCCTAACTATGAACGTGGTGAATTTTAACGTTCTAGGGTCAGATTATCTGGTTCTTACACGCAATAAAAACTTTATTCTGGTTTTTCTCAAAACGATTTTTTGCACTTTCTTCTTGCGGGGAGGCCCACCAGGGGGCTGACTATATGAGTCCCTTGATGTATGTGCTCCCACGTTTTTCGTCAGCAACTGCGGCTAGAACGCACAGATCTCCATGAGAGGGCCAGCGCTGCAATCCTTAGGACGAGTGGACACTGGAGATATCGAACTTCTCGCCGGGAGGGGCATTTTAAGCTGCTGTCACTTCAATAAACCCCGACCAGGCCATGCGGGCTCGCTAAACCTAAGCTAAATAAGAACAGCCGCCACGTGCGACGAGCGCCAGCATCACCCGGCTCATGCTCCGCTTTCGCACCGGGCACGGGCCTCCAGGCCTTGCCCTACCAGTGCAGTCGAGTGCACACCGCCCAATATCCGCTCATGCCACTAGAAAACCCCACAGGCGTGGAAAGCTCGAGCTCAAGCGCCAACCCGCTTCCCGAAACCCCCCATGCGACGCCTCTCGCAACGGAACATTCACACGCCATGGAATTAGAAGCCGAAGATAACCAGGAAAAGGACCTCGCGCCACCACAGGATCATGCAGAAGCGGAAGAGGCTCATGGATGAAGATACACAGCCGCAACCGGCGACGAAAACTAGCCAAGGAACGCCAACTAGCGAGCACTTCAGCGGCACCGCCTCAGATCACAAGGCCTTCAACGAACCAGAGAAATCTACCGGAGCTGCCGATTCTTCCCAGAGATGCCATCAAGGTGATCATCCGACCTTGAGACTCTTTAGACCTCAATCATTGGACAACCGTACAAGTTGCAACAAGCCTTCGCAGCAGACTCGAAGCAGACACATCGAATTCGTTTGACAAAACCATCCTAGGACACAATAAACTGTGCATGGACGCAAAGCAATACATAATTTACACCACTCCGCATTTGAACTTGCTCAACAAGCTGACCAAACTCCAAACGTTGCGTCTTTAAGCAACCGCCTACGCAGTCACAGCATACACGGCAGCCCCGGACGAATCAATAAAAGTGATAGTGCATGGAATTCCCCGGGAACAACACCAGACGACATTTTATACAACCTGAAAGCTCCAGGGCATGAAATTCCTTATGCAAGAATATTGGGTGAGACGTCCGCGGCAGTAATCACTTCCGGCGGAAACGGACTCCTACTTTTCGTGCATTACATGAACGGCGAAATGCGATGCACTCCCACCGCCCAACAAGACATGTCTCCAGAATTTGCCTCCAAGACGGTCATCGAGCCGACGTGTGCTTTACTCCCGACACTGCAAAGTGTCAGACATGTGGAACAGCCAACCCCGATTCTGACCACCCATGTGCGCCAAAATGCGCTGTGCCAGGGAGCACACCCAACGGCAGCGTTCCGGTGCCCACAGAGACTGAAGCGCCCGTACCTACCGCGGGCTACCACCGGCCTATCACCTGCATCTGGCCGGATGAGCCGCAGGGACTTCCCTCCACCCCGGACAGAAGACCCCGGCCACCGGTCCCAAATGCCACGACACCGAGTCTGCTCCCAGTCTGGTCGCCGAGCCAAGAGGGGGCAATCCAAGGAGAGCACCGGTGCCACCAGCCAGCGTCACCCTGATGCGGGAGCACCAAAGGTGAGCTGGGCAGCGCAGCTTTTTCAGTGTACCACTGCTCAATCCCTCCCCACCTCTTCCACTACCACACAAAATCTTGCAAGAAGTCATCCGCTCGCAAAGGAATTCATCGCCGAATTGCGGAAAGCTAACGAGGTAAATGCCCAACTTATGGCGCAAATTCGGCAACTTCAAGAATCCGAAAGACAGCGACAGGAAGAAATCCGTCAACTAAGAGCAGCATTAGCAGCAGTGGCCGTAGCACCGCCGCTGCTATCGCCCTCATGGCCTCTAGAACCAGTGCAAGTTACATACCCACCACAAACGCCTGAACAAGCTCCATCTATAAATGAATCAGTCGAAATGGAGAGCCAGTCAGAACCGGAACAGTCGAACCTAGCTATGATTATGAACATCATTCAGGATACGCAGAGGGCTATGCAGGACTCACATAAGGCAACGCAGGATAACAGGCTCGCAATATCGAATTTACGTGAAGATATTCAGCCTATCCTGGACGTAGAGGCTGCGCGGAAGAAATTAAAAAAAAAATCGGACACCGGAAGCATCTGCCTCTGACGTGAACACCAATATACAAAACATGGCTAGTTCTCGCAAGGCAAAAAAAAGCTCTCCTACAGGTCTGGCAGTGGAACTGTCGGGGATACAAGAAGAAAAAGGCCGGCCTACAACAATTTATATCAAGCCTAGAAGAACCACCAGACATAATCACTCTGCAAGAAGAAATAGGAGTTGCGCCCTGTCAATCTGGATACATCACATACACAACGGATCCAGAAAGCAAGACAGCCGTGTTGGTCAGGCGTAATCATGCCGTCATACAGCACAGAATAGATGCAACCGACGCTGATCATGTTATCGTGGAAATACTGCCACCAAAACGGTGTCATTTAAGCACATTTGTTTTAAATGTCTACAGCCCTCCTAGCCGCATAAAAGGATATTTCGATTACCTTTTTGTCAAAACACTTAAAATAACGGGGCGAAACTGCCCAATAATCGTGAGCGACTTTAACGCTGCTCATCCTGCGTCGGGATACAATGTCTCCACTATCAAGGGGGTCTGTCTATGGGAGACAATAGAAAAACACGGACTTACAACGCTCACGGACCCAGAGCACCCCACAAGGGTGGGAAATAGCGTGTCTAGAGACACGTGTCCTGATGTAACTATAATTAACAACACAGAACATGCCGAATGGATGGAAGAATACCAAAGAAACACTGGGAAGCGATCATTATGTTGTCGCTACCCAGTTTCCCATCTCACATACCAAGAAGAAAATAGGCGCTACCAGGATTACAGATTGGCACTCCTTCCTTACCGCCAGAAAAGGCACCACACCTGAAATAGACTCCATTCAAGAATAAATTGCACAAAAACACGCGGACTTAAAAACCTGCACCACAGAAGTTGCTCGAACTACACGTGCACCTGTGGCTGACTCAAACCTTCTACGTCTGTGGGATGCAAGAAGATGTCTGATCAAAAGATGGAAGCTGCAAAAGCACAACAGAAAGCTTAAAGTGAGGATAGCCAAAATCACCGAGGAGGCTGCAAATTATGACGGAGAGTTAACGCCACTAAATTGGCGGCAGCTGTGCAATGGCCTGCAAGACACATTGAGCACATCCAAAACATGTTCATTGCTCCGCCACGTGCTGTATCCGACCAGAAGCAATTTGGCGCGCCAGCAAACCATTCAGTGCATCGTGCATAAACACCAAGGTACGGATGACGAATTCCTAGATGCGCTTACTACGAAGTATGTAGGTTTCAACATCTAAAATGTAACGCACTGTGAACACACAGGGGAACCGAACGAATTACACCGCCCTATAACGGTGGCTGAAGTCAAGCAAACACTTGCCTCTCTCAGCCGCAACAGAACTGCGGGAATAGATCAGGTTACAAACCAACTGCTAAGAAATCTGGACTAGTCTCCCGTTCAAGCCCTCACGAAATTTTACAACAAACACTGGGAATCGGGCACCCTTCCTGAAGATTGGAAACACGCCGACATAGTACTCATCCAGAAGCCCAATAAAACTCCGACCCCAGACCACGTAAAACCGATATCGCTCACGTCGTGTCTCGGGAGAGTCCTCGAGCACATAGTTCTGAACCATCTACAGCCATACTTGGAAGATCGCGAACTTTTTCCTGAAACGATGTTTGGTTTCCGACCGAAACTACCAACCCAAGACATTCTGCTCGAACTTAAGGAGGACGTCATTTAGCAGACCTATCCACACGGCGTCAAGGTAATCTTGGCATTAGATCTGAAAGAAGCCTTTGACAATCTAGCCCATCATACTATCCTCGAAAATGTAATGGAAACATACTGTGGCGTACGAACGACAACTTCATCCGATCCTTTATGACGAACCAAACGGCCACAATAGGAATCGGAGATCTCCGAACAGACACCATAAGAACCGCGAACAAAGGCACGCCATAGCCATGATGAAGCGGGAATCGAAACTGAACGCGATTGAAGGCATCCATCATGCTATTTATGCCGACGATGTCGGCTATTTATGCCGACGATATGGACCAACAGGAGATAGGATGGCGAGATACAGGAAAAGTTGCAAAGCGCCGTACACACAGTGAAGGAATACGCACAAGGGAGTGTGCTCCAATGCGCTCTGGAGAACTCGGAACTACTTCTATATAAACGCCGGTGACGAGGGTTCGCATATGAGCAACCCCAGATCAGACTGACTTTGGACGAGCAAGAGATTTCCATTGTGGATCGAGCACGCATCCTTGGCTTGCATATGCAGCAAAATTGGGAGAGCGGATACACAGTTCAACGAACCATACAATCAGCAGCCCAAACAATGAGAATGACTGACCGAATTACCAACAGACATGACGGGCTCAAGGAATCAGACATGACGAGGCTTCTTCAAGCCCTTATTATCAGCCGGATCATCTGCGCAGCTACGGATCTCCCGCTCAAGAATTACGAAAGGGAATAGCTTGAGACCGACCTCCGCAGGGCTTACAAACAAGCTGTCGGTCTACCACCCACCACATCAACTGGCAGGCTCCTCTCCTTAGGCGTCTACTACACAGTGGAGGAGCGTATCGAAGCACACCTCATAAGCCGGCGGGAATGTCTCACGCTCACTCCTACCGGCAGACATGTTCTCCGTCGTCTGGGATATTCCGCCAACGCTGGAGGGAACACCGTGAAGATGGAGACTTTACGCCTCGAGCTCAGAGAGAAACTCAAGGGGGCACCAATACTTCGGTACATGCACCCCGAGCACCATACATGGAGAAGATCGGCGACAGCCAAATATATTCAGTCCAGATTCGGCAGTCACCCAGATTCGAGGTTCACGGACGCAGCCAAGTATCCGGATCAGTCAACGATGGCGATTTCCGTCATCCACCCAGACCTGCAGGGGATAACTTCGGCCTCCGTCAACACAAGCAGCCCAAAAGAGACAGAAGAGGCAGCTACAGCCATTGCCCTGTATCCATCGCGTAAGACCAAAAACTCATACGCGTAATCACCGACTCCCAGGCCGCCTGTTGGAGCTATGCAAGGGACACGGTCTCTTCTATAGCGCACCGCATTCTCACCAGCAAGGCGCCAGAACACCTCCCAAGTGTTACAATAGTATGGACTCCCGGATACGACCCTCTTCGTGGGAATCAGTGAGCTAACGCTGTCGCCCGAGCCCATGCCTCCCTTGCGTCACTGGAGGATTATTACCTGGAGCCCATAATGCTGCAATACAACACAATTCTACAGCACCAGTGACTCGCCCGACAAGGTTTTCCTCCTCCGCACAAATCCTTAACGAGAGATGAAGCGACATTCTGACGTCAACTACAAACCCCTTCCAAGCACCTCGGAAGGCTCCACGCCATGTACTATTCAATTCACCCTTCAAACAAATGCCCTTCTTTCACAACTCAGTACGCCTCCCTTTTCCACGTTACGTGGGCCTGCCCCGACGTTCCAAACATTTCCCCAACACCCAACCCGACTCTTGAGCAGTGTAAAGCTGCGCAGTGGAAACCTGGAAGATCAGCGACAGCTGGTACGAAGGCACTAGTGCAGCCAGAGCTACAGTGGCCCTGGAATTGATGCACCGCCCTTTCTCAAGCGAAAGACACTTTCCTAACCAGTGTAAAATAAAGTTATTCCTCCTCCTCCTCGTCTTCTTACGCGAACAGTTGTACATTTGAAATGAATAATTCTGGTTTAATTCAACTTCGCAGGCTTATTTCTTTTTCACGAGACTGCAAGTGAACTAGGGCATATAAAGACGGATCGTACGTTTTGATGGAATAATGATTTATTTCAAGAAATGCAGACAAAAATGACACATGTTTCTGTTTTTTGGTATTTTAACTGTAACTATTACCAAATATCAAATGGCAGTTATCCTAGTTAGTTGCACAGTACGATCAGTTGGCTACCTCTTTACAGAAAGTTTGCAATTTCTGCGATTTATTCATTACTTATGAATGTTATCGTACCAGCCAAGTTTAGGGGTATTTTTTTATCAATGCCAAGCAGCAATAATATCATTTTTACTATTTTTAACCCTTCAACATCATAAAAGACGCTATCTTCTAAGGTCCACGGAAAATAAAAATTCACGAGTTGAAACTTTAAAAAATTTCAAGAAAGGTCGTGACATATAGGTTTAACGCGCCGACGCTACACAGGCGATGAGGCGCACCGTAGTGGCGAGCTCCGAATCCGTTTTGACCACGTGGCGATCTTTAGCGTGCGCCGCCGAAATCTCGAACACATGGGCGTTTTCGCTTTTCGCCTCCCAGAAAAGTGGCCGCCGCCACGGGTAATCAAGCTGACCACTGTAACGGTGTTTACTGAAAGTTTGGAGGTTATTCGGTCACATCCTGGCACGGAAGATATGTTAAGAGCATTGATTAGTTTAACTATTCCTTCAGGGTGAAATGCTATTTCAGAGGATGCAGCGGAGGGGGGAGGCGTAAGGTTAGAGGTAAAGAAGACGGATTGTGTCTCTTGGTTTCCCGTCTCGGTCTAGAAGTTTTACGTTGTTACTTTGACTTTTGCGAAAGAGCAAACGCCAGAATTTAACCGGCTTTGAGCGTAGGATTTCGCACGAAAAATCTATATCTTTAGCACACTGTAAATCTTTAATATATTGCTTGACACACAGGTGATACTTTTCCCACGCTACTGGATTATTGCTTTCACTGGCGGTCCTGCAAAGGCGTTCTTTTTATTTAGGACACTGTTAAATTGTTTTTGGAACCAGTGATTATCGGAATCCAATTTTACGCGAATTGTTGGAATGCGCTGTTTTCTAATTTCATTGTGTTTTCGAATATGCGCCAGTTGGCATTTATTGTGAGGGTTTGATATGATTCGCGAAAACTGCCAAGAATGGAACCAAGTTTGTCGTTAATAGCGTCAAAAATTACTTGTTTGCAATCACTTGTGAATTTTTCTGTTGGTGACCTGCTAATTACAGTAGAGACTTGCAAATATGAAGATGATTATGATCGCTGAACGCTGGGAGTATATAGTCGTGCGCCTTATGTCCCCCGGGCATGACGTTAGAAGATAAAGAGTGTTATCTCCTCTCGTTAGGTACGTTATAGCTTGGTGTAGGTTAAAATCTAGCGTAAGCTGGAGGAATTGCTTGGATTAGTTGAACGGGCAAGTACAGGTGCGGTCATAAGTAACTTGTAGAAGGATTTGTGTATTTCACAAATTATTTCACTTACTGTCTTCAGGGCAGACGCTACCGGTTTACAGGAAGCTTTCTAATGCAAAGCAGCATATGTCTCACCCCACCCTCCCGTTTTTATTCCGGGCAGATTTACTCGGCCGTCCTCCGGGGCTCTTCCTCATCACCGCCAACCCCTCTTTTACAACGGTTATCACAACGAACTATGCTCCATTGGAGGGCGCATGATGATGACACAAGAAATGTAAAACGCTTCCCGAGGTCGGAATCGAGCCTGGGTCCCTCGCGTTACGAAGCTGACGTCTATTCGATTGTGTCATTCTGACTGAATCTGCGGTACGTGAATCATCTCGCACACGCAGTAGATAATGGGTTACAAAGAAAACTTGCAATAGAAAACAAAAGTTTCCTCATAAAGGGCGCGCAAGCTTACATCATACTATCGACCAGTGGGAAATCGGCAGGTTATATCACCTCAACAAAACGAGAATGGTTAAATGCATTACAATTGATGAACCGTGCAGTGCAGTGCGGCCACCGTTATGAGTACGCCGTGAATGAATTACACGGTCGACCTACAGCGCGAGCAGAGACGCCAGCACGATCGGGCCCATAGGTACGACCACGATGTTTGTCGACACGAAGCAGAAGCTAGTGAAGGCGAAAGGCAGATCCGGCCGTGCGTGCTACCGCTGCGGAGCTCATGCGTCGTGGTGGCGCCGACCCCCAAGTGCGCAACGTGAATAATGCGACCAACCGCAGGCGACACAAAGCAAAACCGACTGATGAGACGGTGCAAGCACATCGAGCGCGGCTCCGGCCGAGCCAGAACAACCAGCAGCACCGAGGAGGGACGCGAGGAGTGTCTGTGCGGGAGCCACGAGCCGGTTCAAGCGTCAGTTCCTCGTCGCCGATTTCGGGACGCCGTGCGAAGTTCGCGATAAACTCTGGTTCTACAATCAGGTGTCCTCGCTGTCGGGCATTCCCTGGGACAATCATCGTGGCAAGGGGTTCGACGTGATTCGCGAGTATTACTCGGGTCTTGGTGATCCAGCTGGGGCTCGAGTGTTCGGCACGTGCAAGGACAACTTGATGAGCGACAAGCTACCTACCTTTAGCACAACGAACGCTTACATGTACCCGCCGATGCCCGAAGGCCTACCCGAGCTAAACGCCGTAGAGTAGCGGTTGGTTGCGTTTCGACTGCCATTCATGTGCATCCGATGCCTAACTCACACTCGCGGTCAGTAAGGCATCAAGGGACAGATAGTAAATGTTCTGATCGACGTGCAGGAGACGGTGTGATGGCTTCCGTGTAACATATAGGACGACGTTGTGATAGAGGTTCGCCTGAAGAGACGCTTCATGGCCAAGTCAACGTACAATCACGGGCTTGTGAAGAAGGCCAACAACAAGGCGCGGCTGGCGTACATTGTGAAGTCTACACTGTACCAGCACTACAACGTGATGGTTACGATGGGAATCTGACCGTGATTCCTGACGATACCGAAGGAATGGACGAGGTGGACGAGCTGCACGAGATCGCCGAACTAGGCGACCCGTTGGAGCTTGCCGAGGCGTTGAACGCTGTCGCGCAGGCGATGCTGTACGACGAACACGCTATGCACATCAATCTGGTGAAGTGGTCGCACTTCCTAGCGCTGGCTCAGGGTGACGGCAAGACACCGATCTTGCTATTCTACGACGCTCACACGTCGGAGTTCTCGTTTCCTTAGGCGTCAATCGGGATCCATCGCAATGACCGAAGGAGAGTGGAGCCCGCGCACGTCCTGTACATGGCGGCCGTGGTGATGCACGACTGGTCGGAAATATCGCTGCCACGACTAGTCGTACGCGTGAATATGAGACGATGGTCCGATGCGTGCGTGGGATGCGTCGTCGGCGTGGCTCAAGCCACAGTTTTTGGTCCATGCTTGCATCCTTGTTTAGGCAAACTCCCTCTGATTTAGATATATGTAAAAGAAATCCGAGCAGGAAAAGAAATCATCTATCAACCTTACGTGAAAACGAATAGCGCTATTACGCATGTTATATGTACTGTAAAGTGGTGTGGTTACGTTTAGCACCCATGATTTTGCTTGTAAATGCTGTTGGTACCACTGGCAACATGTGTCTTCAAGGTCTCTGTATTGTCGGCGGAGAGCACGTGGGTCGCCGGTGGCGGTGGCGGAGAGCTGCTTCCCACACACTACTCAGAACTTCCACTAGCGCCTTGTGGAGGCTTTGAAAGAAGCTTTCACAGAGACGTCATTATGACGACACCTTCGTGCTCAATTGGCTACGGCCGCAGAATGGTTGCAACCACCATAAGATTGCATCTGGTCGCCAGTTGCCCCTCGTGAGCCTCCTCCGTCCGGCGTACGACGCCAAAACCGCTCCTAACGATCCGTCGTAACCATCAGTCGCATGCCAATCGCATGCTGTAGTCGTGCATGTGTCTGGCGCTTAAGACGCTGGCGTTTCGCCCCAACTAGGCGACCAGCTCAATCACTAGCCAGCAATTGTAAAACGGCGGCTTCATGAAGGACGCGATGGATCGGGACATAACGCTCATGGAGTGGACCTGCTGGGCGGAAACGCGCTTGTGCGCCCCAAGAAAGAGTACCTTCAGACGAAAGTGGAGTGGCAGCAACAGTACACATACGGGTTCGACTACGACTCAACCAAGTATATCGCCAAGATGATGGTGCTGCCCGTAACAGATGGAGAACAAGTAGATTCGTCGAAGGCGACGGCCGAGAAGACATGACCATGGTTAACTACCAGCGGGACGGGGACGTCCTACGCGATCCCGAGTACGTGGTCGTGATCCCGAGCCAAGATGGTCCTTGGGCTGAGGTTCACAAGTGCGAAGACGCCTTGGAGATGTCGCAGTACTACGCCAAGGTGCGGTTGACTAGCCCCGAACCGCGCGAGTTCATCCACGAAGTGATCCATCGCCTCCCCACTCCCGACTCGAAACCCCTTCGAGTCTTCTGCACCGGACCGGCCGGATGCCGCAAGACCTTCGTTCTGGGGCTCGTGAAAGACGTCTACAACCCCAACTGCCAGCCCTCAAATTGAAACACGTACGTGATCTGTGCGAGGACAGGCAAGACGGCCGTGGCAGTCGTGGGGATCGCAGTGCACGTGGCATTCAAGCTGACTCGGCGAAACGACGGATGTCTCTCTGACGCCGACCTGAACACGTTCAGGGTGGTCTTCCGACACGGGCGCGCGCTCATCGTCGGCGAGGTGAGTATGCTGCCTGCCGATCTGCTTGACGAGCTCGACGATAATCGATTGTGGACGATGACGCATAACCTCCGCAAACCTTTCGGTGGACTGGACGTCACCTTGTGTGGAGAGTTGTGCGAACTACCATAGATTAAAGTGAGCGAAGTGTACCGCCAAGACAAACGCAGCAAAACCTTGACGACGAAAGAAATCACGTGGCTCTTCGTCTCGTTTCCCCTCCCGCAAGTCGTCCGCCAGAAAGACTTGCGTACTCTGCTCTTCATCTGACTGAAGACGAGGTCCGCCTACTCGAGAGTCGTTCGGTATTGGCCGCCGACGCATTGATGGATGCACCGATGCGCTTCGATTCTTCTCAAATGCAGATGTCTCCAAGTTCTACACAGAAGTCGCACTGCGAGACGAACGTTGTGCTTGGCACTGCGACTGACGTCTCCCTCGGATACCGTTCGGACGAGGAACGTGATGATGCCGTGGAGAAGACGCTAGACCGGCAACACCGACGTTAAAGACGGGTTGGTCAAGGGTGTGGTCGGCATGCTTAAAGCCATGGAATGGAAACGGGGAAGCCGCACGGAGATTGTGCGTCTGTGGTTACGGTTCGAAGTTTTGGGTACGCCAACAATTGCCACATTGAAGGCCAGGCCGTTGTTGAGGGACACCGTAATAAGGGGAGTGCTGATCGACAACGACTGGTCCCCATCGATAAGAGGAACGTGACCGTGACCATAGACAAGTGGACGGGATTAGCGTGGGGGAAGACGCAGTTCTTCCTGGTGCAGACCAGTGCCGTCATTGTTTATAAATCACAACGGGCCACCTGCAAGGACGTGGTATACGAATACACCCGAACCCATCCGCAAAAGTTGGTGTACGTGGTTTTGAATAGATACACCGATGTCAACCGGCTCGGCCTGACCAACGTGAATGGAGTCCACAAGCTCTGCCATGGCAACGAGAATGGTGATCGAGACTTGCTAGATGAGTTCCATCACTGGGACAAGCACCACTTGTCGACTGTGACTATAAGTCCGTCCCAGAGACCCTGACGCGAGACGAGGGAGAACTGATTGTCGGCACACTCAACGTCTGGTCTCTCCAGAAACATGTGGAAGATGCTGCGCACAATGAAATCCTCCGGCCGGCAGAAGTTCTCTGCCTCTCTGAAACCTGGACAAGCCATCGTGTTGACCCAAATGGGTACCGTGCGATAACCACATCGTGTTACTCAGACTTTCGGGGAGGTGCAACGGGTGGGTACGCAATGAGCAACATAGCCGAACCACTTGCACCCGTGTGCCTATCCGAAGCAGCTAACGGTATGGGAGCCGCTTCTTCAGTCGAGATGCCTACTGTTATTGTAATCGTCAGCGTGTACATTAGGGAATTCATCGTACCAACCAACATTAACACCGGGACAAAGCTAAAAAGGAGACGAAACACACGCTTCCCCTCCCCTTTACTTTGTCCCTGTGTTAATGGTCGCTAGTACGATGCATACCTTAGCAACCAACTTGCCGAACCTAGCGCTTTAGTTGTACAATAAACCAAACACGTCTCGTTGTGACGGGGAAACGTTCTTAGAATCAATCATGAAGATCTTCAAGCCACATGTACGTCGATCCTGTTGTGCTCTGTCTTTAATATCGATGTCGTGAAACAGCATGGAAAATGCATCGAAAGTTTTAGGCTAGATTGCTACTCGTTCAACTGAAGACGCCGTAGAAACCCACGAAGCAACTTCGTTGCTTCATTGATCTCATGTTTGCAAGCGGGCTGTGTCACATTACGATGGCGGAGCCTCTGACCGTCTACCATAGCGATCACAAGGCAATACTGTGCCAGTGCATAGTCGTCCGTGAAAGTGTGTGTGTGCGTGTATTCAACGGCTACATGATCAAAAATAAAGGCTATGCAACGTAACGAAATCTCTCTTCATTCAACTTCAAGGTTCAAGAGACGATCATAAACAAGCAATCAAATTTCATATGGATGCAGCCATTCTTCCCAAACATAATAATGCACCCTACGTCTAACGGCGACGATGGTAAGACGCGAAGCTTTCTTCGTGCGAAATCAAAAAGCGTAGGATCCGAGTAAAACCTGCTGGGATAGAAAGCCGAACCTGCTGCGAGTCAGTCACAGCTCAAGAAGTCAAAGCCCGAACTCACGCGACAACCAAATGATCCCTCCCGAGAAACTTCTCGTTCAACCATAGTCGTCGTTAGAGGGGCGGGTGCATGATTTTTCTAATTCTGCACATCCAGGCACCCCTCTCCAAATTCAAACTGCCAACAGGTTAGTCGGTGTTAAATACGGTGTTTCTTAATGCGTATGTGCGTGCTTGCAACTATCGTGTCGAGGACTTCCGCGGCAATTTGGCTCGTCTGGCACAGCTCACCGATGTTGCATTGCGGGCGTATCAGATGAGTCAAGTCTGGGCGGTGATGTTTAAGTCGGCGTAAGGCATGAAGAATATTTTTGCCGCGAATGACCCAAAGGTAAAGTACCGGCGCTGTATCTTCGTTGATCCGGGAAACCACGAAGTTCCCTTGAAATTTCATTGGTTGCTCTACAACGTGCCTGAAGACACCGCTGGGGTGTGCTGGCCTCTTGGGGGCGCGTCGGAGAGGGGCGCGTTGACGGCATCCAAGATAAGGGTTCAACGCTGCTTTAAGCGACCCCGAAAGGAAGGCGGGTGTGACGGTTGACGAACTGCCGCTCAAATGTTGTGTTTCGCTCCCTCTCCCCGCCCCCGTGCATACGTTGCCGCACCAACGGGCACATCAAACGTGAGCGCAAGGTGCTGCTTTCTTCGTCGTGCGGCTCCTCCGGACACGAGGCGAGTGCGTGCGTAAAGTCCTACGCGATTGTCACCGGGCCTGGGAGGGACGGCAAGCTACGTGAAAACCTCATGCATGAAGCGAACGCGGAGGAGACGGCAGCCAGGACCAGTGGCGAGGTGGTGACGGCGCACGTCGCGGAGGTGGCGGTCGTGCCCGAGGCTGGCTCTAGTGTTCCTCCAAAGGACCCGCTAGGTCAGCTGAAGACGCCAACCCCGCACGCCTCGTGGAGCCAGGCTATAGCGGCCCCAAGGTGGCGAGCGAGGTGAAGGAGGCCATGACGACGATGACGCCGGCTCCCGTAGCGGAAGTCATGAACACTGTGCTCCGTGGCGACGGATCCGACAGATCGGTGGCGACGGACCACCGCAAAACGGCAGCGCGATGGCAACACCATCCAAGGCACCGCGGTTTGTAGCGTTGGAGAGCCGCCTAGGAATGCGGTAACGGGGCGTCGTTCGGGCTTCAAGCCAGAGCCCAACGTGCTCCCCGACCACGGTGTAAGATAAACTATTAGCTGAGGGCACAGCTCCCAAAACAAACATTTACTCGTTGTTCTAATAAAGTCACCAAACAGAATCCGCTGAGAACGTTGACTGCAGCGCCCTACAGCGAAAAGAAGCTGGCCGAGCGCCAGCCCCTCGGAGGTTTTCGACTCTTTTCGGCTTTTTGTCGGGCCTTCTCGGCAGCTTTCGTAACTGGTCAACTGCTCGACGCCTGCTCGCCACGGCGTGGCCGGTTCCGCCGGCCGATGGAGGAGATGATAATCTGGAGAAAGCTGTGAGAAAGAATTTGCACTCATCGCAGTGTTTCAACGTATTCTTGGCACGTGGTTTGATTCAGTAACAATTAAAAAAAATAAAACACTAAACCGAAGTGAATGTATGCCGCGGTAGCCATTGAGCACCCACACAAATAAGATTTCATCCTTGCGCAACGAAACAATGGTATGCAAATGCTTTCTAGAAGGCTTACGCAATGCCGGTAGGCGCAGCTGAAAGAACACGTGACGTTATTTAACGTTCCCTGTGATCCTAAACGAATGAACGCGTGTTTTGCAGCCATCCCCAGCAGACAATGATGTTACCTGCAGGCGGCATTTTTCTGAGAGTGCGGGTTTGCGAAGCGGTACTTTTCGGAACTTGGAGGGGGTGTACTACTGAACGTCGTTAGCGAGCGCGCACCTCTGCAGGTGTGCGCTCGCTAACGATGCGGTCCCGTCGATGTTACCGTTGGCTACACCACCAGAGCTAGTCAGTACAAGCCGTGGCGAAAAGGAAGAGACCGCTGCCGGAACAACGCCCAGAACCACACTCCAGTCGAGCGGAACAACGCTCGACTGGATTAAACTAGCGGCGCGTACGTGTGATGTCTCGTCGTCATAAATGACGTTGCGCAACTCAGTTAAGTTAACGCACGAAGCAGCGGTGTTGTCGACGTCCCTGGCGGAGTCCAATGTTCCACGAAGGTTCGGCGCGGGTCGAAATGAATTTAGGACGCCAGCATTCTGCCGGCTCTTTTAACAATACTGTAAATCACGCGTCAAAATAGCGTTTGTTGAGCTCACACGGTGAGCTCACTTTTATACGTATGGCGCCGGTGCCTGCAAACGACCTTGCTTCGGACAGTCATTGGTGAAGCCATGTGAAGCGTAGAACGCAGCGAGGCGATGTTAGGAGTTTTGCAACCAGATGTACTTTCAATAAGAGATCTACGTGCGGTGCCACCAACTTTATTTGACAGCTTTTTGTGCCGCTGTGTCCATGTCTAAAAGTATATCTTGCACCGTGTTCCCGGCCGACCGACGCACTCTGGTTTACCTTTCTAGCATTGCTTTGGGGCTTTTTAAAGGGTCACTGAAGTGAATTTGTCAAGCTCCCGTTTTTGCTTGCACGGCGAACACTGGCTCAAATTAACCAACTTTTCATCGTTTATCTGGTTGGCAAGTCGGTAATAATTTTATAAAGCTCGAAAGAAGAGAAACTACCATGCGGTGTCTGCGGCGGCCGCATTACTAAACGCTGTGACGACGGGAGGAGGTGCACCGTGATTGGACGATGCCCACGATTAGCATTCAAACAAGTTTCGGTTTCGGTTCTCCAAAACAACATGTTTGACACCCGACGTTATCTGATTGGCATTTTCGATATCTCAGTAATCGTGATACCGCGATTCTCCCATGTTGTCGGCTGTAAAATACCTAAGATAAGCCTCCAAGGACGGCTTGGAATCGTAGCAATCACTAGCCGAGGCCTCCGCCGTGGATGAACGCCCTCCGCGTCACCGCAGACGCTCGAATACCATGCGCTTTTCCCCCATATTTGGAGCTTGCATCACTCATGCCTGTATCTCAAAAAGCGTGTTCGCTCCAGGCCAAGGGTCTGCTGATTCTGGCCTGTGTCCACTGCCCGCAAGCAGTCGGTGCTTATGGCAACAGCACGCCAACAAGAACTCGATAGCGCATCAATGTTAGTCTGCGCACGTTCTACGAACTCGCTCATGGAGCATTGAACGTTACGGGCCAAAAATGTGAACTCAGTATAGAAAACATCGGCCGAAAACGAAAAAAATCAACTTACAAAAAAAATGTATCCTCACGGATTCGAACTTGCAACTTGGAAAACAATATGCCTGGTGCTTGAGACCACACGTCCACTGGCGAGCGGGGCCAGGATAGGCAATATGAGGTATATAATGTATATTTAGTTTACACTTTTATTTAGTTTTAGCATTTCAAGCAGCTGAGGTGACTATTTCTTGTACAGCGCTCGTGCAGTAAGCGTTCCCCAAATTTACACAATATGTCATGTGTAGCAATTGCATTTCTTAGACGGAAAAGCGTTCGCAGATGCGTAGTCGTGCTGCTGACCGCTGTGCTTGTTAACCCAGCGCAAAAAACGGCTTCCTGCTCCCTAGTTTTACGCAGTATGGTAAAAGTTTCAGTTGATTTTACTTCATTAGTACCTATAGTGGCTTCGCTGACTTCTCCCGCTTTCAAGTGGCCTTAGATTTTCCTACTAACGTACCAGTCAGCGAAGCGTAGCATGTTCGCTTGTGCAGCGCTTGTGTGGAGCGACTTGGACTTGCAGTGTGATACAGTGTACAAACGAACAAACTAAGAAACGCACATTATTCCATTCTCAAGCGTGTCGTGGCTTAGTGTAAACTGAGCGAATGAATTGGACGACCCGTCGGCGGCCGGCTGTACCATAAACGCCCGGCCGACTGACTCTGTCGGTTGGTCGGCGAGCCGTGCAGTAGCGCAGTCAAGCCAAGTCGTCCCCTCCTGATGTCACGCGAAAACGCCACAGAAAATGGGCGAGGGTGCAGAGAGAAGGACAACATTTTCTAATTGATTTTTCGACTAAATAAATTCGCGTAAACGCACTCAGAGTGGTCGAAACATGGCCTGTGGACTCCGGACTACAATTAGCGCTAGTAATCCCGCAATGTTTACGAATCACTTCAGTGTGCCTAGCGGTGCTTGCAAGGACGCTGACGTTTGTTCAAAGAGAACTACGTTTTTGCGTTGGTTCGATCTTGCACTGCTCGGCAGAAGCGATTGCAAATGGGCGTTTCAATTCTCTGAGTTGTTTTGAGTTTCGGGATGAGTTATGTTTTTCTTGTGTTCGCGTAATGGGCGTAATGTCGAACGCAACCGTTGTGCTACAGGTATGGTTCCCCTCTCAACATGGTTTATTTAAACAAGCCCCTGCGCATCGCCACCCTAAATGTCAGTGGACTAGCTGACACGAGGCGTCGAAATCAGTTGTATCGACTCATGACTGACGGGGATCTTCATATAGTGGTCTTGCAACAGACTAAGTTATACAGGGAGGACCAGGGCGACTGTATGGTGCGGCCCTTCACGGGTCGCTATGATGTCTGCGTTTCTCTTGCGATCGTATTGTCTGCCGGCTGCGTGCTTTTAATGCGGCGTAGTTTAGGGGCGACTCTAACGACCGTCACCGCGTCGGAAGCCGACCGGTTTGTTGTGTGCTACTTTGATTTGTGATTGAAAGAATGGCGTGTTATTGGTGTGTATAGTCCCAAAAATGGCACCGAAAGAAAGGTGTTTTTCAACGGTTTACGAACACAGTGTAAAACGAAGCGGCTGTTAGTTTTGTTGAGTGAATTTGACTGCGTGTGTTCTGCGCGTGATTAGAGCAGCCCGTCAAGTTTCCAAGACGCAAGTGACGCAAGTACGACAGTGCTGAATGATATCGTCACTAGCCGCGTTTACATGAATGCGACAAGTGGCGCATCGCATCACATCGCATCAACTTTCTAGCGCATCGTATCCATGTAAACGGTGCTAATGCGCTAAGAAAGCGCATCGTATTAATGCACCAGACAGGGATAGATTGAGACGCGTAAGTCGACTTTCGAAGTGCATGTAAACGCGAGCGCATCGTATTAGGAGTTATGTCGACAACAACAGTAAGCCCTGCAAACGCAGTTTTGCGTTCAAAAACACCTTAATCGGGTGTGAGACGAAGAATAATGCGAGTCGAGAAAAAAAAAAACGCGAACAAGCCTCGCCGGAGGCAGCGTAAGCGCCAGAAACTCTTTTTTGCATTCGACGTGCGACACCGTATGGCGCCACCATCGCACCAGGGGTAATGCGGCATATGTAAACGCTAGCGCATCGTATTACTCGTGATGCGCTAGGAAATGTGACGCGCTGCGGTCGCCTTCTGTCGCATTCATGTAAACGCGGCTACTGACTTCACAATGGAAGATGTTGGTGATAGCCTTAGTAACACTGGCACATTCCAATACATTCATTTTGAGTGCAATAGTCACATGCGCCTGGACAGACTGTATGTGTCGCTTGAGCTTCTGCCTGAGTGCGACGATTACCGAGTGTCCCCGATGGCGTTTAGGGACCACTGTCTCTTCTCGGTATCGCTTGGTAGGGCCGGAAAGCGAAGAAACGCGTGCTGTTGTGGGCTGTGGAAACTTAATGAGTTGCTCAAGAACGATGCATTTGTTGGCGCCATCGTCGCATGTGGACGGGAGTCCTGTCGCTGTAAAGATGACGCCCGCTATGCTTCTGAATGGAAACATTTTAAACAAGGGGTTAATGTGAAAGCCCTTGAAAGATCGTCTGCAATAAAATTTGAGGAGAAAAGGAAAAAGGCCTGGCAGCACAGTAGTATGGATGTTATTGTAGAAGAAGAATGTAAATCCCCCGGTATGTTTGAAGACGATATTTAAACTTCAAAACCGCTACCTGGAATTATCGATAATGAACTCTATCACGGCACGCTTGTACGGGCAAAGTCTGAGCGTTTCCTGCTTGGAGAAGTGCCGAAAAAAAGAGCGCTTAGTTCGGAAAGATACACTCGTAAAAATGTGACACCTGACATACTATCCCATGGCGTGGTGTACAATGACCAAACGAATATTGAGCTGTGTTTCTGTAAGAAAAAAATTCATCCGGAGGCCACCCACTGTCACCATCCACATGGAGGGCCACACCATTGTTCCCTCCTCACATATCATGATCCTAGGTATGAACTTTCAAGCCGATCGAACAAACTCCAATCCTAATAAATAGGCTGAAACATACCTCGGACCAAGTCACACGTTTGATCAGGCGTGTAACCACCAAAACACGGGGAATGCGCGAGGAGGACACCCTCTGCCTCGTCCAAGCATTCATAATCTCAAGAATTGCATACGCCATACCCTATGCTCTTCTCTCCAAGCCAGAAATGGAACGGCTGGATGTCATCATTCGGAAGGCCTACAAACAAGCCCTTGTACTTCCCGTCAGCACGGCCACCGACAAGCTATTGAATTTCGGCCTGCACAGTACAGCCGACGAGCTCTTAGAAGCCCACTTAAGATTGAGGCTGGGAGTCACAAGCACAGGGAGGACTCCTCTCTCGTCTGGGGCTCACATGCACTCTGCAGCGTCAGACATGTCAAATGAGAAATCTCGACCACAATATCAAGAAACAGCTGTACGTTACACCGCTCCCGAGAAACATGAACCCCGTGCATCACACTGGGCGCAGGGAAGCAAGAGCTAAAGCCATCCACACATACTACGGGAGGGAACCAACCACAGTATACACGGACGCGTTTTCGTATCCCGGCATAAGAGCAATGAGAGCCTTGGTTATCCAGTACAATAAGCACGTCAGAAGCCTACCCTACCCAGACACGACCCCTTCCAAGTGGAATAAGCGGCCATTGCTCTCGCCATAACGCAAACTAGAGCCAGCGTAATCATCACAGCTTCGCAGCAAGCGTGCCGTAACGTCTCGTGGGCGCGAATTCACCGTACAGTACACCAAATCGTCTGCCAGCGTCCACCAGACAGATCCACCATGATCATATGGGCACCCGTCCACTCTTCCGCGCCGGGCAACAAAACCGCCCACCTGTTGGAACGAGAGTTATCCCGTCGGGCCCTGGGAAGCGAGCAGGAGAGGCCAACCCCGCTGATCACGTATCGCAAGATAACACAGCTCTATAAGTTGGGACGTATCACCTACCCAGAACCGTATAAACATCTAACCAAACAGGAGGAACGGCAGCTCCATGCACTCCAGAAGAATACTTTTCGCCATCCCACTAAACGTCATATTGTCACAAAGCCAAGGACGATGCAGTTGTCTTGAAGGAGAAACAAGTTTATTGGAGCAAACTTGTGCTCCCCTAACAACTCAAAAGAATACAGAGGCGGCGAAGCAGCGGTCAACAAAGTGACTAGCACAGGCGAGTGTCGTCGAATGAATGCCGCGGCGTCTGCTCTGCAGGCTTTTACCTTTCGGCGCAAGTGTTTCTGGAAACGTCGACATAGAGAAAGAAATACTGGTAAGAGTGGACACTCCCATAGAGCCCTGCGGCCGAATGACTGTACTGTAGTGTAGCGCACCGAGCGGACGGAGAGCCAAACTACTAACCATACTTTCGTTCACTTTCGGTTTCGGTTTCGCGGACACCGATTTTGGCGGGTAGTTTGAAGGACTGGAAAGCGCTGCTCACGGCGACGGGCATCGGTACAGTATTCGGACGCTTTCATGCAATAATTAGTGTTTATTTGAATATATCATTCTCAGGCTTAATGCCCGTATGCTTTTACAAAAAAAAAAAAAACCTTTTTCTGAAAACGTGAAATTGCAATTTACAGTACCACTCCCACTTGGTTAAGAATTATGTCGCGTGTTCAAATGTTGCCGAGACACATAAAAGAGACGCACCATAAATGAAGAAATATTTATTGCATGGCACTAAACGGAACAAGTTCAAATTGTCATCCTTCTTTGCAACACACATATAATAATAAACAGTGAGTAATACACAACAGAGACAATACACAGTAGTGACAGGAAAATACGTTTCCAGGAATGAAAAAAAATGCACAAGTAAAGGTATCACAACCACACAAAGGATTTTTTCTCCACGGTAATTGAAAATGCAGAAAACCCAGAAACTCAGCCATCCACAGGTTTACTTGTATCTACGACACCCTCAGACTCTGTGCGCTGTTGCAGTCATACAAAAATATCAACCATAACATAATCTAGACACTCGGATACTTGCAACTGTTTACAACCACTATCTCCGCAGATAATTTTCTTAGTCTGGCAATTTCTCCAGTTAGGATGTGAAAGAAGGGAAAAACTTTGGCTTTGATGGCCTTGCTTATTTGATGAACGCTAATGAGATCTATTGCCTCGGGGCAACTCCAAATCAGTAGCAGGAATTGAACAGAAATCCCATTTATGTGGAGATGCACACGCAAAAGGTTAAGAGGAAAAAAATCAACTTCCTATTGGTTCCTTGCAAGGGTGCATTTTCCCAAGAAGCCGGGTTACCTTCCGAAAGCGTTGCCTTCCCAGTAAAGGCAAAGGGCCAGGCGGGGATATTTTAGGTACGTGCACGTAGTCAACCGACAGGTTCCAGGCTCGATTAAGGCACACAAATTTATGCCTTCCGCTGTCAATACGAACAGTCTAATATAAAAAACAGGAAAGCAGTATATGCTTCTCGTGTATGAGACAATGGTGGCACATTACAGAATCCCATAAGCATTTGACAACGTAGGTCCCAACATGGTTCTCTGCATCTAGGCCAGTCCGACAACAGGCAGCACGTATGGTGACAAACGACATTTAGCATGACCTCTTACCCTGGCAGTCTTCATAATGTAAAAGGGTTTTTGTGAATGTACTGTTTTCACAATATTACAACTAGCAGCAACAATAACTTGCGAGTGGAGTTTGGATACTGCATATGCTGTTAGTGGTTTTAATGATATGAGGCATGCCAGTGATAAAAAACCGTTTGTTCCTTGAGTCAACGATAGTCTTTTCAGTGGTCACGCCTTATTGAGTGCCGAGACTTGCGTTAGATTTTAGGTGCTATTGGCAAGGTTCAGTAGATGGAATACAGTTGCGGCATCCATCAGAAGCATCAATAAGGTAGCAAGAAGCATTGCAGGCAGTCATCAATACAACTGAATAACTCTGGGAGAACAGTTGGCACGGCCACTTTTGTGAGTCCTGTGAGGGCAGGATCCATGAAGTGCTTGAACCATGTTTGGTATGACGAATGCAGCTGGCTGGTTGGCTCTGTCTTGAGGGCACCTGTAGACCTGCACAGGTGATAGGTGATATAGTAGACAAACTGCTTGCAATGACAGATGATATGCGAATAGTCTGTAAATTTCACTGCAACTAGTATTCAAGTATTGCCTCCAGTGCATGCCACCTATTTAAAACACAAGTTCTCTTATTCTATTCAGCAATCATGCGGTCAAGCTATTAGCAACACTTAAAATATGGGTCTTTGTAATTTCGCAACACTGGTTGCAATGCAATGCAATTCACCTATTGTTTGGGTTAACAAGAATGATAACGCTGCTCACATAGCCTGAATCCCTTTGTCTTTTTTTGTAAAATCAGGACGAAGAGCGAGAGCGAGCTGAACGTTAAACAAACCTGTTGCCCCACGGGCTCGCGAAAGAAACGCATCCCGAGAACGGGCACCTGGCGAAAGTATATTTGGGCGCTGTGTGGGCACCATGGCAAGCAGCAGTGAGCGTCGTACTGAGTACTACTGACCGCTAAAGGCCATGCCTTAAAAAGATATGACAAGAAACACACAGTTCCGACTGAATAGGTGAAATCTGCGCAATACGTGTTTAATGAAACTAGCCAAAATATGACCTGAAAAAAGAGAGCAAACGCTTGAAGAAACGGCAAGTGTGGAACAGTTGTATGCAATGCCTGCGATACCGGAATTGATATACGATGTAGAACGAAGACCAAATTTGAAGGTTTCAATGCACTGCGCGCTCACCCCGCCTCGAGCAAAGCTGTTATCTGCCGACGAAAGACGCGTTTTTACCGTACCTGCCGCGCCAAAGCGAAGCGACGAGCGCGCGTTATCGGCGTCGGCGAGCGGGTTCGCTTTGTACGCAGGCAGCTTGGTATGCACCCATGTGTAAAACTTACGATGAGTGTACGGCTGCTGGTTATGCCCAGATAAGCCAAATTAATGTAGATACGGCTACTTCGCCGTGTACGTTAGCCCGGACGGCTTTGCAGCGCATCACGGCCATAATAGCAGTAACAGTTGGCCAAGCTAGCAATGGCTAGCTAGTATAATACAACGCAGCCTGCGGCTCACGTAATTCAGTGCAGCGACAGCGCACAACGCCTGCTTCGCCTACGGACCGCCGGCCGGCCGGCCACTTTCGCAACTCACAGCCGTCGTTTGCGGCGGCACGTAAACGCTACGTGCGACGACGGGCGCGTACCGCTGGCATCCCTCAGCGCTAGATAAAACGGCACAACCAGCCTAAAATACCATTACGTCCAGCTAAAAAATGGTGTCTTACGCCTTTCCGGGGCGTTTCCAAAGCGCTTATCTTAAAGACGCAGCACTAGCTATGCCTGATTCCCTGAGGTTACGCAGTGCTCGCAGCGTTTGCAGTACAAGGAAACGTAAATATGATACGCCACACCAGCACTTTAAAAAAGAAAGTCTCACCTTTCGTTCAGGATGCAAAACCGATGTCGCAAATAAAGCGCTAGGCGTTTCCTTCTCAACAACAGAGGTTAGCACGAGGCTGCAGAAACGCACGTGCAAACGCTGCCGAAAGACCCAAATGGCGGCTTGCGCTTGCGGCTTGGCCAGGCTTGGCGCAAAGAAGCCAAAAAAATTTACATTGACAGCCATTCAACTTATTACACAAATAAAAATGTGAAGTCTAATGTGCAACAAAATTTTAAAAGTATAATATTGTGTGTTAGCTTAATTTTAAATATATAGTTTTTAACAACTTGCGCCGACTGCCGGACGGCGCACGAATCAGTCCACTCGGCCGCGATAAGCCCGTGTGTCCACTCTTCTAATTTTTTATTTCTCTATGACGTCGATTCACATCCAGCACATTGTAGATCACAGAAGATTATTCTGGGCTAGTGACGTTAGGGCGAAACAGTCTGCTTATCTCAATGTGATAGCCTGTGCGGCATAAAAGTGAAGAATGTAAGACGCGCTTCGTTTGGGACGCAAATAACACAGCCGGGCGTGGCCCGGCAGTAAAAACAAACAATAAATAAACAAACCCATACACGGTTAGCGGCATTACCCCCCATCTTAGAGTGTATCGACCCTATGCTAAAATAAAACACAGTCCGAACGAACAACAACAAAAAAAGTCCGCCATCTTGCATAGTAAGGTTTCAAACGAACTACGTGGACGACTTCGGGCCGCGTGCGTCGCCGTGATGTTCCGGAATGACCATCGGGGATCGTCTCGTAGGTAAGTTGGCCGACACGTCGTAGAATCTGGTAGGGTCCGAAATACCGTCGCAGAAGCTTCTCACTTAGTCCGCGTCGACGGATGGGAGTAGATCGGGGTCGGCACGCTGCTGGGCGGCTAGGTTGCTCTCAGTCACGACTCCGAAGAACGCACTGTCTTCATCGGAGTCTTGTGGTGGTTGGTCGACGGGGGCACGGGACAGGCAGTCGGCGTCGGAGTGTTTCCTCCCGGATTTATAGACTACTGTAACGTCGAATTCTTGCAGGCGCAAGCTCCACCTACTAAGACGGCCAGAGGGGTCCTTCAAATTGGCGAGCCAACACAGCGCCTGGTGGTCTGTCACAACCTTATATGGTCTTCCATACACGTATGGGCGAAATTTTGAAATGGCCCATATAATCGCGAGGCACTCTTTCTCAGAGGCTGAGTAGTTTATTTCTTCCTTGGACAGACCACGGCTGGCCTAGGCGATTACTTCCTCGCACCCGCTTTGCTTTTGTACGAGGACGGCACCCAAGCCTATATCACTGGCGTCCGTGTGCATTTCCGTTTCGGCATTTTCCTCGAAATGCGGGAGCACAGGCGGGCTTTGCAGGCATTGTTGCAGCTCGCAGAAAGGTGTTTCTTGGGCATTTTCCCGCTGAAAGGGGTGCTATCTTTCGTCAAGCGGGTGAGTGGCTCTGCAATGCGGGCGAAGTTTGCGACGAAGCGCCTAATCAGAGAAATCTCCGCACGCCCTTCTTATCTTTCGGTCTTGGGAAGTTCGCTATGGCGGAAGTTTTCGCCGGATCAGGCCGGACTCCCGCGGCGTTGACGACATGGCCCAAAAACTTGAGTTCCTCGTACGCGAAGCGGCACTTTTCAGTCTTCAGCGTTAACCCCGACGTACGGATGGCCTCGAGTACAGACTGCAGCCTTGCAAGGTGTTCATCGAAAGTCCGGGAGAATACCACAACATCGTCGAGGTATACGAGGCAAGTGTGCCACTTCAGGCCAGCTAGCACCGTGTCCATGTCTCGTTGAAACGTTGCTAGCGCCGTGCACAACCCGAACGGCATCACCTTGAACTCGTATAGGCCGTCCGGGGTTATAAATGCAGTCTTCTCTCGGTCTCTCTCGTCCACATCAATTTGCCAGTAGCCGGTCTTCAGATCCATCGGTGAGAAGTACTTCGCGTGGCAGAGGTGGTCGAGGGCGTCGTCGATTCGGGGGAGGGGGTACACGTCCTTTTTGGTGATTTTGTCCAATCGCCGGTAGTCAACTCAAAACCTTAATGTGCCGTCTTTTTTCTTCACGAGTACGACCGGGGCAGCCCAGGGGCTTTTAGACGGCTGTATAATGTCGTCGCTGAGCATGTCGTCCACTTGAGTCCGGATGGCTTCCCGCTCGTGTGAAGAGACACGGTACGGTGACTGTCGGGTAGGTCGGGCTCCATCTTCGGTTATTATGCGGTGCTTCGCCAGAGGTGTCTGACGTAGTTTTGAGTTCGACGAAAAACACTCTCTGCGGCAACGCAGCAAATCCAATAATTTATTCCGTTCTTCTTGCAGTAACGCCGGATTCACGGCGAAGTGATTCGGAAGCTTGAAGGTTTCTTCGGGTGCGCGTTCAAAGTCGACAACCGCGATCACGTCACTTGCTTCTTGCGTTTCTTCGAGGTACGCAATTGCAGCGCCCCTGTTTAAATGCTGGTATTCCTCGCTGAAATTAGTGACCAAAACTTCGGATTGGCGTTGCGTAAAGCGCGGAATGCTTCTTGCAAGTGAGGCACCGCGGTCGAGGAGCAACCTTTGGTCACTCTCCACGATAGCGTCGACGTCAGGAACAGCATTTTCACAGTAGACGGTGATCATCAAGCTTGCGCGGGGTGGCAGTGTGACATGATCATCGGCGATCCTTAAAGCAGCAGGGTGTTCGGTGTTCGGTTCTCGCGTCATGAAGTGATCGGAGGAAAAAGTTATGGACTTGGTCTGTAGATCAATTATTGCACCGTTGTCCGTCAAAAAGTCCATTCCAAGAATTACGTCGCGGGAGGAGTTAGGCAAAATGACGAACGCCGCAGGGTACGTTGTGCCGTCTATGGTGACGCGCTATGTGCACGTTCCACTTGGCGTCACGAGGTGGCCTCCTGCTGTGCGAATGTGCGGACCGCCCCATCTGGTCATAACTTTCTTCAGCCTAGACGCAAAAGGTCCGCTCATGACCGAGTAGTCGGCGCCTGTGTCTACGAGGGCGACTACTGTCGTCGTGGTCGGGAGTCACGTCAGGGTTAGATTGGGTCGTCGGGGTCGGGGCATGTCTTGAATCATGGTCTTCAGCGAGTCGCTGCGTCGTTGGAGGGTTTTCAGTTTTCCGCCGTTGTGCTACTTTACCTCCCGAAGTTGCTGCTTGTAGTTTCCCGCGCGTGGGCTGGGGGACCTTCCACGTGAGGAGGCAGCAGTGCTGCGGCGGTTCGGTGACTGATACGGGTAGGGCGACGGTGAACGGTTGAAGCGGGCTGGTCCTCGGTTGGTGTTGGAAAGGTATTCTTCGATCTCAGCAGGTCGCTGGCCGTATCGGGGGTGTGGGGCGTCGACAGAGAACCCTCGAAAACGGAGCCTCTTGTAGGGACAGCGACGGTAGATGTGGTCGGCCTCTCCGCAGTGGTAGCACAGCGGGCAATTATCGGGCGTTGGCCACACGTCGGTCTTCCTTGGCGTCTGGTATTGGTCTACAGGGCGTCGGGCGGGCGGCGTTGGACGGCGGTATGGCTCGGCCTCTTGACGACGGGTTGTATCAGGGCGGGGTTGACGAACAGCCGAGGAGTAGGTCATGGCTTGTGGTTCGCGGGGTGCTTCCGACGGCGTAGATGTTCCCAGTGCGTTTTGGACTTCTCGGATTACGTCGGTCAGGGAAGCCACTTGAGGTTGCGGCGTCGTTGGAAAAAGCTTCCGAAGCTCCTCCCTGACCACTGCTCGGATGGTCTCTCGCAATGTATCGGAGCTTCCATTTGCGGCACCGATGTTCTCCAACAACAGTGCGTTGACAGGGCGGTCGTACTGCCTCGTTCGAATTTCTAGCGTCTTCTCCATCGCGGCCGCCTCAGACGCGAATTCAGCCACTGTCTTCGGAGGGTTACGGACTGGGCAAGCAAAAAGCTCTTCCTTCCCTCCTCGCATTAGAAACCTGAGTTTCTTTTCCTCGGTCATTTCAGGGTCCGCACGACGAAAAAGTCGCTTCATCTCCTCAACGAAAATCACGACTCCTATGTTGGGGTGCTGCGTTCGAGTTTCAAGCAAAAGCGCGGCTCGCTCTTTTCTCACCACTGTAGTGAAGGTCTTAAGGAACTCCCTTTTGAATTGAGTCCAGTCGGTCAAAGAGCTATCATGGTTCTCGAACCAAGTTCGAGCAGCATCTTCTAAGTAAAAGAACAGATGCCGGAACGTTTCTTCGTCGTCCCACCTGTTGAAGATGCGGACGCGCTCCAGCTTCTCCAACCATTCTTCGGGGTCTTCAGCGGGGGCTCCCCGGAACGATGGCGGTTCTCGGGGCTGCTGCAGGATGATTGGCGACATTGTTTCTTGCACCATGGTGTTGGTTGCAGCGTTCCTTCTCTTGGGCCCTTCTGGCAGAAGACCGAACTCGGGTAGCAATCCTTGCAGTCGGCGGCTTTCTCTGGTTGGACTGGCTTGTCGGCTTCCAGATGTCGTAGAGAGCATAAAGGCTTAGTACCCCGCACCATCACCAGATGTCAGGAAGCCAAGGACGACGCAGTTGTCTTGAAGGAGAAACAAGTTTATTGGAGCAAACTTGTGCTCCCCTAACAACTCAAAAGAATACAGAGGCGGCGAAGTAGCGGTAAACAAAGTGACTAGCACAGGCGAGTGTCGTCGAATGAATGCCGCGGCGTCTGCTCTGCAGGCTTTTATCTTTCGGCGCAAGTGTTTCTGGAAACGTCGATTCACATCCAGCACATTGTAGATCACAGAAGATTATTCTGGGCTAGTGACGTTAGGGCGAAACAGTCTGCTTATCTCAATGTGATAGCCCGTGCGGCATAAAAGTGAAGAATGTAAGACGCGCTTCGTTTGGAACGCAGATAAAACAGCCGGGCGTGGCCCGGCAGTAAAAACAAACAATAAATAAACAAACCCATACACAGTTCGCGGCAATATATTGCACCCCACCGTATATTCCCCGCTATGCCGCTTCTGCGAAGCCCCCGGGACGCTTTTTCACATGGTAGGGCGTTGCGCGCACGCCCCACTACATTCGCGAAATCCCTCCATTTCTTCTCATGAGCTTTGGGTGAGAGCTCTGACCAGCTCCGACCTCAATGACCTGCACCTACTGGTGTTCAGGGCTGTTGAGGCTGAGGAAGCTCAAGGGGTCTTGGACTGAGGACTCCTCCCCTTTGCTTTTCGCTATAAACACGTTTACTCTCTCTCTCTCTCTCTCTCTCTCTCTCTCTCTCTCTCTCTCTCTCTCTCTCTCTCTCTCTCTCTCTCTCTCTCTCTCTCTCTCTCTCTGTGAGCATTATGAAAAGCTATTCGCGCGTCATTCTGTCAATGCGGTTAAATTTAAGGAGGGATTTATGTGTTTAATGCTAGGGTTGGCTGAGGAAACTACAGAGTATCTCGCAAGGGATATCACCGAAGAGGAGGTGAGGAGAGGTATCGACAACCTGAGCTCCGGATAGACACCAGGCCCCCAGTCTTTATCCCCAGCCTTTCATAAAAAGTTTAAAGATGACCTTGTTACCGTGTTATGTAGAGTGTATTTGGAGTCATATAAGAATGGTGTGCTTCCGCTTTCATTTCTATAGTCAGATTCCATTTTCATTCCAAAGTCTTAGGATGACACTAAACTCAGACATCTCACGGTATCGCCCCATTGGCCGGACGAATCTCGACTACAATGTTTTAATGAATGTGTTGGCTTCCCTTCCGATGACTGTGATCAGAGACATTGTTTGACAGCACCAAACTTGTGTAATAAAAGGGAGGTAGATTGTAAAAAATATTCACACTGGCCGGAGTGTTTTGGAATGTAACGATAGCGTTCAGGGTACTTTAGCTATGCGCCAGATTGACCTGGCAAAGGCCTTTGATCGGGTATCGCACGAACGTCTCTTAAACATGTTAGAATAAGTAAATGTACGGTTAGTTATTCTTGACTGTGTGCACATGGCGTATATGGGGTGTACGACTAAGCTCGTTGGCCCCAAAACAATTAGAAAACACAACCTGGTTCACCAGTCGGTACACCACGGTTGCCGGCGGTCCCCGTAGCTTCATTGCGTCTACATTGAAGGCTTTTATTTGAGTATTAGTTAGAGTCAAAGATTTAATGGCTTTCCACATGGGCCAAGCGAGGAGCGCATTTTTGCGAATGCGGTCGAAATTGCTGTCTTTTGTGTCGATAGGAGCAGCGTAAGTGTTGGTGTAAACACGCTAAAGTATGTCTCTAAGTGCAGTGCCGGTGGCGTGGACTGGCCGAAATGCTTGGGTTTTTAGCACGGCCACTGGGACACTACACCGAATGTGTTTGAGTGCATCAGCTGCAGACTATGCCAGCAAAGTATTTGGTAGTGCCGTTAGAAAATTATGTCGTTAGCGATCCTTACTGGCCCAGGAAGGCTGTTGAGGTGCACCAAAAGCCCGAGAAATGTGAAAGCACCGGCCTTTCAATGTATGCGAGGGCCTTAGTGTGTGTCCTGTTTTTTGTGAGCACACTGTGGTACGTTCTTCCGGTACTTGACTATTCACGTAAGTGCGTACGGGCTCTGCATCGTGTGTTGGCAGTGTTTATTTGGGATCAATGTGTGAACAAAGGAGCCGCACGAACTTGTTTCGGCGCGTGTGCGTCGGGGTCTATCTCGCATTATTTTCTGCGACAAGTTGTAAACCGGTCTTCTTTGTGCGTAACGTGAATGATATATTTCTTGCGCACTGTGTGTCACATGAGGCTAGTAAGGCGCTACCTGATTTTGTTGTTTCGTCTGCGCATTTTCAAAGCAAAGCTTTTTACCTCTACCCCCCACCCCCCAAGGGTTCTTTCGCGACCGTTGGTGTCACCAGAAAACTCCAGCGAACAAATAAAACAATTTACCGGCACCGCCCGGAATCGAACCTGGAACTAATAGACTAACAAAGCGAGAGTACGTTGTCTTACCGATTTAGCTACGAGCCCACGCGGAGACGTAGAAAACAGGTGGTGTACTCACCAAGCACATCTGCGGGTTTACCCCCTGCGTTATCGCTGAATGCCACGTGAAAGCGTCAAGCGACCACTCACGCCCGTCTAACGGCCCTGTGCGCACCTTGCTCATGTGCTGAGTTCCAAAAATTAAAGGAAGCTCACACCAATGAATGGCATCTCACTTCTAGTACGCCAATGGGCTAAAGCATGTGGCCTCCAGTGTTCACGTAAAGAATCACAGCTACTTGTCGTCCGCCCTCACACCAAACCAAGAAATACATTCAAATATTCTTTGATGGCCAGGCCATCACTCCAAGCCCCTGCATCAAGATCATGGGCCTACTTTTGCAGGCCAACACCAAGAATGACGTATCCTTGCAGCGCCTCAAAAACAGCATTAATCCAATCATACACATGATCACGCGAGTTGCCACCAAGCAGCGAGGCCTAAAGGAATCCGCTACCTTTCGATTAATTGAAGCTTTTGTCCTCTCGAGAGTCACTTACGTCAACCCACTGTCTTCTTGTCGACAAGGAAGACATTGAGATGCTTTATATAATGCTTAGAAAGGCGGTCGAGCAGGCCATTGGTCTTCTCATGAGTGCGTCCACACAGGGGCTGCTTAGCACGGGGCTCCACAACACGGTGGAAGAGCTGATAGAAGGCCGTCTTTCTAACCAGAAGGTCCGACTCAGAACTGCGGTGGGTAACCGCATGCTTCACCAGATTGGCTGGGCGGCCCAGAATGTCACTCCGCTTGACGTTCTCCCAGACTCTTGGCGACTAAAACTAAAGATGCTCCCTTTGCTTACAAATATGAACCCCTCACATGACGAGGGTTCACCGAAAAGCACGGGTTCAAGCGCTAAATACCACCCTCGGTGGGGATCATGGAGTTATCTACACAGATGCCTCCAAACATCGAGGGCAGCAATACGCCATCATCGTGGCTACCTCCAGAACCAACCTCCTTGCGTGTACCTCGCTTAGGACCCAAGAAATGACGGCAGCAGCAGAGGCAGCCATCACCTTGGCTCTCGCTCAACCAGTGGTTCGGAGGGTAGTCATCGATTCCCAGCAAGCCTACTGGAATTACCAGTAGGGTTTGGTGTCCTGACCTGCCCTACGCGTGTGAAAAAAACCACTCCCCAAACGGTTCCATTCAGCTCATCTGGACCCCCCTCACGCTTCAATGGAGGGCAAAAAATACGCCAACCCTACAAGCCTGCGCTTTCACCTCCCGTTCTATTGAGCTGCACGAGGACAATCACCCGCTTGTCACGTTCAGGGAGATAACCCAGCATTATCGCCTTCTGAGACAGACCGTACCTTCGCCTTACCCTGACCTTTCCGGAAAACAACAAACTACTCTACGGCTCATAAAATCCGGGCTCCTTCGCACAGCCTACGCGTCTTCACTTATTGTATCCGAATCGCTACGACGCTGAATGTAAATTTTGCTTAGAAGTAGGAACACTCCGCCCCGTAATCGGGGTGTGCGACTTTAGCCGTCGGCACCCTCCTCTCTTTCCGTCAACTACCCAACAAGAGCAATGGGAGATCCTGCTGTCGAGGCCCTCTCTACCTACCCAGCTTCAGCGGGTGGACAGAACACAGGCCGCGCGGGCTGCGTATGGGCCCCACAAAAGAAGGGCTCACTCCCCAGGGCTGCACTCTGGGCCGTTCAGAAATCTGAACAGAAGTATTTCTTCCTCCTCCTGCTCCTTCTCTGCCGCAAATCTCGTCGCCTCCGTCCGCGGCGCAGAGACGGAGAAGTCAGATCGTCTAACACCGAGTTGGAGCTTACTTTGATTTTATAAAAAAAAGTTTCCACTCTTGTGCTACACCAATACAACTGAACCAAACACCGTTCATGCATCATGCATTGATTTAACTTTACCAAGAATATCTATTTGAAGTAATAAATGGTGTTGTTAAGTGCATTACACTTCTCTCTGGTTTTGCTATTTGTAGAGCGATGTGAGTGACTTTAAGTGACGTCGCATGGGTAATCGTTATGGGGGCCGTTTACAGCTTTGCTTTTCAACCACATTCACGGGGTGGATTGGCGCGATTTTTTTAGCGCATCTAAATAATATTTTCATGAGGTAGTAGTAGCAACCAAGTTTTTATGGTCCCGGGGTCCCATTCTCGACGCCGTAAATTCACCGTGAACGGTGAATTTGCCAGAGTGATTGTGTGTGCTTTTGTAATTTTAACGTTTCATGCCGTTTACTGGCAATAATTCTGAAGTTTGCCTTGTTTCTCTCTACTGAAAGCGCGTATTACCCACCGCGGTGGCTCGGTGGCCAAGGCGTCGCGCTGGTAAGCACGAGGTCACGGTTTCGATTCCCGGCCAAGGCGGCCGCTTTTCTGATGGAGGCGAAAAGCAGAAACGCGCGTGTGTACGAGATTTCGGAGCACGGTAAAGATCCCCAGGTGGCCAAAATTAATCCGGAGCCTTCCACTACGGCGCGCCTCACCGCCTGCGTTGCGTCGGCGTGTTAAACCCTACAATCAATCGCAGGCGTGTATTTCTTGGCCTCAGTGATAGACTAGACGAAGTGCCGCGGATTTGACAACATAGGCTTCTCTCTGCTATTCAACAACAATACGGCTCAACAACAATGTCACACCCGCTCTGCGATTGGCTGGGAAGACGTGACGTTATATAGAAAGTTGGCGGGAACGGCTACGTCACACAGTAACAACTTCAGCCTGCGTAAAAGCGACGTGATATTATGCAACATTTTGCTAATAGTGGCTGACGTTGCCGTGAAATAAGGCTAAACATTTCACCGACCGTATGCGACATGAAATCTCGGTGAATATGCAGCAGGCGCAGTTTCGCACGACGCGTGGTTTAAAACAGTTTTCTAGCGAAAGAAATAATATTTTTGACTGTCAACCCGCCGCGGTGGCTCAGTGGCTAAGGCGTTGCGCTGCTGAGCACGAGGTCACGGGTTCAATTCCCGGCTGCGCGGCCGCTTTTCTTATGGAGGCGAAAAGCAAAAACGCCCGTGTGCTCGAGATTTCGGCGCACGTTAAAGATCCCCAGGTGGTCGAAATTAATCCGGAGCCCTCCATTACGGCGCGCCTCATCGCCTTCGTTGCGTCTGCGCGTTAAACACCACAGTCAATCAGTTTTGACTGTCAAAGTCAGCGATAACGGGGCAGAAAAATAAGGTGTCGTATTTTGTCTTATATTCGGCAATAAAATAGCAGTTATTTTTTTCGGATAACAGTAACAAAAGATGGCTGTAGAAGAATCTCCATTACAAAGAAGCTAACGCATGGCATTGGTCCACACTGCTCCTAGTAAGCTGAGGGTCACCCGCCGCGGTGGCTCATCGGCTAAGGCCTTGTGATGCTGAGCCCAAGGTCGTGGGTTCGATTCCCTGCCGCGGTGGCCGCTTTTCTGACGAAGGCGAAAAGCGAAAACGCCGGTGTTTTCGAGATATTTTCGCACATTAAAGATCCACCGGTGGCCAAAATTGATCCGGAGCCCTCCATTACGGCGCGCCTCATCGCCTGTGTAGCGTCTGCGCGCTAAACTTTATAATCAATCAGTCATAGCTGGAGGGTCACATGATCAAATTCAAGAGAAAAATAAAGAAATCTGACTGTTTTATTCATTACTGGGCTTATTGTGTTCGGGCTTGAGGAACCAGTGAAGCGGTGGCATCGGTGCGTTTTCCCGTTTTCAGGCGTAGCGTTTCGCTGTCCTTACTACGTTGTGCAACCGATGGTTACAGCCATCTTGTTACGCCACAAACTTGTAACATAGCAGCAGACGATAGTGTGGCGGCGCTGACGGCCGGGAAGATGATAACGCAACAAATCTTGAATTGAAGCAGAAAGCACAACTATGCTACCAAAAGGTATCGAAAGACATAAATACAGACAGCAGAAAAGATTATGCGATCTTTTTGTAGCTGAACACCTGTCTTTCTTTCGCTTTTGGATCAACGTTGGAATCGCCTTCCCGAACTGCTAGTGTCAATACATGATAAAAAGTTATTCAAAGCTGCCCCACTTGCGCATTTGTCTGATTTTTCATAGGTCTGGAATTCATGTTTAAAACGGTGAATATTTTCTTGATTGTTTTTGGACATCGTCTTGTGTCCGAATTATATGCTGTGCTACTTGTGCATTGTACAATTTTCCCGCACTCCCCTCTGTAATGTCCTCAGAGACCTTGAGGGTATATGAAAATAAATAAATAAATAAATAAATAAACGTTACGTGATCCCCCTATGGGGTTGCGCAAATTTTAACCAGAATAAATGTTTCTCTTTTCCACCTAAGCTGCCGTACTAATTTTTATAACACATGGCAAGTGTTTTTATACCTTCTGGCGCAGTTTTTGATAGCTCAGTTGGGATGTTCATAAACTAAGCGTCAAATTACATTGCATGTTGTCATAGCTATACGCGCACGGCGTCACTCATTGCTTCTGTTTTGCTTACGCAAAAACCATGTCGAATACACCGAAAGTTTATGCAGTCGAGCATAGGACTCCTGCTTGAGGCTGGAAAACTTGTCTTGCGTAACGAGCAAAAGACTGTACCCCAACCTTGCGGATATTGTTTCGCCTGTGCCCCTGTACATATTACAGCACAGGGCGTGGGCAAGACCTACTTAAACGATTAAACAGAATGGCGGTGCCGCCAAAGGTTAAAACGTTCGTTTTTAAACTTCACATTGGCGCCATTCCAATGAAAACCTGGTAGGATAAAGGTTTGTACCTTCCATGGGGGGTTGACTGTTACCCATGCTAAAAGCCCGAGGCGGCTGAACATGTATTCTCAGAGCGTTGGGGTGGGGTCGGCTTTTGGGATGTACTTCAGCGCACATTAAAAAAGGACTTCCCTCTGAATGCCCACGGGATCAGGTTTATACCCATTCAAAACGACGACGGGATGCCTTATGACCTCGTGATGGTTCTAGCCCTGCACAGCATTGGGAAATCGCGCATGGCCATAAGTCATCGTGAAATAGATGCTAAGCGGTCCAAAAAGTACTTATCTGAGCCTGTTCGACTGATTATTGAATTGTGGAGCGCGAGCGCTCAGCCGGAACATTCGGAATGGTTGCAGGTGTTCTAAACACTAAACAAACCTGAAACAAGTTTAGCCGTTACTCTGTTAGTCAAGTGCCAGCGAGCAGTTCTAGCAGTGTAGTGTTTTTTTGTTGTTGTTGTGTTTGCCTTCTACGGTGCGAGGACCATACATCAGCCTCTGCTCGACAAATAAAATATTTCTCTCTCTCTCTCTCTCGCTCTCTCTCTCTCTCTCGGTCTGCGTGTGTGTGTGTGTGTGTGTGTGTGTGTGTGCGCGCGCGCGTGCGTGCGTGCGTGTCTGAGTGCGTGAGCGCGTGCGTGTGCGTGTACGTGCGTGCGTGTGTGCGCGTGCGCGTGCGCGTGTGCGTGCGTGCGTGCGTACGTGTGTGTGTGTGCGTGTGTGTGTGTGTGTGTTTGTCTGTGCGTGCTTGTGCGTGTGCGTCTGCGTGTGCGGGCGCGTGCGTGCGTGTGCGTGTGTGTGTGTGTGCGTGCATTCGTGTGTACGTACGTACGTGCGTGCGTGTGTGTGTGTGTGTGTGTGTGCGTGTCGAAGTACGGGAATAAAGTAAAAAAAAATGTTAGAACGGCTCAATCGGATGAGGTCGGATTACTAGCGTGTGGGACCCAGATTCGATTTCGACCACGGGAGCGGTTTTTTCCTTTCACTTCAGCTATAATCATCATCAATAATGATGATGATTGCTAGTGGTATACCCTTCGTAGGGGGGATGACGTGTCATCTTACCAAAAAGCAACTAATATACCCATGTTTTATACTCTTCGTGTAATACTCACGCTGCTCTTCGGCCAGCCACAAAAAAAAACATTAGACACAAAATACTTAATTTTTGTGTTACAGGTGGTAGCTCTTCTAGGCAATATTCTCCTCTGCTTTTCGTCTACCAGCATTCTAATCTTCTTTTCGTCGCCTCGATAGCCCCGAAGTCAAGTCCCTCTGTGCTGCCTTTAAATCCTAGGACTTCTGGAATACGAATATTTTCCTCACGTAGATTTGGATGGATACGTACCTCATAGTTTCTGTTTTTTTTTTTCGCACACCACGCCTACCCCCTCAATTTGTGTTTACTTGCCCCCACGGCTCTAAGTTCGCAAGCAACCTGCACTAGCCTCAAAAAGCAAAGCACTGCCGTTGGAATTATCATAGAAATGTTCCTTTCTGATGTCCGATTTCTCAGCCCTGTACATCTCTAAGGACGTTTTAGGTTCCATTTTTAAGACGATCGTCTTTCTTTGGCTACTTCAACGCAGAAATTTTGGTCTATATGTATGTCTGTCTGTCTGTCTGTCGGTCTGTCTGTCGGTCGGTCTGTCTGTCTGTGACTCCATTCAGCCACCCGGCCAAAGTTAAAGAGAAACTGCGCAGTAGTCTTGTATACCCAAAGCCAAATCTAAATGTCCAAGTCCGGTGTTAATGTTCATAATTGTCCACATTGTGGAACAAGAACAAGACATCATGCAAATATAAGGCAGAAAATCAATGCATGAGTGATATTTGCAGTGTTCCTTTATTAAAAAAATCATGGATGCTTGGTTTTTCTATAGCAAATGAAATGCATACATCAACTTTAGCATGCCGTCGCCTGCTGTTGCCCGCGCTACCTGGCGGCATTTTAAAAAAAATCCACTGGCCACAGCAAAGAAACATTTTACTAGATAGGTTCCACGTTCCGCTTGGAACGCTCGTGTAGTAAGGCAACGTGGTTCTATAAACGTTGTAGTAGGGTGGCTTGATTCACGCGCGTCTCTCCCGTGCGGCAGCGCTGGCATCGGGGTACTCGACTTAGAGCAGTAGAACACGGTAAATTTAAATTTAACTGAGCAAACCTCTAGCCTGTTATCTTGGGAAGAACGAGACGGGAGAGGAACAGCATGAGGGTTGAGTGGGAAAGAGAAGGGAGGCATTTGCTTGGCAGGGGCACCAGTCGAGTATCATCTTTCCTCGGCATTTGTAACGAAAAGGAGCAGATACGCGGCCACTTCTCTCCATTTGTTCGTTTCTATCTGCCTTGCCTCCTTTTTGGTTACCTTAGCTGTTTAGGATTCTCCACTGTTTTTGCCGTGTTTCATCGTTAACCTTCTACTCTTCCTTAGCCGCTGCGTGTCAACGCTTTTCAAGTATAGGTACCTAAGAATCTTAGCTATCCACCTACGTTGACCCATTGCTCTCAACCTCCTCTCAAAACATATCATCATCTTTAAAGGAAGTTGGCTTTCATGCGTTGCGTTTTTGACGCGATATACGCTATCAATGAGACATTCAAAGCTTCGCTGTAATGCATTGTGTTGCCATGCTTCCTCCTGTTGAAAAAAGCAGTCGGCAGTGCAGAATTGTGCGATTTCCTTGAAGTAACTTGTGCAACGAAAAATTCAACCTACAAACTTCAACTACCGTTACGCTTTACGTTGCCGATGTGCGTTCACGTTTGAACGCTGCCACTGCGCCGTATACATACACATTAAACATACCGAGGCTCATTTGGAGTGCACACGGGGTGAGATAGATTAACAATAAAACTTGCGACAAGCTGTGTTAGGACGTGATTTTGGCTAGTTGGTGCGTGCTGTCTGAATTTAAACAGCTCTAAAAGGCGGGACAAGGGACGACAACAAAGCGTCTTTTGGCCCTGTTTGTAATTGAGACTGAGCAAAACAGAGGACCAAAACGCGGGAACAGAACTACGCACATAGAAAGTAAAGGGTACTTAATCTCTGTATTTGTATTAGTATCTTTGTCTTGTAACTTTGACGAGAAGTAAAAGCGAACTCGCGGTACTTTGGGAAAGCACCCAGTTTGAAAGCAAACTGGGCTGTCAGATGCGGGGGAGAACAAACAAAGGTTTGTTCACAGTGCACCCTGCGAAGCCCCGCCCACTCGCACTCTGTAAGAAATTTCAGGGGGAGTAAACGGACCAAACTCTGGTTTCTTTTGTGTGCTATGCTTTATGTACCTCCGAAGCAAGAAAACATGGTCGTTCCGGTGCGTAAGAAATGCTGGAACAAAACCAAGACTTTTCTCGGGAACAACAACTCTGGCCTCCCTCAATACACCCCACAATGCGTTTTCCTTCCGGTTCCACTAATAAGCGAAAGAAAACAAAGAAAACCAGCTGTTCAAGTTTAGCTGGGCTTTATATTCCTCCTCGCGTGCATGCGTGCTCGCGTGAGAGGCGCGTGTACGTGGTTGTGCACGCTTATTTGCGTGTGCGTGCACGTTGCGTGCTTGCCCATGTCTATGACAGTGAGATAAGTATGAGCAGAACAGCGCTTTGAGCCTTCTTTGCATAACGCGTGTGTTAGCGCTTGCCAAAGAAATGCGCCAGAAATTACTGCTGCGAAGCGCGCTGTTTCCACATTAGAGTGCCGCGAAAATAAAAATACAAGTGTCGGTGGATAGTAAGTGCTACAGCGCTTCTGTATGTGTTCGAGCGCACATCGTGCCGCTGTCTGATATTTATTACATTCTTATGCGTGAGGGCATGCTTGGACAGAAATGAAACGTGCTCAGCATCTTTTATCTTGTCGGAGTAATTATTATAAGGCTTCGTTACTCTTTGCAGGTCGTCCTGGGTTCGAAACTGCGTCTAAACACGAAGACAGAAATTACCCTAATACCCCCCTTCCACTTGTATTGGTGGTATAAGCTGGATGCGAAAGTCGCGTTTTCAAGTTCCGCTCATTCGCATTTCGCTTCTGTGCACCTTGGACCAACACACTACCACGCAGCAGGTAAGCTGATTGCTGGTGGGCTAAAAGGGGGGGGGGGCACGTAGGGCGTAGACCGGATAATTTTGTGTATTGCTTATATACCAATTATTTGAATTTGAGACGTTACTGTCCGAAATGCTAAATTATAATAGATCAATGTAGAGATTTGCTGGATGTCAATATGTACTCGAGGCAAAGTACTCAAAATGAAAGCGTCATAATCATGAGATGTGCTGCTTTTCGCTACATAAATTATCAACCAGGGCTGTTGTGACTTCTACGTTGCAAACTTCTTTCATTTGATTTGCCCATTAAGTTTTTTCATCAGCAATTTCATAAACTTTATTCTTCCTTATAGCAAATTATCTATATATATTATTAAAATAGCCACTGAACATAGTCTTGTGACTATATATGTGCTTAACGGATAATTCAACGATGACGATAACTACCCAGTATATATAAGACATCAGGTATGGCAAAAATTACTGGCCGAATTATCAATTAAATGTTTCCGTATATGCGGAACGATGCATTCTATAGTTTATTCCTCGTTGTAAACCCTGGGTACAATTTTTAAATAGTGACCCAAACGCCCGCGTGTCGAGATTGCGAGAGTTGTTTAAGGTACTCAGGTGCCGCGCGTGGGGCACCTTGTGTATTCAAGGTGACGGTATTGGCGACACCGAGGACCTCGACTCTTCCCACTCACGCTGTAACCAACCATAGCGGGAGTTCAGAGGAGAAGTGTAGAAGCCTCGAACGGTGACCGTCGGAGCTTTGGTCAACACCGGCCGATGGGCTCCCTGTCTGTCTACCGGGTAAGGACCTCACTGGCCATCAGGGTAAAGTCCGCGGAGAAAGCCGCTAAGTTTTCTCCTGTATACTACGGTGGATGGTATTTTCAAAACCCATCCCCAAACATGATCAGGCCCTGTAAAGGGGCCACGCCGAAGTACAATTTCCACACCTCCCAACTATCACTTTCGCAAATTCTGATGGCTGCCCCCGCTTCTTTACAAAGGAATCTGTTGACAAAAATAGCCTGTTGCCTCACAATCGGTGTTCATAATTTCAAGTTTCTGGAAGGTATAATCGAAGAGTCCTACAAGGATAAGAAATAGAGAACAGGAGAACTGTTGGTGGAAGTCACCACGCAGTAGCAGGCCACAAGATTCCTGAGCTAGACACGCATAGCAGATCTTGAAATCAAGGTCACTCTCCACCAGAGCCTTAACAGCTCCCAGGGCGTGATAGGCGATCCTGACCTAATGAACGAAGCTGGAGAATCTGCTGGAGGATCCCCGCAGTTGGGGCGTAACAGCTGTGGGGGGCATAACCACAGGGAGACAAAACAAAAAAATCCCAACCAAACACCTGATCTTAAGCTTTGACTGGTCCACACTCCCCCAGTTTATCAAGGCAAGTTTCATTCGATGTTCAGTTCGGCCTTACATCACTAACTCGCGGTGGTGTTTCAAGTACCAGCTCTTCGTGCATAGCACTAATTCCTGCCTTGACCGACTTTCCTGCGCAAAGTGGCCCCAACATGACCACCCGTCCGAAAACTGCAATTCACAGAACTTCAGCTGTGCTAACTGCCAAGGTTCCCAGAGAGCAAACTCCCGCACATATTAAAATTTCCAAGTAGAGAATCTGATACCCAATGTAATGATTTCCGGGAACATCACTTTTCCAAAGGCGCGAAGGATGCTTGCCTCTTCCATATCGAAGAGGCAGCGCAAAAAAGGGCGGGACAAAAGAAAAATTAGCGAACACACAGTGCTGATAACATATGGTCTCATAGAACCAACAAGCCCAACTTGCCATCCTTTTGCCTGTTCCCCTGGGGAGATACGCTGACGCGTCTCGCCTGGGGACGGATCGCCGTCTGGTTTCCGCAGCGATCCAGGTCAGAGAGACTGGTCTGTTGCCGCCATCACCCCCCTCCCCCACTGGGTTTCTTTTGGCAGCCCAACCCGTCACTACACCGCAGGGCAGCACACAGAGGTTGCCGTGGCAACAAACACAGATGGAACCGATGAGGCTCCTCGGATCTCTGCTTCCCCTGCCCCAATACACCTGAGGGAGCTGGGGAGATGGACGTGGGGGGACCCGCAGCAGTGCCCACGCCGGCCACACCGCCTTCCCAACCGGTGGCACTCCCAACACCGGGCGCTGGCGTCACAAGCAAACAGAACTTCAAAGGGTGCCAAGTCCAGGGAGCACTATCTGTCGGTAACTCCCACGACATCCGACGACAACATGGACGTCGGGTCATCCCTCTCTGCAAAGCAGCGAGGGTAATGGTGTCACAGAATTAAGCGAAGTAATAATTTAGTGGCCGATGTCTCGGACGGGAGGAGCGACAAACAACTCCCCCTTACGTGCGAATTCGAGAATGTGGTTCGGACCTGCTAACCGGCGATAGGTCCACGCCTGATTGGCCGCTGGCGTGAGGCACGAGAAAACAGTTTCGAAACAACGGAAATTTACTTCACATTCACGGGAAATTCAAAACAGATAGACAGAGAAGGGTAATACATGCAAAGAAAACGAAGCTCGGCTTAAGAAACACGAGGGAAGGAGTAAGGCACACAATAGGCGGGCAGGGGAGCTTCCCCCCCAACTACTCTAACACTCGGCTCGCTAGACACACACGCACACACCCGTACACACAACAGGGTACACTAAGAAAAGAGGGTAATCAAGTCCGCGGAGTCGATGCGAAGGAGGAAGATAATAGTGAGGGCGATTATAGAGTCTGCAGAAGAGTGGGGAAGGGGAGGAGGTCTTAGCTGGATTTTGGTCGGTGGTCTCGTAGGGGAAGATGCGTCGGCTCGCCGGTCGTCTGCGATGAGTCCCGTTGATCGGCGACGCAATTCGGGCACACCTGGGCCGCGCACCGTCCCCTCCTCGAGGGGAATTCTCGGGGGCCGAGGTCGCCGCTGTCGTCGCACTCGGGGCTACAGCGCAGCCCACAGAACCGGCCGCCGCGTTTCAACCGCACCACCTTCCCCCGCCACTGCTCGCTTCCTTCTCCCCGCGAGTCGTGAACCCCGCGCTGCACCAAGCACAGTCTTTCGGACCGCGCCTCTTCCGAGAACCAAGCGGGTGGAACCTCCGCTGGCCGCGGCACTCTCGCCCCTCTCCTCCGAAACACATGGCCCACTGCCCCGCGGGCCGAAATGGCGGCGAAAACATTCCTGCTCCGCCGGGATCCTCCCGCTGGGTCCCAATATGGCGAGCGAAAAAAAAAGAGACAGCCATGGAGGGGCCCGAATTTCGCGACACTGCCCCCCCATCAAGAATGTTATTCCCAATAGCATTCAAACCAAACATCCAAAGCGAAATACGGGCACCAGCCAAAATCACACCAAGTAACCGACATCACCCAAAAGGGGGTGGCCATACTAGCCATAGGAGGGGATACACACGATAACAAAGTAACAGCGCGTTGCATACGAACAGGGCCGCGCTTCTCCGGATACACCGAAAATTAAGTCGAGGAAGATAAAGAGAAAAAGCTACACACTGTCTACATACATAGTACACTCCAATACGCACTCGCAATGGCGCAATAAAGTTCTGAGGCCATGCGGACCCCCCACTCACACATGATCTCGCGCAGCCGCAATAGAAACAGGCGAAAATTCGACTACATAGCGTGGCACGGGGTACACTTGGCTATACATTCACAGAGACATTCACCGCGGAGCACACGAGCACTTCACATATATCAATCACCCGGCCCACGAACGAGCAAAAAAAAAATGGAGCCGCTGTCATTTCCAGGCCGCAGGAGCCAGGTAGTCCTTCTACACCCTGCTCAAGTTGTCGGCCCCGACATTATCTCGCCCCTTAATGCTGGCGATGGTGAAATCGTACTCCTGGAGCAGGAGGGCCCAACGGAGAACGCGAGCGTTCGTAAACTGAGCCTGGCGGATGTAAGTTAGTGGCTGGTGGTCCGTCTGAATAGTGAAGGCCCTCCCATACAAGTAGAAGTTGAAGCGTTTCACCGCCCAGACTATGGCGAGGCACTCCTTCTCTATTGCTGAGTACGCCCGTTCTCTCGGAAGCAACTTCTGACTTGCATATGCCACAGGGTGGAGCACGGCGCCTTTCCTCTGCAGTAAAACCGCCCCGAGCCCCTGGTCGGAGGCGTCGGTGCGTAACACGAAGGGCTGGTCGAAATCGACGACTTGCAAAACAGGTGCCTCGGAAAGGATCCGCTTCAGTTCCTCGAAGGAGCGCTGCTCCCGGTCCCCCCACTTAACCGTGTTGGGGGCGAGCTTCTTCGTGAGGTCGGTTAGTGGGGCGGCCACTGTGGCGTAACCGGGGATGAAATCTCGGTAATAGCCAGACAACCCCAAAAAGGCCCGCACTTGACGTTTGGTCACCGGACGGGCAGCGTGCCGGATCCTGTCAAGGGTTGACCTCATGGGACCTAGGTGTCCGTAACCTATGGTGTGACCCAGAAACGACAACTGCTCGAACCCGAGCTGGCACTTCCTGGGATGGACCGTCATTCCGGCTTCCAAGATTCGCGCGAGCACCCGGTCGATGGCCACCAAATGGTCTTCCCACGTCTCTGTGGCCACCAGCACGTCGTCGTAGTAGTGGTAGACGTTGTCGATGCCATCCAGTACCCGCCGCATGAGCTTTGCGAAAACGGCTGGGGCTGTCTTGATACCGAAGGGCATGCTTTTGAAGTGATACAGTCCACTAGGGGTCGAGAAGGCGGTCTTCTCCCTGGAGGCCTGATCGAGGGGCACCTGCCAGTACCCCTTAGAAAAGTCCATCTTTGAAAAGTATTTCCTCCCCCCAACTTCCGCAATTAGACAGTCAGCCCTCGGAATAGGCTCTGCATCGGGCACTAGGACGTCATTCAGCCTCCTGAAATCCACACAGAACCGGTAAGTGCCGTCCGGTTTTCTGACCAGCACGACGGGTGCGTGATACGGTGAGCTGGATCTCTCAATCACCCCCATTTCAACCATGGCCGACACTTCCCTTTCGATGTTCTGTTGCACAGCGAAAGGAAGCGGATATTGCCTCACTTGGATCGGCGCGTCCGTCATCGTGGACAAAGAACACTCTGCCCACGTTGTGAGTCCTGGCTGATCCGAAAATATGCCTTTGTACTTCGACAGCAGAGAGTGCAGCTGCCCCGCTTGTCGGGTAGTCAAGTGATCCGACACGACAATGTCTTCCGGTCCCAGCTCGCCTCCGAGGGGCCACGCCATCTCTTCGGCCCCGATGTCGACCGCCACGGCTGACACCGTCTGGACAGGGACACCTGATTTTAGTTCCCTCCTGATGTACTTTTTCAACATGTTCGCATGGAACGTCTTGGGCGTCCCCTCGACATTCACCACGTAGTCAACTTCTCCCTTCCTTTCCGCCACGGCATACGGGCCCTTCCACTTCATGGTGAGCTTGTTATGTTCTGGGGGTAACAAGACGAGCACCTCGTCCCCAGCCTGGAGGTGACGCATCTTGGCTCGGTCGTCGTAGTACGCCTTGTATCGCTCGGCTGCCTGTTCCAACGCCTCATGGGCAAGTTGGCACGTTGTCTCAAGCCTCTCCTTCAGGTCGATGACGTACTGGTAGGCGGTTTTGACCTCTTCTTCCACCTTGTTCCCGGTCCACAGCTCCTTGAGGATGGCCAGTGGACCACGAACATTTCGGCCGTAGCAGCTCGAACGGGGAGAATCCGGTGCTGGCTTGAGCAACCTCCCGGTACGCAAACAAAAGGGGTTCCAAGAATCTGTCCCATTCTCTCGGTTGTTCAGCACACATCCTGCGCAGCATCTTCTTTAGCGTGCCGTTCATCTTTTCGACCAGGCCATTGGCCATCGGGTGGTAGGGTGTCGTGGTCTGTAGTCGCAAGGGTAGTAGGCGCCCCACCTCAATCATAAGCTCGGAAGTGAAATTTGATCCCCGGTCGCTGAGCATCTCCTCGGGTACACCCACCCTCGAGAATATCTGCAGCAGAGCTTCGGCCACCCTTTCCGTCTCAATACTTGGCAGCGCGACCGCTTCGGGGAAGCGAGTAGCGTAGTCGACCAACGTTAGAATGTATCGGTTGCCTCTGCGCGTCGTCGGCTTGAGAGGCCCCACGATGTCGATGGCGACCTTACGGAAGGGGGTGTCCACCAGTGGAACCCGTTCTAACGGTACTCTTCTGACCGTGCCGCGATCCACGGTTCTCTGGCAGATGTTGCAGGACGCGATAAACCTCTTCACGTCCCCATGAAGGCCCGGCCAGAAAAAGTCGGCCAGTATCCGATCAATAGTCTTCGCCCGGCCAAGGTGCCCCGCCATCAAGCCCGCATGTGCCAAATGGAGAACTTTGTATCGGTGCTGCTCCGGCACCACGAGCTGCACGGAAGGGGCTCCCGATTGGGGTACATACTCTCGAAAGAGGAGACCGTCGCGCAGGAAGAACCCGCAAGAGCCATTTCTTTTGCAGGTTGACCTCGTTCCCCGTCTTTGGGCCTCAAAACACCGCAACAGAGTCTCGTCTGCCTGTTGATCCTCTCGCATTTCTCCCGCACTGACGTCGGAGATAAGCGTCGGCGCACGTAGGGCCCGGAAGTTCTCCGAAGTCTTCGCTCTAGCCTGCTGCCGGGTCGTCACCGCCGCTGCGGGTAAGGTAGGCTCCGTCACCGCGCTCTTGACTTGTGTCTCCTCTGTCTCAGCCGTCCATGTTTTGTCGGGCTTCCCTGGTGGCCTCACCCCGTCGACGTTCCCCAGGATGAGGTCAAATAGCGGGTCATCCATACATCCCGCCACTATCTCCCCGCTGTAGTAGGGCGTGTCTACCTGGATCCGAGCTTCCGGTAGCTTCCTAGCAGCACGGTCCGCCAAGTGAACAGTCCGGTGGCCCCCGGTTAATTCTCGATCGTCCACAAATCTTCGGCTGACGATGACGATGTTGCACCCCGTGTCTCGTAAAACCCTGCAGCGACGGCCCTTGATTCGGCCCTCCACCACCGGCAGGTCTGGTGCCCCGAGACGCTCGGCAGCGTTTTCTACAGAGGTATGCTTGTCCGCGCTTAGGCTCGAGTACCCCTGTTGCAAGCAGGCGGACACGTTCCTTGCGGCCCCCAGACCCGTGTTCTTCGGGCCTTGTTGACCTCGGTTCGCTCTGCACTGGGCGGCGACGTGCCCCATCCGGTAGCACAGGTAGCAGCGTACGCCCGGTGCTGGCGGATGTGGTTGCCTGTCGAACTGCTCGCGCCGGCCTGGGTCTGCGGTTCTGCCCGCCAGGGGGTCCTCCCGCTTCTGGTCTTTCCTCCCAAAGTTGTTCATGTTCCTAGCCATTACGTAGTCGTCCGCCCTTCGGACGAGCTCCTCGGTGTCCCGCGTCTTCTTTTCTTTTAGGAAGAGTGCCATAGGGGGCCCGCAGTTCTCCAAAAACTGCTCGGACAGGAGCAGACTCTTGACCCCCTGGTAAGCCCTCTCCGTCCCGCAAAGTTGTAGCCACCTTTCCCAATAATTTTCCAGTCGGGCGAAGAACTGCGATGGAGTCTCGTCGTCTCTCGGCGTTTCCCCCCTGAACTTCTTTCGGAAACCTTCTTCCGTGAGGCGGAAGCGGAGAAGGAGTGCCCGCTTCACCTTGTCATAGTCAGCGGAATCGGACGCGGGCATTCGTCCGAAAACGCTGAGAGCCTCCCCCGTGAGGCAAGTACTGAGCGTCGTGGCCCACTGACTTCGGGGCCATTTCTGTGCCTCCGCGACACGTTCAAAACGAGTCAAATAGGCGTCGAGATCGTCGCCCTTCTCGTTAAACGCCGCCATCAGCTTGTGCAGGCTAACCGCGGGCGGTCGTGATGCTGCTTCGGTTTCATTCAAGTCGCCCACTGCACTGCCGCTACTACCAGCCTCGCTCCTCGTGCGCAGGAGTTGCATTTCCTTATCCATTTCTAGCACCCTCTGTGCTGAGCACTCTTTATCGCGCGCCGCGCGCTCCCTCTCACGCTCCTCGCGCTCCTTCTCGCGCACCTCGCGCTCCCTCTCACGCTCATCCTCCTCCCGGCGCCTTTCGCGCTCTGCGGCTCTTTCCTCTCTCAAAAATTCCTGAAGAGCGGTCCCTTCAAAGCCCATCTCTTTACCCAGAGCAACTATACGCTCCAGATCGGCCATTCTGTCTGCCGCGGAAAGATCACCCGTTACCCTATGCCTCACGCCCCGGGCCAATCGTGGTTAGCGGTCCTGCCGTGGACGCCAGTTTGTCACAGAATTAAGCGAAGTAATAATTTAGTGGCCGATGTCTCGGACGGGAGGAGCGACAAACAACTCCCCCTTACGTGCGAATTCGAGAATGTGGTTCGGAACTGCTAACCGGCGATAGGTCCACGCCTGATTGGCCGCTGGCGTGAGGCACGAGAAAACAGTTTCGAAACAACGGAAATTTACTTCACATTCACGGGAAATTCAAAACAGATAGACAGAGAAGGGTAATACAGGCAAAGAAAACGAAGCTCGGCTTAAGAAACACGAGGGAAGGAGTAAGGCACACAATAGGCGGGCAGGGGAGCTTCCCCCCCAACTACTCTAACACTCGGCTCGCTAGACACACACGCACACACCCGTACACACAACAGGGTACACTAAGAAAAGAGGGTAATCAAGTCCGCGGAGTCGATGCGAAGGAGGAAGATAATAGTGAGGGCGATTATAGAGTCTGCAGAAGAGTGGGGAAGGGGAGGAGGTCTTAGCTGGATTTTGGTCGGTGGTCTCGTCGGGGAAGATGCGTCGGCTCGCCGGTCGTCTGCGATGAGTCCCGTTGATCGGCGACGCAATTCGGGCACACCTGGGCCGCGCACCGTCCCCTCCTCGAGGGGAATTCTCGGGGGCCGAGGTCGCCGCTGTCGTCGCACTCGGGGCTACAGCGCAGCCCACAGAACCGGCCGCCGCGTTTCAACCGCACCACCTTCCCCCGCCACTGCTCGCTTCCTTCTCCCCGCGAGTCGTGAACCCCGCGCTGCACCAAGCACAGTCTTTCGGACCGCGCCTCTTCCGAGAACCAAGCGGGTGGAACCTCCGCTGGCCGCGGCACTCTCGCCCCTCTCCTCCGAAACACATGGCCCACTGCCCCGCGGGCCGAAATGGCGGCGAAAACATTCCTGCTCCGCCGGGATCCTCCCGCTGGGTCCCAATATGGCGAGCGAAAAAAAAAGAGACAGCCATGGAGGGGCCCGAATTTCGCGACAAATGGGCTGCTACGTCCAAGTCAGCAAAAAAGACGGAAAAAAAGCTCCAAGAAGAACAGCCCCGAAAGACCAATCACACACACACACACACACACACACACACACACACACACACACACACACACACACACACACACACACACACACACACACACACACACACACACACACACACACACACACACACACACACACACACACACGCGCGCGCACACACACACACACACACACGCGCGCGCGCGCACACACACACACACACACAAACACACACACACACGCGCGCACGCACACGCACGCACGCACACACACGCACACACAGGCACACACACGCACACGCACACGCACACGCACACACACACGCACACGCACACACGCACACGCACGCAGGCATGCATGCACGCACGCACGCACACACACACACACATACACACACACACACACACACACACACACACACACACACACACACACACACACACACACACACACACACAAAGTTCAGTCGTTCATTAATGCAAATAGTGGGAAGAGAAAACATAATCTAACCGAACTGCAGGGACCTGCTTCAAAGCCTTGATGATGTATCCGGGACACCGATACTCCATTCAAATAAGCCAGGTGTCGTGTGTCTGCAAGGAGTTTATCTTCATCGTAAACATACAAAGTTCAAAAATAATTATATGGCATTTAGGAAGGACAGAGATGGCTGCACACACACCTTCGGTGGTGTAGCCATTAGCGCCCAGAAATCCATTGCACGATATTACATCAATTTAAACACTGTTCTTGAGGCTGTGGAAAGATGTACAATAATATTTAATAGGTTAATGACGGTATCCTCCCTTTATATTCCTCCTGATTTCAAGCTATTGAGCTATAATTTCGAGGAGCTGGTAGATCAGCTGCAAGAACCTTACATTTTTATCGGCGACCTCAATGCACATAATTCCCTGAGGAGCTCTTCACGCGGGGATGCCGGAGGTCGCCTAACTGAAAAGTTTTGGACATCCTCGGAAGCATGCCTTTTAACAAAAATAGCCTACATACCATACCATCGGAGACAGCGCTTATTCACATCTTGATTTGGCTATTCGCTCTGCAGTTCTCTTTCCACCTCTTGAGTGTGACGTCGGCAGAGACACATATGGTAGTGACCACTTTTTAGCATCGCTAACATATATAGGTAAAGGCTCAAACAGTTCACCTTCCCATTAAAGGTTCAATTAAGCCCGAGAAAACTGGAGTACATTTACACAAACATCTAAACTACACAACACATATATAACGCACCTAGACGTCGACGAAGCAGCCCAACTCATCACAGCGCACATCCTTGACGCCACCTAAAAGTCCATTCCTCAGGCCTCCAAGGAAACGAGGATTGTCGGCGGGTGCGAGGGGCCCATATCAAACGGGCAAAGTCACTTGGAAAGTGTGCGCACCGTGAGGCGAAGAGTGAAAGTTGTTGCGCCTGTATGTCATTCATAATCACATAAACAGGCCCACACAGTCTAGATACGAATACGTAAAGGACAACCGACACATATCCTGCCCTTGGTCAGCACAACACGGGAAACACTCGAAGACCGGACTAACACACTTGCAGAACGTAATTGTCCAGTTCTGCGCACTATTCCTGAAACACAAAATGTTTTGTGAAAGAAGCGACAGTAAAGCACCTCTTACAACTCCACATTTTCGCTTCATGAGCTGAGGGTAACTGAGCACTTGTGAGCCTTCAGTTCCTGGTGCAGACATTGCACACTGTGATACAGCACTTACACGCAGGCACACTTCAAACACTTCTCCACCTGTACAACAATGTATGGCTTTAGCGGCACCTTTCAAGGTCTTGGAAGGAGGCCATTGCCGTCTATTTTCCAAAAGAGGGGAAGAAAACTTCTTCCCCTTTAAGTTATCGTCCCATCATCCTGAGAAGTTGCCTGTGCAAGCTTCTCGAGATGATGAATGGGAGACTCGTATATATTTTAGAGTACAATGGTCTTCCAAAGAGCAGCCAGGCAAGCTTCAGGTTGGGGTGATCTACAATGATGAACTCGTGACCCTTGAATCGTACATCAAGGATGCCGTCGGTCATAAACTGTTTTGTGTAACGTTGTTTTCGACCTTGAGAAGGCCTATGACACCGCCTGTAGTTACGATATCTACAGCGACATTAAGTCATTCGGTCTATGGGGAACCACTTTCCACACTCTTGCTAGTTATATGCCTCAACGGACATTTCTTGTCCGAAATTGGTCAGCACTCGCAACGGCTCACGCTCAGGAAAATAGCGCGCCTGATGGTGGAGTTTTAAGCTGCCCATTGTTTACAGTTAATATGAACTCCCTCCGAACGGCGTTGCCACCAACCATTTCCTGTTCAATGTACATAGACGACGGGGAAATATCTTTTAAATCATCTAATCAGTAAATTCGCGAACGCAAAGTCCAGCTTGGTGTCAACAAACGGGGCGGATAAAAATGGCTGCGATGGGCGGTTAAAACGGTGTTAAGCTGAACCCGGTTAAAAGCACTTGTGTTGTGTTCTCCAGCAGACGTGAGCTGCGGCTAGATCCAGACATCAAACTGCACGGTGACACGATGCCGGTCAAAAAAGAACACAAGTTTTTAGCCATAGTTCCTGATGAAAAACTGACGTTTATCTCGCACGTCAAACAACTTTAACAAAAATTTTAAAAAATAATGAATGTTCACAAGGTCGTGCGACATCAGTTGTGTGGTGCCAACAAACAAGTTCTGCTGCGGGTTTTTACTAGCCTTGTAGGCTCGCGGTGGAACTATGGGATTGTTTCGTATGGACCAGGAAGGAAAACAGCCTTAAAAATGTTCGACCCAGTGCAGCACTCGGGGCTTCGGCCTTCGTCGGGTGCCTTCCGCACTAGCCAGGAGCAAAATGTTTATGCCAGGGTGGCAACAGGTTCTTAGGGCGCTAGCGAAAGTACGTCACTTACTATATGCTTTTATATTTTATCAATGAAATCACAATCCTTTTAAATGTGTAAATAAATCTACATCCCAATAATTTTTAAATCAACGATCCATTTCGTTGCCTTTCCAACTCGGGGTGAGAGAGGAAGCTTCTTAACTTTCTGTCTCGTTTTCATACACCTCTAAAACACATGTCATTGATTCTGTAGCCCCAATGCATCTTCGCCCTGCGTCATCTGATTTGTCTTTTACCCAATTTAAGAAAGACAGGGCATCTAAAGTGTGATGTTGCAGTATGTAGTGTATCTGCAGGAAAAATACCATCCTTCAGAATTTTTCAGCGATGTGCCGAAGATTTCCACTGCGGTATGTTTCGCTGCCCATGTACCCAACTTTATGCATTTAAAACCAGAAATGTAAAAAGCAGCATATTCCCGGCGGAAGCATATGGCATGTTCGTGTTTTCAATCATATTATCGAACATCGTATTCCTAAGTGCATCATTTTAACCGACTCACTGAGCATCGTGCATGCGTTATCATCCCAAGGGTCTTTCAAAATGTATGTCATCAATATTATTTTTAGGTCTTATATCAGCATATCCCTAAATCTGAATGGGTCTGTGTGCTAGGTTCCACGTCACTCTGTGATTGCCGGAAATGATATGGCAGATGAAATTGCTGCTGCTGCTGCTGCATTAGCGGACACAATAGACATAACAACGGTACTTTACACTGATTCAAAGCACGCAGCAGACAACAACTTCCTAAAACATGGAAACACACTGGAGTGAACTGACACATAATAAAACCGCAATTGGGACGATACAATACTGGCTCAGGCAGAAGATTCATCGAAGTTGCCTCAGCTAGATTACGGATAGGTACGCATGCAACACACTCCCACCTGCTCACTGGCTCTTCAAGACCCCTGCAGAGAAGGCGTGGAGAACACCTATCCGTGATACACATTTCAATTCAGTTAAGGCACTAGACACAATTCGAGACACACACCTCCGCCTGCTCTACAGATAACATATCCCAATCCATCCATCACTATTTCTTTCCGACGATCCCATGTTTTCTTGTAAAGTCTTTATTAAGGGTTTAACACAAGTTAAATTCGACACCTCATTTCATACCACGCATAATGCCAACCTGGCCATCTAAACCCGCCACCCTCATTGTCTTTGATTGATCTTACTTTTGCCCTTTCTAACCGATTTTAGTATTTACCTTTTCATCTTTGTTATCTAACCCCCTCCTGGCCTTCTTTGTCCCAGTTGGCCTTGCTCTACTAACATCCAGCCATCATCATCAAAGGTCCTCAGTTGGTAACAATTATTCCGGACCCCCCCCCCCCCCCCTTCTGTAGCCCTCCAGCAGCGGGACCATTGCGAACACCGGTCGCACGTTCGAGCTTCGCTTGTTTACCACGTGTACTCAGCACCTGGGAGAATTTTTCTTGTGTACACGAACTGTACATAGCTGCAAGCGCGATTCCTATCTCTTCCTTCGAGGCCAAACCAAAGCATGGTGGTGTATCCTACAGAAATACCGATTCTAGTATTACCACCACAGCGAGCGGGTCGTTTTCTGCGGTTGAATCGACAAAACGATACGAGGAAAACTAGAAACGCGGCGTTAGGCACTAAGGCAGCAGCCGCTCCGTTTCAGCCTTTTGCACTTGCCCCAGGGTCTCCATATCCCGAACGGGAGCCATCGTGGCGCTGGGATCATCGACTTATCGGCGTCTGCCTGCAGGGGACCATGAATTCCGGGGATGGAAGCGACTCCGTCCTCACCGCCCCGACAACGGAGCAGAGCATCGATGCCATCAGCCATATCCCTATGAACTAAACGCACCTACAGCAGCTCTGAGAAAGTTGCGGGGGATGCACGCTGCGGGTTGCGGGGGATGCACGCTGGGCTCTAGAGTCCTTGATGAAACGAGGATATGACAAGCCTGGGCAGGTCGAAATGTGAGAAATGGTCGAAATGGGTGTGTTTAAGGCTTTAAGCGATTAAGGCCGGTGACAGCCCTATCTCCCGATAAAAAAGGGCAAGCGATTTTAAACCGCTGATTTGTATTGTAGTCGCGAATGAGCTTCCAGGAGTGCGCGCGGAGCGAGATAAAGATATCCTTGCGCTTTGCTGGTGTGGCACAGGAGTGTGCATACGACTTCGTGTCTGTCAGGCATGTCAGCCAGTTGATCCGACAGGCGACGGCATGGACGAGCTGTTAAAAACGGCGCTGACGCACAGTGGTACGGAAAGCCGCGGAATACTGGGCAGCCGCGTGTAACGCGTGAGCCTTTCTTCAGAGGCGCATCGTATCAGATTGAAGGGAAGTGACTGCGTCGGTCACACTTAGGTGGCATTGTTCAAAGCCGAGGGGCGGTTTTTAGATAAATTCTTGCGTTGACGCTGTGGGAATCTCCATTGTGCATGTCGGGATGTGTGTATATATGTACGTTGCGGTCGTTGCTATTAAACTGTTGGAAGTGTAGCGCCTGTCCGTGTCTTCTTTCTTGTGTGTTGTGTATTTGCGCTACTCAGTATGTTTGTAGATATCAACCAACACGCCCAGCAACACGTTCTCTTGGAGACTTTCTTGGTATGACCAGTCAAGCACTGAAATCCTACACGGCCTTTGTAAACACAGGCTACGTGCCAAAAAAGACGTCTCTGTCTGGTGCAGTGACCCAGTGAGAAGGCCGATGGCGGAGCACCTCCTTTTAAAAAAATCTCAAGCAAGCCAGTCAGAACATGGCTAGCGGCACCAGTTCAGGGTAATAGAAGGTCACAGCCAAAAACCTTAGTCGTGTAAAATATGCCAAGTCGAGTCACCAGACCACAAAAGCGCAGGATTGCCACGTAAAGGCGCAGGCAAGAAAGTCTCGGACAAAGCCGCGTGCGACGACCCGGATGGATGGTTCGTGTTATGCATGCCTTTATTCCGTCTCATCTACGCACTTGGGTGAATTACCTACCGGGAGCTATTCTGAGTAATTCCTCCTTCAAGACCTCGCACTCAGACTCTCTTGCAGCCCGGTCTCCGAAATCTCAGAACATTTGCGCCCACCCTTTCTCGCTCCACCTTAAACCGGCTTTTGGAAGCTAAGTGCGGTTGTTCAAACTGGGATGCATTTTTCGCGTTTCCTCGACTTGGTGGCTGGGTGGGGTAATTCTATTTTGTTACCTTTCTTCTAGTGGGGTTCAGGCTATCGTGATGGAATTTGTAAGGAACGATTGGCCTCGGAAAGTCTGATTGTCTTTCTTTTTTTCTTGTCTTCCTTAGTGAGAAGCTTGTATAGGGTGCGTTCCTCGGTATTTTGTTTTCCGCGTCTTTCTTGCAGACGTAAATGAGGTCACACGTCACTGGCAATTATTTTTCGAGGCAAGGCTATTATGTAGATTTTATTTGATCGCCGGTGAAATGCCCGTGGCGCACGACAGCGTGTCAATGTGCTGTAACCGAAGTTGAACAACCTACGTATTGCTATCTTTAAAGCAACTGCAAGACAATGAATCACGTTTACCCTGCAGAGTATCTTGATCCGCAAGCAACAGTGCGCCCCCTTACATCGTGTCCGGGGCACATCGCCTCATCGGTGGTTGCCTCATCCTCTCCGTCTGCTCGGACTACCAGTCACAGCATCCGCTTCAATGCCGTATTTATTACCTGAGTCGATTGTGCTACCGCGGACGAAATAGGCTGCACTAGGCGATGATTGATTGATTCATTGTAGGCTTTAACGCGCTGAAGCAACGCCGGCGATGAGGTGCGCCGTAGTGCAGGGCCCGGGATTATATTGACCACCTGGGCATCTTTAACGGATCCCGAAATCTCGTACACACGGGCGTTTTCGCTTTTCGCCTCCATCAGAAAAGCGGCCACCACGGCTGGGAAGTGAACCCGCAACCTCGCGCTCAGGAGCACAACACCTTAGCCACCCAGCCACAGCGGCGGGTGCACTAGACGAAACCCACACGGGACTGGAAAACGGATGATAATTATCAAGAGACTCTGTAACGCGTTTGCAAGCACGTTTCAAAAACTCTATCAGTCGCACTTTAAATTTAAAGGGGTTCATAACTAAATGAATCTGAAATATTCCTCGGTTGATTCGAATAAATCGGTGCAACATAACATCAGCAGTCATTGCTGAAACATGCATATGAATCATGTAGCAGCGAGTGGGTTAATAAGACGGAGCACAACTTCAGTTTTCTGTCTGATTAGGCGTTTAGAAACAATATTTGGTGCAGCGGTTTTGCTTAGTGCCATTGTAAAAACTAGAGATTTTAGTTGTTAACGTCTGTCATACAATATAAAACTGTTATCGATTGCGCACGCTTGTTGCCGCTGGTCTCAGATGCCGAATATAGAGTGCCATATGTCTTAGGGCACCACGGGCTCTTTTACTTCACGACTACGCAGCCACGTAAAAGGCAGCAGTGATTAACTTATCCGTAGGCCTGAAAAGATAAAAGATGGGCACAAACAATCAATGTTACAAATTTTTGCGCGTTTAAAAAGAGAGAGAGAGAATAAATATAACGTAAAACGGCGATGTTAGCCGAGCCGTCGTGCTGGCTTGCTACGACAAATGGTAGAAGAAAAAAAAAACAGAAAAAATACTTATGAAAATGAAAAAAATGTCGATGTTGCCCACAAAATGCCTAGTCACACACAAAAGAGTTTTTCACAAAGCTCTTCCTGTTCTGTGCTCCCACGAAACACCAAGACAGCTTTGGTTGGATGTGCAGACTGATTGGGAGCCGACCAAGGGCCCAAATACCCCTCAACAGGAGCCCCGCACCAAACGGCCGGCACTAAGACAATATCAGGTTTTGCCTGTGCACGATGTGCTTGGAACACACGCATAGAACATCATCAATGTCTTCTCTTGCGCCACATGTGGCGCAAAAAGAAGAAGAGGCCCGCTGGATTTTGTTGAGTTAATGTAGATTTAATGGCTTCCTCGCTGTTGCTAAGCCCGATTCACGCACGTATTGCGGTCGTAACAGCGCTCACTTCTCGCAGGCCTCCAACACTGGAAATGATGTTAGCTGAGGCGCAAGTGCCACAACCTATAATGAAGATAAGGAGTATTGCCACACAAGAAACAATACAAAATAAAGGGTATTACCATACAAAAAATGTGGATGTCAATGGTGCCGCAACTGTACATTGATATATCCGACATATTGTCGAAACAGTATTGTCGCATCAGCTTCAAGATCGTTATTTTTTATAGAGAAGTCGACCATTACACCAAAAAACGGTAACTGTTTAATTGACTGGATATACCACTAAAAAAGCTCCAATGGTTAATGGTTAAACACTGCCAATGTCAGAAACCCCACTGCACGGGGTGATGAAAGGATAACATAACGCCATTTCATAATATTTAGTTGGCAAATCAGCAAAGTGCTTGGCTTATTTGCTGGAACCACGCGATTTATTTTGGCTGTGCTTACCCAACCGGAAATACCGGACGACTTTAATTTGTAAATTTGGGCATGGTGGACTAACATGTTAACTAAGTAGCTTAGCCAATTTTTTTAGACTATGCAGGTGCCTCCATAACCATGTAGGGACGCGCTCTGTCTTATCTGTTGGATAGCGTATCTTGAAGTACCTGCGCCATGAAAAAATTTTCAACGGGGATCTTGCGAAGGGCGTTTGGTGCCTATAAGAGAAATTATTACAGTTTCTCGCGGGTTTTGGAAAAAAGCCTTCGCGCTCTGTCTCACACAAAAACAAAAAAGCTCAGAAAGTGTTCGGTATCACGCCAAAGAGCGTGGTACCAAACTGTACCTCAAGCCTGTATGGTACGCCCTGCAGCGAAGTGCCTGCGCCGAGAAACCGGCCGCACGCCCGCACTTGTCGTGCCAACAAAACTACGAAGGCAAGACCGAATGCTCCCCTCGCTCTCTTAAGCTGCGCAACCAGCCGGCAGCACCAAACCGCAGCGCCCTAGCTGAGCCTCGCGCCTTTCCAGCCACGGTCGCTGTGGCTGACAAAATTTTGACAAAGATTACACATGGCTGTTGCAAAAATGTGCCCCTTCAGTACAGAGAGATCAATTCGTTTTTCCGCTCATGTACTAATTTAACTCAAACTAAACAGCCTTGCGTCGCTTAAGTCATTTAAAAGTTTTTTTCCGAAATCCGCCAGATCCGCCTAAAGTGACCTTGAGAACAAAGGCGAAAGTTTGCTACCGGACGTGAACGCAACGCTGTCAAAGTTATTATATGATATGTTTTACTTGCCAGCTAGGGGAAGCTTATGGCCCCAAGTAATTAAGAGGTGGATTTCAGCCATACTAGGATGCTAAGTTTCGATTTGGTTCGTATTGAATTGAAACCCTAAATTTGATGCGGCATTCCCACGAAAACTTTATTTAAATTGACTTCCAAGAATGGTACAATGGAGTTTTGGCGGAAAAAGCATTAAAGATATGCGACAGGATTCAAGAACACTAGAACTATACATGAAGAGCAGGTGAGCGTTTTCGAAACCATAAGCTGCTATTATCGATTTCCTCCGCATGGTCATGTTCTTGGGCACGCCTGAAGACACTCACGAAGTAAGCAAGCTCGTCATTGCCTTGCCATTAATTTTTAAAGCACTTCACAAGAAGGCTGCTCATATCTTCTTTTTGTCAATATGGCTGCAACAACTGAAACCTAAATGAAAAACAATCTAACATGCCGTACATCGCCTGTCGAACAAATTTGATGGATAAAGCCAGAAGGCGACCCAAAATTTATCACACGGTGTCGCCATTGGTACCATAACATATTGAGCCCAATACTATGTCCTTAACAAAACGCACATGAGAACACTTCCAAATCTGCAGAGCCACCCTTCGCACCATCAGTGGACTACCCAAATATACTCGCCTGGAGAACCTGCAAGTTGAAGTTGCTCTTCCCCATTCAAAAATATCATTCAAGAGCAAGTACATCAATTCCTTGATAAACGCTCATTAACTCATCAAGGTGTCTGCATAATCACCTGGGACAATCTCAAGCCACTACAACCCCATGACTTCCCACCGCCTCTGGCTCCTTGGAACCGCCCTTCTGTCACAGACTCTACGGCCACCCATGCAGTCCGGCGTAACGACTCCTCCCCCCCCCCCCCCGCGCTGACGCCCCCACGAAATCGATATTTACAACGACGCAAGCATATCTCATCCACTAGTTGGCGCCGCATGGGCATCACCTGATCTCCCCTCAATGCAAGGCAAACTAACCTTAAATATTCCATGGGCTACCATCTCGGAAGCGGAACTCCATGCCATCATTCAAGTAATAGACTTCCGCATGATCGACCTTCACTCATTCGTCCCGTCACAGATACGCATCCTGATGGACTCATTCAAAGCCCTAAAGATTATACAATGTACCACGTCGACCATTACAATCGCTAAAAAATCCTTCATCAGATCTCCATCCTAAAATCTAGCGGCATTCATCTTTGCACCGACTGATCGCTGGACACGAGGAGTCATCACCGGGGAACCAGGCAGCCCCTCGGCTGCACGGGTGTTTGTAACCTCTAGGCCTCCGCTGCTACCCGACTTGCCTCTTCCACCTCCTGAGTCATTAACACCAGCCATACAAATTATACGGTACAAAAAGAAAAAAAGACCGCCTCAAGGCCCTCACTCAAACCGGCTTTTATCCGCTTTGCCCCCGCTCCCAAGATCAGCCAAAATTTTCATAAACAAACATTTTGCCAATGCTAGCCTAACCCCATAGACATTCCGTAAATGGTACACCCCATTTCTGCCGCCTCGATCTCCCTTCTGCGCCTCCCTTGCACCCGCCATTTTCCAGCACCTAATTTGGCACCATCCGAAATTTCATCGTTACAGAACCTTCAACCCTCCTTCAAATACCTCCTCGTCATACATCGACCCTCATACACTGGAAAGCTCCACGCTGATTTTAATTACGCACTACTCCCTAGAAAGAAGTCTAACGCGAGCAGTTTAGAGCCGTGAGCTTGCTCTCCTCACCCCACGCAGCCTCTCCCGCCTTCTCAAGCAGCACACCAGTTTAAGTTTGAACTGAACGTTTTCAAGAGATTCCAAGCCACAAACACCCCACCTTCTACTCACGCTTCCCCCACTTGACCTAGCGTCTTCCTGCTGCTATAAAGGCTATCTCTCTCTCTCTGTCTCTTGTTCACCGTAATGAAGTGGCTCGTACCCACAGAGAGGGAGGGGGGGAGGTTTGCCGGGCGTGTAAGCAACGGCTGTTTAGTTGCGTAATAAAATGGTAAATATGGGAGTAAAACAAAAAAATAACCAGATTTACTCAGTAGGGGCGGGGGAGACGAGATGAAAAGATTCTTTCAGATCACCCAGTTTCGTTTCCTTCGTCTTCTTCTGGTCACGTCGTCGTCGACGTCTAGGGACAGATCTTTCGCCGATTTCTTAATTTCCGTTTTAATTCATAAGCCAATTCGGAAACTCAAAGAAAACTTCTGGAAACACCCCCAAAACAGTTCGAACAGTCACCCCAAAATCAAACTCCCATTAGGCAACGTATTTGGCTCCTTCTGATCCTTACCACAGCAGGATCTGGCTCGATTTCGAAACAAAATACCATGTGCGTACAGGTTTGCCGGACGTTATCTGAACTATTTTGTTACCACCTCTTTCCTAGCGGAAAGTTGCCGAGTTTTTTTTCTCACGCCAGTTTTATCTGACGTAGTTCCGGTTTCTGTATTTGGGTCATTTCGAAAATAAAACTCCTCACATTGGCGTGGGAAGTTTTACTGAGCTGTGTACGTCAGAACTGCTTTTACTGTCAGGTTCAAAACAGCACTCTTTTTTCGTAGCCTTGATGTTGCACGTGTCGTTCCTGCCGCAGCTGACCATATTGGAAGTTTTGAGTGGAAAGTTGTAGTCATTACTCTGATTCAACTGCATGAACATCACAACAAATTGCTTTAAATCTGACCACTAAGGCAATTCTGCAAAGTGTCTTTTCACTAGGGTGTCGGGGTTATGAAGATTGCTGAGGAAGTTTAAAATTCACAATTCCGTTCATACAAATATCATTAAACCATTCTATTCAATGACACCAGTAATGCTGTGTCGCAAAGCATTTTTCTTCATCATAATGTAACAACCAATAAAACCAACTGCACGCCGTTTGCCGCTAAAAAATGAATATTCAAGTGAAATTTCGTAAACCGTGGTTTGTGAGAAATGACCACCACAACCGCAGATAATTACTCACGTTTGTTAAAACCCTGAACAAATGAACTCCGACGTTCTGTTTTATGTCTTTTCCTTGTGAAGAGTAGGTTACCTGAGGCACCCTGTAATAAATTATTGGCACAAAAATCTTGCAAAGTCGCTTTTCCTAGGTTATCGAAATAGGCTGCCGATAACTTTCGTTTAATATTTTTAACGCTATTGAGCCACTACGTGATCCCCGCTTCCAATATTCGCGCCACACACGGAGAGATTTCCTTTTAATTTTTAATACCATATTTGCACGAGTCTAGGCGACCCTGATTGTAACGCGTAGTAAAGTGCAACACCCGGAAACCACAAGTCATTTGGGGCCTATTCGACCCCGCACATGACAAAATGTCATGACCAGACGCTTCAAAATCGATTGTCGGGTTTATCGCACCGACTCTTCATAGGCGATGAGGCACGCCGTAGTGGAGGGTTCCGGATTAATTTTGACCACCCGGGGATCTTTAACGTGCGCCGAAATCTCGAACACACGGGCGTTTTTGCTTTTCGCCTCCATCAGAAAAGCGGCCGCGGCGCCCGGGAATCGACCCCGCGTCCTTTGGATACGCCTCAAAATTCAGCAAAACCGTTAATCGAACATCAATCGGAACACAAAAATACTAACGTGCTCTGAACAACGCCGCCTGTATAAACATTGCCTAACGCGTGAGCGAAAAATGGCCAAACAGCCACTCTCCTGTTGCTCTCTCCTACCCTTCCCCGCTGCGTAGCCTTCCAGCGTTCTTTCGTGTCCGCCAGCCAGCGCCGCTTCTCGGAAACTATGCAAAATAGTGGGAAGTTTGTTTAGCGTTCCCGAGGCGGCGCTCCTACGCCTTCTTGTTTTTCACCATGCCTGTCTGTCTGGGTCTGTCACTGATAAAACTTCCTTTGTCACGAAGCAAAATCCCTTGCGCTGCCGCAGGCTGATGCCGGCTTTGCGCGCTTATCTACTCGGATCACAGGCCCTGAAATTTTCTGAGTGGGGCATCCCACCTCTATCCCCTCCGCATTTAGGTATAGTTTTGACCCCGCTGTTCGCACTCCGCACCGGTACGCACTTCTAAAATTGAGGACTGTACTGTAGAAGCGCCCGGACAGCGTGGCGGATCCCAGCTGCTTATCCTTTTGTTTCCTATAATTTTCTGAAGTTTACACGCACGTGATATTATTGGAAAGTAATCGTAGAAGTGAGCGCCTGAACAAAATACGTGCACGCAATTTTTTCTTCTCTAAATACTCCAGAAAGAAAAATATCAGTAAAATAATGGCTGCCCTATCCGAAAATATCGTTTTTCTGTTAGCTATATGTCTACCCGACAATCAGTATGTTCTTACACTATTTCAGTCCGCCTCCGTCTTTATCTTTGGAAAAATGCAGCAAGTATGAAGCGAGCGACACGTTGAACGAGATCCCCAGTGCGTCACAGAACTAGCGCCCCGTCGCGGCTAAGATGTAAGCAAAACGGCCCTTGAAGCCCAACAGGCAAGCTGACAGGCCCACGTCGTAGAAGTGGGTGCAGCGTTCGCGACTCGCGAGCAGTGACGTAAGGCGAGATGTCCGCCGGCACGCGCCATATAGCGGATCAGTGCCTGAACTAAGCGTCCCTACCCTTCGCATTGAAAAGCGCGCGACGCGTCAGGCAATGTTAATACAGGCGGCGTTGCTCTGAACCACTAAATTTGCACTTCAAAACGCCGGCCATTTGTTATCACCAGTCGCGAAGGCATGACTCCGGTTCGCCTAATGCACATTCTACCCTTGATCTCGCCTGTTTCCTCCAAGATGATTACTTTGCGTTGAAATGAAGCCTCTTAAGATACGTCCTCACTTGCGGCGCCACGGGCCCAAAAATGCGCCCTGCAAAACGCCCCGTCGCGGCAAACTTCCTCTGCCCCACAAGGATGGGCCTGCGACCCAATTTTGCTGCAAGGCGCTTTTGCGCCAAACTCAACGAGCCAATCAGCGCCCGGTTTACATGTTCTACGAGGTCAGTACTCCGTGCAGCCCCGTTTCTGATGGTCTTTGTTTCCCATCTTGACAGTGGTCGAATTCACGAAGCTAGCTTCTGAGCATGCACAACTACGCAGCGATCGTGGAACAAAAAGTGGCAAGCAAACAAAAAACCCGGCCCCCTCCACTAACGTCAAATCTGGAGAGGTTCGAAGCATGCAGTGTATAAGTGTATTCAAAGGCTGTAAGTCTCTGTTGCCACACGGCGCGGGCGGTTCGGACGCCAGAGAAGGCGCGCTTCTCACTTGCGCTCGGCTGGTGCCACTAGACCCCGCCTACCCTTACACACGGTGGGCGGGTCTCATGGTTCACAGGCGCCTTATCCTCCATAATATGGTTTTGATGCTGAGCGCTCGGCGTCTTAAGCCTTGGCACCTTGGCATTTTTGCCCTCGGAGAGCAACCCGGTGGAGGGTAGAGGTATACAGTTTTGCTGTAAAAGTCTCGTGTTTTTGAAGCACGAAGCTTTCTAGCACGAAACGTTGTAAAACGAGTGCCCCGGTGTGTTTTTCTGGTACGCGTTTTTGCCCATGGAGATGAACCGATCTAGCGGGAGGCGTTGGAGAACGAGTGCCCCAGTATGTTCTTTTAGTACGCGTTACGTTCTAGCGTAAGGCGCTGGTAAACGAGTGTACCGGTGTTTTAGTACCATGACTACATTAGACGATGACGGCGACAGGAGACGCCGACAACACGAGCCTCTAAAGGGCTTCTCCCCTAAAAACGCTCGACGGATGCCTGACGGCAGGACACCACTTGCTGATATTGATGGCAATGGGGCTGGCCTTCGTTTGTGGAGCTGCTTCGTTTCGGTTCCGAGTTGGGGTTTTTAATTTTGAGGTTTTTGAGTTTTGAATCTGATTGGAACCCACAGGTATTCCTGAACGTGTTTTTTCATATAAAAAGGAGCGCGTTAGAATCTTGCAAATGCGGTGGTTACCCTCTTCGAGAAGAGAAAATTTTGTTTGCACAATTTAGACGCGCTCAATTGTTGCAATCTCACAATTTTCCTCATATGTATAAAATTGACTACGTTGCGTGATATCTGCATGAACGTCACAAAGAAGGGATACTGCTTACGAGGCATCGTGCCATTATTTTGATGAGCTCATGAAGCATATATACCGAATAAAAAATTATGCCCTGAAAATTTTAATAACGTCGTAGATTGCATGACATGCACAGGTGAAGGTTACGACTAAGCACGCAGCAAACAAGGAATAGAGGAAGATAGTAAACAAGTCTAAATTCCTTCACATGGTTCCAGGGCATTTTCGAACCAGCCCCCACATAAATAGAAGGGGGGAAAAAGAATACGTCACCTGCACACAATTTTTTTGCATTTCCGTAATCCTTATTTTAGAATGAAGCGTTCGTCTCAGCGTTACCACGCTCCCTGCGATCATTCTCTCATGCTACCGTGGCTCGGGATAGGTCGAAGAATGCTTCTACTTTGCCAAATCCCACAGAGTGCACGCATATGAAGTCCATGCAATGACATCAGAGCAGTAATGATTTAGGGAAGGGTGCAGTTCAGTCCTCTGGCACAACAAAAACAACGAAACGGTAGTGAAGACCAGCAAGGTGTTACGAGGACGTGGTTATACTCGCAGAAAGTGCGTTTATTTTAAACTGGTGACACCACTACATGATAGCGTGCAATACATGATTCAAGATATTTAGCTTTGATTCAGGCTGCGAAACAGGAAGGAATGCACAACACGCAACAGATTATTCATTTGCTAGCATCTTTCATTACTTAAGCTGCGATGTTTGCTCAAGGACAGTGGTGTCCCGCAGTGGAATATGAGCACGTGGTGAAACTGTTGAAGTAAGCTTTCGGCGAAAAGGAGCACTCGCTGGATATGCATATAAAGTCGCTGCTAAAGACCTGGAGCCCTGAAAAGCGAAGGGATCCTCATGAAGATAATCGACATTATACCGAATTAGCACGTGAAAACAAGGATTCGACTCATTGAAAAGCTGACCCCAATAAATAAAGACTTAGCTTCAGAGTTTATGGTACGTTTCCCAATGATGGGAGCCGGCACAGAAAAAAAATTGCCCCGATTCTCCATTAACGAATTTCACGTAGTGCGTGTCTAGGCTGAGTACTCTTTCCCACGCCTCCTTTTCAGGTGAAAGGGCTGAGCTCACAGATTCTACGGGGCTTAAACCACCCGAAAGAAGTTGTTGGCGCCATCAAGCCGAGTTTTTGTGTTTGGTTTTTCTGGTGTTAATCAAAGCCCAATGTTAAAGCCAACTCGCCAGACTCCTCAAAACCACCGCTCGTCACGTCCTCCAAACCATCGTTACTCGTTACCTCCGGCTTCGCAAGCACCACAACGCATTTCGTCGTCACTTCACCATCTATAACCAATATCATAAATTTTCCAATATTTTTCGTTGAAAACTTTATTCGCCGCGAGATCGGCCTATAGGTGGTGACAGCGTCGCACTGCTATTCTTGATTTTCCGCTGAGTAATAGCGGGCGATTGTACGGTGTGGGGGCGCGACGCCCCTATTTCACCCTCTATGTGCGCATGAAACGCGTAAACAGCGTGCTATGCTGTAGTTAGGTTCTTCATCGTTCGATTAATTTCATTGAATCAGCAGTAAGCCAGAATTATTACGAAAAAGAACGGCGACTTGCTGGGAATCAATGGACGCCCGAGGTAACGACAAGGCACGTGTATGCCAATGGGAGGGGCTTCCGTCCTGGAGTGAACCTGAGTACTATGATAGTGAGCTGCATGCTGGGGTTCGTAGGAAGCACTTCTCCGAGCATGGCTTTGAATAAATGAAGAAAAAAATTGGTGCCATCCGGCCCTGCGAAAGGGGGTGTACAGCAATGTTGTTGTAAAACACTACTAATGGTGATGGAGGAGATGTTATGAATGGGCCAAGGACCACACAGGCAGAGTCGAATACTGGTTAATACGCCGAAGAGTATATTAAAGAGCACTAAGGACAAGCACAGGACAGTAGATGCTGGGATGTTATAGACAGGACAGGCTTGGGTGTCACACTGGAACACAGTCAACAGTTTGGAAATAGTCTCTCGCAGTTCGGAAGGTTCAAGCAAGTCAGCTTGCGTTCCGTCGAGCAAGTCAGCTTGCGTTCCGTCGCGATGTGATGCAAGCGGCTCAAACAGCAGGAGCGGCAGCGCCTGCCAGCCGGACCGGAGCGTCAGAAATTGGCGCAGAAGCGCTGCGATGACGGTGCCTAGATGCGCTACCGAGTGTTGGCGGAGGGTAGCGTCGGTCCCGCTCAAGGTGGTCCAGGCGCCTCACGGGGTCGTTTCCCACAGACCGCGCCTTGTTCTGCCACTTGCCTTGCAGCCGTCGTCATTCGAGCCCTCCCGATCACGACCCCGCGGCCCTCTTCTTCGTCATCGTCGCTGTCGTTCTGCTGGCTCACTTTCGCGGACAATCACTCACGTTGCCATTCATCACAGGAGGGTGGGAAATCTTGTCTCGGCGCGCTTGTCAGTTGCGCTGGGCTAGTGTCACTAGATAAGGGTACAGAGTATCGGCACTCTTTTCTCCGATTGTTGCATGCCACCGCCATGATCACTGGTGTGTTCGCATTACGTGACATTTATTTAGACGGCGAGGGTTCATGGGCGACGCCATTGTGCTGTATATGCGTTTTAGGGCCCTATTCTCGATTGCACAAATTCCCGGGAAATCTGGGAATTTGCCGGAAGTCTTTTCTGATTGGCTTTCAATTTTGGTCACGTGCTTCCGGTTGACAAAGCGGTTGTGTGTGCCTTCGTCATTTTGAGGTTTTATTTCGTTTACGGGCACCGGTTCTAAAGTTTGTCTTATTTCTCTTAAATGAAAGCGCATAATTCTTGGCCGGCAATGAAAAACTAGACTAAATGCAGTGATATGACAACGCAGGCCTGTCTTTGCTATTCAACAACAATACTGCTTGTAATACACGCCATCTCTGTGATTGGCTGAGAAGGCGTGACGTAATTTAAACAGATGGCGGGAACGATCACATCACACATTGGCAACTTCAGACTGCGTAAAAGTGATGTATAGTTACGTAACAGCTTGAAAATGGCGACTGCTTTTGCCGCGAAATAGGGCAAAAAATTTCCCCCACATTCGGCGCCGCGAAAAGTCCGGGAATTTGCAACAGGCGCAGTTTGGCATGACGCGTGGTTGAAAGCATGTTTTCTACCGAAAAAAAATTTCTTTCCACTGTTTCCAAGTCCACTATCACGGAGCATACAAATGACGTGCAGTATTTTGCTTTTATGTTTGGTAATAAAATAAAAATCATTTGTTTTGCGTAACCGCAACATAAGACGCCAGTACAGGCCTCTCCATGACAAAGAGAACCCAATGCATGGCATTTGTCCTCACTTCTCCTAGTAAGCTGCTGGGTCACATGATCGAACTCACGAGAAAAATAACGAAGAAAAGTGAGTGTTTTGTTTATTACAATGCTGATTGAAGTCGAGCTTGACGATTGAGTGAATCGGCGACATCGGTGCGCTCCGTGGTTATCAGGCGTAGCGCTTTGCTGCTCTTATGTGTCATGCAAGCGATGGTGGCGGCCGTTTTTAAAGCAAAGCTTTTTACCTCTACCCCCCAAGGGTTCTTTCGCGACCGTTGGTGTCACCAGAAAACTTAAGCGAACAAATAAAAGAATCTACTGGCAGCGCCGGGAATCGAACCTGGAACTAATAGACTAACAAAGCGAGAGCCCGTTGTCTTACAGATTTAGCTACGAGCCCACGCGAAGACTGGGAAGAAAGGTGGTGTACTCACCAAGCACATCTAAGGGTTTACCCCCTGCGTTCTCGCTGAATGCCATGTGAACGCGTCACGCGACCACTCACGCCCGTCTAGTGGCCCTGTGCGCGCCTTTCTCATGGGATATGAGTTAAAAAAATTCAAGGAAGCTCACACCAATGCATGGCATCTCACTTCTAGTACTCCAATGTGCTAAAGCCTGTGGCCTCCAGTGTTCACGTAAACACTTACAGCTCCTTGTCGTCCGCCCTCACGCCAAACCAAGGAATACATTCAAATACTCCTTGATGGCCAGGCCATCACTCCAAGCCCCAGCATCAAGATCCTGGGCCTACATCTCGAGGCTAACACCAAGAGTGACGTCTCCTTGCAGCGCCTCAAAAACAGCATTAATCAAATCATACACATGATCAGGCGAGTTGCCACCGAGAAGCAAAGCCTAAAGGAATCCGGTACCTTTCGATTACCTAAAGCTTTTGCCCTCTCGACAGTTACTTACGTCAACCCCCTGTCTTCTTCTCGACAAGGAAGACATAGAGATGCTTTATATAATGATTAGAAAGGCCGTCGAGCAGGCCATTCGTCTTCTCATGAGTGCGTCCACACAGAGGCTGCTAGCACGGGGCTACACAACACGGTGGAAGAGCTGATAGAAGGCCATCTTTCCAACCAGAAGGTCCGGCCATTGGTCTTCTCATGGGTGCGTCCCCACAGAGGCTGCTAGCACGGGGCTACACAACACGGTGGAAGAGCTGATACAAGGCCATCTTTCTAACCAGAAGGTCCGACTCGATGGGTAACCGCATGGGTAACCGCATGGGTAACTGCGATGGGTAACCGCATGCTTCACCAGATTGGCTGGGCAGCCCAGAATGTCACTCTGCTTGACGTACTCCCAGACTCTTGGCGACTAAAACTAAAGATGCTCCCTTTGCTTAGAAATATGAACCCCTCACATGACGAGGGTCACCGAAAAGCACTGGCTCAAGCTCTAACCACCACCCTCGGTGGGGATCATGCAGTTATCTACACAGACGCCTCCAAACATCGAAGGCAGCAATACGCCATCATCGTGGCTACCTTCAGAACCAACCTCCTTGCGTGTACCTCGCTTAGGACCCAAGAAATGGCGGCAGCAGAAGAGGCAGCCATCACCTTGGCTCTCGCTCAACCAGGGGTTCGGAGGGTAGTCATCGATTCCCAGCAAGCCTACTGGAATTACCAGTAGGGTTTGGTGTCCTGACCTGCCCTACGCGTGTGAAAAAAACCACTCCCCAAACGGTTCCATTCAGCTCATCTGGACACCCGTTCACGCTTCAATGGAGGGCAACAAATACGCCCACCCAACAAGCCTGCGCTTTTAAGTGCAATGCACTTCTTAAGCGACCCTGAACCTGCGTCCACCGGCGATGTCCGCGCCCGTGGAGATGGGCGCGCGCTGCCTGGCCGCTGACATGGCACATACCCATCTGGGGGATTGGCCAAGAATCGGGCGTGAGAAGGGCTAATGCACCTGCTTAAAGGAGTACTGACACGAAATTTCAAAGCTGAGATCCGCCCTAGCAATCAAGTACAACGACAACACAAATAGGTGTCTGTGAATAAATGCATCTTTCTTTCTTTGTAGTTGTGTGTGTGTGTGTGTGTGATCTCTCTTTCGCGAACATTACCGAACCGCGCAAATTCAACTCGTGCATTCGCACTTTCACATTCTTCCCCTCGGGGAAATGCGGGGAATTTTTTACCTCCCGTGCTATGGAGCTGTACGAGGACAGTCACCAGCTTGTCACGTTCAGGGAGATAACCCAGCATTATCGCCTTCTGAGTCAGACCGTACCTTCGCCTTACCCTGCCCTTTCCAAAGAACAACAAACTACCCTACGCCTCATACAGTCGGGGCTCCTTCCCACAGCCTACGCGTCTTCACTTCATGTATCCGAATAGCTACGACGCTGAATGTAAATTTTGCTCAGAAGTAGGAACACTCCGCCCCGTAATCGGGGTGTGCGACTTTAGCCCTGAGCACCCTCCTCTCCTTCCGTCGACTACCCAACAAGAGCAATGCGAGATGCTGCTGTCCAGGCCCTCTCTACCTACCCAGCTTCAGCGGGTGTACAAAACACGGGCCGCGCGGACTGCATATGGGCCCCACAGAAGAAGGAATCACTCCCCAGGGCTGCACTCTGGGCCGTTCAGAAATCTGAACAGAAGTATTTCTTCCTCCTCCTCCTTCTCTGCCGCAAATCTCGTCGCCTCCGTCCGCGGCGCAGAGACGGAGAAGACAGATCGTCCAACACCGGGTTGGAGCTTACTGTAATTTTATAAAAAAAGTTTCCACTCTTGTGCTACACCAATACAACTCAACCAAACACCGTTCAGGCTTCATGCATTGATTTAACCTTGACAAGAATATCTCTTTGAAGTAATAAATGGTGTGGTTAAGTGCATTTCACTTCTCTCTGGTTTTGCTATTTGTAGAGCGATGTGAGGGAATTTAAGTTACGTCGCATGGGTAATTGTTATGGGTGCCGTTTACAGCTTTGCTTTCCAACCACATTCACGGGGTGGATTGGCGCGATTTTTTTAAATGCAGAGCATTTCTTTAACTCACGATGTCACCTGTTCTTGGCGTCCGTAGTTGTCCGCATCGCTCCCCTCGACATGCCCGGCTCAGACGTTTCGCTATCGGCGCGATCAACATTCGATAGCGCGCCCAGGCATGTTTCAAGGACACTCTCTCCCCTCTCTCGGACTCAACGTGCGCCGAGGCTGCCAATTTTACTGCTGACGAGCGCTCTCTCGTCAGCAGTTGCCACAAGTGCAACAACATTAACGTAACGCAAACTACTTAACGTCGTGCGCCACCGGAAATGCTCTGCATTTGATCGTGCCCCTCGCGAGGGGGATGTTTCACTGCGTCGCCATGCGAACAGTTTGCCGCGCTTTAGTTTCAGTTCCGTATCTCCCCGCCGCGGCCGTGGAGAGAAGGCGGCCGGCCGCGACTCTCGCCACCGCGGCGCTGCGGTTGCGAGTTGCGCTAGGAAAGCGAGCGTCGTCTGCTAGCGGGGAGCGGAACGCGTTCCGCTCGGCATCTCCGGTCTTCGCCACTTCTGGCTGCGCACTGCAAAAGAAATAACTTTCTCGCTTCCCTCAAAAGAGCCAAGACCGTGAGATGATTCTTTACGGTGCTTCCAGGAAAATCGGGCTGCACGTCCAGGTCAGAAACGTCGCATACAGACGTGAAAGGTAATTTTTTTTCTGTGACAACGCCATAACTTGTAACATAGAAGCAGACGAAAGCGTGGCGGCGGCGGCGGCCGGGAAGGTGATAACGCAACAAAGCTTGCATTGAAACAGAGAGCCCAACTATGTTACTTAAAGCGATGGAAACAAATTAACAGATACGGCAAAAAAGATTTTGTTATATTCTTTAGCTCAACATCCCCCTTTCGCTCGCTTTTGGATCAACGTTACTCGATTACCTTGTGGTGTTGACGCCAATTTTGACCTACAGAAATGTGCATCTCTTGCCAACCTCATCTACCGTCTAAATTTTTATAATACATGGCAAAGGTTTTTATATCTTTTATTGACATTTTCTGATACCTTAGTTGAGATCTTTACGAGTGAAGCGTCACATTACACTGGATATCATCAGAGCTATACCTGCAACACGTCACTGATTGCTTATGTTGTGCTTACGCAAAAAAACGGCGAATTTCCCGGGAATTGGGCAGTGTAGAATAGTGCGTTGGCTGTGCCATGAACACGACGAGGCGCGTAGAACGCGAGTGCCGTTCCCGAGGTGTGCCGGGTGCCGCCATCGGCCATATCATGCTGAATACGCCGGTTCTCCCCTTAGTCAGTCAATTCTGGTAGGCTTAGCTTGTCCCCTCTGCTCGGCGGCGGCGGGCGACTGGCATCGTTCTGAATGCGAATCAAAGATAACGCGTGTAACAGCATTTCACCAGCAGAAGTGTGTCCAAAGATGCGGCAAATGCTGGGCCCTGCCTAGCCTGACGCATGCGCTCGGCGTCTTGAGCAAGAACTGATTTATTTAGTGACACTAGTGCTACATACCCTTGAAAAATAATCTGCAAGCATAATCTTTACCAGGAACACATGGTAGGAGGGGCCCCAAGGTTCACAGGCGTTTGATCATACATAATGAGGTTTGGATGGCTGTTTTGTGGTATCCTTAAACGAATTCTGAGCTATGCGCTGTAGGCCTGATTAGCCTGACGCATGCCCTCGGTGTCTTAAACCTTGGCGCGTTGGCGTGTTTGCCCACGGCGATGAAACATTTTGGGGGTATATAGCCGTGCTGTAAAACGCTCACATATATCCCCGCGGATGTAAGGTGGAAGTAACGGTGTTTTAACTGCAAGGGCACTGTTCCCTTTACCAGGAATTGCCCCACAAATGGCTTAGTTGAAGGTCTAGGCACTAAGCCAGCAGCATGCGTAAAAAACCGACCGGTGGTTGCGAGAGTGGCGGCGCCTGCATTCGAGTCAACCGTACCATTGCAGGCGGGGCTGGGCAATATAAGGAGCCGAGGAAACACGGGTTGCCAATGGTACAGTTAGGAGCTCGGATAAATCATTTGACGCAGTATTAGAGTCAGGAGCCGAAGTGAGGGTAATTAGAAAGTTTGTCGTGCCTAGATACAATGCTACGGGTTCGCAGATAAAGCTGACGGAAGTGTTCAGGTATCAACTAACGGCGGAGTTGGCTTACGTTCCGCTGACAGCTGCTGAAGGAAGCCTTTACGTGGGATCCGAAGAGGGTCAGCATGTTCGCCGCGTTTCTCGTTCGCCACGCCTCGTTTTCAGGTATTGGTCTGTGCACCTACGGGTGCCATGGGTACCCGTAGGTGCACAAGGTACCATGCCTACCCTGTTCTCAACGGCAGTAGGAAAAAAGAGTTTTCGTAGAAGTTGAACAGCACGAAAGAGAGAGCGAGAGTGAGAGAGAGAGAGAGAGAGAGAGAGAGACAACAGCCTCGGTGAGATTCGAACTAGCGACGTCCAAAACATGAAGGCGGCATTTTACCTCTCATCCACCTAAACAGATGGCGTCCTTGTGCAAAATACACCATGCCAACAAGACCGTCATTAAACCCGGCTTGCTGCTTCTGGTTCGGTGTCTTCTGGATATTGTTGCATTTGAGGAGCCCTCGCAGTTATACCGCATGTTCCTCCCGCGCAATCTTGCAGAAATACCCAATATTGCTATTAATAGAAGTAATGAATACGAATCGCCTTTATCGAACCTAAAAATTGGACGCCATCCCGCCCTGTGAAAGTGGAGGTCCGGCAAAGCAGTTGGAAACCACTACAACTGGTGATGGAGGAGGCTGAGAAATGTCTTTCGGCGTCTCGGACGCCGAAAGACATTGTAGCCACACTAGCCGAGCGCTTGCGCTCGGCTAGTGTGACTACATAAGGGTACAGATTATCGGCACTCTTTTCTCCTATTGTTCCGTGCCGCCGCCATGATTATTGGTCAGTTTTCGCGTATGTGGACTGAAATGGGCACGTATGACATTCATTCGCCACTTCAATTAAAATGAAAGCCTTAAAAACGGATACGTCGTCTGTCTTCGATGATGGTAAAATGTGACTTAACTAGGGCTACACGTAAGAGATGTTTGAATATTTATATCTGAACGCTCATAACAATTGTGAAATTTTGTGTTGGTTTCAGAATGCAACAAAATATCAGAAGCTCATTTCATAAACGTGGGAGCAGAGAAGTGCGGTTAGCTCCAAGGCATCCCACAAATGCACTTATTCGCCATGTTATCAAGGAAAGCGACTGAAACTGCTTGCTTTCAGCAAACGAATTACCGGTCATTGGGGCTTCTTTCAGTTTCCCTATTTCTTTTTACAGCAAAGCTACCCGCCGCGATGGCTCATTGAATATGACGTTGTGCTGCTGGGTCAAAAGACGCGGGTTCGATTCCCGGTCGCGGCGGCTGCTTTTCTGATGGGGGCGAAAAGCGAAAACTCCCATGTGTTCAAGATTTCTGCGCACATTAAAGACCCCCCGCCGCCCCGTAGCCAAAATTTACCCGGAGCCCACCACTACGGCACGCCTCATCACCTGTGTAGTGTCGGCACGTTGAATGACACAATCGCTCAATTTTCACAGCAAAGGTGTACGCCTCTACCGCCCTCCAACGGTTTAATCGCCGTTGGGAAAAACGATCCCCGTACGCAAAAACACCAAGGCGCCAAGGCCTAAGACACCGACCGCATGTGCCAGGCTGATCAGGCATGCAGCATAGAGCTGAGACTTCGTTTGAGGAAAGCACAAAACAAGCATCGAAGTAGCATTATGAATTATAAGGCGCCTGTGAACAATGGGACCCCCCCCCCCCCATACACGTACAATGTCATCCTAGTACACATTGTGTTTGCAGATTACCTTTGAAGGCTATGGATGACCAGGCTCGCTAATTAGAGCAGTTCTTTCCCAAGACGCCGAGCGCATGCGTCAGGCTATGCAGGACCTACCATTTGCCACCAGAGAAGCCGAGCGTTGTGTCAGTAGATACTTTATTAGAGTAGCGTAACTGAGGCACGCATGTTGACAAACGCGGCCATTTTGTCGTTCATTAGTGTCGCGAGACTGCCGTATCTACTGCCTCTCCGTTAGCGCCGACCGGGTCGTTTGTTAACAGCACTACCGAAGATGCAGCAAAGCAGCATCTTAGGACAAACTTCTGCTGCTGAAATGCTCTTACACGCGTTATCCTTGATTCGCAATACGAACGACGCAGTCGCGCGCAGCCGCAGAGCAGGGAGGACAAGCTAAGCCGACCACAGTTGACCGAATAAAATTCATAAACAACAAAATCGTAGCGCTTATAATACGTCGCAGATTAAAAAAATGTCACGTATCTTATATCCAGTTAGATTTGTGCAACGTGACATGGGGAAGGGGGAGGGTTGCAATTTTGTAAACCAATCTTCTTGGACGCTTACCTTACAGCAAGCAGAAATGTTCTGTTAGGGCGACGATGTTAATCATTTATATTCCCTGTATAAAATGCCATAGTACTTGCCTTGAACAGCAAGAGTTTTTTGAAACTACACAAAATGTCGCTTAAAAAGCCTGCTAAAGAATATTTAGTTATAAACTAGGGAATATAACTTACCAGTTACAGGTGCGGTAAACCGATTCTCCACACTTTTCTTTAGAAAAATAACGGAACGGGTTCTCGAATAGCTGCGCTATGGTGTTGACTGAACCTCGTGCTTGCATTGAGATTTGATCTTCGAGGTTCACTAGAAAAGGCGCGGATAAAAGTTGTGTTTGCTTTTGTATTCTTTAATTTCTGTCCTACGTTCCAGTCGCGGTGCGTAGAGAGCTTTTGCAATGTGAACAGCCAAGCGATGGCGATTAGTAGTACGTGCCAGTGGAAGCACCTAGACGTCGTGTTGCGCTATGAGCAGTCCGAAAGAGCAGGTCGCAAAAGTAAGGCAGATGTGATAAACATCACTACTTCGAAAACTAATAAGCCTCATTTTAGTACATGGTTCTGTATGAATTATGGCTGGCCTTTTTTCAAACTACAATTTAAAGCCGTCAGCGTAGGAGTTGAGTGGAGCGGATTAACTTTATATAACAGCAAGCGCTACCTACGGGTGCTTTCCAGGATAAATTAATGCTTGCTGGAGGAGAGAAATAAAAATATGAAGCAAGCCGGGAGGCCACGTGCATGTTGTAGAAAATATAGATGTTTTTCCCGGCTGCACAGGTAATGCTCAGTTGTACAGTCTTTATTTCGTTTTGAATTTTCCGATCTACTTTAAGGGTTTGAAACCTAGCTAAGAAAAACACGTTCTTAAAGGGATCCTGTAACACTTTCGATATGCGCTTTCAGTCTTTCCTTCTCGTCTGGAAGGACTGCGAAAGCTATAGTCATCACCAGCCCGGAGCGACACTGTGTGATTTGCTCGTCGCCCCAGGTACGCCTTCCATTTCTGCTTTGTTTTTGTGTCCTTTTTTTAAGTTGCTATCAAAAAGCGTTCACTGCTGCAACTGAAGGAAAGCAGCCGCTACATGGCCTTAGTGACGATATTGGAGCCGTCGAAGAACGTCAAGAAAGGGAAAGAGAGCAAAAATCTTTTGAGCGAGTTCAAAAATTATTTTGTGGGCATCGAGCATTAATTTTTGGCTGTGGCACTTTGCGACCCCCTAATCTAAGTACTGGTTGTGTTGGGTGACTACGTTCTACAAGCATTTAGGATTTCAAAAATCGTTTAAAAAAGTGTTGCAGGGTCCGTTCAAGCGAGCTGATAAGTCTCGTGATTTAAAAACGGCCACAAGAAAACCGGCGCATACATACAACAGCGTGATCCTAGCAAAATATCCAGCTCAACTATCTTCGCACCCCCCCCGAAATATACCTAAAAATACACCGCCGTACTGACATTAATGTCGCACGGCATCATGAACGGCAGCGCAAAACTGTATTTTCTGAAAAAAAAATGGAGACTTGACAGAACACATGCTGTGTAAAGGAGTAAGCCTCCGTAAATTTGTGGGCGGGGCACGGCTCCACTTCACAATATTTTTGGGGGGTTTCTAATTTACAAAAAAATGCGCGTCAATCTACCCTGTGAAGGTGGTTGGAAAGCGAAGCTGTGAACGATACCCACAACGACTACCTATCCGACGTCAATTGAATTCACACATGTGGCTCTGCAAAGAGTGAAACCAGAGGCAAGGAAGTTTACCACAACCTTTATTACTTCAAAGAGACATTCTTTGCTAAGGTCAACAAAATGAACGATCCCTGAATGGTGGTTGGTTGAGTTGTATTGGTAAAGGACGTGAGTGGAAACTCTTTTTTCACAAAATGAAAGCAAGCTCAAAGCCCGTGTTAGACAATCCGACTTCTCTGTCTCTGCCGCCGCCGACAGAGGCGACGAGATCGGCGGCAGAGGAGGAGAAGTAAGATTCCATGCGTTGTTTTGAGCTTCCTTTGTTTTTACTAACTCCTAGCACATGCGCAAGGCGTACACACGGCCGCTAGACATGCCATGGGCGGAGCGCACAGCGGCGTGAGAGGTTGCGTGATGCTATCGCGTGGCATTCAGTGAGAACGCAGGGGTAAACCCGCAGATGTGCACCGGCTGTCTCCACCGTCTCTGCGTGGACTCGTAGTTCAATAGGTAAGACAACGGGCTCTCGCTCCGTTTCTCTATTCGTTCCAGGTTGGATTCCTGGCGGTGCTAGTAACCTCTTTTATTTGTGTCGCGGGAATTTTCTGCTGACCCTATCGGTCCCGACAGAACCCTAGGGGAATAGAGGTAAAAAGCCTCGCTTTTAAAACAACACCAGCATTAAAAAGAACACGCTAACCTTTCACGTGTTATCGTAAATGTAGCCCCTATGTGTACAGACACGTTCCGTCGTCCTTCTTGACAGTATTGATGCAGTTTGTCAGTTTCGGGCCCATAATAATTCATATAAAAATCTTAGTGAGCGAGACCTTGACTTTCTATTCTCCGAGACCCCAAAAATAGAGACACACATATTAGAGGTAACAAACGAACAATGGGAACGGCAATCAATAAAAGGCACAGAAAACAATAGAGTTAAAATAGAGTGAGAAAGTCAGAGTCCATAGAAAAAAGAAAGGACACAGTCCGTAATTTTCACTTGCTGTGTTTCGTCCGGTCACACGTCTGGTTCTTGTCGTTATCGTGGTCACCGCTCTTCTGGCAAGGTGGCTTGCGAGGTTGGTGAGGCTCGACGGCTACATTGCAGATTTGAGGCGTTGGGATTTGGCCGTTCAGGACCCCAGGTACGCCTTTGGAGCTCCACGACCACACCTCACTTCTCCTTCTTTGACGGGATCACCTCCTCTCCTGGCAGCAGTCCCTGGCAGCTCCTCATTGGCCGGCGCCTTGCCCGAGCTCTTGTTCTCAGCACGTGCGCTGGCGTCAACGACCATGACACCACGTGCTTTTGTCATTGGCATTCGTCTTCTCGTCGTCTTGTATTTACCGGCGTGCATTTTCGTCGTTGTAATTTCTTCGCATCACAAGTTACGACTATTATTAACCACGCCACCTTCAACAAAACACCCTCGACCGTTTCGAAGAGCGCAGACGACTGCACTCATCGGTAACAAGACTGCAAAGGGGCTAAATAAGGTCGCCAAGCCATGACCATGGCGACGATGTTTCACAGAACTAAAAGAGCGTGTTATCCCTCGACGGCGGCTGATTATTGCATTCATCAATACAATCCGCAAATAGACGCAACAGGCGCATTCCTCATCATCATCATCACCACCAGCCGATCTATGCCCACTGCCGTTAATCTCCAATTATCCCGGTTCTGTGCTAACTGCGAGCAATTGATCCCTGCAAACTTCTTGATCTCATCTGCCCATCTAACTTTCTGCCGCCCTCTACCACGCTTGCCTTCTCTAGGGATCCACTTTGTTAGCCTTAATGATCAACGATTATATTGCCTTCGCATTACATGCCCTACCCACGTCCATTTCTTTTTCTTGATTTCTACTAATATGTCCTTAACACGCGTTTGTTCCCTGACCCACTCTGCTCTCTTCTTGTCCCTAATGTTACACCTATCATCTTCCTTTCCATTCCTCGCTGAGTCGTCCTCAATTTAAGTTGAACCCTCTTAGTGAGCTTCCAAGTTTCTGCCCCGTACGTGAGTACCGGTAAGATGCAGCTGTCATACACTTTCTTCTTCAGGGACAATGGTCTGCCGTAGAGAATGTCTGCCGTATGCACTCCACCCCATTCTCATCCTTCTAATTATCTCTGCCTCATGGTTGGGATCCGGGGTCACAACTTGGCCGAAGTAGATATATTCTTTTACCACTTCCATTACTTCGCCCCCTATCCTAAACTGTTGTGCTATCCCGAGGTTATTGATCATTACTTTAGTTTTCTGCATATTAATTTTCAGGCCCACGGTACTACTCTGTTTGTCCAGTGAGGTAAGCATGTTTTTCAATTCGTCCCCTGAGTTACTTAGCAAGGCAACTTCATCAGAAAATCTTAGGTTACTGAGGGATTCCCCATTAACCCTTACTCCCACCTGTTCCCAATCCAATGCTCTGAATACTTCTTGTAAACATGCTGTGAATAACATTCGAGAGATTGTGTCGCCTTGTCTGACGTCCGTGTTTATAGGTATTTTACTGCTCTCCTTATGGAGGATGATGGTAGCTGTGGACCCATTGTAAATATCCTCTAGTATTCTTACATATTGCTCGTCTACAGGCTGTTTGCCTGAATGACTGCTGAGGTATCCACCGAGTCAAATGCTTTCTCATAATCTATGAAGGCTATATATAGGGATTCAGTACACTCCGCGCACTTCTCTATCACCTGATTGATCGTGTGAATATGGTCCATTGTTGAATAGCCTTTACGGAAACCTGCTTGTTCTTATGGTTGACTGAAATCTAAGGTGGCAGAAATACGGTCAGCGATTACTTTGGTAAATATCTTTAGACGACTGACAGTAACCTGATAAGACTGTAATTCTTCAAGTCCTTCATGTCACCTTTCTTTAGATTAGGATGATGTTCGCGTTCTTCCAAGATTCCGGTGCACTCTCCGTCATTAGGCATTGCGTGTACAGGTTTGCTACGTTTACTAGTACAATTTGCCCGCCATCCTTCAAGAGGTCTGCTGTTATCTGATCTTCACCAGGTGCTTTGACCCCTTTAATTTTTTTCACAGCCTTCCTTACTTCTGTCGTTACTGGTGGTATGAATATCTCCTCTGAATACTTTCTCGTTCGGCATTATCTTGGATGTCGCGGCTATTGTACAGATCTCTATAGAACTCCTCGGCTACTAAGAATATTTATCTCTATTTGTGATGAAATTGCCTTGCTTGTCTTTAAGTGCATACATCTGATTTTTCCCTATGCCTAGACCCCTCTTCACTGCTTTCAGGCTGCCTCCGATCTTTACAGCATATTCGATCCTCTCTACATTATATTTCGGTATCACAGCTGTCTTACGCTAATTGATTAACTTCGAAAGCTCCGCTAGTTCTATTCTGTCAGCTGAGGTGGAGATTGTCATGGCTTGCCGTTTCCTAATTAATCTTTTCGTCTGCTGGGTGCACCGGTGGTGTAGAGGTAGCTCTTCCGCCTCGCGTGCAGAAGAACTGTGGTTCGAATCCCGGTGCCGGGCAATTCCCACCGAATTTTTAAAAAATCCGCGTGTTGATGGAATTGCACAATGAGGCTTCTGGTGCGGCCTGATTCCGGCGACGATTGCCGGTAGCCCACTATCTCACCAGAGCACGATTGGCACCCTTGTGTAGTAATGGCCTCAACCTCCCATGAATACGCCAATTAATCCACGGCCCTCAGTCTCCAGTGGATGCGAAGCAACTGACCACGGCGGCGGTTAGACCTGTGACGCAGCAGAGGGCACCAAGAATCCCAGGAGCCGGAAAGACCGCCACTGGAATCTGAACCTGGCAATATTTAGCACGAGAGCTTTGTCGAGCGAAGTGGGCCGAGAGGTGTTGGTCGAGGAATTAGAGGGCATTGAATTGGATGTAATAGGTCTTGGTGAGGCTAGGAGGACAGGCGTAGCCTTTACGGTGCTGAAAAATGGACACGTCCTATGCTGCCGTGGTCTAGTGGACAGATTAGGTCTCGGAGTGGGATTTCTAGTCGATAAAAGCATAGCTGGCAACATAAACGAATACTGTAGTATTAACGAAAGCGTAGCCGGTCTTACAATTAGGCTTAATAAGACGTACAAACAAAAGGTGGTACAGGGTTTCTCGCCTAAATCTAGACATGACGACCGGCTACTTGAACGCTTCTATGAAGATGTGGAATCGGAAATGGCTAAAGTAAAAACACAGTATACTGTTGTTATAGGAGACTTGAATGCTAACGTAGACAAGAATTAGGCTGGAGATAAGGCAGTTTGGAACTATGGTCTGGGCTGTCGATATAGCAGGGGGGACTTACTAGTCGATTTCGCAGAATGAAATAACCTACGCACCATGAACACGTTCTTCTGCGAACGAGAGCGCCGGAAGTAGACCTGGAGGAGCCCGAATAGGGAGCATAAAAATGAAATAGACTTCATATTACGCGATAACCCTGGCGTTGTGCAGGATGTGGAAGTGTTCGCAAGGGTAAGGTGTAGTGACCACCGTATGGTAAGATATCTAATTAGGCTAGATGTGAGGAGGGACAGTAACAAGCTAGTTCGAAAGAAGCCGATGAATGAGCTAACAGTAAGACGTAAAGTTGAAGAATTCAAGATCGCGCTGCAGAACCGATATTTAGCTCTTACCGAGGAAGCATAGTTTACGACACAGGACGCCAGCGACAATCTTACACACATTATCACGGAGTGTGCAGTAGAAGTCGGGGGCACAATGGCTAAACAGGTTACTGGTAAACCGGGGCATTGCCTTCTGCCAAATGCACAGTCATTTTCGGTTCTTTATAGTGGTCAGCGCGCTTCTTGCGTCGACGGAAACGTGAATGACTGGTCTAAGTAAAATGGTTCCTCTTTCCGCCACCAGTGGCGGACTGTATTGCACCCAGAATCCAATGCGCCCAGAATTCAATGCACCCAGAATCCAATCAAGGCAGGATACTGTTCTGGTTAACCATCTCGTGCGGAATTCCACTCCCAGCCTGACGCTCCCTACACTGATGCCCCCCCTAATGGGGGTACACGAACAAGGAACACTCCGCACCGCCCTCACCAGGCGATGCAAATCTGCCACCGTAGCTGATGAAACTGTATTGCCCTCACTCCTACAGACGGGTCCGAATGCATCACCATTATAACGGATTTCCAGCAAGCGTGCGCAACAATCTACGTGCAGCATCTCACTTTCGCCTTACGCCTACTCGCATTAATGAAACCCTTTCCCGACCTTTATATCATGTATACTCTAGGCCACTTATCCCTCTGGAAAAATGATTTGACTCACGCCACTGCCCACGCCCTTTTACATCAAGATAGCACCAAGATAGCATATTTGTCGTGATACTCTGTTTTTGCTTTATTTCGCTGCGCTCACAACAGCTCTTGGTGAGTCAATTCTTTTTTTTTTTGCTTTGATCTCGCCTCTTTACAACAGGCTTTTTATAAACGTTCTTTTATTTTTATCAATTTCAATTTGCCATAAATTTATAAACGAAGGCTGTAAAATTATTTCGTGCTTGTGTTATGCCAACATTCTGGCCATCGCTGCACCGCAGCGCTAAGCAAAGTCTGTATGTAGGAACCGGATCTCCACTTGTAATTTCGTGGCAAGATATTGCATTTATATACTTAGTCTTGAGGCTCGTTATTGTAGGAGGCTAATATATAGCGAGAGTGAAGTCTCCAACCACGCAACACAATGCTGCTCGAAATGTGGGATAAAACTTCGGCGTGATCCTCCCAAAACCCCACGTGACTAGACAAAAAGTGCTGGGCAAGGGTATCGACGTAATAACATTCGACGCCAACGTTCAAATACTCCACCGGCTTAGAATGTTCGCGAATTCCCATTTGCAGACTGGAAGAAGAATTTGACAACAGAAGCTGCAATCTCGAGGGAGAACACCGCAGGCTTTATTATGACTCTTGGAGCCAGCTTGAAGAAGTGAAGTTTTCAAATGTCAACGTTCGACACATCTATCGGCTGTAAAAAACAAGCACAGAGTTGAAAAAATAGGGAGCTTATGCAGAATACCGCGGATGATCCGTCTAGATGAACGATGAAAAGGCGACGCTTCAATGACACTCGCTGCACTCCTTTTTCAGAAGGTCACACACCATGCTAGGCGATTTGCCAAGGCAATTTTATCAGGAAGATCACCAAAAGAACGCAAGCCAATTCGATCTAGAGCACCAGACAACTCGACCAAGAACGTAGTAACGAAGAAACACTGTCTAACCGCGAGATGGATTCCCGTCAAGTTGCATCTGACAGGCCATGGACTATGCAAGTGTCGCAGACTAGCCCCAGTTCATTTATTCTGATCCAAAATGCTGCCTCATGAATGGGTGGGTCGACAACGGGCCATACAGTAGCCCCCGTACTGCTTGACACGAGGAGCCCGTGATCAGTCAATCTTCACATCGGGTTCCGGATATTGGGATACGCTGAAAAAAAAAGAGGGGCTTCCTAAGGGAGCGTCCGTCGGCGGTGAAAAAATATAATTTGCATATGAGAGTTTTTGAACATGATATAAAGATCGTCCGCCAGGAGAAAATGATAGTTTTAGCGCTCATATCAACAGTTTTATGAAAAACGCTTCCCTAAGCACCTAGTAATACTGTCAGACAACTTGGGGCTGTCTCACCCGCGAAGCAAGCCTCTATAGCGTCATTGCTTGTTTACGTAAATGTTACTGAGATAAAGTTAAAAGGCGAACAAAAAGCTCTGTATCGGTCCTCGCAAGTTCACACGAGGGAATTGTATGAGCGTCGCTGGAATTCGCCGAGTTGCTATGTGGGTAGCATAATTTGGTCAATCGTGTGCATTGTGGTGAAGCTTAACCGTGGATTTCTTTAGAGTGTAATAAGCGCTTTCTTGTAAGGATACCGAAACAATGAACCATATCCATCTCATCAATCATGCAATATACAAAACCGCATTGTACACTAAACCCCTCTACATTACAGAAACAGCTTTTGATTCAGTACACACCGCAGCAGTACTGGACCATTAAGGGACCAGGGATTACTGGAATGCTACACAAGATTTCTACGCGATATATGAAATGGATGTGCGGGCAGGATAATACTTCACAAGCAAAGCGATGAATTATCGATCCGAAAGGGAGTACAACAGCGAGGCACTATAAAACCAAAACTGTTCACAGCATGTCTGGAGGGATAATTCAGGAAGCTTGACTGGAAAAACACAGTATTACGAATAAACGAAGAAAACTTGAGTCATTTCAAGTTTGCAGATGACATAGTCTTGCCAAGTGAGTGCAGAACACCTGCAAAAATGCTTGAGGAACTACAATCAGAAAGAATGGGCGTGGGGCCGCAAATAAATATGAATAAACCTTAAGTAGTGATTAATAAAGATGCCGGAAGCGCCCTCTTCAGCGTATTAACGAAACCCCAGGATAAGTACATGAATATAACTACTTCGGGCAGGTGGTCCGTGCTGACAATAGGTATGGGCTAGGTTGCACTCGGCAAGCCCCCCCCCCCCCCCGCAAGCTACCTCTGTCACTCAAAGGCAAATCTACAGCCAGTGCATACTGCCGGTAATGACATAAGGAGCTGAAACTTGGCGCCTTACTAAACAGCTAGACAGCAAACCTAGGTCGGCTAAACGGGGAATGGAAAGCAGAATGATAGGAGTAACTTTAAGGGACAGAAAATGACTCCCCTAGGCGACAAGCGCGAATGGACGAAATTGCAGTTCAAATAAAGAAAAAGACATGGACTTGGGCTGGTCATGTAGTGAGCCGAAGTGGCAACTGGTGAACTGCCAGGTTAACCGAGTGGAAACCAAGCGACGGGTCTATATGAAGGAGAAGGGAATATAACTTTATGGGTGTACTAAATATGGGAATTCAGAGACAAAGAATGCACTCAAGCAGCGCAGGTCACGAGACGTTGGAGGTCAACTGGAGAGGCCTTCATCCTGCAGTGTACCTAAGTAGGGCGTTGATGGTGATGATTATGAGAGTTATATGGTACTGATACACGCTTTATTGGGCGAAATTTTTATGTACAATGAATTTATCACAATTTACAGAGCTTTCTTCATATTCAATCAATTTACATGACTTAAAATTGCAAAGAGCTTATATATTTCCTGAAAGGATATGTAAGCTTAACCCAAATGCACTTACAACACATCAATATGATACCTGTGGGGAAACATTTAAGCAGCCAGACCAGTGTTTGCTTTGGCTTGTAGGTTGACAGCAAAAAAGCAGAATGCGCCCGCTAATATACAATCTGTAGTGCCTGCGGTACGCTACAATCAAAGATATCGCCGTTCTTGGGCTTTACCAAACCGCTCCATATCGACAAACTGGCGTGGCGAAATTTCCGAATTAGGCGAATCAAGTGGACCCACATACGGTTAGAAAAGTAGAATCTGCGGTGGCACAATAGCGCGAGGCGTGCACTTGCGCTGTTTCCCGTGAGCAGTTTCTATTTATTTGCTTTGATCGCGCTGGGACTCGCCAATCATTAAATTCGCACATTGCGTCCCGCTCATTGGTCGTTCGGTTGTGGTGTAGCAGAACCCACGCCCGGTGATTTCTTAGAGTGTACGTAATTGTCGACACCCGGCCACCATTTAGGAATTTAAGCGAAAAAAAGAATACAGAACTGACACGTGTAATTTATCACCACGTAGGATTTTCTATGTTTGGTGTGTTACATTTGTTTTACAAATTCTTGTTCATTCGCATCACTTTTTTGCATGGACACTTATGTTTTGCGAAACGCAAGGCAAAAAGAAAAAACTATTTTACTCTATTTTTTCCATATACACCATACCCTGCAGCGCCGAGGAATTATTGAGGGACGAAATACAAATGGCAAGAATTAAGGTCACTCGCGCAGTCAACTGTTTTGCTACGACACAAGTAACTAACAAGAAGCACAATAAAATAAGGCTGAAGTGACGACATCACAATACACTAATTAGGTCAGTGAAGGTTTCAGTTCTGCAAGAGATGAGATTGGTTGGTAATTCGTTTTACGGCGATATAGTCAGTGGAAAAAACGAAGCTTCTTATAATAGGTCCTGCAGTATATCTCTCGTATTTTATTACTATGATTGGGTGTTTGCGATGCATAACGATGTGATTGCAAATATTTCTACTTGCGAATTCTGTCAAATTGTTAAATACACAATATGGAATATTTACGCTATGCTTCTTACGTCGCTCTATGCGAGACCCCACGACTGTTCATGGTTTAATTTGCGTGACGCTTGCCGTTAGTGTAATATTAAGAGAAACCCTTGCTGAGCGGTTCTGTATTGTTTCGATTTTTCCTACAAAATATTCTTGGTAACGGTCCCATGCATATCCTAGGAGGGGTCCAACCAGTGAACAGTGAGCGGCTTTTGCACAGATGATTGAGTAAGGGAGGTAAGTGCTCTGAACGCTTTGTGTACGGTGTTTTCACTATGATGATTAAACGCCAGGTCTACACTGAGTGCGACGCCAAGATGTTTTACTTAAGATACTTTTTGAGACCTTGAGGTCCAATGCAGTACGACGAATTAATTTTTTTTTGTTTACTGAGCGATATATAGTAAACAATGGTTGTGTTCAACCGCCGTTCCCAGGTATGAAACCACGAGTTGATGTTCAAGTTTTCTTCCAGAGATTAAGCATCCTTGAGTCGCTCACTGTGCGGTTGATTACGCAGTCATCCGTGATAAATGTGATGCAGCATGAAGTGCACTTGCAAAGCCATTGGCATAAACTAAAAAAAACTCATGAACCCAAACTGATCCTTGCGGTATTCCGGACGTGACGTCTTCAGTTTCCGACTTTTTCCTCCCTATAACAACACATTGTTTTCTATTCGAAGAAATTGTTTTCTATTCGAAGGATACTCCTCAATCCAGATTAAAATGTTATTATTAACACTTAAAGGACCCAGAATAGCCTTCTGTAAAAGTTACAAAATGCCTTTATTGTCGCGTAGCACCAATATAGCGATGCAATGCCGTTGGAATTATTGATCTACATTCAGTATTAGCTGCGCCAGAAGCAATTAAATGCACCTCTCCCCACTTGCCGATCGACTCCTCCTCCCTCTCTGCTTCCTTCAAAGCAACTGGAAACACTGGGAATAGCCGTGTGACATCGCGACGCTCAACTTCCGTTCTGCGCTAGCTACATTCTTGTGCCTAAGCATGCGTCAATCGCTGCGGACTCGCCTTTGCCGCCCTTGCCTCGGAATCGCGCAGGAAGGAGGAAGAGCAGCCGGAAGCCAATGGCAGTGACGCCGCCGGTGGCGGACCTCGCCGGCGATTGGGCGAATCACGGGGCCCCTTCGCCGTTGCGTCAGCCGCGATCGCCGTTGCGTCAGCCGCGGTCGGCTCTCTGCGGCGTTGCGCTCATCGGATGAGAAAGGCGATCTTCAAAAATTGTTTACAAATTATCCGTACAACGTATGGGGCTCACACTTGGCTCAAAAATCCCCCGTTATGTGTTCTACCACCTGAATGCATTTGATTGCCACCTTGACAAAGCTTTTCGGGGTCCCTTTAAGGCTCTCAGATTGTGCTTGTGCTCAGTCGTGTAAAACGCGGTGAAATGATTTAGGGAAATGAATGAAGAGAGGGTCGGCCTGAAACTCAACAGAAGTGACAAGATCGCGTAATGGTTCGATTAGTTTCTTTCCATAAGAGAACCGCGGCAAAACCAATTAGATTAGGGTAAAAAACATTTCTTACTGGTGCTTTGTGATTTTTTGCAAAAAATATATTCATATATTTTGCAACCGTTGCAGCAATGGGAAATTGGCCCGTTGTTCTCACAGTTGATGTGGTCCATTTTTATGATCTGGCACAATATACGTCATTTTTCAGCCTTGCGGGAGTCGTCCTGATTCAAAGTACTTCCGCAATATGATATGAAGATATTGTGACAAAATGGTTGAACAGGCTCCTCACACTTTCCGGGATAGTTTCTCCGGACCAGTGGCCTTCGATTTGTTTGGAGGGTCCAAAGTTTTTCTTATTGCTTCCAAGGTTCCTTACGGGGCACCCTTAGAACTTTCGGAGAATGTAATAGTGAAAGCCTAGTTGACCCTTCTCTTAAGCTGCTGCTGAATATTCTGTTGAAATTTGTAGCCGCTCCAGTTACCACTTACCAGTCCCCGGGACAGAACCCTTCCAGGCTCGTTCCGCCCTCTCGCCATGTTCAGGAGCCTCCAGCTCGTACCCTTCTGTCCCTTCACCTCGTATTGCACGTGCGGCAGCCCCTAACCCTCACACGGAGCTGCTGATTCCCTTTCCCGGCGCGTGCTCCCTAGCTCTATTTCCTATCTTTTGTGCCTCACAACAATTTTCTGTAACTCCCAACACGCTCCACGGAACGATAGAGATCTAAGGCTTTCGCTTTAAAGATAAGAGAAGAAACTGTGCAGTAGTAGGTTTTGAGTGCGTCGACTCTGTGTCGCGGTGTGGTGGCGATGTTTAGAACGATAACGGAGATGAACGGTTAGGGTTCGGCCATAATCCCGAGCATAAAATCCTCCGAGGGCAGTGCAATGTGGGCTATTATAAGCTCGCTTGAAGGCATTATGCTGTCAAACGCAAATACGCAGCTACTGAGGGGTTTCTAGGATAAGAGGTTTCAGCCACCCGTTTTTAATGGAATGGCATGCATGCCTTTTCGAACGTTCCCTGCTGTCCACAGCCGGGGGAGGGTGGTAGGGAGAGGCGGAGGGAGAATTGAAACGTGATGTCGTCTTCTTAATTGCTTCTAATGGTCCTCTGTTAGATTCGATCACTACAGGTTCCTTGGCCTGACTTTTTCTTTCGGTGCAGCTTTCGAAATTTCGGCGTTCCAAGCTTATGCAATCACCTTGAGGCCTATGCGAATTCTCATTTGTCTTAGTCAGCGCTTGACTTGTCGCATACCGGACATTTCAGCCTTGACATGCCTTCACGGATGCTTGACTGCAGCAAGAGAAGATTACAAGAAACTATTCAATTGGTTTTGGCTTTTCGTCGTTCGTTAAAAAGAAAATTTTGCGAGTTGTAACCGAACAAAAATTGTACAAATTTTTTTCGGTTGTAAATAATTTTACCCCGCACCAATCAGTGTTAGTCGTCTGAACGTTCTTTTCTTAGTAATACTGATCAGGCTTAAAGGTGTCGTAAATCAAGTACTATAACACGATAACTGAACAGGCTATTATGGTATGTTATGCTCGTATCAATAAAATATGATTTTTTAAAGGTATTGAAAAATGAGTACTCATATTACGCACACTAAATTTTTTGCATTCTAGTCTTCTCTAGAAGCTGTGAAAACTGTTGCAAGGTGGTCACACCTGCTTTTCCTTGTGCGAACACTGTTTTACACATAGAAAAGGGTTGTGAAGTAATGAAGACCCTTGTTGCAGGGTGTAGAAAAGGTGTGGATTAGGTGTATTGTAGGTGCATAAATTCCATGACTTATTGAACAAGCAACTACAGCCATTTTCCCACTCCATCTAACGATTAAAAAATGTCTTCAAATCCGCATGGTGACTTGCATACGCTCACATTAAAATGCATAATTCCAAAATCACCGCTGAAGCATTTCCTTCCGGCGACAAGCTCACCGACTCTGGGAAATGACTTTCCTCTGTTGGCTATAAAAGCAAGAAATTCAGCCGTACTTGTCAGGTAAATATACACTCGCTCTCCTCATACATCCCGTTGGTTTTCCCGCTCAAATCGTTTGTGGTCGAATTGTGACGTGGGCGTGTTGAATGTATCTGTATGTCGTAGTGCGTGCTTAGTCGATCCACATTGCCACGCGTTGCTTTGCGGCCCACACTCTTATTTTAGATTGTTCAAAAGTCTCACACGCTTATTTTAGGGTGTTCACTAACACACCCTTTGTTGATCCTTGCATCCTTTTTTTTTTTTTTTGGCAAAACACCTTTTAAACGTGTGTCATGGGACAAGATGTTTCCACCTTTTCTAGCCAAAAAGGGTGTAAAACGATTAGTGTGTAGACGAGATGTATGGCTCTGGAACGACACATACATGCAAGAAATTTACGCCGCTGTAACTGTTAAAGGAGTACTGACACGAAATTTTAATGTTACGTTTTTTTCGCTGCTATGCGTGCCTACCAGCCCACTAATCATAGAATGACAGATTAGACGATCGAGCGCAGCGTAAACATTCATTTACGGCGTCGTTTATTCGTGCCAGTTTCGGTTTCGACTGAAAAACGCCGAGCGGCCGCCATGACAGCATGTATAACATGACGTCACCATTCTTGCCGTATCGCTGCCTCTCTGGAAGCGCGCGCGAGCGAGCGCACGCGCGCGCCCAGACCGGCCGAGGTTTTCGCCGTCCCCACAGGCCCGGGCAGCATGACGTCAGTCCCAAAACCATGACGTGAACACACGCCCGAGCAGCGCGCGCCAACCACAGCCAGCGCGTTGGCTTCGTCACGGGAGCTCCGACGTCGGCAGTTTGGGGCACATAGCAGATGATGTCACGTCGGCCCGCTCTGGGCTTTCTCGTGCGGGCGAAGATTAAAATGGATTTTAAATATGTTTCGCTGAACGGTTGCTGTTGAAACTTGCTGGGAGATATCTCCTGAAAAAAAGGAAGCGTTTTACATAGTTATCTCAGCTTTGAAATTTCGTGTCAGTACTCCTTTAATAACCAAAGTTAAAATACGTTTCCTCTGATCATTACAGTCATTCGGAACCTGTTATGTGTCTGCCGAGAAAGCACTATTCGAGCGAAACTATTTACAGCATGTTAGTTAGGGCATTTCGAAGGCTTGACTTGGAGTAGTAATTGATAGGAGTAAACGGAGAACGTTACCGGGACTTCACATTGTGCGGATTCCATCGACTTGTTTGCTAAATCAGGATACGAGCTGTCAAGTTTGCTTCAGGAAGTGCATTTATAAATCTTAGTCGTCGGTTTAAGAATAAATAGTAAATATGGGCGAGGAATGCTCAAGAGATACGTAGAAATAGCCTCCTTCAGCTAGGCACTAAAATAATAAAAGACGGGAATGAATATAACTACATTCCACATGTTTCTAATGCCGATAAAATAGCGAGACAAAATCCGGCGGAAAATTAGAGTAACAGAAGTAAATAAAGACCGATAACTCGATAATAGGATATGATAGGAATGTGGTGACAAACAATGGATTCGGACATTACATATAAAGTTATATATGTGCGCGTGTGTATGTGTGGGGGTGTTTCTGTGTCACGAGACACCGAGAGGAGAGAGACGTAGCGTGGAGTGTTTAATAGAACGAAAGGACAGCGAGTTGGGCGAGTTGGTGAAAATTCATCATTAAAGATTAACGCAAGAAAACACGGCACAAGAGAGTGTTAGAGACCCAGCGAGTGCTAGAGCCATAGCGAAGAGAATATTGATACAGAGTGCTAGAGCCACAGCGAGGTTCATAACGGCAATTTCTGCGCGGAACTTGTGTTGTAGCAGCGACCAACTGTGGCAGCAGATGTAGCTTAAGCCGTAAGTACGTTACTGCTGCTCCCTGCAATCATGCCTTTGCTACTGCAGTCCTGTTAATTTTCTTCCGAGAAAAATTACGGAATCACTGGTTAAGGTCCAGCGGATCAACTACAACCGCGGCGCCCAGAGCAAAGCACGTACTTCCAGAAGGTCACACAGGCGGTAAGCAACGTCGGGATGGCTGCAGGCCTTCTTCCCACACCCATCGTCTTTCACGCGCCCACGTTTTGGCAACTGCGCTAATTCATCATGCGCGTTCGGCCGCGCAAAGCCTCTTCGGCTTAATTGTTTTTATGAACTGATCCACAAATCTTATATAAACCGTGTTTTTTTAACGTTCGCGGCGCAATACTGCCGAGAGATATGCCTTCATTGAAACACAAGAGTATACATTTCGCAACAATACTTCTACGTATCCTTTTTTTTTTTCATGCAGTATCCGTGAATAGAATGCACTAGTTCATGTTAGTGCTCAGCAGCCAACCATACAGAAATACCAGCAGCTTTATAAAAACAGCATACTAAGTTCAGTTAACTGATGACTGTTTGAATTCATTGCTGGATGTAATTACTATACGTAAATGATGTATGCAGTGCCTGACAACACGAGATTTGTTCCTAATGAGACCCTTGTCTGCCCATTCGTGTGTATATTTTGTGGTCTTTGGAATGTTGCGAATGCACACTACTAATATTCCTGCTGCGTATTTCTCTGTACATTTAAAGGTACGCGTAAACTCCTGTAATAATCTTTAGGCAGCGTTCTCTAGGAACACTGAGTGCTGAACATTCCCACAGGAGGTGTCGTGCACTGCACAGGGCACCGGTACCACCGGCAGACTACGAACTTTGGGTGCATCCACTTGGAGCCCCACCTCACAGGAAGCACCTGCTGAACACTCTGCTAATTTTCATCAGAGAAGCCGGCATTGAGGACTGCTTCTAGCTGCCTTTCTTTCCATGTTCTCCCCACTCCTTACTTCCCATCCCTTTTCCGACTCTTGACCGAGGCCTCCGGTCATGTCAAGGGGACTTCTTTTCCTCTTTTTTTTCCCAATAAACGTGTGTTCTCTCTCTCTCCTGTAATAATCCTCATAAGGGATTGGCAGTATATGTAAAGAAAATAAGATAAATAAATATGCCCCGCAGTCTTTGAAAGACGACCGACTCCGCACGCACCAAGGTCTTAAGTGATCTATTATTCTGAGCTAATTCTAATTCTGCGCTCTCCCCCCGCATGCAGTGCGTACTAGCAACCGAGCTGCTCTATTTAATGCGTGACCGTACATAACGTTTTCAGATATTCGTGGTTGTTAGTGACTTCCCAGAATATCTGAGTCTCTCGCGTTCAGCAATCGTTGTTGCACTTTCCTCTTGACCATGCGTTCCGGAGGGCCAGCGGCCGGCTGTTTCAAGGCCGCCTGTTTTCAGCGCAGCAAGTGCAGGAGAGTATGCCGTGTTCATATTATGCTTGATTCATTTGAAATATTTTTAGGAAAAGAAAGTTGTTTTCTTGGTGTATTAAAACGGAGAGAATTTTCCTACCTAAGGCTACTTTTCCTTCTAGATTAGCTTCCACAAGCTTCTAGTTTCCTCGAAGAACGCAATAAACGTGAGACGAACAATTTCGATTTTGACAACACATTCCTACAGCTACAATGACCAAACCATCATTTAGTAATACACCGGCATTTTAAGCAATTTCTGCAGACAACGCAAGGTCACGCCAGTTGGCAAAATAGCGACACCTGAATACACTGTCAGAGTAGTCGGCTACACTATAAAACCCTTTTGCACGTATTCTTTGCCACAGTGCCCCTCACTAAAATTACGCATCCGAGAGGATAACCTTGACTTATAAGTATACCTGACGCTTGCTTTGATACAAAACAGCAATATGCTGGTGTGGGCCGTGCGGGACAAGGTGGCCCGGCTGGCTCAGCGGGGAGCTCGCATGCAGCTGCAGTGGGTGCCAGGCCACATTGGGCTGGTGGGCAACGAGAGGGAGGACGAACTGGGCGCCGACGCCCACGAGATCCCCCTTCGCTCACGGCAGCCCAGGCAGCTGCGGATGACGCCCGCCTGCTGATCCAGCAGCATGTACGGGCCCAGCACCCTTACCCGAGGTTGGCCCCTGGAGAAGCCCCACCACACGTGCGGGCCACATGGATGCCCAGACAACAACGCTCGGCTCTCCTTCGTCTCCGCGTGGCGTTCATTTGGACGGCCGAGTGAAAACACCGCCTGGAGCTCATCGACGAGTCGTCGTTCCAGAACTTCCGGGCGGCTGTACAGACCCTGCCGCATCTGGTCCTGGAGTGCCCCCAGTTTGTGGCAGGGAGGACCGAAATGTTGGCCGCCTTCGGGGTAGGGGCTCGGCCCCTCGAACAATTTCTGTAGCCGCCAGGCAGTGTCAGAGAGCGGGACGGAGTGTATGAGGCCCTGGGGTCCTACCTGGACGCCTCAGGGCTCCTCCCGGCTCTCCACTTTCTCCCCAGCTAAACTAAGCTGCGGCCGGTTTTCTTTACTTTTGTGTGTGTGTGTGTGTGTGTGCTTTGTTTTTTTTTTTTTTGCCTTCGTGTTTTAGCGTTTCGCTTGTATATATTGCACATATATGTCCTGTTAGTCCTGTATATATGTTTATATGTATCCTCTCGGAAGTAACTCGGGGGAGGAATTGCAAAGCATGCTTACCGCACTGGACAGAGTAGAACCGTGGGCCTGAAAATTAATATGCAGAAAATTAAAGTAATGATCAATAACCTCGGGACAGCACAGCGGTTTCAGATAGGTGGTGTGGCCGTGGAAGTAGTAAGCGAATATATCCACTTAGGCCAAGTTGTGACCCCGGATCCCAACCATGAGGCAGAAATAATCAGAAGGATAACAATGGGGTGCAGTGCATTCGGCAGACATTCTCAGTTAATGAATGGTAGCCTACCATTGTCCTTGAAGAAGAAAGTGCATGACAGCTTCATCTTACCGGTACTCACCTTCGGGGCAGAAACTTGAAGGCTAACTAAGAGGGTTCAATTGAAATTGAGGGCGACTGAGCGCGCAACGGAACGGAAGATGATAGGTGTAACATTAAGGGACAAGAAGAGAGCGGCGTGGGTCAGCGAACAAACGCGTGTTAAGGACATATTAGTAGAGCTTAAGAAGAAGGAATGCATGGGGGCAGGGCATGTAATGAGAATGCAAGATAACCGTTGGTCATTAAGGATAACAGAGTGGATCCATAGAGAAGGCAAGCTTTGCAGGGAGCGGCAGAAAGTTAGATGAGCAGATGAGATCAAGAATTTTGCGGGGATAAATTGGTCGCAGTTAGCACAGGACCGGGGAAATTGGAGAATAATGGGAGAGGCCTTTGCCCTGCAGTGGGCGTAGATAGGCTGGTGATGATGATGATGATGATGATGTATCCGCTCCTCTTTATCCTCACTTTCCTGTACGACTGCGTTCCCCATTCCCCACACCAGCAGGCGTTCCGGTGTCCACCCTTAGGTGAGACAAACTACGCCTGCTGGTGGTCTTTCCTTTCCTTGTTAACAATAAATTATTCATTCATTCACATCATGCAATGAAAAACGTCACACTCAGAATTCGCAGGGTCGCGGGAAAGACATATTTTAAACTGGAAATCGTATTGTGTGCTGGGTTTGTGGCTATCATTAGCTACTGGGGTCTTCTGTGTATGACCCTTTGGTGATATGCCCAAAATCAAAAGGAAAATAAAGAAAAAGACCAGCGCAAGGGGTCGCCGTGAATCATCATTATTCAGAATCGCAAAGCAGCGACCGCAGCAAGAGAAGAGGAAGACGGGGAGGAGGAAGAAGTGGGCTCGCATGATGGACTGGCTGGCGGGCTTGATTGTTCCTTAGGGGCCTGTCGTCAGGACGGCGAGGACCTAGGGGTTCTGCGACCGTTGGTACAGAACGTCCAGACACCGCGTTGCAACTGGCAACACCCTGCCGTTGCCTTTCCTCCAGTGCAACTATTCGTTCCGGACCGTGCCATTGTGTGTTCTCTACCTGGCCCTGGCTTCTTCAGCGGCTGCGCTTTGATCCGGGCTGTTATTTCTGAAGACGTCGGTGTCGCCCGCGCCTTCAAGCTCCGCACGACATCTCTGCGCGTGCATCGACCACGTGAGACTCCTCCTAGTCGCGACAACCTTCTAGTCGCGAGATCTCTCCTGGTTAGCGTCTAACCATGCCCTAACTTCGCTTCCTGCATAAATGTTCGTTTTCCTAGTCCGTCGAACCGGTGTCGCGATTTCTTGCTCCTGGCATCTACTTCCGCGTCGTGAGGTCTCCCTAATATCACCATCACAGGCCCACTCGCACGTCCATATCTTAGAGAATAAAAACTTGATTTTAACAAAAGCTTTACTGAATTTACGTCGCGACAGGTGATGTACACAGCGGACCTGCCTGGCGTCCCCTAATCAATACTATTGATATTTTAAAAAATCCAAACTTCATAGAACTTCTCAGAGCCAGCAGATCGATCCCTGTGCTCACGCCAACTCTCGCTGTCGGTCCCGACGGGCGGACTCTTAGGCTGGAGAGCGCGAAAGTTTGTGGATTTTCCGAACGTTCGAGAAATGACCGCGAAGCGTACTCGTATGTATATGCGCGCTCCTCCGAACCATGTGTTTGACGCGCGCTCTGCAATTCACCCGCTTGCCTCCTCTCCTCCTTGACTCCGGCCACCTGCGCTTGGCGCCTACTCCCCCTCTCCCCAATGCGCTGTACTTGTGCTTGGCGCTTGCTCTCCCTCCCCCACAACGCCGAACGTGTGCAGCGCTTGCTCTCGCCCCCGCTAGGCTAGGTCTTTTCACATCGCTGCGCCCGCGTTACACCGTCTCGTCCCATGAAAGCCTCAACCAAGAACTGCTGCGCTGTTAAAATGGCAGAAAGAAGTTAAATAGCGTTTCTGCCTTGTTTTTCGACGGGTCTTAATGAAAAAAATACCGTTTGTGTTCTAGCTCAGCGAATGCCCCTATTTTGGTGCGCGGAAATTGAATTTTTTTTGTTTTAATGCCTGGGCAAAACGGGCCATTGAGACAAATACAAGTGCGATTCAGTAAAAATGCTAGTTTGCCTTTATAACAGGCACGTTGATTTTACCCCAATGTACGAATTATCTAGATATTAGGGAAAGCAGATTAGGAAGTTGCTATTCACCAGCCACTTTCTTGCGGGGACCATATGACGTTAAGAGGATATTTTTTCTCGAACGGCGGCCGCAGACGAAAGCCACAACCTGGAAACATAACTGTGCACTAGCATTGAGGTGTCTAGTTACGTTTGATAATGGTGCTTGGATTCGAAAGTGCAGTTAACACATTGATAATTTTGTTTCTAGTATTCCCCCGATCGCGCCAGTTCCAAGGTCGTGCAGCATGAAATTTGGAAGATTATTAGTGTTTTGTACTTTGGGGCCTAAAATTCTTTCAGGACTTAAATCGAGTTCAGTGAGTTACGAAACGCGAGTTTATTAAGACAAACCAGGTTGCATGTAGTCTGCATGTCCGTTTAAAGTAAAGTATGACGATTAGACGAGAATTTACCATTCTCATCACCCTAATTGAATCTCGGCGTCAGAAGTTTAACCGAAAAAAAAGTTTAACCGGCGTCACACATCCGAATCAACGTCCTTCATTCAGTCACGCACGTGTCGCTTGTCATGACTTGAGTTCATCGCTAGTGGTACCTGTTTGTACGCTATCGCGTCAGCAGCGCACTCATCCCTTGTAGAGCGCCTTTATACGATTTTGAAGTGGATATTGACTGAAGGGACATAAGACCGTCTTCTAGAGCAGCAGCCCAAACCTCAGTCTTTTCCGTCTAACGAAAAAGTTTTGATACTGAAATGTATACAGGACAATTTAATTACTATACTTTGGTCATCCAGACCCCTCTTTTTCTAACTCTTACTCCCGGTACTGATGAGAGAGACGAAATTTCGGAAGGGTGGCTCAAGTGCACGCCGCAGTCGCTGAGGCGGTGAATGGTGGGCTGAAGGTGCACACACCAAAACATCCTTTCATGCGATGTGTGCCCGGACACCTCGCTCGAGCGCGCCGCAATAGCAGAAACCAAAAGACATAAGATAAAACGAATACTTAGATTCCGAAAACAGAAGATGCATAACTAAAGAAATGATATACATCAACTTGGTTCATTGGTGCTTTCGAAAGCGTCCCTTGCCACTCAGGATAAATTGTCGTGAACGCAGCCGAGACGCCGTAAAAGAACGTTCGAATTCAAAGGGGCGTCAGTTACGAAGTGTTCTTTTGCGATCTATTTTCCTCCCTTTTACACCCGAAATAAAATACCAAGCGATACCAGGAAGTCAAGACTTGCTGCCAGCTCAATACGAGAGGAAAAGAGAATTCCGAAAAATTCCTGGGAAAACATTATTGGGCAGTTCAGGATGGAGCTAATAGAGATACACTGACGACGTTGCAAAGACCTTTCTTGATCTGATGAAATTACTTTGGTACTGTAAGCAGTGTCCCCGTGATGTATTTGCGCAACTGACCGCTTTCGGACCCCAGAAATTAATTAGTCCGATCCTGACTTCGCTCGCCGTTTAGAGGTAAAAAAAGCTCCTACTTTTTAGAATTTACTTTGACCTGCAAAGTGGCTATTAGAGGTAATTAAAATAAGAAAAAATCTATTATTATTACCTCGTTACACAACATACCCCACCAAGCACACAATGAAATTTCCCGGTTTAAACAGGCACGCTATTTTGACATTTTGGGCGTTTTCCGTGGGCAGTTCTTACACCGCCGAAGAAATGAAACGCAGAAACAATATAAAACTGTACCTATTGAAACGGCGTTTACAGCCTCGAAACTTTGAATCTGCTCTCTCTATCAGCAAATGTGTCCAATTGCACCATCGCTGGGATTCGTGTCAATAAACAATGATCTTAATTACTACCACCTCACTGATTTACTGAAACCGGTGCAGAGCGAATCGGCACCATTTTTTTGAACTTCGGGTTTGCGTCATGCCAGTTTATTTCTGTTAACCAAATTTTTGTACCCGCACCTTCCTCGCGACGAACGTTTTCGAAGTTTCCTGCTCTGCGACGTAGTATTCTGTTTTTGTGGGGAACATTCCCTAAGCAAAACTTATTCTTCTATATCCCAGGCGGGTGTAACCTCCCTCCTTTGATTCGAAATGCTAAACAGATCCCAATATTAACCCCTGGTCACATGCACGGCTGTGTGGGATGCGTTCCTAAAGTTTTCGCTACAACATATTCGCCAATTTCTCAAGCAGCTTTGCTGGCGTACTTTTAGATGCGACTGCATCTCATTCACTGGCCTTGTCCCTGCATCCGGCGTCGTCGTCGTTGGCGTCCGCCCCTCCCCCATTCTCCTCGCCGCGTGAGCGGCGCTCTCCGCCACTCACCCCCTCTCCTCTCCGATAGCGAACACTCTCTCGCGGGGGGCATTGGATTGGATTCGATTGGATTGGCTTGGCTTGACTTGGATTGGATTGGATTGGATTGGATTAAAGTGGATTGTGTGGGATTGTGTTGCGTCATAGCCGCAGCAGGCGCACTGGCGCCGGCGCGTCCCCTCACCGTTATGCGCGCTATAAAACGCGGTGCCTGCGCCGCTCCGCTCCATCGTTCCAGCGCCGTTCCTCCGCTGTCCAACGTTGCAACGTGAACCCCCTATGCGTCGCATCTACACAGGGGTTCCCGCGAGGGGAGGTGGGAGTTTTTTACTGAGAGTGCCCTCAGCCCTTTGCCTCTCGTTGCTACTCAACTGTTTTACAGTGCCACCGTTTTGGCATTATTGATAATTTTGTGTTATTTGGGGGTGCTGCACTCGTTACGATTATTATTTTTGGCATTTTCGCCGCCGCCTTCGAAATTACTCTCCGCAATGAAACGCTGGCATCGTGATTGGGATGTTTCGTCGAGGCATTCGCAAAGCGCATTTTCGAAAAAATTGTTTTCAAATGTTAGAACAGCTTAGTATTGCTGGTATTAGAACAGGCATCGTGCCTCTTGTTCAGCCATTTTTTTAGATGCGATGGCATCTCATTCACTCGCCTTGTCCCTCCATACGGCGTTGTCGTTGTCCGTCCACACCCCTCCCCTATTCTCCTCGCAGCGCGAGCTTCTGCTCTCCGCCGCTCACCCCCTCTCCTCTCCGATAGCGAACACTCTCTCGTGAGGGGCATTGGATTGGATTCGATTGGATTGGCTTGGATTGGATTGGATTGGATTGGATTTGGATTTGGATTGGATTGGATTGGATTGGATTGGATTGTGTTGGATTGCGTTGCGTCATAGACGCGCCATGTTGCGTCATAGCCGCGGCAGGGGGTTCACGGCACGTTTCACGCGATGGGAGAATCAACCTAACGGAAACAACAACAGAACCCCCTATGCGTCGCATCTACACAGGGGTTCCCGCGAGGGGAGGTGGGAGTAATTTTCCTTTTTCAGGAGGGCTTCAGGTGCGCGAGTACAGCCAGATGGCACGCTGCATTCTGGAACCCACGCCAGGCGTCTCTCCCTTCAATTTCGCACAAACTGTGTCTGTATACTGTTCCGTTACTTCAGTAGCGTAACAGTGCTATTACGGCCGCACGCGAGTGACCCAGACAAAAAAAAAAAACGCAGGCATTTGCACTTTCGCTGACAGCCACGTCATCTCCTTCTTTTTTGGCCGACTGTACAATCTGTATTTTATTTCACCGGTTAGATGTCAGTTCATTATACGACTCCAAATACCGCCTGCTCTGCGCCAAGCTTTCACAATTTTTCGTGTTGAAATCACATACGTCTGGAGGGCTTTTATTGAATTCAGCTAGCTATATTACACTAAATAAAAGCCCAATTTTAACTTAACGTCCCGACCCATTTCGCTTGCTAGTAGCTTATTGAAATACTTGACACCCTTTCGGCTAATAGCCCGAGTTCTTTTTCTCGTTCGCCCTCTCCAAGTTAATTTCTTTATCCAATAAAATATCCTCAGGTGAGTGAACTCTCAGCCGCACAAGAACGAAGTACACAGCGAAAAAATAAGGGCCATGAATTTCCGGTAGCATGAACAGAAAGAATGGATCCCCAACAGCTCCCAATTTAGCGAAAGCATGGATGACTGCTTATATTTGCTGGCAACTCCGTGAGCAATCACTAGCAACGCATGTCGTTGCCCTCTTCAGACTAAATCATTTTGGTACAAAATATAAGGAAACTATATTCATGTACAAAAATGGCATCTACACCCAGGAACCAATATTGTTGATTTGCATGTTCCGTCGTGCATTGCCCTTGGAAGGTAGCCTGATATATAGAAAATGCATGGAGCACCGGTTTTTCCTTTGGTCACCTTAACAGAAAATAAAGTTAAAAGTGGTAGGTGAAGGGGCCCTTTCTAAAATGTGACGTCAGGAAAAGAAAACAATTATAACGGGTATTCATTCGACTTAGTAAAGGTTCACAAACCACCTTAATGCACCGCATTTATTCACATTTTTCATTAGAACCGCCGCGGTGGCTCAGTGGCTAAGGCGTACAGCTGAGCACAAGGACACGGGCTCGATTCCAAGCCACGTGGCCGCTTTTCTGACAGAGGCGAAAAGCAAAAACGCTAGTGTATTCGATATTTCGACGCCCGTTAAAGATCCACAGGTGGTCAAAATTAATCCGGAGCCCTCCACTACGGCGCCCTTGACAACCTGTGCAGTTTTGGCGCGTTAAACCCCATAATAACCCCATTTTTCATTAGTCCACAGCAAGAAATTAAAAATCAGTGCATACGAGGAACAACATGTGATTTAATTCAAATAGTGTGCTTCGCTCATGCAATCCATTACGTCAAGGCTGTAGTAGTTTACATGCGTAGTATAACGATGTGGACCACAACATGATTTTACAACCGCTTGTTTTTTTATCTCCCTCCTTTGAAGCCAATTTCGGCTTGCGATGACCGCAGCGTTGCAAAAACACTTCTACGAAATGTTGACAATCAGATACAAGTACATAAGAGGAAACAACTTCATCACCTATTAGGAAACGTTGCCAGGAGTATGCCGGTCGACAGGGTTAAGCGCAAAATAAACCTTGCATAGGTCTCAGAAAATATAAGTAATGGAGGTTTACAGTGCTCGTTTAATTAAAAATGCGCGGTAGATTGCTTTGTACGGAAACAAATAAGAACCGTCGCATTTAGGTTACAAACACGCCGAAAAGTGATGAGATCAGCCTACTACCAGTGGAAAGAAGGACAACAGCAATGCATGGGGTTGAGAAAGGGAGCTGATGGAGTTACCGAAAATACTGCCGTTAAAGATAAGCCAGCTGAAATTACGCGAAAGAAGTGTAGTTGCTACAGAAGGGGCAAAAAAGTGACCATCATCATGTGGATACCTGGAGGCGGGACTAGAAGTAGAGTAAGACAAATAGCCAATTGAGGGATGACATATAAAAAAAATTCGGGGGTTTAGGAGTGAATTCTGACAGCACAAAGTCGTGGAATTTGCGAGTCTACGAGAGAGGCCTGGGTGCGGCAGTGGACATAAAAGGGGTACTCATGATGGGGGTGAACTGCACGAAGAAGGAAGTGTCGCACAGTCCGCATGGGCGGCGCTCTGCTGTGGCCACACGGTGACGTGGCTCGTGGCACTGCCGATGTCAGCGTGTTCAGCTGTGTTTTCCGGCTAGATGTAGTACTCTAGGAGGCTCATAGTTAACGGGGCAATGAATCAAGGCCCCTTTCTAAAGAGAAAGATGGTTAAAAGGCGAAGCTTGCTCTCACGCAACCTCAGTCAAAGTCCAAAATCAAGACTCCTTCGACCGTATCGGAATGGCGAAATCGGATAGACATCGGCTTCATAATGCGGGGGAACCAGGTTCGATGCCGACTACGGGAAGTTTTTTTTCCTTGCGGCGCGTGATGTTCGTTCGCTTAACATCATCATCGCTTTGGGACACACATTGTGTAAAATTGGTTTTTCTGCAGTGTGTTCAGGGGCAACATCAAACGCCATCAGTGAGGCATGGTAAGCTTCGCTTTAAAAATAGCCTGTCACATGCCATCGCATGAACCACGCAGCTAACGCCCATATCCTGGGGTCCGTGACACCCCTGTTACCAAATTCGCACGCCATTCGACGGCCTGAGTGGTAGCACCATTCGAGTCTATATTTGCCAGAGCACTGACATTCAGTTGGTGGAAGGATGCCACAATGTAGGTTGACACTAGTCGTCGGCACCCCCCCCCCCTCCTCAAAAGTTGTAGCATGATTTGCAGAAAACAATTGGAATTCACATCAAAAGCGGCCATACGACTGTAACGTGATGCAAAGTTCAGGATCGTAGAAGTAAAAGCTTACCGAAAAATATATGCTTTTTCAGAGGACTCTCACTAATGGTGGGCATTTTATGTGATATGGGTAAAAATTAATCTCATATCATCTGATATGATATCATATCATATCCTATCAGATATGATATCATATCTAGGAGGAAGCTTGTTATTTGATTTTAAGGTGATAAAGGTCCTTTTTACACTCCTTCCAGTCTACTCATTCACGCCAACCCGGGCATGTAAGCAACCATATACTAGCAGTTCTGCTGCCCTAGTCTTGTTTTTCTTTAGGCCATATTGATTCATCCCGAAAAAATACTATGGGAGGAGAAGGAAGCACAAAAGAAAGGAAAATGATACGTTATTGTATTTTCTTTTCAGTGGGACCATGCTACTCGGGCTGCGGTTGTCGGATATGTGCCGGGAAGGAGAGGAATTAATTGTGACAAATCTTCGCGGTTTTTCTCTAATTCTAGCATGCAAGCATGCAGGCATTCTTGGGATGATCCTCGTTTATGGTGATGAAGTTTGTGTCTCAAGACAAGGTGGCTAGCGACCAGTCACCTCCTTAGGATCTCGGCCAGGGGAGAGGGCAGGGTGTAATCGGACCTTATATACTCCCACTAACATATCCTCGGGCACACCGCGTAGCCATGAAGCAAGAGAGATTGAAGACCCAAGCGGGAGTTCGCCACGGCCAAGGAAAGACTTCGCTCTCCTCAGGGGAATTCAGTTAACGGTAACGGATGCCTCCAGCGTGGGCTCGACACAATATTTCAGGTTCATTGCACTTTCGGCCCTAAACAGGGCGGTGCTTGAATCTGGGTCACGGCAGCTATTTGGGGAAGGCAACGTATGGTCGTAAGGACACTTGGGAAGCCCTATAGGAGCCTTGACCGCCATAGTTTCCCGGCGCAAGTGCGCTGCAGCGGCGTAAACCTGCCTCCCTTCTGCTTGCGGGCTTTATTCTGTGGGTGCCCGGTTTCCCGGCGGAAGTGCGGTGGAGCGGCGTAAACCTGCCTCCCGTCTGCTCGCGTGCTTTATTCTGTGGGTACTCGGTGCATATTTATGGTATTAGAATGAGGTTGGACGGCTTCTATTCTCATGGTGCTTGGTTTATTTGCGCACTTGGACAACGCCCACGCCAGCGCTAAGCCCCTCTGCAAGCCTACACACCTCAAAAAAGATGATGACGGTAGGCATGTACAGAACAGTCACACGCCATCACACAGCAGCGCCCCAGAACAGACATTACAACCGCGTAAACGCGCAAAAAGACCCGTAGTGCTGTGTTTCATTACCGCCGCGGAGAAGGAGGAAGCAAAAAGATTTTACCATTCACAATGCAGATAGCACATCTCAGGTGTGGCCCAGCGTGGCTGCTCGGAAGCAGTTTCCGATTTCTCCCCGCTTCTAGAAGGAGGTGTAGCCGTGCGGGGCCTTTATACTGAAGTGTATTTATAATATAATTATAATTATAATATACTGAAGTGCATTTTATAATTGCGATATAGCTACGAAGGATTAGCCCAATCATGGTCATTCCTGCGAAGCACATACGTGACAACCAAGCCTGCGCTTGAGGAGAGACTTTTGCAACTACTTATCGACATGAGCCTAGACAGCTTTTGTTCTCTGCAGCATAAAAACAGTAATTGTCCTAAATAAAAAAGATAATGGGTAGAGCATGTGCGGCACGGAATGGCAGCCCATTCCATGCTTTGTTTCATTTTCTTCGCGTTACAGAAAAAGATTGTTTGTCATGTTCGTGGAGAATAGCTTCAGGGGTAAATTGTGTTCTAAAGGGTCTGTGTCCTACACACAAGGTTGTGTATGACATCCTAATATAACGCAATGTAATAGATGTAGCCATACCCATACAATACCGCATTTTATGATGGTAATAACTACATCTGTGCCGTATTTTGGCCTGAGACACATGGACACGCACGCACGCAGGCAGGCAGGCAGGCAGGCAGGCAGGCAGGCAGGCACGCGCGCACACACACACACGCACACACACACACACACACACACACACACACACACACACACACACACACACACACACACACACACACACACACACACACACACACACACACACACACACACACACACACACACACACACACACACACACACACGCGCGCGCACGCACGCACGCACGCGTGCGCACGCACACACACACACACACGCGCGCACACATGCACACACACGCACAGGACCGCACGCACAGGACCGCAGGCACACACGCACACACAACATACACACACACGCACACGCATATACACACACAACACACACACGCACGCACGCTAACAGACACGCACACACACACACGCACGCACGCACACACGCACACACACACACGCACACACACACACACACCGATTCACGAACCGCACGTTGATATACCTGCGGCAAACCAGAGGTGCAATTCTATGCCAAAGGCACACTGCTGCACTATAATTTCTACTTTCAAGAAACGCAAAAAAATAGAACTCGCAGTCTCGTTTCTGATTACCACCGGGACAAAGACACAGCAATATATTGTACCGTTCAGAATGCTAATAGTATATCTCATGTGTGCCGAGCATGGGAGCTCGGATACAGTTTCAGATTTCTGAGCGCTTCTACAAGGAGGCTCCTACGATGTGGCGTTTTTATTTACGCAGTATTTCTGAAATGGTTTATGGCAAGATCCGCACCTCTGGCTGTCCTGGTTGCTCGTGCAGTGACGCCAGGAAAAGCTAGTTTCAAGTCTAAAGTAGAATAGCTGGAGGAGATGAAAACGTGTCGAGACGAGGTGGTGTAATCAGGCCAAAAATGGGGTGCTTTGAAATGGCTTTCTAATTTCATGTAAATCGTAAATTGTTTATATTTTTGTCTTGACTTCACCCCACCGTATTTTACTTAAAAGTGACTCCGTGCAATCGCGACCTCCTAAAGGGGTTTCTTAGTTTCTTAGCTGGACTTTCAAGCTGTTTAGCTGTTTTTGCGGATTACATATCCCCTTCTCTCTCATAAAAACCTGTGTTTTATATAGCAAAGTAACCACAAAAAACCTTTAAATAAATTGGAGGAAATAGATGTTATTTGCCACTATACATTCTGAACTCTCAAAGGTGGCACTATATATTGTCTAAACGTGACCGTACCACACCTATACAAAAACCCCTCCATCAGTTTGAATGTGCGATTTAAAAAATACACAAGTAAAGAAACAGGAAAGGCTCGATTTTATTATTGTTTTTGCTGGGACCAAGTTTTTAAAAACCTCTTTTGTCTTACGTATAGTTAAAAGTACGTGGCCCGTGACTTCCGGTCAGGGTTGCCCGTACTCCTTTTTGGCAGCATACTTACGGCTGGTAGATCCAAACATTCCGCTTTGAAACGTTCTCGTGTTCTATCATAAAGACTGTTTCTGTTCAGGTTTTTTTAAAGCGCTGCCTTTTCATTTGGCATATAAAACAGGTAACCCTCCGCTTCCCCCCCCTCCAGAAAAAATATAGGTTGGCTGTTCCTTCAAAGAGTAGGTTAAAGAAATTCCTAACTTCTGACCTAGCCTGAATGGGAAGTGGAGAATATGGAATACGATTTAGTGCGTGAATTAGCTGCCGGAATGGTCACCGGTAAAAAGCAGCTCAACTCCGCTTGCTGAGAAGGTCCAGCACCCGTGTCACGGGCAACGAGCGATTTTAACGCTGACATTTCTCTGCTGTGACATTTATGTGGTAAATTCCTCCATTCGCGACGTAGCCTTCGCCAGGATGCGAGATTGTTATTTTATGTAACCCACGAGCACATTTTATTGCAATAAAGGTAGGTAGCAAAAACCACTCTACTGGTCTACAGGAAAAGGCCTATTGGCCCGTACTCATCCTCGAACTATGGCCAAGATATTTTTGTCCCTGGTGGCATCCTCGCCCTTTTCAACGGCACAGATCTGGATCGCTGGGTCGGAGCAAAGCGCGAGCTCCTCAAAGAAATTACGCAAGCGGGGACGTGTTGCGACTTGACTCTACGAAGAGACTCCAGTCGCCAAGATATCCTTCCCCTCTCTCTCAGACTCGACGTGAGCCGGCTTTCACGCGACCGGGAAAGGGGGTGTGTGCGTGTGTGTGTGTGGGGGGGGGGGACGGGGGCGGAACCATTGACGCTTCTGTGTATGAATTCCGCCCTGTGTATAAATTCCGCCTCCGTAACTGCGACTCCCTCTGCACGAGACATGCTCTAAGCTCGCAGCTGCTCTTGTATCGTCGCTGTTCATCTGTCGCCATGCAGTAAAGCAATTTTTTTGCCCTAGGGCCTCTGTTGTCAACACTAAGGCAGCTCTTCTGCTGGCCGCTCGTCCACCACGCTATCATTGCATGACGGAGGTGACGCCTTCGCGAATGTAACAAAGCTAAGTTTTCCGCCATGCATTTGCTTGGATGGGCCTCCGGGAAGTTTCCCCTGTTTTGCTGAACCTTTGATCATCAGCTATAGTGCGCAAGAATATCAGTGTAGGTATAGTTTCTCTTTCGTGCTGAACAGAGTGTGGATGCCTGTGGCGGTGATCCCGTGGGCGATTTCTCGGGCCGACACGTTCGCTTGGTCATCACTTTCTAAGCCCATGTGTGCAGAGGTTCGCATGACAAAGGATGACTGTATATTGTTTGGGCCTTTTCTCCCAAAGGAATATGTGGAGGGAAGCTGACGAAATGCGTCCTCTGGGACGTTAAGGAAATGTTTGTTTGCGACAGGAGCTACTTGGGGTGATCGCAGGTGAAATTACGAAATAGAATGCTTGCTCAGCTTGCCAGGCGGGGATTCGGACCAGGCGCCCGCAAGCACTAAGGTCTGTTGAACCTACAATACCCAATAATAGATGGGGAAGGTAGCCATACCTACAACATTTCTATATACATATGACATTGCATACCGTCATATAGCCATGGCCACTGTGGAGTCATTGCCACAGCTTACGCACAATGTTATCCGACTTAATCAAGCCAGACCGGACCCGGCGCCGGGCAATTTTCACCTATAAGACGCACGGAACGAGGCCCTACATCATCCCACTACCTCCCTCGGCCCCTTCCCCTCCCCCTTCGAAAATGCCAAGGAGGCTGCACTCACATATAGGGCTGTTTAAGCGGGACATATGATCCTCTGAAGCAGTACAGAATGTAGTTCATAGATAAAAAAGTGCAAACGTGTGTAGTGAAAATCGAACGAAACATTACCCATGGGCCCTTAGCGTACGAATGGACTGTATGTCAGAGCTTTGATAACATCGACACCCTAACGAACTGATATCACATCCAGCGTAACAGTAGGGCAGCAGCCAGCTAATTCTATGTTCAAGCTATTGATGCAACGGGCATTTCGTAAGCCGCACACCCAAGAAATGGGCTTCATGTAACGAGAGTGACCAGAGCAGTCCAAACCTGGCGTAAGATCAAGAGGCGTACTCGACGAAGCTGCGATGTGCAAAGAACAATTCAAGTGCCTGTCCTTCACGCCTTTCGCGATTAGATCGGTGCGAATACAGCGAGCAGGGGCGCCTTCCATTAGAGAGTGTAGTACACTGACAGCGCTCAACGGGTACGTTTATTCTGAATCTCCTTCGCAAGCACGCGTGCCCCCACTCGCCCATTTACCGCCCATATGTAACTGGGGATACTGCTTAATTAGCGCACTCCTTGTGCGCCCACGTAGCACAAGCCCCGTCCTACGCCTACCTATCAGCGCATTCTTCTATAGAAACGTGACTCCTTTCCCGCCGGGCTCGCACATTCGCACATGAGGAGCCGGTTGCATGGATGGGCGTACGTTTAAATGGTGTGCATTAAAACCCATTTCAAATTGAATTTTATGCACTGCATGGCTGCTTAGCATCTAGTTGGCCTTCCCATATGAGAGCAGGAAAACATTGACAAGAACATAATAACACTTATAAAAACTGTGAGTTCAAGCACTAACACCACTGCCTTACTCAATTATTGGCCTGCTCGTAAAACGGAAACTAGGAGAGTGCAGGCGTATGGGGTTGAGTCGCTGCAAATGTTGTCAGATGTTGCGCTCGTGTCTGTGAAACCCTTACGAAGTACAGTTAAACCTGGACATAACGAACCTCGGTGTAAGGAATTCGTAGATTTAACGATGTTTTTGATTCCCCATTGCCAGCCCCAGTGAAAGCCCATGTGTTCGCCAATTCTATATAACGAAGGCGTTGCGACAGTTAACCTTGATGTAACGCATTCTCTACGTTGATGAGTCATTGTTTTCGCACTTTTTCTGAAAAAAAAAGTTGGCTTGAGAAATGCACTAACTAATTAAGCAAATTTTGTCGGCACCGCAAACTACCTGGCGTGCCCCCGTGTGAGCGCAGTGTCAATTAGGTGCTTGGCCTGCCTGTCGGCGTGTAGTCACGTGTCTTCACTGCTATTTGAGGTGTCGGTTCGTCGCTAATGAGCTTTGCTGCCTGAAAACAAAAATTTTATCATTTAAAAACAAGCTCGGAAGTTTAAATGCTGTCTCTGCAGGCGAGAACGAAGAACGTCACCACCCGTTACAGTATCCCAGCTAGCACGCTCTCAGCGATTTTGATTGTGGAAAAGAGCATCAAGTTCCGGAAAAGGCATTTTTTCAGCATAAGTTTGGTCCTTGAAACACAATTAACGCACCAAAAGGTGTCAAAAGGCAAAAGTGATACTCAAGTTAGGTTTGTGAATATGTGGTTAAGTGGCGCTGCTTTTTTTGTAGGGCCGTGTAGTGATTAAGCGCTAGGAAAAGCAGCAGGCGGAAATCACGCCGTTCTTTGCTGTGAAATACATCTTTCAAGGGTGCGTTCACCGTCACTGATTTCCAACAATTTGGCTTTGTTTCTGCTTCATTCACGCGAACCTTAACTATGTAATGCCCACGGGTCCTTAGGGTATGCATATGAATGAATGAATTAATGAAACCTGAATTTAACGAAAACCTGAAAGTAACGAAAAATGGCGACTTTTTCTCAACTTCGTTATGTCCAGGTTTACCTTTAATGCCCCTTCCCTCTATCCCCAAATCATCCTCTTTTTCCTCTCCCCTTCACTTATCCTCCTCCTTCCCCTCATCTCCCGTCAACATCCTTCTAGCCTTCTGCATCGCCGTCCCTATTTCTCCTACTTCCTTTCATATCGCCACCATCCTTGTCTGCCTCTCCAAATGACCTCCAACTCCCGCGTCACTACTATACCTCTTCCATTTGCCTCCTCGCTTCCTCACCCCTCTCTGTCTCTACATCTTGCCCTTCTCATTCTCTTCCCCAGCTCCAGCGCCGGCTCACAGGACACGCCTTCCACCGGCGCATACGGTTTCCTATTAACACGAAAAATCACCCAATAAAGGGTGTTTTTCAGGAGAACTGTAAGTTATACACTTTTAGTGCCTTTTAAACTCTTCAGGTCAACAAATATTCCGATGCCAAAAATGATAGGAAATGATCACGGTGAGTTTCTGACGTAAAATATACCACTTTCGTTCAAACGTAAGGCGGAAAGAATTATTTGTCGCGTGAACAATTCTGGAATGACCTTACTTTATGTTCCTTGCAGTGACTTCGATTGTTCTATTCAGTGGTACAGAAATCTGTTTGCTTTGCACAGTTTAAGTGGTTCAGCTTAATTTGGCATTGCTTCCAGGTGCGATGGAGTAGTGGCTTAGTCGTTTTATGATGCTGCTTTGCGGTGGCTCCGTGATTGAGGCGTTTTGCAGCTAAACGTGAGGATAAAGGTTTATTCCTGGCTGTGGCATCCATGTACAGGTGGGAGCGATAAAACTTGATGCTCCATCCCTACCCTGCCCAAGCTAACCGGCTGCAAAAACACTTCATATGCTGATGGGGATGTGCCTTGCATCATTGCTGTTCAGTAATGTTACTGGTAATCGCTTTGAGCCGACACCAAATTCAAACAGGTTCTGTACTAAGTGGGCGGTTATGTTGGGTGTTTCCAGCATGCGAGTATATTGTTTTTCAAAACAAAAGCCATAAAGTAGTCCCTCTTTTCTGTCACTGTTGTTTACACCACGCAGACTTGCAAAATCGATGGCAATGTTTCCTGCCCCTATCATCAGCCAACTATGTGCGCTAAGCGCAATGATTCTCACATTGTAAGTTTTGGAACTCGCACGAAAGGGATCATTCAGCGTGAAGAATTGTTTAATACACCTGCTTGGGTGTATGCTGCTGTGTGGGTATATAGCACTGTGAGGTTATTAACTCCCATGGAATAAAAACCCGCCGGTACGCGTTCACCGCGACACACCTTTGTGGATATGTCTGGCTGTGTGTTTGTGTGCAACACGGCGCACTGCGGCTCGCGCGGAGCAAGAAATCCCCGGTGCGAGCGTTGAACGTTACACGTGTACGGTTATGTGTTTGGTCGTTGTTGTGCTTAACGTTGGGTAGACCAACGTTGAAACTCACGACGTACAAAGCGTCATCAAATTTTTCGTTATTCCTCAAAACGTAACCTTGGGCCTAAGTCGGAGCGTTGCCCAATACATCACTGAGGGCATGTGCTGCTCCATGGATACGCAACCGTAAATTAGTTTTTACTCACACCCAGATGACAGATAAAAAACAATTTGACAGAGTCTAATAGCTTCGCCATAAAACGAGAACATGCATGAGTCGACATTGCGGTTCCCAATAAAGATGTCCAGGTGGTTTAAGTCGATCGTAAACCAGCAATGCGGCGGGCCTCATAGTCTAAGTGTTGCTTAAAATCTGAAACAAAAAAATCACATATTCTTTCAAAAGGCTTCGATTTGCCGCTGTGAACCCACTAATTGCCTGTGAGTCAGTGACCGACTGACACAGACCTATCATGCATAACACTTCTGGCCCATTGGGGTGTCAGACAGACCGACAGACAGACAGACAGACAGACAGACAGGCAGACAGACAGACAGACAGACAGACAGACAGACAGACAGACAGACAGACAGACGGACGGAAGGAAGGACGGACGGACGGACGGATGGACGGATGGACGGGCAGACAGACAGACAGACAGACAGACAGACAGACAGACAGACAGACAGGCAGGCATTTTCGTATTAACCTAGGCCAAGGAACACCATCGTTTTAAAACACGAGTCTTCGTCGCCAGAAGAGCTCTTCAGCGTCAAGCATCGCCAATCGCGTAAAGAAACTCAAGCGTCTATTCGCCGCGAGATCGGCATATAGGTGGCGACAGCGCAGCGCTGCTAGTGTGGGTGCTCCGCTGAGCGGTAGGTGGCGAACGCACGCGCGGCACGCGCTTCGAGTATATTTCGCGCCGTATGCGCGCATGAAACGTGTAGACAAGAGTGCTATGCTGCATTTGAGTTCTTTTATGTGAAATGTCTTGAAATTAAAAGTTTAAATGAGCTTTAATTACTACGCTGAAAAAGCGGCGACCCGCGGGAATCACTGAACGGCCGAAATAATGGCACGGAAACTGTATGCCGTGGCTTGTAGCAAGCTTCTCCCCGATTATAGCGTTGTGAATTGGGTAAAAACTGAAATAGGGAAATTTAAGGAAGGCCCAGTCTCGGGAATTCAGTTGGCGTAAGCCGTTTTACCCGTTCGCATCGGTGACATGACGCATAATGGCATTTGTGAGAATCCGGAAAGGTAACAGCATTTCACTGCTCCTACATTATTTATTAGAGCTGGCGATAGTATTTCTTTTTTCATTCCGAAGGCAATAGAAAGTTTCTTAAATTCAACCAGAACAGTGATTTAAATATAATCATTAAAACGAGCCTTTTACGTTTAGCTATATATTTAGGTCAAATTTCAGCGACATTGAAGGCAGGTTTGATGAATGACGCTGTCGCGTCAGCTTTCATCGCAAGTAAGGTTAAGAATTAATTAACCAGCCGCGGTGGCTCAGTGGCTATGGCGTTGTGCTGCTGAGCACAAAAACACGGGTTCGATTCCCTGCCGCGGGGTCACTTTTGTGATGGAGGCGAAAAGTGAAAACGCCCGTGTGTTCGACATTTCTACTCGCTTTAAACATCCTCAGGTGGTCAAAATTAATCCGGAGCCCTCCACTACGGCGCGGCCCATCACCAGTGTAGCGTCGGCGCGCTAAGCCCTACAATCAATCAATCAATCAATCAATCAATCAATCAATCAATCAATCAATCAATCAATCAATCAATCAATCAATCAATCAATCAATCAATCAATCAATCAATCAATCAATCAATCAATCAATCGATCAATCGATCAATCAATCAATCAATCAATCAATCAATCAATCATTTACGAAATGCACCCAGCACAGTCAACAGCTCACATACAGCTAGATTTTCGCAATGTGACTGGGAGGATTGCAGTGTTGTAAACGATGCTTCTTGGACGCTTACCTTAGTCTGCACAAATTTTTCCTTACGGCTACCCTGTTGACCATTTGTGTTTCTCTTAAAATCTGAAAGGCTGTTTTAAATGCAGAGCATTTCTTTAACTCACGATGTCACCCGGCGTTGTCGGCGTGCCTCGGCGTCCGCAACAGCCGTTCCAGGTGCGCCCTCTCCCCCACTCGTCCTCTCCCGCATCACGCTACCCTCCTCGCTCTCAACAACAGGTCCGCACCCCTCCCCCTACACTATATAAAAAAATAATACTTACCGGCGCCTGATTTCGATCCCACGACCCTGCGGGCGGAACGCAAGGTACATGGTGCTCTACCCACTGCGCCACAAAGCCGACACAGAATGGAAGGCTACGAACGCGCCTTATATCCTTGACTCATTCAAACTACGTCAAGAAGCTGCTGATACAACGCATTCACTACCTGTGGGCGGAACGCGAGGTACATGGTGCTCTTCCCACTGCGCCACAAAACCGACACAGAATGAAAGGCTACGAACGCGCCTTATATCCTTGACTCATTCAAACTACGTCAAGAAGCTGCTGATACAACGCATTTACTACCACCAACTCCCCAAACACTAAACGTTAACGCAATACACCCACCCCCTATGCGACGCATTTACTCGAGTCCCCCTCGCGGGGAGATGGGCCCTTTTTTCAAAATGGTGTTTTAAGCCGGCAGTTTCGGAGAAACAAAAAATGTAGAGATTCGTTGGACACGTCCTGCACACATGCGTGAGACAACGGATGCATTCATAAAAAAAGCTTGTGATTTTCCCGGTTGGACGAGTATTGTTCAATTACGCGATGTTTTCTTTTGTAGAGTTACGACAACCTGAATGGGTCTAGACCTGACTGTGTTAAGCGTATGGTTATGTTGAGCAAAACACGCTTCTGGGCAGGCCCGGGTGATTTTAATTGTGTCGTGATTTAAATGGTGTACACGAAAATGAGACACGAAAGGCAACAGAACAGGCGCAAACTTACAACTCCATGATTCCACCAAAAAAACCGCCTGAAATACTCTGGCACATCTACAAAAAATACACAACTACACATAAAAATCAGAAAGATTTTGTAGCAGTATCGGCAACGCCCGCCCAGAAACAGTATATAACAGTAGCAGCAACGACTGCCCAAAAACAGTATGTATGTTTGAAAAAAAAAACGCAGAGGATCCCTGAAATATGCTGTTTTGCGGATGTAAAATACGTCCCTGTTAGTTAATGTATGGTCGATAGCGCCCGTGTCCTGTGCAGAAAAGTTGTTTTTCTGTTTCTTATTTCTAAAAGCTTGACACTGCGCAATTTTACAATGGTGTGACAAATATGCGCGCATGCACGGGCCTCGTCGCGTCATGCCCATTTCGCGTCGTTAACGTTTGTCCTTTAAATAACCACCCAACCACCTTCACAAACGCACCCTTTCAAGTTCCCAAGACGGTGGACGACTGCATTCATCGGTAAGAAAAGTGCAAACTGTGAAAACAATGTTATTTGCACGTTTCAGGCTCAAGCGATGACCGCGGCGACGCTTTTTCGTGGAGGTAAACTAGCGCTTTATCCCGCAACGGCCTCTGATTATTGCGCTCAGTGATGAAGTTCCCCAGCACAGGCAACCAAGCGATCGTTTACTGCAGACAAGCAGCCATACGAACCAGTTTTTAACGTGTTCAGAACGCGTCTTGCGTTGCGTGCAACGTGAACGAGCAGCCGACGCGAAAGCGGCATCCACGCTAGGAAGGGTTCGTCCCTCCGCCGCCAGTCACCGACTGTGTTGGATCTCGGTGCGAATAGGGGATCCGAGAAACTCACTAAAAAAACCGGACTTTGTCAAGCCATTATCATGTGCGTGGGAAGATTAATATTAGGCAGTGAGATAGTTAAGTGAAGGAGGAGGAGATGTATAGTTATGCAGAAAAGAAAGAACAGCGGAGAAAGTTATTTGCTGGAACACACGAACTAACCAGAAAACTATATAGAGAGCAAAGGAAACGAAACCGAAAAGCAGACTTTGCCGTACCTGGCATACTACTCGGCTGCAGCAGCGTGGTGAAGACCGTCAATTATTCGTGCTCTCTTGAAAATACCAAGTTATTTTTTTAGCATCCAGACACCCCTGCTGAGTGAACGTGCAAATTAGGGGACGGAATAGAATTCTGCCCTCTTCACTAAGGAGACGCGCTTCACTTAACGCTCGCTGAGCTCTTCAGCACCTATGGGAATTTACCACATTTATCTTCTTGAGCGTCTTTCCCATTCCCAGTACGCCTGAACAGCGAGCCGACGATACGGCTTTGAGGCTGCAGTACTTATATGTGAAAGCGACATTTTTTCTGTTTTCTTTTGTTTGTTTCTTTGAGTCTGCACACCGGCACTTAGCGGCCATTAGCTGTTTAAAGTTTGGTATTCGACCGGGCCAACCCAGAGAGCATTTCTAAAGACTTGAGTAACTACTGGCGCATAAAAAAATCGCAGATGCTTTGGCTAGGTGAACCACGCTGTATTGGGAAACATCATACATTCCTGCTTATTAAGCGTTGTCCAACGCCCCACAGGGGGTATTCGCAACTCTGTGAGTTTTTAACAACTTAGTAGGTTTCAGAGTAGGCACACAGGTTTTTGAGTACGGCACAGATTTCTCGTGGTCGACGCTCGCACTGTTTGTACTCAAAATGATTGCTTGCTTGCTTGCTTGCTTGCTTGATTGCTTGCTTGATTGCTTGCTTGATTGATTGATTGATTGATTGATTGATTGATTGATTGATTGATTGATTGATTGATTGATTGATTGATTGATTGATTGATTGATTGATTGATTGATTGAGTCTTTGCACCACTGTCGTATTCCGAATGTTTCCGGACTTTAGATAGCACAGGGTTGCCAAACTTTTGCGCAGCACTGCCAAAACGTCACCGTGGTTGGCGGAGTGCACGACAAACAGTTTTAAAGCAAAGCTTTATACCTCTACCATAGAGAAATAAAAAATATATAAGAGAGGACACTCGGGATTATCGCGGCCGAATGAGCTGACTCTTGGTCCGCCCGGCAGTTGGCGCAAGTGGTAGAAATATATATATTCAAAATTAAGCTAACACACAACATTCTACTCTTAAAATTTTCTTACACATTAGACTACACACTTTTATTTATGTAACAAGTTGAATAGCTGTGAATGTAAATTTTCGTTACTTTGTGCACGATATTCTTTTGTGCACGATATTTGTTCACGATATGAAATTTTTGTTTTGTGCTCATTTTTGTGCGTTAGCTTGTGCCAGGCATTATTCTAGCCACATGCTTCAAAACCAAGCGGATCGCGAAGCACGAGAGGCACCCACAGTGAAATCGGTGGCATTCATGACGAAGCAGAAAGCGGGCCCCGCTGAAGACGAAGCTTTCTTCGCTGGCTCTGCGTAAACAGGCCGTCATGGAGCTCCGAAAGCGCCCTTGGCGAGCAGGGGTGGCAGCAGCGCGGCTTCCCTTTAGCCGGCGATAAGACGAGCGGCAGAACATCCAGAGAGGTCAGCCCGATGTGCCCACGCACTCTCGCTGTCTGAGGCGCATCTACGCATAGATAATGCTGGCATGCAGCTTTGCCCGCTCCGGCCACCGCTCCCGTGCTCCGTATTATTTTTGGAGCAACTGCACATCCACGAAAACCCTCTTACAATATGAAGACTGCCAGGGTAAGCGGTCATGCTAAATGTCGTTGCTCGTCACCGTACGTGCCGCGTGTTGTTGGAGTGACCTAGATGAAGAGAACCATGTTGGGACCTACGTTGTCAAATGCGCTAGGAGCCTATACTGCTTCCCTGTTTCTTATATTAGACTGTTCGTATTGACCAAGGAAGACGTGAATACGTGTGCCTTAATCGAACCTGGAACCTGACGTTTGACTACGTACACGTACCTAAAATATCCCCACTTGGCCCTTTGCCTTTATACAGAAGGCGACGCTTTCGGAAGGTAACCCGGCTTCTTGGGAAAATGCACCCTTGCAAGAAACCAATAGGAAGTTGATTTTCTCCTCTTAATATTTTTTCGCGTGCATGTCCACACAAATGTGATTTCTGTTGAATTACTGGTACTGATTTGGAGTTTGCCAGAGGAAATAGACCTCATTGGAGTTCATCCAATAAGCAAGGCCATCAAAGCCTTTTGGTTAAACGGGGCTCCAGTGTTTCCCTTCTTTCACATCTTAACTCGAGAAATTGCCAGACTAAAAAAATAACTGCGGATATTGTGGTCGTAAAGAGTTGCAAGTATCCCAGTGTCTAGATTTTGTTATGGTTGATATTTTTGCATGATTGCAACAGCGCACACAGACTGAGGGTGTCGGAGATACAAGTAAAACTCTGGGTGGCTGATTCTTCTGGGTTTTCTGCGTTTTCAGTTACGATGGAGAATAAATCATTTGGGTGGTTGTAGTACCTTTACTTGTACATTTTTTTTAATTCCTGGAAACGTGTTTTCCTCTCACTGCTTTGTATTGTCTCTGTTGTGGTGTATTACCCACAGTTTATTATTATATGTCTATTGCAAAGAATGATGACAATTTGAACTTGTTCCGTTTAGTATCATGCAATAAATATTTCTTCATTTATGAGGTCTTTTATGTGGCTTGAGAAGATGTGAACACACGACAGACTTCTTAACCATCTGCAAATGGTACTGTAAATTGCAATTCCACATTTCAAACAAAATTTCTTTAAAAGCATGCGGGCACTAAACCTGAGAATTATATAATCAAATAAACACTAATTAATGCATGAAAGCGTCCGAATACCGTACCGATGCCCGTTGCCGGGAGCCGCGCTTTCCAGCCGCTCAAACTATCTGCTAAAATTGGTGTCCGCGAAACTGAAACCGAAAATAAACAGATTGTAGTTTGTCTGCCTACTCGGCGCGCTACACTACACTACAGTCAATTCGGTCGCAGGGTTCTATGGGAGCGTCCTCTCTTGCTAGTATTCCTTTCTCTATGCCTCTACCCCCAAAGGGTCTTTCGCGACAGTTGGTGTCAACAGAACACTCCCGCAAACAAATAAAAGAATTTACTGGAACCGCCAGGGATCGAACCTAGAACTAATAGCGTAAGAAAGCGAGAGCCCGTTGTCTTACCGATTTTGCTAAGACCCCACGCGGGGACGGGGAAGACAGGTGGTGGACTCATCAAGCACATCTACGGGTTTACCCCCTCCATTCTCGCTGAATGCCACGTGACAGCGTCGCGCTACCTCACGCGCCGCTGTGCTCCGTCCATAGCAAACCCAGCGGCACCGTGCGCGCCTTGCGCGTGAGCTAGGAGTTACAAAAATTCAAGGAAGCTCACACCAATGCATGGCATCTCACTTCTAGTACGCCAATGTGCTAAAGCCTGTGACCTCCAGTGTTCACGTAAAAAATCACAGCTCCTTGTCGTCCGCCCTCATGCCAAACGACACATCAAGGAACACATTCAAATAGTGCTTGATGGCCGGGCCATCACTCCACGCCCCAGCATCAAGATCCTGGACCTGCATCTCCAGGCCAACACCAAGATTGGCGTATCGTTGCAGCGCCTCAAACACAGCATCAATCAAATCATACACATTATCAGGCGAGTTGCAACCAAGAGATCGAGGCCTCAAGGAATTCGATACCTTTACATTAATTCAAGCTTTTGTCCTCTCGAGAATCACTTACGTTAACCCCGTGTCTTCTTCTCGGCAAGGAGGACATAAAAATGCTTTATATGATTAGAAAGGTGGTTGAGCAGGTCATTGGTATTTCACTGAATGCGTCCACAGAGAGGCTGCTTAGCACGGGGCTCCACAACACGGTGGAAGAGCTGATAGAGGGCCATCTTTGTAACCAGAAGCTCCGAATGAGCAGAACTGCTGTGGGTCACCGCATCCTTCACCAGATTGGCTGGGCAGCACAGAATGTCACTCTGCTTGATGTACTACCGCACTCTTGGCGACAAGATATAAAGATGCTCGCTTAGCTTAGAAATATGAACCCCTCACACGACTAGGGTCGCCGACAAGCACGGGCTCAAGCGCTCAACACCGCCCTCTGTGGGGATTATGCAGTTACCTACACTGACGCCTCACAACATCGAGGGCAGTAGTACGCCATCATCGTGGCTACCTCCAGAACCAACCTCCTTGCGTGTACCTTACTCAAGACCCACGGCACAAGGGCAGCAGAAGCGGCAGCCATCGCCTTGGCTCTCACTCAGTCAGGGGTTCGGAAGGTAGTAACCGATTCCCAACAAGCCTACCAGAATCACCGGTCAGGTTGGGTGTTCCGACGTGCACTGCGTGTGCTAAAAACTTCCGCTCACGCTTCTATGGAGGGCAACAAATACGCCAACCAACAAGCCTGTCCTTTTACCCCCCCCCCCCCCCCCGCCCCGCTATGGACATGCACGTGGACAGTCACCCGCGTGTCTCGTTCAGGGACATAACCCAGCATTATCGCCTTCAGAGACAGAGCCTCCCTTTGACTTCCCCTGACCTTTCCAGAAAAAAACAAACTACCCTACGGCACATACAATCCGGCTCCTTCCCACACGCGACGCGTCTTCACTTAATGCAGCCGGATCACTATGACGCTGAATGTAAATATTGCTTACAAGTAGGAACACTCCGCCACATAATCGCGATGTGCGATTTTAGTCCTGAGCACCCTCTTCTCTTTCCGTCAACTACCCAACAAGAGAAATGGGAGATGATGCTGTCCAGCCCCTGTCTGCCTGCCCAGCTCAGTTCCTGGACAGAGCAGAGGCGCCGCGAACTGCATACAGGCTCCAGTGAAGAAAGAACCACTCCCCTGGGCCGCAGTCTGGGCCGTTCAGAAATTTGAATAGAAGTACTTAGTGCTCCTCCTCCTCCTCCTCCTCCTCCTCCTCTTCCTTCTTCTCGTCCTCCTCCACCGTCTCGGCCGCCGATCTCGTCGCCTCCGTCCGCGGCGGCAGAGGTGGAGAAGTGAGATCGTCTGGCGCTCTTTGGCCTCAGACGCCCTTGCGCCAATAAAACGCACATAGTAGTAGTGGAGATCGTCTAACACCGGGTTTGGGCGTCTTTTAATTTTATGAAAAAAAGTTTGCACTCATGTACTACACCAATACAACTCAACCAACCACTGTTTATACATCATCATTGATTTAACCTTAACAAGAATATCTCTTTGAAGTAATAAAGGGTTTGGTTAAGTGCATTTCACTTCTCTCTGGTTTCACTGTTTGTACAGCCACGTGACCGAATTTAAGGGACGTCGCATGAGAATAGCATTAAAAAGGCGAGGTAGTACGCAAATACACCTTCAGTGGTCTTTCTGGCCCCCTTAGCTTCAAGCTAACTTTTTTTCCGTGGCTATACACCCGAGCGTAGCAATGGCTTACTCTTCCAACGGCCAGATGTCAGTGGATCTCTCATGAGCAACCCAGCGTCAACGCTAATTCCTTCAGAACCGCGCGTATCAAAAAGCAAAACCGACAAACGCTGGTTCAATATCCATGCAGGCGTGCACAACAACGTCGTCCCGCGGGAAACTTGTCTTTTACTCTCTCTCTCTTTTGTATGGCTCTCTGAGCCGAACACATGCAGGGATCAAGTGCTGCCCGCTCCGGAAGTAACCATCATCCCGGATACGTACGAGGCTACACTAGAAAGGTTTAACCATGATAGGAAGGCTCTTAGGGACACAAACATCACTCCTGCACTACAGAAAGTTCCGGCCATTCTGGTGTAGTAGTTGGCCGCCACTTCCCATGGCTAACCAACTTACCTCTCGGCCCTCAGTCACCAGCAGCTGTTGAGCACTTGTCTACGGGGGCGGTCAGAACAGCGATGCAGCAGAGGGTGCCAAGAATCTCTGAGTCCGGACAGGCCGCCTTTGGAACTAGACCCTGGCAACAGTCAACGTACGCACCTTGTATAGCGAGGGAAGCTTAGCTGTACTACCAGAGGAGCTCCCGGACATTAAGTGGGATAATATAGGCTTAAAGGGACACTGAAGAGAATTTGTCAAGCTCCCGTTTGTGGTTGCACTGCGTAGACTGGCTCAAATTAGCCCACTTTTCATTGTTTATCCGGTTGACAAATGGGTAATTAATTTACACTGCGCGAAAGAAGAAAAACTACCATGCGCCGTTTGCGGCGGCCGCACCAACTAAAGCTGTGACGTTGGGAGGAGGGAGCACCGTGATTGGACGATGCGCAAGGTTAGCAATCAAACAAGTTTCGGTTTCGGTTTCGGTTCTGTAAAACACAACCGATGGCGTTGTTGGATGGGCATTCTCAATATCTCAGTAATCATCGCACCGCGCTTCTGCCATGTTGTCGGCTGTAAAATGTGTATGATAAGCCTCCCAGGACGGCTTGGAATCGTAGCATTCACTAGCCGAGGCCTACGCAGTGCATGAACGCCCTCCGCGTCCCCGCACACGCTCAAATGCCATGCGCTTTTCCCCCATATTTGGAGCTTGCCTCACTCATGCCTGTATCATAAAAAGCGTGTTCGTACCAGGCCAAGGGTCTGTTGATTCTGGCCTGTGCCCACTGCCCGCAAGCAGTCGGTGCTTATGGCAACAGCACGCCAACGAGACCTCGCTAGCGCGCCAGTGCCAGCCTGCGCGCGTTCTGTGAACTAGTTCGTGGAGCAACGAACGTTGCGGCCCAAAAAAAGGTGAACGCAGTATAGAAAACATCGGCGGAAAACGAAAAAGTTAACTTATAAAAAAAAGGACGCACCCGTGGGGATTCGAACTCGCGACTTGCAATACAGTTGGAATGAGAAACCCAGCGCTCTATACTACTCAGCCAAGGCGCGGGCTACGCTGACCCTGGTAATATAAGGTATATATTGTATAATCAGTTTCCACTTTTATTTAGTTTTGGCATTTCAAGCAGCTTAGGTGACTATTTGTTGTTTTGCGCTCGTGCAGTAAGCATCTTCCAAGTTTCCACAATATATCACGTCTAGCAATTGCATTTCTTAGACGGAAAAGCGTTCGCAGATGCGTAGTCGTGCTGCTGACCGCTGTGCTTGTTCGCCCAGCGCAAAAAAGTGCTTCCCGCACCCTATTTTTACGCTGTACGGTAAAAATATCAGTTGATTTTATTTTCTTAGTACCTATATTGACTTCGCTGACTCTTCTCCCGCCTTCAAGAGGCCTTATCTTTTCCTACTGGCGTACCAGTCAGCGAAGCGTCACATGTGCGCTTGTGCAGCGCTTGTGTGACGCGACCTTGACTTGGAGCTAGATACAGTGTACAAACTAACCAAGTAAAGAAAGGCACATTTTTCCATTCACAAACGTGTCCTGGCTTCGTTTTAACTGAGCGAACGAATTGCGACGACCCGTCGGCGGCCGGCGGACGAAACGCTGGGCCGACTGACTCTGCCTGAAGGCCGGGGAACCGTGCAGTAGCGCAGCCAATTGCGAGCTCGGCTCCTCCCGACGTCACACGAAAACGCCACAGAAAATGGGCGAGCGTAAAGAGAGGAGGACAGCATTTTCGAATTAATTTTTCTACTAAATAAAATCGCGTAAACGCGCCCAGAGTGGTCGAAACATGGCCCGGGGACTCCGGACTACAATTTGCGCTAGTAATCCCGCAATGTTTACATATCACTTCAGTGTCCCTTTAAGTAAAGTTACAAAGACAGGAGAAGGCTTTACGGAGCTCACTAATGGGCATATTCCGAGCTACAGTGGACGCCGAGACAAGCAAGAACACGGAGTGGGATTTTCTATCCTCACAGAAATACCAGCAAACGTACAGGAGTTTTTCAGAATTAGCCAGAGAGTTGCGGCTGTTGTGATCAAGCTAAACAAGCAATACTGCTCAAAGATAGTACAGGTTTTTGCGCCGACAACCAGCTGTGATTATGAAGCCGTAGACAGGATCTACGAGGTCGTTGATTCAGCAATGAAGGCGGCAACAACACTTTAACGCAAAGGTCGGTAAGAAAAATTCCAGCGGGAAACTTCGGAATAGACAACTGCCAAACGTAAGAAAATGAGAGTGTCCAATACGGCGCACCAGATTGAATTAGTGGAGCTGTGGAAACTGATCAACAAAAGTAAGACAAACGACGTTCGTACTTATAACATGACAGTCATTGAGACAAGCTTGAAAACAACTACAAAAAAGCTAGCCATCGGCAAAGACAGGATGTACACACTCAGAGACGAGCAGGGTATCATTCCACACAACTCCGACAAGATAATAAACGTAGCAGAACGATTCTACAACATGCTGTATGCCAGCTACGTCTTACCAGTCCAAACTACTGAGAGTGCCAGCTCACTTTGCGATGTCCGAGTAGCAACTGAAGGGTAAGTAGGAAAGGCTCTCAAAGGCATGAAAAGCTGCAGGTGACGACGGCGTAACCGTGGATATTTTGAAGGATGTAGGAGATATTGTACTGGAGAAGCTTGTTGTACTATTCTCGGAATGCTTGAAGACTCCAAAAGTGTCCATAGCTTAAAAAACGCCAAGAAAATTCTGGTTCATAAAATGAGAGATACCAAGGACCTCAAGAATAATATACCGATCAGGTTACTCTCGGTCGTTTACAAGCTGTTTACCAAAATTATAGTTAGTCGCATAGGTGACCGCCTTTATTTCCAACAACCCAGAGAGGATGGCTGGATTTACGAAACAGTACTCAACCATGGATGACATCCATGTCGTCAATAAAGTAATAGAAAAAACTGCAAAGGGCACTAAACTTCTTTGTATGACATTTATGGATATTAAGAAAGTGTTTCATTCCGTACTCACCACGGACGTGCTAGAAGCACTAGTTGACCAGGGAATAGAGGAGACATAAATCAGGCTTCTCGAAGACATATACAAGGAATGCTCAGGGAGGATAACACTCCATAAGCAATGCGATGAGTTTCCGATCCGAAAGGGAGTAAGACAGGGAGATACCACCTCGCCAAAACTATTCACAGGATGTCTGGAGGGGGTATATGGAAAGCTTAACTGGGAAACCCAGGATTAAGGATAGACGGGGAATACTTGATCCATTTGTGGATTGCGGACGACATAGCCTTGCTGAGTGATACTGCAGAACACCTGCATACAGTGCTTGAGGAAGTACAATCAGAAAGCATGGCTTTGGGGCTAAAATAAATATGAAGGAATCTAAAGTAATCAGGAATAAGTATGCAAAAACATACTCTTCAGCGTAGAAAATGAAACGCTAGAAGACGTAAACGAATATAGCTGCTCGGACGGATGGTTAGTGCCGACCCCAATCACGAGAGAGAAATCCAGCGGCGCAGCAGAGGTATGGGTCGGGGAGCACTCGGCCAGCACTCCCAAATAATGAAAAGTAAGCTCCCGCCATTACTGAAAAGAAAAATCTACAATCAGTACATACTGCCGGTTATGACATCCGGTGCTAAAACTTAGCACATTTCTAATCAACTTAGGTCGTATCAACAGGCCTTGGAACGAATAATGTTAGGAGCAGCGCTCATAGACAGGAAACGAGCTGCCTGGATCAGATAACAAACTACAGTAGACGATATAATAGTTCAAATAAAGAAAAAGAAATGAACTCTGGCTGGCGATATAGTGGGCAAAACGACAAGGGGGGACAATTAGGATAATGGTAGGGATACCAAGATATGGGTCCACAAAAATAGGAAGGCCATTAACGCGATGCAGGGATGAAATAAAGAAATTATAGGTAAACTGTGGACTCGAGCAGCACAGGATAGGAGCAGTTGGAGGTCAATGGGTGAGGCCTTCGTCCTTCATTTAACATGAGTAGGCTTATGATGATGATGATGATGATGATGATATTGGTGGTGGTGATGAGGAGGAGGAATGTCTTGTTCAATTGAACCTACTGAACATCTCGTCTGACAGACTAAATCATTTCCACGGCATGGTGTACCCTTGCCTTGCACTATTTCTAATACGAAAAGGACTATTTTTCCGGGTGAGGTCGGATTAGCTCGAGGCTAGTGTTTTGAATATCTGCTTTTAGAGCGCGATGTGCTAATTCTCGGCTCAATGGTCGCATGACTCTTGTGATATGTACTTTTATTACTACCGCCGGTTCCTCTGAATCAGGTTCATTTTCGAAACAAGTAGAGCCAATGGAAACGGGTTTGGTATTTTCCGAAGATTTCACAATTATACGAATAAATGCGAGAATGGTGTATCTTGTCATATAACTTTTTTAATATCCCCGCTGTTTTTCAGTTCATAGAAATTGCGGTTGTCCCGTGAGACGTTAGCTATTACTTTCCTAACCAACTTGTACGCAACAAAAAGTGGATTAATTTGTCTGATTATTTTGGTCTCTCAAACCACCATTCGTGTGAATTATTATTATGTTGTCATTTTTTCGCTTTTGTGAAACTTTTAGATCCCCACGAGATGAATTTTGCCAGCTTTCCCAGGACACTATTTTCTCTAAAATTGAGGTGATCTGCAGTAGGGGCTATTGAAACCTCGCTTGCAAAGTTAGCAATGTTGGAATTGTTCTGTGGCGCGGTATAGTTAGCGTACAAGTCTGCATAAATTGCACCGTTCTGGTACTTATACTTTCTCATCGATATTATTCGCACCTTTGTCACTTTTGCACCCGAGTTCGCGCATTTTTTTCTCTTCCACTGGCAAGCTTCTGGTTGCCTCTGCTCTTGCTGATGTCTTAATTTTCGCATTCATGTCTGCCACCTTGTGAGCCAAGATATCACTAATCCTGCTTCTATTAAAATTTATGGAAACTCTCCAGTTCTACTCACGCCCTCGGCTTTTGACATAGGTGTTCTTGCAAGTCTTAATACGATTCTTCTTTTTCTGAGATAATATACGTTCATCTTCTAGGGTGTTAGATTTGCTGACCGACATACTTATCTGTTGATAGCCCAAATTTAGCGTTCATTTGTTTCTTACTGACTGCACATTGGCACTTTTTGTTGGCTAGGCATGTGCTTCATCTTCCCCAGTTTAGCCTATCTCTATGGTTCTCCCCATCCTGATCTCCCTGCTCTTGATCTTCCGTGGCAGGGGTGCGTTCTGATCAATACCTGAAGTTGCATGTCTTGTATATTTCATCGTTAGTTTCATGACGTCATTGAAAGCTGCAGAAGTAATCTGGAAGCCAATATAAAACATTTTTTAACAATCAGGACCTCAGATATCGCTATTCCGAAGTGAAGAACATGCATGGCGCCAAAAAATACTGCTTTAGTCTAAATACAACTGGCGTATTTGTAGCCATCCTGAATTGCAGTCCGGTGCTACTTACACTGCAAGACCAGTTGTTTTGATGGAGGCTAAAAGCGAAAACACCCGTATGCTCCAGATGCGATGCAAGTTAAGGATTCACACGTGGTCTAAATTAATCCGGGGCCTTCCACTACGGCCGGCCTCACCGCCTGCATAGCGTCGGCGCGCTAAACCTCGTAATCTTTGATTGTATAGGGTTGAATGCGCCGACGCAACGCAGGCGATGAGGCGCACTGTAGTGAAGAGCTCCGGATAAATTTTGACCACCTGGGGATCTTTAATATGCACCGATATCTCGTACACACGACCGTTTTTGCTTATCGCCTCCATCAGAAAGCGGCCGCCGGGGCCGGAAATTAAAATCGCGTCCTCATGCTCAGCAGCATAACGTTTTAGCCACTGAGCCAGCGCGGCGGTTGTTAAACCTCATTCTCAATCAATGTACCAAGTTTCCTGGTTGTAGCATCTGTAATTAACTCGCTTCTAGCAATTACTACTATATTGCGGTGAATTTGTCTTCATGGGCCATCGTTTGCAGTAAACTACATTTTGTTTCATAATCCTTCTGCAGAAAGGTGCATTTGAGCCAACACAGCGCTTTACCGGCAAGTTGTTTCTTGCAGAAAAATTATGCAAAAACAGGGGGTGCTTGCTGACTTCTGGCCATTCCGCCATGCTAATGGCAAGCCTGAGTAATGAAACCTCAAATAATTTCTCTGTTTCCTCAGTACTCTCTGGTGCCATTTTATTACCAGTGTTACCGTGGAAGACTGTACTGTGGAATTAACCTTTTATTGCGGTTTTCAAAAATGTGCTACTTTTAGCCTCAGTGTAGCCACACGTAACCAGGAGCTGCAGCTTGCTACAGCTGCATTGCTGCATTGCTTGCTGATTCGCAGCTCGTTTGCTATAAGCAACACTTACTTGAACAGTACTGCACTCATCCTGATTGTTCTTCTCATGCTGAGAAACAATGCAACTTGCATATTTAAGGTAACTGTTGCTTACCATTTACGAAGGTAACGGAAGGAAGTCTCACAAACCACGAAATTTTTGTATTCAAAAGTCGGGCATACCAACCTGCAAGGTTAGAGGAAGCCTGAATGGTTAGCGAAGTACTCTTGGGGCAAGTAAAACAAGTGATTTCCACGAAAACTACAGCATAATCCCGCGGCAACCTCGACATGAAATCACAATATAAGAGAGTGACCACTTCGTCACTGTGATAAAAAAACAATTTGCAGGGTTGTACAGAGAAATCTTTTCATCCGTAAAGGAGGAGGACCACGTGGGATTTGATCGCATCTAATGAGCGTTAGGGACACGAAGGTCAACCTAATTAGGACACCCAGATAAGTCCTGTATATTACTTTAATAGCCGCACACTGGCGGCTGTTCACAGCTTACAAAGGTGAAGAGTAAAACGGCAACGCAAAGGGCGTTGAAGCGTAAGCAGGTGGCTGCTGTGGAGGGCTCTGAAAATGAAGCACACAGAAACAGATTTGGTAAGCAATTTAGAAAATTGCAAGCACAGAAGAGAACGCCTGGCAAAGAAAGAGCAAGAAAATTAGGTGCGCAAATTAGGCCAAACAAAGACGTAGTGCGAAAGCGAAAAATATAGAAGTTGGCTGCCCTTTGACTACACAAGGTACTGACGCTTGTAAAATATGCAGGCGTCGAGTAAGAGCCGGCTATGCCGGGAACGCTAGCCCCTACCTCCGTTGCTGGCGCAACAGTGCGTCCAGCTGTCCCTGGACTCATTGCGGGTCGACAGCGACGCTCAAGAAGAAAAAAGGCACTCCAATTCCGCGTTAATGGCTCCTCTTTCCTCTTCCCGCCGCACGCTTCTTCAGTTCCGCTCCTCGCAGGGTTCTCTAAAGAGCGATCCATATGCATAAAGTGTGAATTTAAGTTTTCACACGTATAGCGTCGCGCAGGGCCTTGCTGCCATGTGTATCTTGTGGGTGTCGCGCCCATGGAGTGCGCATAAATTAGGTTAATGAACGGTCTCGTTTCTCGACGAGAGAAAACAAGAAAAAGAACTAAAATAGGACTATTTAGCAATTTAACGACTGGGGTTCAGGACCACCTAACTCTAACTGCTCCCCGCGAGTGATGGATCCAGACTGGCCGGGTGGCCCCAGAAAAGTTTAGATGATCGCCAAATCTCAGAGAAATGAAAAATGTAGTAGCAAGGTTACTTCAGCAACTTATATGTTATCGAATATTCAAACTTCGGCAAATATCTCACCAGAGTTGACTTCCCCTGGGTCTCACCATTGAGATTGACGACTGCTTCTAAAAAGTGACCTCGCAATCGTCGAGCTGCAGAGGTATCAATGCAGCCTCCCCTCTCCCTTAACCACAATTAGGAGATGACCTCACTCCCCCCCCCCCCCCCCCCAACAGCCCTAGAACAAGGACGTTTAAAAAACTTCTGGAGTGGAAGCGGCACCCCGCTGGTGAAGCCGGCAGCCGCCATATTGCTCCAGGAAGAAAGCTGCTACTTGCCACTCGGGCCCACACAGTTGCGATGGTTCTCCGCTCCTTTTATGTTAAAGCGCTTCTGAACGCTATGGTGATCTCGCGTGTCGCCTTCGGCTGCATGAATCGTGCAAAGCAGAAGCGAAGAACCATTTTGATAAGTAAGTATGCGCGAAACCGCCTTCAATCGCTTGTCCCCTTCATCGCACTACTTCACTCGAGGAGCGCAGGCGCTGTTGCAACTGAAAAAGTTCTCTTAGAACTTTTTTTTTGGCGAATGCAAAGTAAAATAGCCTTTTATGGTTGTTTCACAGGTTTTTAAAGGACAAGACACTGCATGCTAACGATGTATTAAATAAACTAAACAAGTGGAGCACGTTCAACTCCCTAACAATTAACACTAATAAAACCAAGGCGGTACTCTTAAAACCAAAAAACCAGACTGTGAGTGTTAACGTCGGCCTCACGATTGGAACGTCTGAAGTAGAAATCGTCACTACATTTCGAAGTCTTGGCGTGATCTTTGACGAACACTTATTGTGGAATAAGCACGTCGATTCTCTCGCTAACACATTATCGCGAACTGTCGGTGCACTCACCAAGTTGCTTTTTCTACTACCCACCAATATAAAGCTACTTATTTACAATTCTCTTGTTCTTTCGCACCTGAAGTACTGCTTGCTGGTCTGGGGAAATACTACTGCGTCAAATATCAATAAAATACACTTATTACAAAAGAAAGCCGTTCGCGCTATCTGCAATTCATCATATGATGCTCACACAAAAAGGCTTTTCCAGAAGCTGGGTATTCGCGCTGCTCCGGAGTTATATACCTACATACTTACGAAAAGATATAATTTTGGAATAAAATATAACAACACGTTCATCACGAAACTATCTAATCTAACTCGAAACCATCCCCGTTATGAGACACGCCATAATGAAACTTGGTATATACCGCACGCACGTACTAACTATGGCACCCAGATGTTGAGCTATGCGTTACCATTGTTACTTAATTCGCTATAACTTTGGACGTAAAACTTTAGCGTTACCTGTATGAACTTCACCTGTATTTCTGATCACGCAATTTTTCGATGTGTTGTAGTGTATTATAATTTCATATTTCGCCTGACTAGCACTATGTACAAAATGTGTTCAAACAATTTTGCAATGCTCCAGTTGTGCATTGCCCCGTTCTCTTATTGTAAACATTGTATAATAACCAGATTGACACAATTCTTGTTGCCATTTGCTTTACTTTTATTTGTTTTTTTTTCTCTATGTTCTGTTTTATCTCTGTTTCCTCTCTCTCTTTTCCACCACTCTTTTTTTCCATCTCTCTCTTTCTATTTTGCTACATGATGCAGCAATGTATTACTATTAAGTGGGCGCAGACCTTTGTCTAGCCGCGTATCGCAGGCTTTTTGTCTCCCCCTGGCACCTGTATGAATTTGCAGTTGTCAAATAAAAACTGATTGAAAATTGATTGATTGATGAGGTTCGGACGGATGGCTGGATGCCTAATAAGAATGCGGACGTTTTTTTCTCGGAGCAGTCTCAAGCCGGCTGCTTTGACACGACGGCCCAAACAACAACGCTACGACAAGGGGATGTATTCCTACCGTTTTTCCGGATTTCCACGCACATTTACGCCAAAATCTTACCTGCTGCTGCCACTGGAAGATAATCACGATCGATTGCACCCATAGGGTGGACCTCTGGAAAAGTCTTTCGCCTGTTGTTGGCGCAATAGTGCTGCTATATACATCAGAATTTGTGACACTGACAGTGCATGGTAGCGCATTCCGCGATGCGTGCTGCACTGAGCTGCTGCCCAGTGAGCTGCCGGCAGCTGTGAAAACTAATGCTGTCGCCATGAAAATGTATCCTGCAGACCGGTCATAACGTGGAGAATTCAAGGGCTTAAAATTGCGATATGCCAGTAGTAGCGCCACTTATGACACAGATGTCGACAATGGCCTTTGAACAAGCATTGTTCGTTAATAAAATTTACGCTTTGTCAAAGAAATTGCCAACCCGTATACAGTGGAGACTGGTTGATACGATTCTGCATAATACGTCTTCGCTTAATATGTTTTTCTTTTCATTCCGGGCCGACGTCCCTTAGAGATAATGCAACCTTGTGGTTTATTTTCGTCGAAAGTGGGATAATCCTACTTCTAAAATGAATATTGACGTACGTATCAAGAAATCGTACGTTTATTTTTCGGTATACTAGTTCAAACCGCGTTTCTACAAACCACATTCTGCATGTTGCAGAGCCGCTGAGACCTAACCTCTCAATGGAGACAGTTAAACGTGGAAATTTCGTCACGAGTGTTTGCGTGTGCGGATGACGACATCCTGGAAACCTCCGAATTGTGCAAGCGTGCAAGATATCATGGCGGATTCCTGCGTTCTGGCAGCCGTTGCGGAGGATGATCGCTGCAATGACGACGGCGAGAAATTAGAAGGTGTAGACAGCCATGGCGACTGGCGTTCAACAGGAAGCAAGGCCCTTACTCAGACGCTCTTCGTAGCTTCGTCGTGAACGCAGAGATGAGTAAGCAAACAGCAGTTTTTTTCATGTTTCAGGTGAATTGACTTGTGCACATTAAGAGGAAGAAAAAGTAAAGCTAATTGACCAGGTACTTCAGTGAAGGTCAATAAAAGTTGGTTGCTGATGCAGTATCCGTATTTCCCTCCATTTTAACCGTTTTGAATAATACGATTTTCCCGTAATACGTTTTTTTTCTGTTCCCGTTCAAAACGTATTAACGAGATTTCACTGTATAATGATCGACCTTCACCCATTTTGCAAAGAAATCCACCAAATAATTTGAATAGCAAGGCACGAACACAGATTACAAGAACTAATCTTTACAAATCTGCAAATTACAGATAACAACCATATAGTAGCAGCAAGCTGCCACTGGTCTGACCTTGTATTCTTTTGTATGTTACTGCTCTGTTTAGTTTTCAGGGCCCGTGTTTTATTTGCCTAATTGCCTGGTGCACTGTATTGTGGCATTAGGCCGCTTTTGTAAGGTTATTTGGTTTTTAATTCACGTATAGACCATACGACATATGCGTTTCGTTCTATATTGCATAAAGCCTGGCAGTGTAATAGCCAGAAATATTTTTCTGTAGGTTTTATACACCTACGGCGGAAACAAAACTCTAAAGAAAAGATTAACTCCCTGCAAACATCATTTAATGTTCATTTGCTTATATAATTTTCTTATTTTGTTTTTGCATAACATACCTATGTCGAGTGCGAACAGCGTGGACTAAAAAAAAAAAGCCGAAATGTGGCCTTTTTAAAGTATAACTTCAAGTTGGTGTCAAAACTTGGTGAGTGTTCTAACACAAAAACACCTCCCCTCCCCACTGGCTACGCCACTGAAGCCTGGAATAAAATAAAAACTTACTTAGCACATTATTTCCTCCACAGCGGGCCTCACGTTGGGAATTTGCAAGCGAATACGCGCATACGCGAACAAGTTCACCCCGTATATTATTATTATTAAAATGGAGAACAATACCCGCTCCAGCAAGGCTATGGCAGGTTTAAAGCCAATATAAAATAAATGAACGGGGCTAAAACCCAATTTTTTTTATTGAAGAAAAGCCAATTTGCAGGGTAAAAAAAAACAAATGCTTTCCACGTTCCATATGCTCGGGCAGCAGGTAAATAGAACGTGAAAAAGAGTCGGCAATCAAGGATGTGATTCAAAGTAAACAAAGAAAACAGGTAGCAAAATGTCCTAATTGTGAAGTGCAGTAGAAAAATTGTAGTTAGCAGCGTGAATGAAAAAAACCCGGATAGGCAGCAGAGGAAAAAAAACTTGAAAAAAAAAATACAGATGGTGTTTCACTTATAAAGTTCGCCACAAATGTCCGTCTAGAAGTAGCTGTTTTAAAATGAAGGTCCAGTTGGGGTATTTCCGTTCACGAGAATATCTAACTGCGAGGCCCTGCTGAAACACCGCACACATTATGCACAGTATTCACAAAATACAAAACGAAGCACCGCCGAGGCACTCTAAAGGTAATAAATAGAAAGTCACTGGGTCCAGCGTAAACAATGCAGCTCTCACTGCCACTCACTGTCACATGGTACAGGCGATAAAAAAAACGACACCACGCTGAAGAGATGGCACGAATTGTCCCAGGGAACAGGACTCCAGAGAGAACACGGGTTTTCTGTCATGTGCACACAAAACACAACTTGAGGAAACCAAAAAACAAAAGAAAAAAAACGCGCACTGGAGAGCCGCACAGATCACAAGTGACATGTTGGGCCGCAGGAATGCCCAGGCTTGTAAATGGTACGGCGCCGATGAAGGACCATTGGAGACACACCGGCATCACACGTCGGGTAAGCAACGGGAAATGAAGTAGACGCGCTCAATTAGGATCTGAATGGCTTCAGAATTATCCAATAGATGCCGAAGGTTTGGCGGTTCAAGCGGTGGCCGCACAATGCGAAGCAGTCGTTGAATGTATGATAACGTTTTTGAACACTGCGTCAGGTAGTGAGAGACGGAAGTGGCGGCCGCACCGCAAAAACACAGGCAGTCCGGCGTATGTTCGAGACGGAAGAAATAGTGAGGGAATCGGACATGTCCAGTTATAAGGTTGGTAAGTTTTTTAGACGGCGGAAAAGGAGCAGGCAGATTGAGAACACTAGGCGCCCAGCGGAATAATTCTGTGTCACTGTTGTTTGATGTCCACGCCTTCTGCCACAATAGGCGACCTGCTTTCAATAGCGACGATCGGACCATATGTTTGGATATTTTCCCGCACACATCCTGTCCTCTTGTAGCAGCCCTTCGCGTGACTGTGTCAGCGATTTTGTTGCCCCACACGTTAGAGTGCGCCGACACATGGTACAAGGCCAAGGAGAGCGAGCTCGAGAGCAAGAGAATGTCATGTTTCAATTGGTGGATTGTGGAGGACTGATTGAAAGGATTGTTGAGTGCCAGAGGTACAGAAAGACTGTCAGAGTGTATATTGACAGGAGAGGAAGGCCTATTGTCCAGGAGGAACTGGATGATTTTTTGCAGGGCTATCACTTCAGCGTCAAAGGATGTAGTGGGAGAAACTAAACGGAACCTTCTTATGGTGTGCACGCGGTCGGGCGCATTCAGAATGACAAAGGCTGCTCCAGCCGCAGTGGGTGTGTGGGAACCGTCTGTGAAAGCGTGGATAGCGGAGAGATGAAGTCGCTGGTTCACCTCCGTGCTCGTCAGGTGGCCACTTCGGACACAAAGACGTCGCGCAGGGTGAGTGGCGAGACCGATGGGAAGGTCTACGTCGACAGGTCTGAAGGAAACCGAATGGAATGGGATTGATTGTCGATGATGAAACAGTAAAAAGATGCGCACAGCGATGTCAAGGTGAATGTGTAACGGGAGCGCATTGGCGATGACCTCAAGGGCTGCTGTCCTCGTCCTGGTGTAAGCTCCCATGATCGCGAACAATGATGACCTAAGCAATGAGTGAACTCGAGCTTTTATACCATGGTGTTGATTTAAGTGCCACCAAGCAGGAGCGGCGTAGGAAATTGCAGGAAGGACGACCAGATGATGCAGTTGACGCACATGAGAACGGCTGACGAGGGTGTGCATGCGTGCATATCTAATGAGCGAAACAGCCATTTTCTCAACAATTGATTTTAAATGGTTGGTGTGGGCCACAAAGGTCAAGTGGTTGACAAATACAACTCCTAGCAGTTTCATTTCGGTGACATGCTTGAGGGTTACACCATGAAGTCTGACGGTAGGCTTCCGGATCGCACCTCGGTCACCTCTTGAAACGAGGAGGCAAGAACATTTGGAAGGGTTTAGCCTTAGCTTCGCCTTCTCTTCCCAAGTAGTAATCTTGGCCAGCGTTTCATGGGCAATGACTTCTAGTTGACAGCGCGTGCGCGCGTGAATGACGATAACCGTGTCATCTGCGTAGGCCTGTAAATACGTGTTTTCCGGCATGGGAATGCAGAGCATGTCAAAAATATAGGCATTCCACAAAAGGGGGCTAATGGGAGAACCTTGAGGAGACCCCTTTGTTGTGACATGGGTAATGTTTCCTGAGAACGCCTCGTAACGAGCGGTGCGCCCCTGAAGGAACGATTTTAGCAGCTCATAGATGTTTCGAGGGCAATGGTGTGAGTGAAAAAAGTACAAAAGTGTCAAATAGTGTCAAATGCCCCAGCGAAATCAAGGGATATAACAAGAGACAGACCACCATGGTCTCGATGGTGTTGCAGACGGCTACGCAAATCAAACAAAGCGGTTGTTGTGTTGTGTCCCAACGTAAAGCCATACTGATGTGGATGAAGGAGTCCGGAACGGCGTAGAAAATAGTAAAATCGTGAATTTAGCATTCGTTCTAGGAGCTTCCCAATCATCGACGTAATGCATATTGTCCTGTATGAAGAAGGCTCCGACGGCGGACGTCCAGGTTTCAATAAACATTTAACGTGGGCTTGCTTCTAGTGAGGAGGAAAATAGCCAAGAAGAAGGCAAGAGTTGAACACGTGAAGCAGGAACGAGGAGATGTGGTGAACAAGAAGATGAACCATGGGAGTGGTGATGCCATCAGGTCCCGGAGCAGAACCCAAATTCAGTTTTCTGGAGGCCAATCGCAACTCATCACGAGTGAAGAGCTCGTCGTGGACTTCCGTGTGGAATCTAGTTGTGGCAATGACGACCCTCATTGCTTTGTGGGCCAGAGTGTCGTCTTCATGGCAATAAGAAGGGAAGTGAGTTTTCAGGAGGAGACCAGCTGACTCTAATGTGCTTGTTGTCGACGTATCATCCCGTAAGTGCAGAGGGGATAAAACAGAAGGTACTCGGTGCTTCCGAAACGCGGCTTTGAATGGTGTCCCGAACAAGCTCTTGCGGGACGCATCTGCACATGCCTGTCTCAGGGCCTTGTCCTTGGCGATCTGTATGTGCTCTCTGTAGGCGGCGAGACTCCTGTAATAAACAATACGATGATCTGCCCGCAAGAGTGGATCCCGGCAATGCTGGTACCGCCTCCGCAATACTCGCACCGGCGATCTGTCCCTCGCCAGAGCGTCGCTCCACCACGCGTTTTCCCTGTGTTCCTTCAGCGGTCGTTCAAACTTATTTTTTAAAGTGGCTAATTTGGAATAGAAAAAGTCAAGAACTATGTTGAGGGCGGACTTCGTAGAGACATCTTGAGGGTTCAAATTTTGAATCCAATCATCTGCTGCCAATACCTCAACCAAATATTGTAGTGATGCCTTGGTAAGTCGTCTTTTCAAGGGCAGTGGAAACAGTTGCAGGCCGAATACTACGTACTTGTGATCTGATAAAGTTGGCATGTCATCTACATTCCACAAACAATCACCTTCCCAAATGGGACCGTAAACAAGGGTAAGGTTGATCCAAGACTCCGAGTAGGCATTTTGAAAGGTCGCTACCGAAATTGGGTCATTCAGTATTTTCAGTCGGGTTGTGTGGATGAATTGGGAGAGCTGGACGCCGCGGGTGTTCAAAACATCGCCTCCCCAAATGGGATCCGGGCGTTGAAATCTCCTGCCAATATCACATTCGTAGCCCAGTATCCAGTATCGTTCGAGGACGTCATTAATTCGAGACAAAATAAAGTCCATCGGCACTGATGGCGCAGCATAAGTAGCGATGAGAAGCATGGTGGACTAGGCAAAAAATCTAGGCAAAATCAACTACACCAACTGTCCTGTTTCATGTTGAAACGCCTCCGCGAAAGCTCACTCATTACGTTGCCAGCACTCACGCTACGCTCAGTCTTGCCTGGAGCAAGGTGGCCGCAAACCGGTTTCTCCGGCTCCCCTCATTCGCGTGGGCGTGTATTGGTGGTGACCGCGGCTAATGCCGGCGCTGCGAAGCGCGCCTCCGTGACGTCGGCTTAGGGATTCTAGCATTTGTCGTCTGCTTCAATCGGCCTCATCCCGACTGTTTATTGGAGCTCGCTTGCCTTTAATGCTTGTCCGCAGCAGATTTTGCTTATGCGCAAATTTTTATCATAATAAAAGACTTAAATTCACTTATACTAGCTCAGGGCATGATTTAAAGTGTGTGCGGAGCGCGAAGAGTCGGGGCTAGGCGTTAGCTTCTGTATTCAGCAATCTTTCGAACAAAGCGAACAGTCAGAGTCTAATAACCGACAACAGCGAAAACGCTAGACCAAATCAAATCCCAGGCATTAGGGGCTGTCGGCTTTGGCAGAAGGCATTACGACTCCCGGTAATCGTAAGTAAGGTAAAACAGTTTTGGCAACCTTTCCGAATACTCGAAAGTACTGTATCATATCGCGTTACGTTTGGATGGCATGGAAATATGCCTACATACACTATGGGCCGCAAAAAATATAGGTTGAGTTCTAAATAACCTACTGTGCGTATAGGCGTGTGCTGGCTTTATACCAGGCTTGCTTATTGAGTAAAGCCAGTAACGTGTACGGTAAAAATACCGTAACACTATGTTTGTTTAGACTTAGGGAAATATTTCTGCACATTTCTTACAGCTATATCTTCACAATATTTAGATATGCGTTTTAGTAAAACTGCACTTAAGAGGAGCAGGAGGCGGAGGATCAAAACACTTTATTTCAGAGGGAAATCGAGCTGGTCTGTGGGCGGTCTGGATCAGTCGAGGACAAGAGAGTAAGAGTAATTTTCTTCAATTCATGGAATGGCATCCCGAGTAGGCGAGGAATTCTTCTTTGCGCCTGAAGAAGTTGGAAAACAATAAAAAGCTGCTTAGACATATTCATCGGTTTTGGTTCTTGTTATACTGAAAACTGGCAAGCATACTATTTATTGCGTTTGTTAGCGAGTATATCAAGCCTTCAACACCGTACGATGGTCCAGATAGAAATTCGGGTCACAAGAGCCCCCCTTCGAGTACTGTGGACAACGTTGTCTTCGCCGTTTCGCGGGGGCGTAGCACAAACCTCCTCATTGCATTTGGATTTGAATAAACAACGCACGCTGCGGATATGCACCTCTAGCACGCAGCCATAACGAAAGCCAATTTGTGAAGGTACTGTATGCCTTACAGGCTGAAGAAAATATCCACACGAACTTTGTGAGTCTCCCAAACATCTCCAAACATCCTAGTAAGGCGTTTGTGACACTGCAGAAAAAAGTAATGCGTTGAGCAGAGAAAAAAAAAACATTCATCTGATACACATCAACCGCAATGAAAGAAATAGAAGGCAGCCGTTTTATTTCCTGCTGCGCGGTTCCCGTGTAGGGGTCCGTTGCTTGGTGCGTAGCATTAGACTGTTGAGTCTTCATAAGAGCACCTCAAAAATACTGCAGGAAAACCTACGAATTTTGAATACTCATCGAGGAGCTCTGAGCACTGAACCTTGTAAATATGCTATAAAGTACGATTCAAAGTTCGAAGTAATACAAGTGAAAAGTAGCAATTGTACACTGCTGTCGGGAAGCAGTAGGGCATGTCGAATTTTTTTTTGCGCGAAAAAGTCCGTTATTGCAGTGTGTCTTTGTACTTGAAGTCGCAAGTCGGCACTTTTTACTCTATTGCGCGAATGTTGCGGAAGCCCTCCCATCGCCTTCGCGAAGGTTCAAAACGCGACAATAAAAGGGCCGCATTCAATCCCCGCACGACTTCTTAACGGACGGCCGCACTGGTTCTGCGTCCGCTACGCCACAGGAAATGACAGGTTCTGCGCTTTTGATCTGACTTGTGGGGCATTGACTTGTCAGTTCACCCCAAACCGCTGAATTAGCCTCCACATCGACGTAGTCCGCAAACAATACGTCTTCGAAGACCGTCGCCACGAGGTTCCAGATAAGTATTACTTGATATTATCATCTCTCTCCTTTCTACTTTCCCTTCGGCAGGCGACGCAGGTTTCCGTGTTGGCAGAATGTGCGATTACCTGGTCATGTACCAGGAACCGAGCAGCCCGCGTTGGCGCATAGTTCGAATTATCCGCAGCGGCACCTACTCCCAACCGAGTTAACCGGCTTTTAAATTAAAACTTTCTACCTCTACCAGCCAAGCGTTCTTTCGCGGCGTGCGGGACAATAAACTCCCAACGCGGCGGAGGCGGCGGTGGCGGCAGGGGAAGTGGGGCGGGGGGGGGGGGGGGGGGGGGGATAGCGGAGGGTTTTACTCACAGAGCACACTGTAAATGGCCCGGCGAATTTACCAAGCGTTCCCCCCGCGAAGGTGCCGGCTCGCCGGCGAAAGCGGCGGCTCTGCGGCTTTGTCGTCTACTTTAGCGACGGTTGTTTTGGACCTGTTTTGGCGCAGCATCGCATCCATTCCGTGGTTCCTTCGCACGGCTTGATCGCCTTGTTCGACAGCACCTCCTGGGAAAACCGGACCCAGCAGAATTAAGGGTCGTACGGCAAAGATACGTTAAGGATTGGTTTGAAGGGCGGGAAAACAAAATGTAGAGAACACATACAGACATCAGGCGGCTACAGACACACTACCTTTTGCGCACTGCTTGCGACGAATGGGATTCCGTTTTCCGAATTGGTGAATACCAATTCAGTTGTGTTTTAAGAGGTATTACAAAAGGCCAAAGGAGCAACTAGTTCTGATAAATAGCGATTATAAGAGTTCCCTAAGCTTTCTCGAAATTCTCAAACTTACTAAGTTAACGAGTTTAAATCTGTATAAATGGAATCACTAAGCTCGCATGCCGCATTGTTGCGGTGTCTGCGCTTGTGTCGCGCGGTGGTGTAGCCCCTAGTTAGCACATCCGGATGGCTAGGTTCCACTGTCAAACGCTTCGAAAGAAGCTCCTCTCCGTTTTCTGTCGGGCGACGCACGGCCGGGCTACAGCGGCGGCGTCCGCCGCTCTAGCCCGGCCGTGGCCGACGCTGCTGCGTTCGGGACGCCGCTCCGTGAATTCCAGGTAACGGCTCGTAAAGCTCTTGTTTCGCTCTTTGTAAAGCCAAGTGTGGGAATTCAAGTGACGTCGCATGGGTAATTGTTGTGGTTGTCGTTTAAAGCTTTCCTTTCAAACCACCTGCACAGCGTGGATTGGGGCAAATATTTTTGATAGATAGACTTCTACGGAGTTAGGACGGACCAAACCGCAAAGTTACCATTACCCGTCCATAAAATTGCGGAAGTTCGAATAAACGAGCTCTCACAGTATTTACCTTGTTATGTTGGTCCCGAACCGGCTATGGGTTCAGTAAAACTGTGAAAAATTATTGTGCATTATTAAATTATAAAATAAGCCTAAAATTTGTGCTGAAGGCATGCACTGAAACTTACATCAGTGATTTCAGCATACTAATCGCAGATGAAGCCATTACACGAATAGGAAAAGGAAAATACGTTCACGCTGAATGTCCTCATTGCTTGGCAATACCACTGCGGTTTATGCAACGAGTCATCGTAATGGGGAGAGAAAAAATTGCAGCGTATCTGCTTGCTTCTCCACACAGGTAAAAAGACATCATCCCTTGCCACGTAACTCTCTGACCTCTCGCCCTCATGCTCTTCCCTTTACACGCGCTGCTTCCATTACTAAGGCATTAGAGCTTTGTTTCATGTAATGAAGTTTTGCTCTGTTTCCACTGCTCACGCGCTGTGTGTTGCGAAAGCATTGATATTTTTCTTTGTCTTCTTTTTCGCCCTGTTTTGAACAACCCGAGCCCGAAGATTTTGTTTCAGTGTTTCTCGTAATCTCGTCACTCTTCGATGCCATTTTCCCGTGATGTTTTTTTTTTTTTTTTTTTCATTTGCTGGCTTGAAATTCAATCATCCTCATCAGCATCATCAGCCTACTCAGGTCCATTGCAGGACGAAGAACTCTATTGACCCCCATTCGCTACTGTCCTGCGCTGGTCGAGTCCGGAGTTTAACCCGGAATTTTGTATTTCCTCCCCTCCATCGCGTTAATGGCCTTTTCGTTCTTCCCGACGACTCTCTTGGTATCCACTTTGTTGCCCTAATTGTCCACCGGTTGTCGGCTCGTCTCACTACATGACCAGCCCCAGTCCATTTCCTTTTCTTAATTTGAATCATGATATCTTCTACTTTAGTTTGTTCTCTGATCCAGGTAGATCGTTTTCTATCCCTCAGTGTCACTCTTAACATTATTCGTTGCGTGGACCGTTGAGCCGACCTAAATTTATTTTCTAGCTGTTTAGTAAGGCGCCAAGTTCAGCTCCGTAGGTCATGACCGGCAGTATGCACTGATTGTATATTTTTCTTTTGAGTGACAGAGGTAGCTTTCATTTGATTATTTAGGAGCGCTTGCCGTGTGCTCGCTATTCTCCGCAGGATTTCTCTCTCGTGTGTTAGGTCGGTACTAACCATCCGTTATATTCGTTTACGTCGTCTAGCATTTCGTTTTCTACACTAAAGAGGACGTTTATGGCATGCTTTTTCTTTATTACTTTAGATTTATCCATGTTTATTTTTAGTCCCATGGCCATGCTTTGTGATTGTAGTTCCTCAACACTCTATGCAGGTGTTCTGCAGTCTCACTCAGCAAGGGTATGTCGTTCGTTAATTTCAGGTGGCTCAAGTATTGCCCGTTTATCATTCACTTTATGTTTTCCCAGTCAAGCTTTCTAAACAACCCCCCTCCCCCACCAGACATGCTGTGAATAGTTTTGGCGAGATGGCATCTCCCTGTATTACCCCCTTTTGGATCGGGAATTTAGCGCATTGCTTATGGAGTGTTATCCTCCTTTTGCATTCCTTGCATATGTCTTCTAGAAGCCTGACGTAGGTCGCCGCCATTCCCTGGTCATTTAGTGCTTCTAGCACGGCTTTTGTTAATACGTAATTAAACACTTCCTCTCGTAATTTATAAACGCAATGTGAAGGGGTTTGTTGTACTCTGCGGATTTTTCTATTACTTGATCGACGTCATGGATTTGATCCATGGTTGAGTACTCTTTCGGTAATCCAGCCCTGCTCTCTGGGTTGTTGGGAATAAAGGCGGTCACCTATGCGACTATAACTTTGGTAAACAGCTAGGCTGATCGGTCTATTATTCTTGAGGTCCTTGGTATCTCTCATTTTATGAACCAGAATTTTCTTGGCGTTTTTTAAGCCATGGACACTTTTGGAGTCTTCAAGCATTCCGAGAATAGTACAACAAGCTTCTCCAGTACAATATCTCCTCCATCCTTCAAAATATCCACGGTTACGGCGTCGTCACCCGCAGCTTTTTATGCCTTTGAGAGCCTTTCCAACTCCCCCTTTAGTTGCTACTCGGACATCGCAAATTGAGCTTGTACTCTCAGTAGTTTCCACTGGTAAGACGTCGCTGGCATACAGCATGTTGTAGAATCGTTCTGCTACGTTTATTATCTCGCCCAAGTCGTGCGTAATGTTACCCTGCTCGTGTAGGAGTGCGTACATCCTGTCTTTGCCGATGGCTAGCTTTCCCTTAGTTGCCTTTAAGCTTCCCCCTATTTGCAGTTTTTCCTCGATAACTGCCATGTTATATGCACGAATGTTGTTTATTTTACTTCTGTTAAACATTTTCGACAGCTGGGCTAATTCAGTTCGATCCGCCATACTTGACATTGGCATGTTCATACCTTAGGCAATTAGTTCCTTTGGTTTCTTAGTTTTCCTCTTTGTTCCAAACATGTTGCTCCTCTCACAGCTGCTGCTGCTTACCCGCCGCGGTGGCTCAGTGGCTAAGGCGTTGCGCTGCTAAGCACGAGGTCGCGGGTTCGATTCCCGGCCACGGCGGCCGCTTTTCTGATGGAGGCGAAAAGCAAAAACGCCCGTGTGTACGAGATTGCGGCGCACGTTAAAGATCCCCAGGTGGTCAAAATTAGTCCGGAGCCCTCCACTACGGCGCGCCTCATCGCCTGCGTTGCGTCGGCGCGTTAAACCCTACAATCAATCAAATCAAGCTGCTGCTGCTTCACTGATTACTGATGTTACGTTGTCATTTAGCCTGCCTACACTTACCTTGGTCTGCTCTTCAGAAGCGACAAATTGTTTTCAAGAGTTTTTTTAAACTCCTACGATGTGGCTCTGACTCCATCCCGGGTTTCTTGGTTTTCACAAATTTCCTTTCTCTTTTGAGATTCAGCCTTAGCTTACATCTAACCATCCTATGATCGCAGTTCTGAATATTACTGAGCACGTCGGTCATCACTTAAAAAGAAGTCAATTTCGTTTTTTGTTGTACCATCGGGACTTCTCTATGTCATTGCCTATACTTTCGTTTGTTGAAGAACGTGTTCATCAACCTCAGGTTATTTCTCTCGACAAATCCCACCAGTGTAGCTCCTATATTGTTGCGATTGTCTATGTCAAACTTTCCCACTGAGCATTCCCCCATTTTATTCTTACCGACCTTTGCGTTAAAGTCTCCCATCACAATCGTTAACTGCGTTGTTGCCTTCTTCATTGCCAGTACAATGCCAATCCAAAGTGCATTCTTGACTGCAGGACGGTGACACTGTCAATTATTTACATTTAATTTTGCCTCAAATATACCTAAACAGTTTTTTTTGCGCTGATTGGTTCTGCTTATTTAAAGGCGGTGTTCAAGAATTCTTTCACTTTGTCCGGGCATTGACATAAATGCCAGACCGACGGACAGAGTGGCAAACATGCAAACCAGTTCTTTTCCTTTCGGTAGATAAAGGAGAGACTCTGAAAGACTGATAATGTCTTCTAAACGTTTTATGGTTTTCGAAACACGCAATCCAAAAGGTTAAAGGTGGTCGTAGTGAATGCATTGTGGTCTTCGAGACATAAACGTATCTTTTAGACGTGAACCGAGGCCTAGATAAGTAATTATCCTTCTAATTAAAGAAGTGGTGATTTTGTAGTAGAAAACTACGTTTCTGGTAAGCGCCCCCTATGCTTTACAATGAAAACTCGGGTATGGGCTCAGACATAGTAATAGAGAGAATAATAATATGACGCTAAAAAATATTGGAAATAACTAGAGGACACGGTCTATGATTGCAGGCAGATGCTTTCGAAATTACTGCATCATAGCGGGTACTAAGGAGCCCCATAACGTTTCTCGTTTGTATTATTGTTGCAAGCTTTTTGATCTCACGATAGGGTGACATTATTAAAGCAGATTATGCAATCACGTCTTGCACCATATTTGAATAGTTTCTTTACAGCCGATAGCTAAATTACGGGCTCAAACTGGCACCCGTTCGAAGCAATGCAGTACTTGCTCCTCTCCAACCGATGCGCTCTTTCAGCCTTGATCGTTAACGTAAGAATCTCGGGCAGACTGTCGTTATCTTCGCTTTGAGGGCGTGTCTGGCGTGGTTGTCTCGCTGCTAAATACACCCTGTACTGCACGAAGGCTGCTGTGAGCGTCCCACTTTTTCCAATAAAGCTGCCTGTAATGCACTTTAAGTCTCTGATAAACGGGTGGCAATATTGCGACCAGTTATCACCAAGTCACTGTGGGTCGTGCTAATGATCAACGGGGCTGCATTACAGCTTCGTAAGAGACTGCGTAAAAAATAACCGCAAAGGGTTCATCGGCTTCTCATTGTGTTTTTTTTTATACATACAACCTGATGGGCCGGCTTCAATATATGCCATGAACGTGTCGTGGTCTTCACCACTTCAACAAACTGTTATTTTAGCGAGGCTTTTTTACCATTACGCTCACCTTAGATTCCACCTTTTCTAGGGCTTCGACAGCTAGTCTTGGGATAATCGTGGAGTTATTAGTCGCTGAATCATGAAAGCAGGGCTTCAGTAAATTGAATTTGACGGACTGAGGCACCGATGAGCACGGGTTTTTTTACAAAAAATCGCACCTCCGCCTCCTCCCTCCCCCTCTCCCCCCCCCCCCCATCGTGATGTGTACAATAGCGCTGCTGCTACAGCGGCAGGTATCAGAGCACGTTGCTGTACAAACGTTTTTTTTTTTTATCTGACCCCAAAAGAAGCAGATCATTGAAGTCATGTTTGACGACCTTTTCGGCCAGGGTTTATTTTAATGCTGACCCACCCACTGTACAAAGAAGATATCAGCAAGCCATGCTTGAGACTTACTATCCCTCACCTTCGCACGCCTTCAAGGAAGTTTTGTGAGGCCTGAGTACACTTTCACTTCAAGTTACGAAAAAAGGTGTACGATTGCCGCTGTTTGGAACCGAGTCGAAGGAGACCGCTCGGAGCACCTAATCAGAATAAACTTTATTTAACACAATTGAAAGCTGGGAAAGTGGGGGATACATTCTAAAAGTAACCACAAAAAATACCACACGTAGAAAAGAAGACACCTTGGAAAAGAACTCACATCCTCTGTTTTCTTTTGTATGTGTAGCGCGCCGTCCTGTGCGCGTCCTTTTCTAGATGTAGATTTTTTCGCGCTTATTCCCAGGAAAACTTTATTTGCCCAAAACTCACTATTTAATCAGATTAAAATTTGAAATTAAGATGAGGCACCTAAAGCGCCAATTTATTTGGAAGTCTGTGCTCTTGGAAAGCTTTTCAAAGCTCGTACGCGTATAAGTTAGTTGGGATTTCTCGTCTTCCTCTACGAATGTCTTGGTTTTATTAAAAGAGATATCCAACAAATAAACGGATGTGTGCACATGTATGCGTTCTAAGTTTTCTTCTTAGTGCCATCGCACAGCAAAGCAATATAGGAAGACAAACCACACACTCCGTTAGATTGTCGGTTGCACGGCAACTATCGTATTGCGCGCACATGACGTTACCATTATACAAGTTCTGTTTGTAATGAAAGTCAATTGGTTATCAATCTGCTGACGCTAACACGTGTAAAATAAATAGCAGACCTAAACATATTTGACTTTGGTTAAACTACCAGGACCTACCAGGACCTACCACGACCTACCAGGACCAGGACCAGGACCAGGACTACCAGGACCTAGTATAGTTACGAATTAAAAATGTAAATTTGGTTTCACACTTTTCAAATAATAATTCAGTCGGTAACCTGTGTTAATTTTTCGCGAGTGCTTATTATAGGACAAAAGTTAGAAGAGAATCGAATTTCCTTAATCTCAGCATCCTTTTTTTAAATACATGACGTTACTTTACCGCGTGGCGAGTTAAAATTGCAGCGATGACGACATAACTTCTCTCTGCTGAACGCGTAACTTTTCGGCATATGTTCACGTAAGTGCAATACGCATCAAAACCTCATGTGCTAACGTTAACTTCTCTTCTCGCTGATGATGTGATTAAAGAAAAGAAACGCGAGAGAAGAAACATGCCCAACCGACTTAAAGAAGAGATATGGAGGAGAACGTTTGTGTATGTGCGTTTGTCAGCGCCTGTCACGGCCGTTCTTGCCCCGAGGGCCGCAAGGCAGCGCAGTGCAGACACGTTTTAGGGTGGCTCGCATTTTTATCACCATAGTCACAATAAATACCCCCCTCGTCTTATTATAAACACCTGCGCGATGCTCGTTGATCTAGAACTCGCGGCGCGGAACTTTTATATCTGCCATTTTTGCTTAGAATTGCCCGTGTGTGGAGGGGTGAGAGAGAGCGGGAGAAAACAGTTGGAAGGCATTGCAGGAATGCTGGCAACAGACATTAATGTTTTCCTTTTATTGCTACCACCAATGAATATTGGCTTAACAGTAGAAAACAGCACTTCACACATTACCATACGATAAATAAACATCTGGAACGCAATTAAATCATCCCTCTCGGCGTGTGTTTCTTCAAGCACGGAAGGCGAGTACAACTGAAGGCCGCCACCGTGTCGTGGTTTGGCGCGGGCGACAAAACTCTACGTGGGCTATGCACGTTGACCACCTCACCTTTAAAGATAGTCCCATGGTCATGCAAGCGGTCGTTCCCGTCCGTGAGTACCGCCGTAGGGAGCGCAGTTCTGCCACCATACGCCACCTGGAGTTCGAAATATTTGGGTGGAAGCCACCCGTCACGTGTGTGCGCTCCAATGCCATGTCTCAGCTTTACCACAATGCGCTCGTGTGATCAGTCTATCCCGCCAACCAAATAAATTTGTCTAATCACAGTGGTACAACGTACGTACCACTTCATTCAAAAATGTGATCTGTGCCTGTGATAGTTCACAATTTAGAAAGCCATGCTTCGTTGCGTGATGCCACAGCACAGGCTGAACTTTTTGAGTAAAATTCTCTTTTCTGCATCGCAATTCGCTATAAAAAGTTTTGATAGATATATTGGCCAGTCGAGTGCGTTATAATAAAGCTGAGCACTTGGGATTACATTAAAGTGTAGATGGCACCGCACGAGTGGCCGCGGAAGGGTGGTGCATGCGGGCTTGGGTGACAGCAGCTCGTCAATCGAAGCGCTTTTCTGCGCAGCCGTGAAATGAGGGCGGTGGCGGCTTCTGGTAAACAAACACACAACTCATGCTCCCTTGCGAAGAATGCCAATTATGTTGGGAGAAAGCCAACACCACTTTGTTTTAGAGCAAGGGTGCTGTCCAAGAGCTTAAGAATCATAGGCTCATCAGCCTACTCTCGGTTGTGTACAAGATGTTTACAACGGTAATAGTTAACCGCATAAAAACAGCAGAAATATATAACAACGAATGGAAGAAAGCAGATTAAAGCGGGCTCCTCAACAAGTGTCCACATCTGTGTCATAATTCTGGGGATAAAAGACTGCAGTGTATAATAAACTCGTTGATGTGGCATTTTCAGACTACGAAAAAGCGTTCTGATTGTGCACACACACCCGGAATAGTGGAAGCATTCAGAGACTAGAGAATAGCGGAGACCTACAGAAGACTTTTCGGTGACGCATACAAGGAATTCAAGGGCAGTATGCTCCTCACCAAGAAGACCGAAAAGCTGTCGATCGAAAAGGGAGGAAGATAAGGAGACCTCTATCTGGCCAAAGCTGTTTACAGCCTTCCTGGAAGGGGTACTCGCGTAGCCTGACAGGAAGAAGCTGGGATTAATAACAAATGTGAAATATTTGAGCCATTTGAGATGTGCTGACAGCTCAGACATTTTCAGCTAATCGCGCAACGTCTACGAAATTTGCTTGAGGATCTCCACTCCGAAGAGTTGGTATTGGGGATAAATATTTATTTTTTTATTTATTTATTTATTTATTTATTTATTTATTTATTTATTTATTTATTTATTTATTTATTTATATTGTTTGCCCTCTACTGACGGTTATTACAGGGAGGCAACAAATACAGTACATACCACAAATCCTGCAATAAATCACAACCATTAATCATATATGAATTTAAGTACTGTTTCTCAAAAACCTGTCGGCACCTAGTTCAAATGTTTCCACTCCCGAGCACTCCCCAATACCACTTTGCAGTTTTTTCCACAATTCGATAACATAAGGAAAAAAGGAATATCGTTACACGTCAGTATGCACATTAATAGGCTAAAGTGCTCTACCATGGCTTTTCGTGAACCACGTTTCAGAGGCGCTTTCATTTAGTGCTCTTGGTTTATTGTGTATGCTCATTGCATTATCTGAAAAAAAAATTCAGCCTTTGCTTTATTCTTCTCCTTTCCAACAATTGCAACACGCACTGCTGCAGCATATCTGTAACCGAGTCACTGCGGCTATACTTGGAGCCTACAAAACGCGCTGCAATTCTCCGTATCCTTTCTACCTTCTTTTTAAAGCACTTCCGCTGTGGGCTCCATACAACATTCCGATATTATAGTACCAGTCGTATAAGCGTCTTGTAGGCAACCAATTTCATTTCTTTAGTACCGTTTTGGCTGTATGCGGCCAAGAAAGCAAACCTTTTCATATGCTTTTGAGTAGATATTTGCAGTATGAATACGTCAGTTTAGATTGTGTGTCACTGTCACCCGTAATTACCGGAAGCTTTGTACCTCATCCAAATCATTTTCTGCTGTAATATTTTCAAACCTTATAACAATCCGCTTTATTATTACATGCGTATATGCAGTTTTTGTAATTGGTATACATGCCCACGTTTTGGTATAATAAATGCAATATTTACAGGCTACTCCTAAGTTTAATCTCATCGTTAGGGCAAACCACACAAGAATAAATTGAACAATCGTCGGCAAAAAGTTTCATGTTACCAGGTGGGTAAACAATGGCAGGAATATCAATAATATACAGTTGGAGCAGTAACGGACCGACAATAGAGCCGTGCGAGACTGCAGAAGAAACTTTTTAGATATGCATGTCCCAATTCTGACGCTTTGATAGCGGTTTTGTAAGTATGCCCTCATCCACAATAGAATAGTCTCACTAACTCCTCGCCTTCGCAATTTGAAAAGTAGCTTATCATGTGGTACCTCGTCGAATGCCTTCACAAAATATATGCACACAACGTCTACGCGTTGGCATTCATCTATAGCTCCGCAAAGGTCACGAACGGTTTCGATTAATTGCGTCGCTGTGGGGAAGCCAGATCGAATGGCGTGCTGAACTGGTCGAAGTAAATCGTTCTTTTCCTAAAAATGAAAAATGGCTTTTCCTATTATAATGTTACTTGGCAGATGGCAACTATTAGCAACCTATGTACATACGCAATTTATTTACAAAGTACAGCTGAATTCAGACGGTCTGAAGCGAAGGAATCCAATGATGATGATGATGATGATGATGATGTCCTCAAATTTTTTGACACGTGCCCACAAGGGGGGATTGGCCAGGGTGACTCGTGACAGTCTGCCTCTTGGGAATCTCTTCTTCTTCCCTTCGGCACGCCTTGCGCGACCCACTGATGCGGCACGTACCCATAGATGAAGTGTACGATGGATTGACCGCCAGGTGATCCAGTGCTTTGCCATGTGAAATGTTCCAAGAGTTCTGTGACAATATGCTCTAAGACTTTACAACACAGAGATGTTAGCGAGACGGGCGTATAGTTAGTTCCAGACAGCTTACTACTACTTTCATATACTGGAACAACGCGTGCGTAGTGCCAGTCTTGAGATACTGAACTATCATATATCCCTTCAACAAAAGCTGCAAGTACTAATACGAAATAGGTTGTAGCGTTGAAGGAATACCGTCGATATTCTGTGTGGACCACAGGATTTTTGGGGGTCCGGCGTAATCAAAGGCTGTTTTAACGCCCTCCCTTCTAATGGATAGGTCTTCCACGGAGTGCTGCAGAGAGTAACCTAAGCTTTCGCTGTAATTATTACCTCTATCCTCTGTAAAAACTGATTGGAAGAAATTACTGAGCAGGTTCACGATAACTTTTTTTCTCTCAATACTACTTTCCCATTATTTATCTGTCAAATTGTGTTATTCTTATCATTTAATTATCGCCAAAACTTTTGTGACGAGCGCTTGAGAAAGTCTGTGAGTGTTTTATTGAAGAAAGTTTTCTAGGGTTCCACTAATGCGCCTTTACCGCTCTTTTGCCGCATGATTTTTTTTTCCAAGGCGATAAATTTTGTCACTCGTTTTCACTTTCACTCATAAGTTTCTTTAAAACATCCTCGACACCAGCCTTTTTTAGCTCAGAGCTCCATTCACCCTGGTCTCCTTCGATATCATAAACCAAGAGATTATTGGATGTGCTTCTATGTTCATTTGCTAACATGTTTTCCTCCTTGTATCGTAAACGAATAACAAACTTCGCACTCTTCCGCTGATTCATTTATTAACATCGAGCACGGGGTTGATTTTTTCACATGTAGCATTTACCTCAGCCATATCGCCCTGAGTGCATTTATTTCAGCCTGTGATGAAGCCTGGCTATTAAAGATTAGGTGCAACATATCCTCCAAGATTTTCTTCAACTTTCCCCAGTACCAGTAGGGACATCACCAAAGACCAACAATCTACAAGACAAATCAAGGAACTGTGAGGGCGTGGCAGGACAAACGAAAAGCGGTTGCCACTCTTATAAGTATGAACATTAGTGAAATAACGAATCTGCAACAACCGTATTGCTGGATTAGACATGTTGTTTCCAGGCCAGGTGTGGCGCCCTCTGAAGCCTCCTGCGCTGCTTCGCTTCTTTTGCAGTCGCTTCACTGGTGACGTCACCGTCAACGACGAGAGACAATACACAAGCCGACTGCCCTCAGTCTCGGTGTCTTGATAAGGCTCGAAGAGAAGCAGTGCTTCATCCCCAGTGCAGATCGATACGCTGTTGATGAAAATCCAGGGCAAAACCTGCAACAGCAGTAATGCCGGCTTAGACATAAAGTCACCAGGCCAGGTGCTCCACCGTCTGATCGAACCAAAATCAATGCAAAATAGACTAAGGTGCCTCGATGCGCCGGCTCTCCTGACCGGGCGCGCATTGAGGCACCCTAAACCAGACCTGCCCCCTCTGTAAAGTAGGTAGCGGAAGGCTAGAACGAGTAGACGAATACAGCTACCTTTGACTGGTTCACTGCTGATTTTAGCGACGGAAAGCAAATACGTTGCACAGTAGGTATGGGCTGCGGTAAGCTTCGAAAGCGCTCTAATATAGTGAATAGATAGTCTACCTCAGTTATTGCAAACAGTGATATACAACCAAGACGTATTACCTCTGATCCCGTATAGGCTGTAACCTGGCGCCTTACCAAATTCTTGTGAAAAATTTCGTCAGCTCAATAAACCACGCAACAAAGGATACTAGAACTGCTTCTGGATCGAAAACGAGTATCCCGAGTCAGAGAACAAACTCCGGTGGATTGTGTCATAGTTACAATGACCAAAAATGAAATCGGCTTAGGATGGAAATGTAATGTGACGAAACGACCCTGCGAGGGCAACCAGGGTAAAATGGTGGTCATCGAGAGACGGGCTTAAAAATTTGTACGACCATTACCTCGAAGGAGGAACTAAGCTTTGGTGGCGAGTAGTGGACGCGACCAGCGCAGAACAGGAGTGGGTGGAGGTTCATGGCAGACGCCTTCACCCTGCAGGGGACCTGAATAGACTGCTATCCAGTGAACCAGCAGATAAAATCAACTGCCGAGACCAGAACTGTTTACTCAAGTGCCACAGGAGATGTAATGCAGGCTGTTGAACGGGAACTGAATTGGTATTTTTTCCGGTACTGAACCCGAACCAAAACCATTCATAAACGATGCTTTTTACCTCTACCCCTCAAATGTTCTGTCGTGACCATTGGTGTCAACAGAAAGCTCCCGCGAACAAATAAAAGAAGTTGCTGGCACCGCCAGGAATCGAACCCGAACGTATAGAGAAACGGAGCGAGAGCCCGTTGTCTTAGCGATTGAGCTACGAGCCCACGCTGAGACGGGGGAGACAGATGGTGCACTAACCGAGGACATCTGCGGGTTTACCCCCTGCGTTCTCGCTGGATGCCACGTGAAAGCGTCACGGAACCTATCGTGCCGCTGTGCGCTTCGCCCACGGCACGTATAGCGGCCGTGTGCGCGCTTCGCGCATGCCCTAGGAGTTATAAACATTAAAACAAGCTCACACCAAGGCATGGCATCTCACTTCTCCTCCGTCTCAGCACCCGATCTTGTCGCCTCTATCGGTGGCAGAAGATACAGGAGTGAGGTCGTCTACTACCGGGTTTGAGCTTCATTTGATTAAAAAAAAAAACGTTTCAACTCATGTTGTTCACCAATACAACTCAACCAACCACCGTTCCTGAATCATGCATTGCTTTAACCTTAGCAAATAATACCTGTTCGAAGTAATAAGGGGTGTAGTTAAATGCACTTCACTCGTTTCTGGTTTCACTCTTTGTAGAGTCACGTGTATGAATTCAAGTGATGTCGCATGGGTAATTGTTGTTGGTGTCGTTTACAGCTTCGCTTTGCAACCACCTTCACAGGGTGGATTGGCCGGCACTTTTTTAGCCCGCTGAACCGGATCCGTAACTGAACCGAAAACACATAACGGTTACCGGTTTACGACAAATGATTTGACCGTCCGTTGTTGTTAACGGGTGGTCAATGTCATTCGGTGCTTTTGTCTTCAAAGCACCGTCAACTTCACAATCCATCGAGCACTTCTCCAGTTCAGATAAATCAAACCACTATAAATGCTCGGTTCCTGGTCACAACATTTGGAAAAAAATTGTGCACTAATACTGAAATGGCATACTGCTGGTCGCGCAAACAGGGTGACAAGCTGGTCAAAGATGTCCCACTTCTGGCGTAACCTTCAGGACGCGTGAAGCCCCGACATTGTGCTTCCCTCTCTGGGACTGTGCTGAGGCAATCAGGTCGCGAGATCGCTGCACTGTGCACCAGCCAAAGCTCAAACTCAAAATCTGCATACTTGCAGCACTTCAAAAGGGATGAAATTTTGACTGGGTGGTAGATAATCGTAAGAGCGTAAACAACAGCTCGACTAACGGGACACGGGAGGAAAGAGAAGCACACTTGCCCTGACTGCTGAATTTAAATATTTAGGTTCTCCCTGGGGTTCTTCTAGGTTTAAATACAGAGTTTAAATGTCCAACAACTAATACCGGGACAAGCATATTTATAACACTGCAAGACTGGCGAAGTGCAAGCAGGGATTTCTAGGGCGGAAACTAAAGAAAGCGACATCTTATGTTTAATTCATGGCCTATAAGACCATTGTTACAAAAAATCTCGAGTACGCAGCTGTGGTCTGCGATCCCCATACTAAATCTGAAAAAAGTGAACGATGACGACAAAGACTACTTTTTCTTATTCGAAAGAACTAGCCTTTAGTAACTTGCTCAACCCCATTACGACCTCAATCCAGAAAATACAAGACACATCGAAAAACGTTGAAATTTTCTGCTACAAAACGTCAGGACTGACGTGATAGGGAAATAATTAAAACAGAGTTAGCAGTCTGTTAACCCCATGTAAGCATACAAATGATACAAGAAAGCCGAACAAGATGCATGAATAAAACCCACAGTCATGTCTCTTGACGGTAGTGTTATATAGTCCCTAGGACGACGTAAGGGCTAGGGAAATTTTTTTTTTTTGGGGGGGGGGTACAAATTTATTAAACTTTGCTTTCAAATTTTAATTTTACCATGCTAAAGAAAAAACTGATTTTGAGCAAAAAAAAATATTGTATTTCAATGTTATTTTGAGTTAAAATTGAAAACGTTGTTTGGCCCTTCGCTAATAATTCAGCGCTTTGAACAGGTCCACGAACCAGTTCCGTGCGTGATTTAGTCGAACCGAAACTAAACCTGAACAAAATGAATTTGCTCGAACCCAAAATGTCCCCGAACCGGTGGTTTTCTTGGTTCGAAAACACTGCTGTTATGGCACGCAAGAAATGAAGAAAGCTGTGTAGCGAAATTGTACCATAGAGCTTGTTTCAACACCGCAATTCAGCATAGCAGTTCATAGCAGATGATGCTTAATTACGCGGTATCCCATATGTCAGTGGCTCGATAATACAGATCCTCTCTTCCAAAAGTCCAGCGAAGAGCGAGTTCTTATGCGCCATTGATCCAGACGTCCATAAATAGAGGCTACAATTAAGATTGATAAAGCATATAGATTTGCGAAAGCAAAATTATCCTGCCCACCAGCTACCAGTCAGCTATTATTGACTACTCGGGTGGTGGGTGGGCTGTGATGGGTTCCGCAATTTTAGAGTTCGTACTCTGGCATGTTACAGTATAGCCTCGTTAGACCAATGAAGACGTGCTTCCGCGTTTCATGGCGTTGTAATTGGCTGCAATTTCAGAAACACCACCACAAAACGAAAAGCCGCGAGAAACATGCAAACTGCAGCTTTGCAAATATAGTTAAATCATTGCCGTCACCTAAACCTTCTCGTAAATCTGGTTTTTACTTTAAGGTTTCGGCCTAGTGAAGCAGAGTTTAAGTAAGAGGATGCTTTGGCCGCAAATCAGGCGGCCTAGATTTTTAATTCACAATCATTGGGCTTAATGGTCTTTGTTGCTGGTGTTCATGATTGTCCTTTTGATATTAAATCTTGATTCAGAACTCGTAACACGATTAGGTTACGTGAAGTGCTCTGCAGTACGTGAAGTACTCTTGCGTTTGGAGTAATACTGGGGTGAGGAAAAAAGACAGTGCATTTAAAAAGGGGGGCCTTCCCACGCGCTGTATGCAGTGTCGTTCTCTTGGTTGACTTGGTGACATTTATCCGGCAGGCCGCAAGTGTGGCGGCACTCAGTTATGATTCGTGCAAAAAAGAAACAGGAGATGCATCAATAGCTTTTATTTGGCAGCAGCATGACCATGGTAGTTTGAAGGAAATGTTGTAGGTATATTTCTGTACAACGTGAGATACTATCCAAGGCCCTTCCGCCATGCGATTGTACATGACCAGCGGAGCGCTACAGCCATTGTCACTTATAACGGGTGTCACAATGATTTTGTTGTCATCATGATGTACACTGATAGATGGGTCGGACGGGCAGACGTGGCTCAAGTGAAATATGCAGTCCCACACGCCTACTATGAAAATGCGGCGTCAGTGCATAATTACGCAGTGATGGTCAGCTAATCAAGCACCGTTTCAGTTCTGTTTCAGCTGCGTTTGCATTGAATACGGATTTGTCAGGGTCGCCATACCGGCGATCGGCGAGAAATCTGTCAAGGAATGCCTCAGGTATGGCATCAGTGGTTACGTCAATATAGAGTGGGAGGAAGCGCGAACAGTTCCCTGGCCCCAACATTGATTGCCAAAAAGGCTAGTTGGGCGAAACAGGCAACCTCCTCGTGAATAGAGTTTAGTTATGCCGTCTGAACGACTTGGGGAAGCAAATACCACAAAAAGGAAAAGGTCAGTTACAATAATTAGCCGCCTCGTATTTCCAATTCAAAGCTTTTAGCGCTTAAACGGAGTAGGAAAGCAACATTACACACCGATTGAATGGCATCTCTCGGGTCGCTATCATAGCCGCGCGCTGTCTAAAGAAAGGCATTTTGACCAAAAATAGTAATGTTCCTCAAACCTTCTGACTCTGTTAGCCTTGGGGAATGTGGAAACAACAGACAGTGGAGAGACGACGCAGTTGCTAGCAGATGCCGAAGGAAAGGAAGTTAAAGTTTCGCGCTCGGGCCAAGAAAATTTACCAAAGCGAAACACTTATGGATACAAGCTTCTGTCGACACCGGACTTGAGTGTCGCCTTGAGCTCGAACTAAATCACCTTATTGGAGGTCGTTGAACTTCTGGCTCGCGGAAGCAACCAAAAAGGTGGGCCGAAATTCATGAGCACCTCCATAATTATGGCTAAAGAGAGTGAAACACAGAAATGATAGACTCGCTTCACATTTTCTCTGATAAAGTTATCAACCGAGTGGCACAATGAAGAGGAAAGCGTGTGCCGATGAATCCGAAGCTTTATTCACTGCGCGTTATAACCGCAGTGTTTATGGGCCGCCTGAAGGAGACGTGTAGCTTCGACAGCCCATCCCAGACCACAAAACAAAGGACATAGGCGCTATCTTACATTTAAGATTTAGAAATATCGCAGGCCCTTTCTGCTTAAGTGAAGTGCATACAAATACTCTAATGATATCTGGCGTAAAAGTCACTTTAGCTTCGCCTTCTTAGCATGTTCTTGCAATGCTTTATTGAAGCGTAGCAAACGCCTCTTTCGCTTTGTATAATAACCATACGTGCTGACGTGTATCATGCTTTTCTCGTACGTCCGGCGTGCATGCGTTACACGTGGTCTATATGGGCACAATAATTTGCCAGATTTTTGTTTTCCGAAATTGTTGTAATAACAAAGACTTTGCATGGAGACACAAGGGTCCCCATTTGCCCAGGAATTAGCATTTTTCAATGACCATAGACCGGCGTGCTTGTTTTATCGATGACAGCCGTCAGTACTGCGACTGGACAGAATTGAAAGCAATAAATTTAAAAGAAGAGCATTCTTATCAGTGTCATGGGAGGTGGAACGCGGAAAGAGTTAGAACGGGGGGATTAGAATGTGGCTTGCGTCTATTTTGGATTAAAACTTTTTCCCGTGAGTCCCTAAAATTGAGTGCTTTGGAATGCATGAGAACTCTCAATATTTTTTTCACTACATCTCTAACAGCTAACTATTGATCAAAGGGCATTGTTTTGTGAAATAAATTGTTTTCTGAAATAAACGCGATGAAATTTACTTTAAGGCTTCAATATCAGTACGAAGGTTACAGCCCTTTTCATGTATTTCAACATGTATCTTTGTGTCTTGGGTATGAAACGCGTTGAATTTATAAGCATTGTTTTGTATCATCCGTCACTATGTTATCTGCTGCCTACTGTTTTGTTTACCCCGTTTTATCAACATCGTTGGGTTTGTTGTGTTGAAAACGGGATAGTCGTTACTCTACAAAGGTTGGTGCGGCTGTTGATTAACTTTCAGGGGATACTTCTTGGAGGTATATATGTGCGTTGTTGTTTCATGCAAAAATAAAGTTGGATGTCTGCACTCGTCGAGTCCCACTCGTGGTTTCTCCCTCATTTTTTGCGCAGTTTCATTTGTTACCTGTTAAATGCACTTGAAGTGCGAAACATGCAGAAACGCGCACCAACTTACCATACATTCACGTAAAATGCGTTGTCAGCCGTTTTCCGTGCCGTAAAATACGGCACGGCAAACGGCTGTCGTGCTTCCGTGTACACGGAAAGAACATTACCCTGATGTTCTATTCCTCCTAAATTTTATTCTGCAGAAAAGTGGCCGCTGCATGCTCTTTGGTGCCTCCTGATTCCACATTACAACTGCAAACATCACCGAGACTCGAGAGAGAAAAAATTCCTAGGTCACTTAAGCCTGCTTACGCGGTTTGAAGGCGAAAGCCTAGCACTTGCTACATACGTCTTTGCTCATGCATCGTGTTTGCGGCCCTTTCTTCCTTTTCTTCGCTTTTGACCGTGAACTCCTCCGACAGGCACACCGGCCGAACTTCAGGCTGCAGCTTCTTCGCAGTCAGCGCTGTCCACCGCGGGGCCCCATTATATGTACGGGCCACCACGTGCACCATCACACCACACGCATTAGCTTGAAGCTTGTTCCCTTCTGCCAGTGTGGTGGCATATGCTTAGAGGTTATGCTGCGGCTCTGGGAACGCGCGTTGAAATCCCACACGAACTCAATGATTTTTTGCGCTGCGGCGACCGTTATGGTACCATTCGTGTTGACGCCGCCACTGCCGCTATGACGACGACTACCACTACAGTAACTTTTCGCGTTTGACGAGACTGCTAATGCTGCTTCCTTAAAACCCAGAGCAAGGGAGGATGATATGTCTTAGCTACCTTTGCTTAATTAACAAATGTAGTCCTGAACAATACAAGACCACCAAAATGTAACTGCCAAAAAGAGGACCCCTCACACATATTTAAAACCTTTCCGTTATTCTTTAATTAAGGGCTCCTCCAACGTGCGGGAACCCAGCTGCAGTTACAGCAGCAGTGATTACGTGGTGCAACTTTAAATAGTATACAGAAACATGGGGCGCAATAATCCGAGCAGTGGGCACACTGCAACAGCATTGAGAAATTGCGTCTCGAGTTTATCGATTTCGCCCGTGCTCCGAGCCCTTCATTTATAGGTCCAGCGGCCTATGTAGACGAAAGATATTATCCGCCTCTACCTGCCCTTGTAAGAGTACGTTAAAGAATGAACAGCATGAAGAGAAAAGTGCCTGCAAAGACATGCCTGCTGCAGCCAGCGAACTTCGTCTCCTTCGGTTTTACCTCCTTTATCCCGGCGGCTTCCTCATTTTATTTTTTTCATTGAACTCCTCGGCCAACACGTGTATAATAGGCACATCCGCTGTTGTGTCCAGTATGTCCTCTTTCCGCTGTAGGCGAGGTTAACTTTCCGGATAATATGTTTGATGCCACCTTCTAGATCTATGGAGGACTTAGGGCAGCGGCGTGCGACCTACGCTGTACAAATATAGAGGTTATCCGTGATATAAATAAGAGCGGATGGGAAGGCTACGTATAGTGGGCTGATAATATTCTTCCGCAATAGTTACTTGTATATTCGTGTACTTTGTACGTTCCTTGGCACTCCTGCCTGGGCTTCGAAGCCTGCAGTATTGAGTCAATAGATAATTATTCCTAGATAATACAACAGCTACGTATCCGACAAAGAACATTTGTTTACCGAAACTAGGCAATAATCGGTGTCGTGCCACAGGCATCCTACATATCCGGCATCAGTCAACAAAAGCACCACCAATTTCCCACTCTCGAAGAGCGAGCAGCAATGGACACGCGGGCGTATGTATCTTACTAAGCGTGCTGCCATCATAAACGTCACCCGGGATCGTCACAATAAATGTGGACCCCCTCCACGAGTGAACTCTACCTCCACAATCAGCACAATCGAAATAAATGCTTTTATAGGGGTCTGCCATTGCCTGATATCGTTTCTCGGCAGAACAACACGGTATTATTATCGGTTTGATTGTTCAGAGTTGATATGTTTTTAGTGTTATCTAGTTGATCATTAAAATGTCCCATTAGTCTTCATCAGACGGTGATTCCTTCTGTGACGGTTACGTCTTCAAGACCCCCTACGCGTCCAATCGTTCTGGTCTGCACTTTATTTTGTTGCCGCTTGGGGGGAATTCATTTCTTCGCCCGAACAATGGCAACGTTTTTCTTGATGCGGCTATTTGTTCTTGCTCATAATGCTGCCTTGTATTTTGTCTCTCATGATCATTTGGGCTAGTACAATAGGCAAAGATAAAAATTAAAAAAAAACGCGATCTCGGCACGCAATTGCGAGCGTTTAGATGAAATATGCCTCGAGCTAGCACACACAAAATGTCGGACCAATTCAATAGCGACTCGCCTAATAAACTGAGAGGCCCAGCCGGTAGATCAAAAGATCTGCGCAAGCAGCTGCCAACCTGTGTAAAAACAATAAGTTAAAACGTTAGAAAGAAACGTTGGCTCTGCAGAGAGAAAGTATGAAAAACCCCAGCTTCGCAATTTGAGTTTAAAATTGCGCCAGTGTATGTTGATGCCATAACAGCTGTGTATAACATTTCCGCCTTTGTTCGTGACGCTTTGGGGGACTGCCACTTCAACATCTGCCCAAAAACTTTGTGCCCAAGCCTAAGGGAAAGAAAGTCGATGTCGGTTTTCTTAGTCAGCCTGAGGATCATGTGGCCCCTTTCACGGCTGGGAAAAATAAAGTGAATTCAAAATTTCTTGCGCCAAGGAAACTGATTTACATTGGAATTTTTCCGTGAGGTACCATAGTATCGCCATTACCAGCAGACGCAAACACCGAGTGCACTCTCCACCGCTGTTATTTTTATACTGAGGCGCCGGTTTATACTATGTAACGCCTCTTCCTATTTGCGAATTTCATATTCTAGTGCAGTGTTCATTGTCCCTTATTTCTTCAACAGCTCGCAGTCAGGTAGCCTTGTTTAATATTTTGTGCATAGTTTTTTCTTGCACACTGTGTAGGCTTGCGGGCAAAGTATTAGCAAATAAATAAAAAGCACCTGACATATATATGTCACAACAAACAGATGTCTCAGGCAGCACTTGTAAAGAAACAAACACGGAACTTCAAGTTAATTTCCACTACTACTATCGAGGTCATGGTACAAAACGACGAATACAGCAAATTTTATATGCATTGCGAGCGCTGACCAGATGCAGAAAATAAATAACCATACAGCCCGTATGCATATGAATGCAAGATAGTATTCTTGCGATGGTGAAGGCATTTATTGCAGTATGGATGACGGACGCAGCCAGTGCTTCACTGATACATCGCAACATAAAAAGTAGGTGCCATGAAGTAGGAATCTTCAAATTATTTTCAAGTCCTGTAGAACTTTGCTTAGAACTTGTGCTCTTTTCAGACATCCGGCTAATCTCGAGCGGCAGTACACGCGCAGTCAAGAAACAAATTTGTGTGCGAATTGTTTCAGAAGATGCAAAACTGTGGTAATTGCGTAGTAGTCTATGTACAAAACTAGAAAAGTCGTGCAGTTTCCGAGGCGTTCTAACTTACGAATGCGATTGTTGAAGAATAAATATCTGAAATTCAACCGCCTCCTTTTGCATGCCACGTCAATTTTTATGCAAAGCAACAGTGATATAAACAGGAAAGAAGATGGGATAGCCTCATTTGGATGGAGTAGCTATTATCGGCCAGTGTGCAAGTGTCTTCATTTTAGACACAGGCTACAGTAAGCAAGACGCGGTGGCAGCTGACTTGGTAAAGTCACTGACTGGACAAGTTCTATTGACAGCTGGTCGCACCCGCTTCCTAGAAAAGCCAATGCGTCAGTTGTAAGGTGTCCTTTTGCCAGCTCCGGATATTATCGGTGAGCGTGCATCGCGTCTACATTTTGCATTATGGTGTATTTTTGCTTTTTTTCTGCGTCTTCTCGCTACTTCCGCTAAAGAAAAGTAGAGATGAGTACTCCAGAGCTTAAGTCTGAAATGCCCTGGAGATAAATATTTCAAACAACCAATGAGAGATATGAGGACGACGCTTCAAAGAAGATTTAAAAGAGGAGTACAAAAAATCTTGAAAGTTCGACTTGACTCCTTCAGTGCACAGTTCGACTGAAAGGTTTCACGATTCGCAAAGATAAAAACAACGTGGCATTTAGGTACGATGTTGTGGCATTTTACCTAAGGTCCAAGTTTAAGGAAGTTAGTGACAACTTCCGATCAAGGACATACTGATATGGAGCTGTATGCGGGAATTAAAAAAATGGAAATAAAGAGCCCCGCCGCTGTCGGCGAAAAATCCCTCAAGCTATTTTGCAGCAGCTTCGTTACACAACCGATGAACCAATACTGACATGAAGCTCCTGTCGACATCTGTCACCGTGGGCCGAAAAACGACGGTGGGGGCCCAAATATCATGGTACAATTTATCTCCAGGGGCAACTAAAACAGAAGCGCTTATCGACAGACCAGCGACTGCCGGTGTCAGCTTTGGAGCTAGAAGGAAACAAACACGGTTGCCTGGATGACCGTCTGTGGCCAGTCCATTTTTTAGCGTTCTACCCTTGTGGAAAAGTTCACGTAAATAGCCCAGCAGCACGTTCTTCTCAAGTCCTGAGGAACTGCTAACTGAGGTTGTTGCTCGGTTACGTTGCAAAAAGTGGAAATACACCTTAACCAAGAGCGTCAAAATTTACACGAGAAAAACTGACAATCTAGCAACCTGCAAGTAACCTCTCCAAAATACAGAAAAATTTCAGTGAACATTTCAGAAGTTCTGAGGCGAAAAACCTTCTTTTCACTGCACAAACACCCCCGCCTGTCTTCAAGACTATTTGACGTATCTGAGCTTTACATAAACAAAAAATCAACCTGCAACTATTTTTATTCATTTAAACACATAATCATCTCGTAGGAAGAACAAAATCTGCACGCTTTGTTTTCTCGTTTTAATTTCAAGACAAAACTTTTAATTGACTCAGTAGATCAAAAATCGGGTGTCGTCGCAAGCAAAGAGCAACGCAGAATATAGCGGCTGGTAAAAAGGCAATAAAAGAAAAGTATTTCCGTTGAAACGAACATTCCTAAGTTTGGTCCGGATAACATGCCATTCAAGGGAGTTCGGAATGAGAGTGGACTACGCATCCTAAGCGCCAAATTAGCTCGATGACTCCAGCTGCATAAATGTGAATATAAGAATTTAGTATGTCATTTAACGCAGATACTTGCGTTGGAATACTGAGGCCTACGTGAGTGATTTGGCCATGCTAATTAAAACTAGAAGAGCATCAAACTACGTTCCTGCTAACTTCCTGCTGTGATCGCATGTACGCGGTGGATGACGCAACGTTAGTAACGCTAATGCGACATGCACTGAAACCTGCCACTCTACCCCGCTGCTCCAACAATGGCGCATTAGCAGTGCCGGCGCAGGTATGTGCCTGCCTGATGTTAAGCCTAACGTCACGCTTTGAGCCCTAATGTCGCTAAGTAGCCCCCTCTGTTTGACAAACGAAGTTTGACGTTGGTTGGCACGCCGCAGGGCTCAGCGCTATGGGAATGTAAGGTTAAGCCTAGATATACGCCTAAGAAGGATGTTTGGCCAAGACTGAAGGTCATATTAACGGAGTGAATAAAAAAAATGATGATGGTGATGATTGTAAGGAAAATTCGCATTCGTCAATTGGATATTAATGATTTCTTAGACCCCACATCACTGAGTGCTCATTGCCTCACTTTCCTCCATAAATTGTCTGTTAAGACATTTTAATGCATCTTCCACCTTGTTTTGGCTGTTGTTGTTAACTGAATGAGTCGCCAAAGGGAGCTTGGAAGACTACCAGATTTAAATGGCTCTATGTAATATCATGGTCAGTTATCCACTAGATCTAGGTAGGCTGCTGCTGCTTCTTTTGCTGCTGCTGATGGTGACGAGGATAATGATGGTGGTAACGATGATGTTGATGTAATTTCACCTGTACACCAACAGGTATTCAAAATCAATACGCAACCTTAATCGATGCATTTACGTCTAACAGCGATATTGGCAAACAGTTTCAGGTGCCATCGCAGGTGATATTAGTGTCGAAAAAATCATAGCGCATGCCGACAAGCAAAAAAACAGACACCACGGAGCACTCCGTGGTATGTGTTCCCTTGGGTGTCCTTTTCCGCATGCGCTATGAAATTTCCGACAGTGCTACACTAACTAGACCAGGAATCTCTACCCGTGATATTCGTGATCACCTTCCTCTGTTCCTGATTAAAGATTAATATATACTTTAGAAGAAGTTTAAATAGAGCCAAAGTGTCAAATTGCTAAATACAAGCCTGGCTACATTAGAAAAGTTCGGCTGACAAGCCATCACAAGCAGGATGGTAGAAGCGCAGGTCCCACATTTTTGCGGCACAGCTTACGGCTTCGCTTTTTGTCAATATTTATATCCGGCTACCTGGATTGCTTCCCAAGTCAACAATTCACGCATAAATTTCGCTAATTCCCTGGGTTTCGCCTCAGTCGTTAGAACTAATAAAAAAGTTGCCTCATCAAGCTTTTCTTTATGTAGAGACTTGGCCAGCGTACACGCCTTTCGAGCGGTTGCGTAATTACGCTGCGGGGATCGTAAGGCGAACCAAACAAAAATTCCTAGTTGATGTATATTAATGCTGACACGCTAGGACAAAATTACTTTGCATGGCATGGCCTAAATACTCTACTTCGTCCCGAAGTGCAAAATCCGAAGTATTTTTTGTGTGGCTCTAGAGAGTCCACGAAAATTTTACCAGTTCTTTAAAAACAAAGACAACCGTATTCCTGATGAAATAATGAACGGACAAACCCCTGTGACAACTAAAAAGAAATATCAAACACGTTTAATTCTTACTTTAAGAGAGTTTTTTCGAGACCACAAAACTCGAGTATCATGACGGTGCCAGGTATTACAAACTTAATAAATGTATCCTTGGGAGGGGTGATAGAACCATTGCGGTTAGACTTGAAAAATCGACTGGCCCTGATGGTATCCCAGCTGTTTTTCTAAAGAGGTATGCGGAAATTCTAGCTAGATTCCTAGTCATAATATTTGATGTTTCAATTAAAACTAGTACGGTGGCCGACGATTGGCTGCTAGCACGTGTAATTCCGGCATTTAAGAAAGGTAACAGATTATTAGTTAGCAATTATCGACCAATCTCCCTTACTTCTATTTGTTGTAAATTACTTGAACACGTTATAGTGAAGTATTTAAATACTTTTCTTGAACAAAATAATTTAATTCACAGCACGCAACATGGCTTCCGACGGGGATTATCTACTACCACGCAATTATTAGCAACTGTTAACGAGTTCTCCCAAGTTCTTGACAAAGCTGGACAGGTTGATGTCATCTTTATGAACTTTTCTAAGGCCTTTGACAATGTCCCGCATATCAAGCTAATAAACAAAATGAAAGATATTGGCATTACTTCGGAAATAATTAACTGGGTCATACCATACTTAACGAACAGAAAACAGTACGTATATATAAAAGGTCTCTGCTCTGGTTATTTGGGGGTGTTTTCTGGAGTCCCGCAAAGGTCAGTTCTCGGGCCAATACTATTTAATATTTATATTAACGATTTAGTTCAAGCCATCCCATCTGGCGTGTTTCTTAAGTTATTTGCCGACAATTGCATACGTTTTAATACCATAAATTCTACCTCTGACCAGCGTCACTTGCGTGAGAACTTCAACTACATAAAAGAATGGTGTAAAAAGTGGGAAATGGTAATTAATTTTGAGAAAACCGCATATTTATGTCTGAGTAATAGAATCCGAAAATTCGAGTTTACTTATAATGTAGGCGGATACACTACCAGGCAAGTAGAAGAATACAAGTCCCCGCACGGGGCACCTTGAGTATTCATGGTGACGGTGTTGGCGACACCACGGACCCCGAGCCCCCAACATAAACTGTAACCTACCGTGGTGATGTGTTTAAAGGTGAAGGGTAGAAGCCTCAAACGGTGGCCGTCGGAGCCCAGGTCAAGCTCCGGCGGATGGGCTCCCTGTCTGTTTACCAGGCAGGGAGCTCCGGGACCTCTCAGGCTATCAGGGTAAGGTTTGAGAAGAAAGTACCCCCGTCCCCTGCTTTTTTTCTATGCTGTATGGAAAATTCAAACCCCCCCCCCCCCCAAACGTGATCGGTCCCTGAAAAGGGGCCGCACCGAAGTATCTTTCCCTCCACTTCCAAGCATGAGCTTCCCAAAGCCAGACAAATACTCTCGTTTCCTTGTTATCGAATCTCTAGACCCAGCCCGCCCTCTTGCTTCACAATCAGTATTTTTGATTACAAAATACCTTGATGGAATAATTGGGAAAACCTACAATGCCAAAAAACAACGCACATGCGAAGTGCTCGTCGAGGTAAAAAACCAGCAGCAGGCAACTACACTTCTTGGTCAGACGAAAATGGTCGATCTGGACATCAGGGTCACACCCCACCGCAGCCTGAATAGCTCGCAGGGTGTGATCTCTGAGGCAGATCTTCTTAACGAGACAGATGCCGACATTCTTGAAGGTCTAAAGGATCAGGGTGCCACAGCCGTGCGCCGCATCACGATGCGTAGAGATGATAAGATAACCCCCACGAAACATATTATCCTGACCTTCAACTGCTCCTCACTTCCTGACCATATCAACGCAGGGTTCATCCGATGCTCCATTCGTCCTTACATTCCGAGCCCGCGCCGCTGCTTTAAGTGCCAGCGGTTCGGGCACGGAACCAACTCCTGTCGTGGTCGCCTGACCTGCGCAAAGTGCGCTCAGCATGATCATCTATCTGATAATTGTCCATCGTCAACCCTCACCTGCGCCAACTGCCAGGGACCCCATGCTGCCTACTCTCGAACGTGCGAGAAGTTTAAGCAGGAGAAGGCGATCATTAATGTGAAGGTAACTAAGAACATCACCTTCCCAGAGGCGCGAAGGAGGTTCGCCTCTTTCCCCCTGGGGAGGTACGCCGACGCGGCTCGCCGGGGGGCGGAGCGGCGTCTGGTGTCCACAGGGACGCAGTTCAGCGAGTCTGACCTGGTCCCTCCTCCGCCCCCCCCCCCCCTGGGGTGCCTCAGGCAGCCCAATCCGTCGCCAAGCCGCTTGCTGAGGCAGCAGCGGTTGTGGCGACAACCTCTTCCGTCGGGACCGGTGCCGCTCCCGCCTCTGTCTCCCCATCCTCCAGTGCGTTGGAGGGTACCGAGGTGATGGACACCACGGGCCCCGCACCGGTTCCCACCGCCACCGCACCGCCCGTGCCACCTCTGGCGCCCCGGACGCCCTCGGCGGTGGCGGCTCAAACGAAGAGCTCCCGAGGGGGGGCCAAGTCCGGGGGGCCCGGTCCGTCTGGCACCCCTCGGACATCCGACGAAGAGATGGATGTCGGGCCGTTCCTGCCTGCAACGCAGCGCAAGGAACGCGTCCCGACGCCAAAGCCGCCCGACAAGCCAAAAAAGACGAGAGTCACAGCCCCGAAAGACGACACATAAACAACACAGTCCAGTAGCTCCGAACACTTCATAATGGGAAGAGAGAACATAGTACAATGGAACTGCAGAGGCCTTCTGAATAATCTTGACGACGTGTATGAGATTCTGCATAGCAATCAGCCAAGTGTAATGTGTGTTCAGGAAACACATTTGAATTCTAAACACACACATTTCCTGAATAGTTACCTGGTATACAGGAAAGACAGGGATGGCTGCACACACTCTTCTGGCGGTGTGGCCATAATCGTCCGGAAATCCTTAGCATGCCACCCTGTCCCTTTAAACACTATTCTTGAGGCTGTAGCAATACGCTTAATAATATTTAATTGGTTGATAACGGTATGCTCCATATACATTCCTCCTGATGATACACTTTTGAGGTCTGACTTCGAGGCGCTGGTTGACCAGCTGCCCGAACCATACATTCTAACAGGCGACCTTAATGCTCACAATCCTCTTTGGGGCTCTTCTCGTACGGATGCCCGAGGTCGCCTGATAGAGAGGTTTCTTACATCCTCTGGAGCATGCCTTTTGAACAATAAACAGCCTACATACCATAACATAGGTCACAACACATGCTCCCATCTTGACCTGGCTATTGGCTCTGCAATTCTCTTTCCATGTCTTGAGTGGGGTGTGGGCACGGACCCATATGGTAGTGACCATTTCCCCACTTGATTAGCGTATATAGGTACAGGCCCGAGCAGTCCATCTTCCCATAAAAGGTTTAATGAAGCAAGAGCTAACTGGAATACATTTACAGAGACATCCAAACTGCACCACACATTCATAGGACACCTACATGTTGAAGAAGCTACCCAACTGCTCACGGCGCACATCCTCGACGCCGCCAAAAAGTCCATTCCCCACGCCTCTGGTGCCCCGCGCAACCAGCGGAGGCCATGGTGGAATGAGGACTGCAGGCGGGCGCGAGAGGCCCAGAACAAGGCGTGGGGTGTCCTTCGTCGGTACCCCACGTCGGGTAACCTCATTTTGTTCAAACGGGCCAAGGCGTTAGGAAAACGTGTGCGTCGTGAGGCAAAACGAGAGAGTTGGCGTTCCTTCATAACATCAATAAACTCCTACACAGACACACGGAAAGTATGGACAAGAATACGCAAACTCAAAGGACAACAAACACACAGCCTGCCTCTGGTCAGCACAACAGGGGACACACTCGAAGACCAGGCTGACACACTCGCACAACACTTCCAACGCGTTTCCAGTTCAGCACACTATACAAACACTTTCATGAAACACAAACAAATGGCCCAAAAGAAGCCTTTACATGACAATGACAGGTCAGCCGCTTCTTATAACTCTGAGTTCACACTTCATGAGCTGAGGGGTGCTCTGAGCACGTGTAAACCCTCAGCTCCAGGCCCAGACAACATTACATATACAATGATACAGAACTTACACACAGACACGCTTGTAACACTTCACCTTTTCAACAAGATATGGCTTTCGGGGCACATTCCAAAGTCTTGGAGGGATGCCATAGTTGTAGCATTTTTGAAATAAGGGAAGGACCCTTCTTCTCCCGCTAGCTATCGACCCATTGCCCTGACCAGCTGCCTGTGCAAGCTTCTCGAGAAGATGATAAACCGGAGGCTTGTGTACTTTTTGGAGTACAACGGTCTTCTTGAGAGCTGCCAGGCAGGCTTCAGGGCAGGGAGATCCACAAACGATCAACTTATGGCACTAGAGTCATACATTAAGGATGCCTTCATTCACAAACAATCCTGTCTTACGGTGTTTTTTGACATAGAGAAGGCCTATGACACCGCATGGCGTTATGGCATATTTACTGACCTTAAGTCGTTCGGTGTCTCTGGTAACATGTTAAATACCGTTATTAGTTATTTGTCAGAGAGAACCTTTCGCGTCAGAGTTGGTTCTGCACTGTCAAAGGTACACGTGCAGGAAAATGGCGTGCCGCAAGGTGGAGTTCTAAGCTGCACTCTCTTCATAGTAAAGATGAACTCTCTTGGAAAGGGACTGCCACCAACAATCTCTTATTCTAGGTATGTAGACGACGTGCAAATATCTTTTAAATCATGTAATATGGCAATATGCGAACGTCAAGTCCAGCTCGGCGTCAAGAACCTTGCCGGCTGGGCAGACAAGAATGGGTTTAAATTGAATCCTGCAAAAAGCTCCTGCGTTGTGTTCTCTAGGAAGCGCGGGATCCTTCCAGACCCAGACATTACTCTGAATGGCGTGTCGCTTCCTGTGAACAAGGAGCACAAGTTCTTAGGTGTTGTGTTTGACCAGAAACTCACATTCATTCCACACATCAAGAAACTTAAACATAAATGTCTTAAAACAATGAATATCCTGAAGGTTCTCTCCCACAATTCGTATGGTTCGGACAAAGAACTCCTACTACGGCTCTATACTGCTTTGGTTGGGTCTCGTTTGGACTATGGCAGTGTGGTATATGGGTCGGCGAGTAAAACAGCATTGCGAATGCTTGACCCAGTACTACACTTGGGGCTACGGCTTGCGTCGGGTGCTTTTCGCACTAGCCCTGTCGAGAGTCTATATGTTGAATGTAATAAGTGGAGCCTTGAGAACCAGCGAACGTACATGAACTTACTTTATGCTTTTAAAATTTCATCTCAGAATAACCACCCTTTTTATCCTGTCCTTAACGATACATCCACATCTGTGCTGTTTGTAAATCGCCCGTCCGTTACTCCGCCTTTTTCACTTCGAGCGAGAGAGCGAGCCTCGGATCTGAGTGCTTCGTTTTTAGACGTGTACAGGTCATCCTCTTTAAACATTTTACCGCCTTGGCAAGTTCGCCCTGTGTCCTGTGACCTTTCTTTTATAAAGCTTGACGAAAATCGGGTACCGCGAGCTGCAATACTGCAGCACTTTCTTTCTTTGCAGTTCAAATACCCACGTGCTGAATTCTACAGTGACGCTTCTAAAACCTCCACTATGGTGTCGTGCGCTGCCCATGGTCCGAATTTCAATGCAGCCAGAACCATGAGCGTGCACACAACAATTTTTTCAGCAGAAGCGTACGGAATTTTACTGATTGTACGACATATCCTTGAAAATCAAATTCCCAATTCTATCATCTACACAGATTCTTTGAGTGTTGTTCGCGCATTGTCATCGCATACACCCCCCAAAAACCACATAGTTAATCTTGTATTAAACACTATCATGTCGGTGTATGCGGAGAAGCATCGGCTGCTCCTCTGCTGGGTCCCAGGACACGCTCCCTTAGCGAAAAGATGCCGTATTTTTAATGTATTTTGAATGCATTTATTACATATATTAACTTTGTATTTATTCTGCATTATTTTGTCCACATTCCAAATGCATTTCGAATACATTTACAATGTATTTAAAATGTACCTCAAAAATACATAAGCAGTGCATGAAAAATATATATTTAATGCATTTTAAATGCATTAATAATGCTCAGAAAATGTAATTTTAAATACGTGCAAAATGTATTAGTAATGCATTTTAAATGCACAGAAAATACTGCTTCAAATATACTCAAAATGTGTTACTAGTGTATACTAAATAAAACCTACATACATTGAGAGATGCCATGGCAATGTGTCTTAGGGGGAATTGTTCACATTCTACTAGAAAATATTATATTGTGGTTTCAAAAAGTTTAATAGGCGCTAGGCTAAAGATATGCTTAATTGTGAAAATGTAAACCGGCCATGTTCGGAATGCGGGCCAGCAAATGACTGAAAAGAACAGCACGTATGCGCACAAATTGACAGTTTGAAAGTTGTTTATTGTACACCTCAGTCGAGTGGCCAATTTGGTGATTACTAAGCAACAGGAATGAATGCCTTTCAGCCACCTCGGTAGCCAGCGCAGATGAAGCGTTGTGCATCAGTCCTCGTACTTCGGATTCTCCACGCGGGAAATTTCACCAGCAGCTGCAGTGAAAAGAAAATGGGAAAATATTAGTGAAACACTTTTTTTAGAGGCAAATAAATGTCATATCAATCAGACCTTTTCTCTAGCCGTGCCAACGTCCCGGGCGAGCAAGGATTTTTTAGTTTCCCCTTCAGATAAAAAAAAAAAAAAACCCTGCTTGAAAACAATGCCCCTTTGAAGGACGTAAGACAATTTATGTAATGGTAAGCATAGTTGATATTGTCATGCGGCATCGGATCTTCAATACCATTTTTAAGAAAGAATGGTAGCGGGGATGGGGGGCGGCTTATGTTTTGAAATTCTCTAGGGATAAAAATGAGCGGAAATTAGGAAAAAAAAAGACAGAGCTACGATAACCACGTTACCAAACATGCAACAGAGTTCTTAGAGTTATGATACTTCTCTTACTTAGGCGCTTGAGTTAACTTGAAACGGTGGCAATTCTAGTTTTCCAACTAACTTGGACAAAACTGGTCTGTGACCTCACAGGACGCTAATAAAGGCAGTAATCTTATTAACTACAATTATTGTTGTGTTTCATATTTCGGCGTCACCTTCTTTGGAGATTACGTTCTAAAAAAATAGTGCGCAGCGAAACAATTTAAAAATGCATGGGCAGGATTGCAGTAGAAAGCTTACAGAAATGTCATTAGATTGGCGTGTGCACTCAACAATGCTTTCAAAGGAACGGAAAAGTAAGGTTATTTCGAAAAACAAGAAAAATTTCACGCTGTCCTTAAAATAACAAGCTCTTATATCGTAGGCACCTAACCGAAGCAATTAAAACAAGCAACGCCAGAAAACGTGTATTTGTGCTTGCACACGCATGTAATTTTTTTGTTCTCCGCCGCACATCACCGGCAGGTAATTTTATACTTTTTGCTGTACACAGACCACGTCATCATTTGATTAGGGAGCAACGCGGAAAATAATTGTAAATGCTCGCGTCTTTAACATACAAAAAAAAAGATAAACACCTGTTAGCTTCAGGGACCATCAGGTAAAAATAGTTGCTTCATAAATACTCGTGACACCTAAAAGAAACTCGTTTAAGTACACCCTTTAGACGCAAATGGGAAATTGCGGCTTCTAAACACACACAACCGCCAAGCTGCCCATGCTGTTTTCGGTGCCTTTGGGCACATTTCTGAAATTATCCGGTGGCGTGGTCCAGCGTTAGCGCGTCGGTTTCCGCGTGTCTGTCACTCGACCACGAGAGGCCGAAAGGCCTCTCGGAACGCGCACACGTGTTCGTGAATGCGCTACCAAATGAATACAGCAAGGAGAGAAAAAGTTGCAAGGAAACACAAAAGAGGAAGGGGCCAACGTCCTGAAGTTTCGCGAAGTTTTGGGGGAGCAATCCAAGGAACAAAAAGAGACGAACCCGCCCGGGGGACCCGTTCCGGGAACCGAGGGGTCTCGCGCGGGGAACTGGTTTCCTCCCTCGAAGTCCCCCTCCCCACCCGCATTCCTTCTCCTTTCCTTCCTTTGCTGGTTCTTGGTTCTGGGTGGCGGTAGGAACAGAAACTGATTGTAACTTAGCGGCTACTCTCATACAGTTTGTCTTAGATGGACAAATAATTTTTAGATCCTGGGCATGAAGCACCTTCGCTACTGCCACATGCACCAAAGATTACGTGGGTCGCTTTTAACACTTTTGGTCACTTCGAAACAGACGGCATAAACTCTTTCATGGCTTTAGTTGACAGAATGGCGACATGCGACCGACAGAAATCGCGAAGGCTGCTCGGATTCCCGCCGTATGGCCCGGCCACGCGCATTAGTCGGATGAATGCATGCCACAAACTGGGTTCCTTCTCCGTACGGCGGCTGCTGTGAACATGCGCAGCTGTGAGCGGCTGCTGCGAACAGAAAAAAAAAAACAAAGCTGCGTCCCTGGATACACTTCGCAAATTTCTCAAGCGCGTAAACATGGATGGTGGACTTTCTGTGAACAGGCTGTGCTAAAAACGTTCCTGGCTGTTATGTGTTTAATGCAAGTGTTAGTCCTCAATGAGTACTCGATCTACAAGGAAACTCGTAGCAACAGTCCCCCGTCCACTCAGCAGGGCCCGAGCTAAAAATTAGGCGCAAAAAGGAAAGCACTAAAATCGATTTTTTTACGCGGATTTCCCTTGCGAGGAGTAGTCACGGTAGGAAATCTCGCTCGCAGGTAAAGGTAAGCTTAACAACCACGTGCGGATTTCAAAAAAGGCGTTAACACACTTTGATTGCAAGGCAAACATACATCGATTAATTATAGTGCGACACCGTACGCGCAAATAGCAGGTATATCGTGCTTACCTTGGCTAGACGGCCAACGCCGCTGCAACGCGCCGTCCAAGCAGAGACTGCGTCCACCCGACGACCGCGCGTTGAGGAGTCCGAAACAGGACAGGCAAAAGAAACGCAGCGAAGGCAGACAAAACGTGAAGGAGGGGTGAGCCGCTCAACTCACGCCGCAGGTGCCGGGCACAGAGGAGGAGGTAGTGGGCGGCAGTGAGAGGCGCCAAGCTGCTCGCCCTCGCAAGCATAGCCAGGGTTGTCCATCTAAGGCCAATATTTTTCAGAAAAAGAAAAATTTCAAAGCCTCCACAGCGATACCGTCGTAACAACGCTGGCAAATTGCAAGTGTTTTCGTACATATATATACTCGTTGAATGCGATGTTTTTTCTTTGCCGATTGCGTTGGAACACCGCCGCTTACATATTTGTACGCCGAGTTTCTCTCTAATGCGCAGAGTTATGTCTGCTTTAGACAGCGCAGTATGTGAAAGTATCTCCCTCAGTTTCTTTTACTATAAGTAAACATCGAGGAGAAATTCTCAGTACGTTTATTCATTTGAGATGTATTTTATCCGGCACTTCAGATATGCTTTACGTGAATCTTACAATTCAGCAACTGAAGCAGCGCCTGTAGTGTACTCGAAATGTATTTCGGCAAAGCTTTATGAATACATTTAAAATGTGTTTTCTATAAGTATTTTTCATGCATTGAGAGTGTATTTCTACCATGTTCGTTCGACAAACGTAAAATGCATTTGAAATGTATTTCGAATATATTCGGAGTATATTTCCATGCTTCAGCACACTTTTAAAGTATTCTCAGAGTGCTGCTCTAAATGTAGTTAGGTAAGTGTATTTTTATAATATTTACATTACATTTACAAAATGATCGTTTGGCGGGAAGAAATACATTTTCAATATATTCTGAATGCCTTAAGTGCACATTCATGAGGCTCAGTGTATTTTTAATCTATTTGGAGGGTACTTAAAAGCACTGTATTTTTCCCGTATTTTTAATAATGTATTTTCAATATTGACTAAAAATTGAGAAAATGCAATTTTTAATGCATTTAAAATATATTTACAAATACAAAGCGTATTTGAAGTGCACTTCAAGCGTACTCGTACGTATTTCAAACGTATTACTTTTCGCTAAGGGCTGGGATCGCTGGGAACGAGTTGGCAGACGAGAGGGCCGGTGCTGCTGCACTCAGGAACACTGTAGACATAACAAGCGTACCATATACAGACCTCAAGCCACACATAAGACAACATCTGCGCAGAACATGGCAAACACACTGGAACGAACAGACAGACAACAAACTACATGTAATAAAGCCACACTTGGGACGGTACACAGCTGACTCACACAACAGAAACACAGAAGTCGCTTTGGCTAGGCTACGGATGGGGCACACGCATGCAACTCACTCGTATCTGCTGACGGGATCTCCTAGACCCCAGTGCGGCAGGTGCGGAGAGGCCCTATCCGTAGTGCACATACTAATAACATGCAAGGCACTTCACACCACACGACGCAAACACTTTCCAGAAATCTACAGACAACAAATCCCACTCCACCCATCGCACTTCTTAGGCGATGAACCAATGTTTACTATCAAACGTGTTTTTAATTATCTATCAGAAGTTAAATTTCTGAATCTCATATCTTATCATGCATAATCACAACCTGGCCCTCTACACCAGCCATCCTCATTGTCTTTATTTGTTTTTACTTCTGGTGCTATTCACTTCTAGTATTGACTTTAATATGTGGTAGCTAACCATCTTTTTTTTTGCGCTCTTTGCCCCAGTTGGCCTTGCGCCATTAAAATGCAACCATCATCATCATCAGCAGCAGAATACAAGTACTTGGGCGTAACGATTACATCGAAGCTTAGCTGGACAGTACATATATATGGTATATGTTCTGCTGCCCGGAAAAAAATTAGGCTTTCTAAAATATAAATTGGGTCGTTCTTCTAGTTCACTAAAACGTAGGGCCTATAAAGTCATAGCTCGTCCTTCTCTTGAATATGCCAGCATTGTGTGGGACCCCCATACAGCTGGTAATATACAAAAAATAGAAAAAATACAGCGATTGGCTGCTCAAATTATATTCAATCGGTATAGACGACGCGATTCGCAGTCAGCCATGTTGCAAGATGCGAGCCTCCAACGTATGGCCGATCGAAGGAAAACTGCTAGCCTCAACTTTTTCCGCCTCTCATACTTTTCCAGATCAGGATTGCATGCGCCAGATTACATAACAAACGACACAACAAGAGCTTCACGTCATAAACATAGTCTTAGCATTACACCTATATTTGCACATAGTAACACTTACAAGTATTCGTTTTTCCCGAGAACAGTTTCTGATTCGAATGCTTTGCCCCATGATTCCCCTATGCTCGACACGCCGAGATGAAACTGTTTAACTTTTTCTTGGTGCTTCTTAAGTGTGCTGTTTTGCCTGTATTTGTCCCTTGTTTTTCACGAGTTTCTAGTGTGACGTAAATTTTGTACTGCAGTGTATGTATACTGCAGAAGAAGTGTATGTATGCAGAAGAATTTCGAACTGTATCGCCCTCTCCTGCATGGACCATGCTTTGTCGGTAGTATGTGATAAATAAATAAATAAATAAATAAATAAATAAATAAATAAATAAATAAAAATAAAACCGCGCCTACAACCTGCGTGCACGTTTTTAGATCATATGACTTCAAGAAACAGAGAAGGCGCCGTTAGGGCCCATAAAAACTACCAAGCAATGACCACAATCTTTTCCCGCTTTCGTAACAGCAAATCATGTGATAAAATTTGATGTAAATACGACGAGTCCGTATTCCTCCCCTGTTCTATACTCTGTAGGTCTAATTTGCCATATGCTTGTACATGTGTTTACCCGTAGCTTTTCCCAGGCCGTGTATCAAACAATCATGTAGTTTACAAAACTAACCCCCGTATTCTGAATCCCTCCTCGCTCCATGTGTTTCCTCCACTCGGTCGAGTGGAGGATACGGAAACACCTCCACTAGAGGTGTCAACGTATTTCATAAACGTGGTGAGGCCGATCCCCCGAGGAAATCCTCTGTTTCGAGCGACCCTCGAGATCGCAGTTTCTGAGGGGGACTGAAAGCCATCTCGAGGCGAGGTTATTGCAAATTTCAATTCAAGACATGAAAGTACGCCTCAGATATATAGCTTTATAACACTTTTATTTTCTGTTAAATAACTATATAGGTATTTCAAGAAATACTACTTTGTCATTGAGCGGAGCACAAGAATGACATGAGCTAGTGGACACAACTAGAGATAGCTGTTTTTGGACTGCCCACACTGCACACATACTTCTGTAGCAGACGATAAATCTGTTTTATTTTTGTGTACGCTGCTCCCGGTATCTTGTCGTGTCTCCCGTTCGTTGGGATCTTATCGATCACTATGAGTTTCAGTGATCCCACTCCGGATTACAGCCAAGATAAAGATATAAACAGAAGGGCTAGAGGTGTACGGTGGTTTTGTTTTCATGCGTGACGAGCCCATATTTTCGGCCGGAATCGCCGGCACACAGAGCGCTTAATTCTTTGTTCTTTGCTGTTGGCGCTACTAATCTCAGCTAAAAGACCACACAATGTTCAGATCACAAGGTATTGCGTTTGTAATTTAGATGGCACCACGGTAAACCCGGTAGAATTGTTTGCGTTCCACAGCACGTAAGAGCCAAGTAGCAGACGATCACGAAGTGACGGGCACTTGGAGAGGGCGGAGCCTCGCAGCGCGGGTGACGCGAAGAAAAAAGGAAAAAAGAAAACTGCGCTTTGGAGTAGACGAGACGCTCGCTCGCTTCCCTACGGCGATCGTCTGCTTCATACGCACTGTAAGCAGATCACGGTAGCCGTGTCGTAGGTTAGTGTGACACCTTCATTACAGAGCGATGACTTTCGGTACATGACAGCGACAACCTTGTCAATGCGAGGATAAAGACAAGTCCGCAAAGATATCTCGGAGCTCGCCCGTCGTCGCAGAAAACATCACGACGCTTCGAATTACGAGTTCCAACCAACGCCTGACGACACGGCTTGTCGGCGGCGAAACGTTGACTAAGGCACCCACCACAACTTGAAATGTCCCGGCGCGATAACATCCCAACGTAACCAGCAGCCGGAACGCAGGGAGCAGTGGGTTGCCGTGATTGCTGGCGCTTGGCTTGAAGGGTAGCCAAGCGCCACCGGTAAAGCGGCACCGCGATACGAATTCGCCCTTGCTGAAGTGCTCAAGCGTATTCAGGCAGCACCTTATGTGGTAAAGCGGCACCGCGATACGAATTCGCCCTTGCTGAAGTGGTCAAGCGTATTCAGGCAGCACCTTATGTGCTGACATGGCATATTCACGGTGCGGAAATCCCCTAAACCTTCATTAAATGCCTCGTCAATGCGGCATACATGCTACGCGAACTCCGCGAAAAAGGCGAGCGAGCACAGCCGGCTCGACGAGGGGAGCGTTGGCAGCCATCTTAAAAATAGTACTGGAGGGCTGCTTCAAGGTAGCACAGAGGACAACTTGGAGTGGCTCCTCCAAATCATAAGCGGCTCCTCCGTTGGAGTAGACACTTGAGTGGAGGTTAGTTTATGAAACCGAAACTCGCTTTCAAGGGTCTTCTCGAGCGGATGCGCGAGTGGAGGAGGGACTCAGAATACGGGGGTAAGTGCCACTTTCAATGGTGGTGAGGAGACTATTCCTACAACAATAATCCGGTGTGCATAGTTCCGCTTTTTAATATACTTCAAGACTAAATATTACCGGATGATATAATTTTCTGGCAAGCATACCCGAAGATCAGAATCACCATTTCGTTTAAAGTGTGCAGGTTTCCGAAATTGATGCTTTCATGGCAAAAAAAAAACCAGGCTATTAAAATAAATTGCTAACCCTCGGTATGTTCGTAGATTTCAGGGAAGTGTTAAATATCTATGCTAGAAGAAACAGCGCAAAAACTCCACTGCATCGATGTTTTTTGCGTTGTTTCTTCTAGCAATCAGAACACAACTGTCCTAAGTCAAGCCTACTTTTGCTGAAGGCTACTCAAGGCTACTTTTGCAGAATACGAGGAATATCAACAGGTGCAGTTGGCCTAACCATAGCCGGCTTGCTTGCTTTTGTCCTCAATATCCGTTCGTGCTCTGCATACAATTTGACAATACCTGTAAATAGGTAATCTGCTGTAAATAATTTGCAGCTATTCTCGCAACAGCAAGTAATTTATTCGTATGACACCACCTTAGTCTTCTATTCGAGCGAAGATACTAGTCTTACAGATACAACAAAGAAACTAAACAACCCAAGCACGCCCAACTCACCACTAGTAAAGCTAAGTCCGTACGTTTCAGACCTAAATAGTAGAATTCTAATATTGATGTCGGTTTTAGTGTTGACGCAAACTGTAAACATAGCAACTACATTTAGATGTCCTGGTGTTCGCTTTTGCGAATACTTACCGTCGAATCAAATAACGCCTGAATACACACACCTACAAAATTGCGGCATCCCCCTAATGGAGCACTTTAAACACACAAATATAAAGCGCCTTCTGTACAGCTCCTTTTTTCAGTCACACCTCAATTACTGTCTGCTAGTTTAAGGTAATACCCCTATGTAAATTAATATAAAACTGCATTTATTACAGAAGAAACCTCCGCAGTGTTTGCGACTTGTCATACGATGCTTCTACTGAACCATTAAGCCTTAAATTGGGTATCCTCACTGCTCTGCATTGATGCATCCACATAGGCATCAACGCGGTAATTTCGGATAAAATACACTAATGCGTTCATCTTAAACCTAATCATTCAAGAAAGAAATCACCGGCGTGATTACAGATGTCCATGCGAAACTTGAAAATAGCTCGCGAGCGTTCCAATTATGCTGCTTACATGTTGAGCTACACCTTGACGTCATTAGCAAAATACCCGTACGTTTAGGCGTACAAACTTTGTCTTTTATTGTTACAATTTTTTGATGTGTTGTTGAGCACTGTGTTCTTTATTCATTACTTTATATTATATGAAATGAAGTTTTAAAAATATTACAATTTCAAGATGCCAAGAAAATGTCTCCTTTTTTCTCACTTTTTTAAACAAGAAGCGTACTGAACAAAATGTCGCTACAATTCGCTTTTTAATTTTTATTTAGTACTTTTAATGCTATGATCCGCACTTTTGCAAAATTTGATGAACTTGCTTGCGTGACGCAGCAATGTACTACAAATATTGGGGCATAGAACCTTTTCAAGGCGCGTATTAGGGACTTCATGCTCGTGTTTTTACGTCTGTATAAATTGCAGTTGTAAAATTGATTTATGGAAAGTGATTTTCTAGTGAGCCTGAAAATATAAGGAACAACTATTTCTTTGGTAGACTGGTCCTATTTTTGCAAGCACACCCACGGTATTATAATAATTGATCTACTAAACTTACATGCTGTTACAGGGATGAAATTCTTAACAAAAATGGAAAACAAAAATATTCAAAGAAAGCAAGGGCTTGAGCACACACTACAGAAATATAGAGAGCAATGATAAGACGTACCATACTTCCTCCCGTAAAAGAAACCAATCTTTTTTCTTTAGAAAGGCCGGAAAGGTTTGAAACAAGGCGAATTAGGGCTCTGGAAAGAACAATACTGTGTTTACTAGAATCAGTACTTCAGTTCTCAACACCATTAAAGCAATTCATTTCAGTAGGAAGGCAAAATTAGTGTGAGAGAATGTTAAGGCTAACTTAAAGCCAACCGTCATACGCGTTCACACACCCACAGGAATTGATTTAGCAGACGTTGCAAATGTATGTTCCATACAAGAACGCCCTAGAAGCACAAGAGTTCGGCGACCACCACAATAAATTCTTTCCTTGGCAGGCACCATTCTGGGGAGTAGTTGCATGAAATTAAAAACCATGTTGGCCAGTTTATGAAGAACAGCGACTTTGTCTCCAGTGCACTTCGATCCTCCCGGTCGCTAATTATCCCGTCGGGGTTTAAAAGTTATTTTTATTGCAGTAGACCACACTAGGAGTGAATGTGTTACAGAAAACTCGCTGCACAAGGTACTTATATCGTAACTGCACCAAATCAGTACTAACGCATTGAAGCGCGTGAGTGGCAGCAACAAACCGGTGCTCTTGTCTCTCAGTGAAAATAGGGCCTCATTTTCTGCCGAATCGTTTCATTCACGTTATGTTCTACCGGGCTTTCAAAATTAAGCTTTGTGGTTTTCTTAAAATTAGGTACTGGGAGGCACGCGAAGACCATTTGTTCCAATAAGTTAGGTGGCCAGGGGTAGACAAAGTGAGATTATAATTATTGCTGTCAGCAGCCAAATTATTACAATTTTATAATTAACATTTTGCTGACTGTAGTAAGTGTGCATGTTTGTATTGAATAGTAGAGGCAGTCGTGGTTCTACACTGTATCAGTTGGAAGTTCTAGCGTATCTGTGCTCCGAGATATCCGGCTCCAAATTTTATTTGGCGTTCGCATGGTTATACATGCGAGAGATTTAGGATCGCCGCAAAGCTCCTCCTTGATGTGATGCACCGGAACAAGAGATTGTCACCCAGTTGCAGTACTAGGAAACAACGTTCTTACGAACCAAAGTCTTATGTCCCAGGTCTCAGTCCTCAGTTTCCGAAGAGCACCTGACCACGGCGGAGATTAGGGAAGAAATACAGCAAAGGTTGGTCAGAATTAAGGGCCCGGACAGACCGAATTCGGAACTTGAACCTGGCAGGGCTTCACACTCGAACTCACTGTCTGTAACAAAGCCACCTTTTTCGTGCTATTAGAGAAGCTCTCAGGCAATTCCATAGGATTAAACGATCTTCCAAAGAACTTTCAAGAGTTGAACAGCAGCCATATCTTGTGCTATCGGGGACATCGCGAAAACAGAAAACTTGAGGCGGCATTCTTGACGCGCTGAGAAGAAGCGGAGATTATAGAGATTAGCAAATAGGCCACGACCGTTTTGACAGAGCTAAACAATCGGCATGGTTTCAAGGTTGTGCAAGCCTATGTAGCAAGGTCTGTTGAGAGCTTCTACAAGGACATGAAATTAGCATTAATAAGGTAAAGATTCCGTACACTATAAGGATTGGAAGCCAATGCAAACCCAGGAGGCGTGCAGGGGCAAACATAACTTTGGAATGAGTGACCGGCGAAGCCCAGGTCATAGCCCACTTAGATTTATGCCCATAAATGACTTGAGGATAATCAAACCATTTTTTTTCAAATAAAGAATAAAAATTTATAAACGCCCAATGGTAGAACAAAAAAAAATTCCTTCAGTTATGCGTCTGTTCAGGTATTGTGCAGATGTTGGGTTCTTAAGCAAGGTCATAAGCAGTGATTAAGGAACTAGTAAACTGTATTACACACTGACAATTGACACGTGGGGCGTCGTTTTGCGCGTCGTTCGAGCCCTCCTCCAGTTGTGCAACACGGGGACGCGCTGCGTGCTTTCTCGGCCACCCGCACGGCTTCCGAAACGAGGGATACATGCATTTTCACGTCAGTCCCGCGTCACTTCGAAATGACAGCAGCCGCTACAAAAAAAAAAAAAAAAAATCGGCACGAGGTGGCATATTTACACCGTAGTCTCCAGCTGTGTCTCATAGCTCCAAGTAGCACGCCACGTTAACCCAATACCTCCTGGATGAGAATGAAGCCCGCTTAACAATCATCACTTCGGGGCCATTCTGCTCCTGTGAGTGGCTAAGGAGAAAAAGAGACAGACAACCTCGTTGTGGCCGAAACAGGGTTGTCGATTCCCTCGCCCGACCTGGATAAGACGGTAGGCGTTAGTTGCCAGACAGTATGTTACATAGGCGGCATTGGCTAAGCCCCTCTGAATGCGGATCTGTAGAGGGCAGAGTTTTTACAGATGTAGACATGACTTTTTATGATATCTGGGATAATAAGAGCACCACTTCTCATACTTTTAAATGAATTGAATATTAAAACCGTTGTTTGCGGCTAGACTTTCGGTGTCAAGGAACTGTACTACTTCTCGGAACGGCGCGTAGAGAGGCTCTACTTCTCTAATCCACCTGGATCAAAGGGAGGCAACCAAAGGTTTCTTTGCAAAAGTTGCGATGCTCGTGAAGTATTAGCGGCGAATAAATTAGGTAGGTTCCTTCACCTTGGTGCTATTTCTCGTGCCTTAAAGATGCGATAACTCAACTGCGGTAAATAGTAATAGGGAATATTCATCGCATTTTCTCAAACCAACGGGTATTTTTTTGTGAGGCTACCAATATTTACCAACATGCTGGTAGCCAATCTTACCTTGGTTTGCTAACACTCGAACCGAACAGCAATGAGAGCGTCCAAATCTGACCTGCCGAAAGTGTTCCTTTGATGTGTTGGTTATTATATGAAAGTTCAAAGCTGGGCTTAATGTTTGCGGCTGATTGCTCGGACCCAATTTGGAAGAACCGCGGGCGGCACCCGCATTCTCTTTTCTTAAAGCAGCCTCCCGGGCACTTAAAAACAAAAAAAGGTCAGATGCTAGACAATTCGGGAAAAATACTAAAGCTAACTCCAAAAGGAATGGGTTTGTGCACATTGCCTATGGGCCCGATGTTTCAACTGTGAATGCACCTTGTAATATTAATCAGTACAGTTTTTTATTATTGGCGCCTAAGTACAATATTTGCCGTGCGCAAAAGTAAACCACAATTCCAATTCTGCGTGTGTCTTCTCAAGGCGATGTAATTTGGAGTCAGTTTAATATCCATTCCCTAAAAAGTACGCCTGAGCAATTCCAATGAAGCTGTTTTTGAAGGTTTCCATCCGAAATATAATTATGCTGCTTTTTGTAGCACGGGCATCGTACTGAGTAAAAAAGGCCCAGTCTTTCTTGCTTTTTCGCTCTCGATGTTTCGAATCAGCTCTTCTTTTCTTAGAATAAGCTCTTCCTTTCTAAAGTTAACTTTGTACTTGTTTTTATGTATGGCGCCGATTTCATTTGATTAGCTGTGGTGAGAAAAAACAAAGCTAAAATACAAGAAACACATTTTTTTGTCGGCGTTCGCATTTTTGAAGTCACACTCAAATATAAAAACGAGGTGGGATGTGCAGACGGGGTAGAAGCCATCACACAAATTTAAGCGAATTGCTGGAGACATATAACATAGAGAAACATGGCGACAGTTGTATCAGTGATACGTGGGTGGCACTTTTCACCTCAGATATTGAATGTGTTATGAGGATGAATTTAATGTTTTCATTATATTTAACGACGGTTACGAATGAGGACTGGTAAAGGTTTATTGACAAAGCGAACTTGTGCCCAGAAATGACCTGCTGCTCGTAGACTGAGAGCTTGACCGTCGCCTGCCTCCTTTTCTCCCGTAGCGCGTCTGCCTTCCTCTTCCTTGCCTATCAGTTGTTCGCAGATGCCGGATGTCAGTGTCAAGCCAAGGCGCAAGTTCAAGAATGCATACGAGGTTGTTGAATATACGCCACGGAACATGCTGCGCGTGCTTGGCTCTCGCTGTATATTCGAAGGTGTGGCTCCCAAATAAATTCAGTTGCAGCACCGTCAGTCCCGTCCGGTTCTCTTGTTTCTTCCGTTGTGCGCTAACTGTTAGTGCGAATACTATGAAACAACTAACCCACCAGCGAGTTTTTTTAGGCCGCTTACAGGGCTGAGAATGACGTTTTACCACTCGTAGCAGTCGGAATAATGGAGGAAATGACGCAAGTATGAATATGAGTCTCACCAAGCTTTACAATCTTTCCCCCCTCGGGCAACTCATATCACAAATTATAATTATGAGTGATGAAAAGACACTCATTACACTCGATGGCTCCATGGTCCTGCCTACCGTTTCTTGCTAGACTATTTCCAGCATACTAAGCTAGCTTGCTGGGTATATCCCGAACTAGCTTCGTATCCACAAAGCCTCGAGGCGATGAAATAAGCGAAAACAACAACTACAAACAGGATTCAATAAACATCCTTAAACGTGTTTCTGCAAAGTAAAGTAAGATCAGAACAGAAAACCATAAAATAAGCATGTCTGCTATTTCTTGTTGACCGTATCCTATGTACACAAATCTCAGCTATTAAGCCTTACCAATACCCCACTTGGCAGTATACGAACGGTAACCGTGTTTTCACTTTCATTTGTACACTAACTTCTACATTTTTCCACATAAACATTCAATTAGCGGGATCATAATGGCTCGCGGGAAAATGTGAAATTGCCCCTGGCACAGCCTGTTCGCTACAAACGTTTTTTGCGTATACTTTACTCGGTTTGACGCTGTAAATACTGTCATATGATGGTTCCCCCTTCTTGCATGCCCGTGTTCCGTGCTTGTGGGTTTGAATATTTCCCGGAGTAGGTGTGCGTAAACTTTGTCAAAAAAGTTATCTCCCAGCTCACGCGGCGGACAAGCCGCTATCTGGTTTCAGTGCGTAAGCTTATTAAAAAATATCCGACCCCTTTCATACCATTCAAAATGCCACTGACACTGAACGCAAGCTCTATCCTTTCTTCCCTCTGCTAGCGCGTGCGTGTGTGCGTGTATTACGCGCTTACGGCGACCAGCCTAAGAAAATCACCGAATATTTGTCAACACGGCTGGGCGATACAGCTGTCCGCTACATTTATAGCTGTGCGCACTGGCCCATTGCGCGGTATACCTTCTCATACCCAGCGGGTATTCGCACCGCTTACTGCCTTGCTAAGCCATCAGCGGTGCTCGGTCGGTGGTTCGTGAAGGGTTCTTTAGTGTTGAGTTCAGTTCAGTTTATTGTAACCGATTACAGGGGTACAATGCATGGGGATTGATATTGCAGAAAGAGGTCCAGAAGTGCGGCACTGCGGTGGGACCTCTTGCAAATGAACAGTATGTAATATAAAGATCTAGAAAAAAAACCTGTAAAAACAAAAACAAAAGAGTGACCGGCTTTATTTTTATTTCTTAACAAACAAACCATCGTTTATCGGTAAAAAAAAGTGGAGAGAGCCTTACAAGCCGTTACATTTCAGTTAAAATAAAGCTTTTAGTTTTTTGTATTCTTTTAAGGGCAATATTCTTTTAATGGCAATAAACTTCAAACATACTACATAATCTAATAATTAAGGTTGTTATTTCTTTGAACAGAAAAGATCAGTCGTACCCTCTTCGTGACACTCAAACTGCACTTGCGAGGCCCTTCACAAGCGATACAACTCACATCGTGAATAAAACATTGGAAAGAAAACGCGTCCTTACCGAAACAGCAAACCATTATTTATAGTATTGTGCCAATAACGAGTTACAAGAAAAAAAAACGAGGTGAATTGAGAGAATTAAGCAAAAATTAGCCTCGGCAGACCTTGGCAATTAATCTTCTGGCTAACTCATCCGTTTTGACCGCTGCGCTATGGACCCGTCCAGCCTGTTTTGTTTTTGATTCAGAGGCATGGTTTGTTTAATCGTGCCAAGAACAAGTGGGGCTAAACCCCGTATGTTTTACAACCAAGGGGAGTTAAAAGCCCCCCTGGCGCCGCCCCCCCCCCCTCCCTTACCGAAGCCCCCGACAGCAACCAAGCGAAATGAAACCAAGCGAGCAAGTCGCGGCTCTTCATTAAGGCCATATCCAACACCAGCAGAATGCGAGGCTATCGAGCTATTACAAAACACGCAAGAATCTGGTTTCTATTGAAGCGAAGAAATGGCGTATGTGTCGTAAAAAAGGCAAAACAGGAAAGCCAACTTATTTTGACGATGATGATGATCGGGGGTGTTGCGAAAGGAAAAAAACGCTTCCCCTGGTTGGAATCGAACCCGAGTACCTCGCGTAGTGAAGCCTATGTTCATCCGATTGCGCCATTCCGACACGGCCGAAGCAGTCTGTGTTTCGAGAGGGGTCCATACACGTGCACAATTAGACAGAAAAATCATGCACCCCTCCGTCTGACGACGACGATGGTTTAACGCGAAGCTTTCTCTGTGCGCAGTCAAATGGCCATGGTCAAAGTCAAAGCCACTGCAATCAAAACTTGTCAGCCAAAGCCAAAGCTCCATGAGCCAAATTCCAAACTGTCTGCGAGTCAAAGTTCAAACTCAGACGACAACCAAGAAATCACTCACGAAAAAGCTTCCCTTTTATTCATATTGAGCTCAATGCAGGATGTGCATCCAACTCTTTCCTATAGCCTGAACAATCGTGCCTTTAATTGCTCAAATTTCCTCGTTTACACTTCACTGTATAGAGGCAAGCCTTTCGTTTCGCCGCCGTGTATTTCCTGTGTTTCTGCCCAGTGCTGTCTGTTTGTACTCTCTTCCTCGTGTTTCATCACTTTTTGCGCCGTTCGTTTTTTTCAAAAGTGACCACTCGCCCAATCTTACGTTTTAGCTATTTACTTGTCATGGCAATACCATTACCTCCTTCCTACACACTTAGACGCCCATCCTTCGCCCTGTGCTATATCAAATTCCAATCTAATCCATGCTTAAATGCAGCTGGTGCCTATTTTATACGCGAAATTTGGGATTCACCTCAAAGCACACCTTTCTAAGTGATGAAGAATTACGGAAACCTGATGTAAATCTTAGTATTACTATTTTAATCCATCCACCAAAACAATTCCGAATTTTTTTATGAATCTAAGGTTTCCCTTATTATCTAGGTACCAACTTTCGCCCCTAAATATTCATTGTTCTCAACGCTCAAACCGTTAAATAGTGGTTTGTTTTATTTCGCATAGATATATATCCTTTTGCACTGAGTGTAGGGAGAGAAAAAGCCGTTCCACTCAATGTGATAGCTGTCGGAGGCACAGAGAAATGATTCGTGATAATGGGCTGTAGCACCGTTATCCTCTCACTGCTACCACCCAATGCAATTAAAATTTCCCGCCCCCGCTCAGCTCATGCGCCCACTTCCTGAAGCAGCGCCAGCGGGAGTTCTTTTGTGCTTGCTTTTCCTCCCGCACGTGGCGGCGTTGCACTGCCACTTTTTTTCGCTTACTATCGTAAAAACCAACGCAACGAGCATTCCTAACTAAATAAACGCGGGCGCTGCCGGTTCATTACGTGTATTTTGCCACAAATGTACTTGCAGTTTTATTTGGGCTAAACAACCGGGAGATGTAAAACAAGCGCCAGCGGTTCAGGGGTTTCGAACGGTTATGACTATTTAAACCGCTTGGTTTTCGAAGTCCCGGCGGGAAGCCCTACGACGGGTACGCCGGGCTCTACTTGGGTCTGTTAACTCGCTGCGCCGCCTGACCGGCAGTCGCTCGACATCGACTGTTACAGCAAGATACGACGACAAGGCGAGCGCCTAAAAAGCTCCGCGCGTAAAATCGAGGCGCCATGCCTTTTCTTTATCAAGCCTGTTTATCTGGAGCCAATAATTGAAGATTGTCTGAAGCACATGAGATGCCGCTTATGCATCTTAAAATTCGAATTTTGTGTCCCCATGCACGGCCGTACGCATGCAGCAACTACAACAGCAAAGTTAGTGTGCCTAGTCGTTTAGGGGCATATGTGCCGCTGCCTTAATTTTTATCCCAGCCCGGCCGACGTATCTCTAGAAAGAAGCCCATCCTCTCTGAACGTTCTCAAACGTGGTTAAATCAGCCATCACCAACTACTGCGTCATCATATCAGGTACAAAGTTAGTGGCATGCAGAACAAACATAAAATGCTGTCACGTGCCCCTAATGTTTACTCGCCGCTGTCACCCATGTGTTCCAAAATAGCCATACTTTAAAATGCGCCACTAGTGAACGATTTCCCGCAGCTTACAACCCGGTGAAAAAAAAAATAATAGAAAGGTGTCACTGCCTTTTCGAACAGCAAGTTACAAACAAAAAGGAACGCTTCCTTTGTCGCATCTGAAATGCGAGGATGCTACAGAAGCATCGTATTGTCTTGTGAACACAACAAGAAAAAAAAAAGAGTGAATCCTTTGTTGCATCTGAAATGCGAGAATCCTATAAACGTTCTCATCTTTTCTTTAAAAAGTGGCAAAGCAAGAGCGCATCCTTTGTCGAATCTCAGACGCGAGAATTCTATAGACAGTCTCTTGTTCTCTTTGCACATAATTTTTGTACTATTTCAATAAAGTTTTTCGAAACAGTTAGGACCCGCTTTATTTTTCGCTCGCCACAAAAACGTTTATTTTTTGGTGTTATGACAGGACCCACGTGAGCTGTTTGCATAACTGATCTCTTTTTTTTTAATTAGCGAAGCGGGAACGGTCAGGCGTCCTACAGTGGCAGCAACGTTTCTCGTACAAGACACATCATGTGTGTAAAAACCAAGTAAAGATTCGTAGCTGATAACGTACGAAACGTTTTTACCCGACATGTTTACCCAAAATCCCTTCTCCACTGCGATTTGTACTTTCTTTCCAGCGGCAATCCTGTTTTGCCTCCACATGCTACACAAATAAATCCAAAAAACCTGTGAGGTATGGCCATGCGCATTGACAAAAATGTCACCCAAGACAGACAAAACTAAATATCCGTAAGAAAATGGGACAAGCTGTCTTAACGGCGACGACGCTGCAGCCATCGGTACGCAGATCACGTTGTCAAGCTTAGTATGCTCTGGGCTCCATTTCTTCTCACCGGATTCGCTTTCGCGATGATCTTGTTTACGTGAGTGAAATTGCTTTTGTGTTCATTTGTTTGTTTCGTTTTTTCTTCGTTTGTTTCATAACAGTCCCAACATTTCTTACTGCGCAAGATCCTATTTCAAGCCGGATGTAACGGTCGCACCTGACACTTTTCATCAGGAACTATGAAGTGGCGCCACATCCGGGCTTGTACATTGAAAATATTGAAGGAAAAGAAAACTCTTAGTAATATTTTCCACCGAGAACGTGGTTCCGTTTTCGTGATTTGCTTAAAAGATTTGCTTCGCATCTGCGCGCGTCGCTGCAAATGTCGTCGACAGCAACAGTCGTCTACCGCCCTCGCCACGTAACTACCTTTCCTCTCTCATCCGCCCAACTCTCACACCGTTCCTCTGCTGTCTCGGTCCACGCTTTCGAGGTTTGCGGAGTTCAATTTTGCCGCCTTCGCACTGCTCGCGCGCCATCTATTGGGACTGTTGGGACCTAGCGCTCGAGCCACTGAGAAGCTGGGGCACCAGCCTCGTTTTAGTTTGTGGTGAAAACATCGTTTTCAACGCGTATTTCTTGATTCGCTCTCGAAAAATCGAGCACCTGTCTATTTTTGTTGAGAAGGCCACTACAATCACAACTGTGTATTGACATTCCTCCTCATATAAGCTTTAATATTATCTTTTTGATGAACAATGTTGCAAAATGCGAAGATATTTCTAGCTTTATTAGGTTTTGCCTATACACACGTCTCACTCCAGAATGCTTTCACCTTTGGCCAGGTGGCTCAATCGATGGACAGACAGGCATACTTTATTAAAACGGGCTCAAGAACTGAAACCCTTCCCGTTCCACCGAGGTATAACGGGTAAATTAAAAAATTGAAAATGGATGTATGGATTTAAAATTAAAAAAACGTAAAAAGGTAATTAAACAAGATAGACAGGCCAAACATTTTGCGTTTCAGTAGCCCTGGAACGACTACCGGATATAAAATAAAACATTCAAGAACGCCATGGACGCATCGCCTAAACTACGACTGAGTGCCCCCAAGGGGCGTCTCAAGCCTGGTAAAAAAAATTGCGCCAATCCACCCCGTGAATGTGGTTGGAAAGCAAAGCTCTAAACGGCACCCATAACGATTACCCATGCGACGTCACTTAAATTCACTCACATCGCTCTACAATTAGTAAAACCAGAGAGAAGTGAAATGCACTTAACCACACCATTCAATACTTCCAAGAGATATTATTGGTAAGGTTAAATCAATGCATAATGCATGAATAGTGTACGGTTGAATTGTATTGGTGTACCACAAGAGTGGAAACTTTTTTTATAAAATTAAAGTAAGCTCCAAGCCGGTGTTAGACGATCTGACTTCTCCGTCTCTGCGCCGCGGACGGAGGCGACGAGATTTACGGCAGAGAAGGAGCAGGAGGAGGAAGAAATACTTCTGTTCAGATTTCTGAACGGCCCAGAGTGGAGCGCTGGGGGGTGATTCCTTCCTCTGCGGGGCCCATATGCAGTCCGCGCGGCCTGTGTTCTGTCCACCAGCTGAAGCTGGGTAGGTAGAGAGGGCCTGGACAGCAGCATCTCCCATTGCTCTTGTTGGGTAGTTGACGGGAAGAGAGGAGGGTGCTCAGGGCTAAAGTCGCACACCCTGATTACGGGACGGAGTGTTCCTACTTCTGTGCAAAATTTACATTCCGCATCGTAGCGATTCGGATGCATTAAGTGAAGACGCGTAGGCTGTGGGAAGAAGCCCGGATTGTGTGAGCCGTAGGGTAGTTTGTTGTTCTCTGGAAAGGTCAGTTTAAAGCGATGGTACGCTCTGTCTCAGAAGGCGGTAATGCTGGGTTATCACCCTGAACGTCACAAGCGGGTGACTGTCCTCGTGCAGCTGCATAGCACATGAGGTAAAAGCGCAGGCTTGTTGGGTGGGCGTATTTGTTGCCCTCCATTGAAGCTTGAGGGGGTGTCCAGATGAGCTGAATGGAACCGTTTGGGGAGTGGTTTTTTAGCGCGCGCAGTGCAGGTCAGGACATTCAACCCGACTGGTAATTCCAGTAGGCTTGCTGGGAATCGGTGTCTACCCTCTGAACCCCTGGTTGAGTGAGATCCAAGGTGGTGGCTGCCTCTTCTGCTGCCGTCATTTCTTGGGCCCTAAGCGAGGTACACGCAAGAAGGTTGGTTCTGGAGGTAGCCACGATGATGGCGTATTGCTGTCATCTATGTTTGGAGGCGTCTGTGTAGATAACTGCATGATCCCTACCGAGGGTGGTGTTTACCGCTTGAGCCCGTGCTTTTCGGTGACCCTCTTCATGGAAGGGGTTGATATTTCTAAGCAATGGGAGAATCTTTAGTTTTAGTCGCCAAGAGTCTGGGAGTACGTCAAGCGAAGTGACATTCCGGGCTGCCCAGCCAATCTGGAGAAGCATGCGGTTACCCACCGCAGTTCTGAGTCGGACCTTCTGGTTAGAAAGATGGCCTTCCAGCAGCTCTTCCACCTTGTTGTGGAGCCCCGTGCTAAGCAGCCTCTGTGTGAACGCACGCATGAGCAGACCAATGGCCTGCTCTACCGCCTTTCTAATCATTATATAAAACATCTCTATGTCTGACTTGTCGAGGAGAAGACAGGGGGTTGACGTAAGTGAATCTCGAGAGGACAAAAGCTTCAATTAATCGAAAGGTACCGGATTCCTTTTGGCCTCGCTTCTTGGTGGCAACTCGCCTGATCATGTGTATGATTTGATTAACGCTGTTTTTGAGGCGCTGCAAGGAGACATCACTCTTGCTGTTAACCTCGAGATGTTGGTCCAGGATCTTGATTCTGGGGCTTGGAGTGATGGCCTGGCCATCAAGGAGCATTTCAATGTAATCCTTAATTTGGCGTGAAGGCGGACGAAAAGTAGCTGTGATTTTTTACGTGAGCACTGCAGACCACAGGCTTTAGCACATTGGCGTACTAGAAGTGAGATGCCTTGTCTTGGTGTGAGCTTCCTTTAATTTTTGTAACTCTTAGCACATGAGCAAGATGTGCACAGGGCCGCTAGACGGGTGTGAGTGGTCGCTTGACGCTTTCACGTTGTATTCAGCGAGAACGCAGGGGTGAACCCAAAGATGTGCTTGGTGAGTACACCAACTGTCATCCTTGCCTTCGCCTGGGCTCGTAGCTAAATCGGTAAGACAACGGTCTCTCGCTTTGTTAGTCTGTTAGTTCCAGGTTCGATTTCCCGTGGTGCCAGTAAATTCTTTTATTTGTTCGCTGGAGTTTTCTGGTGACACCAACGGTCGCGAAAGAACCCTTGGGGGGTAGAGGTAAAAAGCTTTGCTTTAAAATCATGTTGCAGATTTCTGTCATCGTGCTCTTGGTGTATTTCAAGCATAATTCATACCATCAACTGTCTGTAGCATATCTTTTACAGCTGTCCGTTCGAGCGTTGAAGCCATCCGCGCGGATTCACAAATAAAACCCACTCGTCAGTGCTCTAGATCAGTGGTTCTCAGCCATGACTGCCTCGGGGACCCCTTTTGGGCTTGCGATAGTGATGGGGGACCCCACGATGGAGCGTATGTTGATCTGTGCCATAATGTCAAACAATTTTTACTTGAATCTGTAAGTCTTCTAGACACCTATATGCTGCCTTTTGTGGGTTTCTTTTCTTTGTCTTTCATAGCTGGCGTGTTGGACAAAATGCAGATGTCAAAATATGTGCCACGCGGAGAAGCTAAATGTACATTTAATCCGGCGGATCCACCTTTTTGCTTTGCAAGCAAATGCTGGCAAAATCGAGAGAAAAATGGCGGGTGAAACATTTGGCGGGAAGCTTCGAGGACCCCTGAAATGCTATCGCGGACCCCCTGGGGTTCGCGGAGCCCCATTTGAGAACCACTGTTCTAGATGAAACCCATGACACCTGGCGTCGGAAAAGAAAATCATAGGTAGGAAATCTTTGTGCGAAAACATCCAGTTTTATTTTCTGAAAGCAACGCTAAGGCTCAATAAGCGTTATTTTAAAGCAAAGCTTTTTACCTCTACCCCGCAAGGGTTCTTTCGCGACCGTTGGTGTCACCAGAAAACTCCAGCGAACAAATAAAAGAATTTACCGCCTCCGCCGGGAATCGAACCAGGAACCAATAGACTAACAAAGCGATAGCCCGTTGTCTTACCGCTTTAGCTATGAGCCCACGCGAAGATGTAGAAGACCGGTGGTGTACCCACCAAGCACATCTATGGGTTTTCCCCCTGCGTTCTCGCTGAATGCCACGTGAAAGCGTCACGCGACCGCTCACGCCCATCTAGCGGCCCTGGTCGCACCTTGCTCATGTGCTAAGAGTTAAAAAGTTAAAGGAAGCTCACACCAATGCATGGCATCTCACTTCTAGTACGCCAATGTGCTAAAGCCTGTGGCCTCCAGTGTTCTCGTAAAAAATCACCGCTCCTTGCCGTCCGCCCTCACGCCAAATCAAGGAATACATTCAAATACTCCTTGATGGCCAGGCCATCACTCCAAGCCCCAGCATCAAGATCCTGGGCCTACATCTCCAGGCTAACACCAAGAGTGACGTCTCCTTGCAGCGCCTCAAAAACAGCATTAATCAAATCGTACACATGATCAGGCGAGTTGCCACCAAGTAGCGAGGCCTAAAGGAATCCGCTACTTTTCGATTAATTCAAGCTTTTGTCTACTCGAGAGTCACTTACGTCAACCCACTGTCTTCTCGACAAGGAGGACATAAAGATGCTTTATATAATGATTAGAAAGGCAGTCGAGCAGGCCATTGGTCTTCTCATGAGTGCGTCCAGGCTGCTTAGCACGGGGCTTCACAACACGGTGGAAGACCTGATATAAGGCCATCTTTCTAACCAGAAGGTCCGAATCAGAACTGGGGTGGGTAACCGCATGCTTCACCAGATTGGCTGGGAAGCCCAGAATGTCACTCCGCTTGACGTACTCCCAGACTCTTGGCGAGTGAAACTAAGGATGCTCGCTTCGCTAAGAAATATGAACTCCTCACATGACGAGGGTCACCGAAAGCACGGGCTCAAGCGCTAAACACCACCCTCGGTGGGGATCATGCAGTTATCCACACAGACGCCTCCAAACATCGAGGGTAGCAATACGCCATCATCGTGGCTACCCCCAGAACCAACCTCCTTGCATGTACCTCGCTTAGGACCCAAGAAATGACGGCAGCAGAAGAGGCAGCCATCACCCTGGCTCTCACTCAACCATGGGTTCGGAGGGTAGTGACCGATTCCCAGCAAGACCCGCCGCGGTGGCTCAGTGGCTAAGGCGTTCGGCTGCTGAGCACGAGGTCGCGGGTTCGATTCCCGGCCGAGGCGGCCGCTTGTCTGATGGAGGCGAAAAGCAAAAACGCCCGTGTGTACGAGATTTCGGCGCACGTTAAAGATCCCCAGGTGGTCAAAATTAATCCGGAGCCCTCCACTACGGCACGCCTCATCGCCTGCGTTGCGTCGGCGCGTTAAACCCTTCAATCGATCAATCAATCAATCAATTGAAAATCGATTCCCAGCAAGCGTACTGGAATTACCAGTCGGGTTGGGTGTCCTGACCTGCACTGCGCGTGCTAAAAAACCACTCCCCAAACAGTTCCATTCAGTTCATCTGGACACCCCCTCACGCATCAATGGAGGGCAACGAATACGCCCACCCAACAAGCCTGCGCCATTACCTCCCGTGCTATGGAGCTGCACGAGGACAGTCACCCGCTTGTCACGTTCAGGGAGATAACCCAGCATTATCGTCTCCTGAGACCGACCGTACCTTCGTCTTACCATGACCTTTCCAGAGAACAACTACCCTACGGCACATATAATCCGGGCTGATTCCCACAGCCTACGCGTCTTCACTTAATGCATCCGAATCGCTACGACGCTGAATGTAAATTTTGCTCACACGTAGGAACACTCCGCCCCGTAATCGGGGTGTGCGACTTTAGCCTTGAGCACCCTCCTCTCTTTCCGTCAACTACCCAACCAGAGCAATTGGAGATGCTGCTGTCCAGGCCCTCTGTACCTATTCAGCTTCAGCGGTTGGACAGAACAGAGCCCACGCAGACTGCGTATGGGCCCCACAGGAGAAGGAATCACTCTCCTGGGCTGCACTCTGGGCCGTTCAGAAATCTGAACAGAAGTATTTCTTCCTCCTCCTGCTCCTCCACCATCTCTGCCGCAAATGTCGTTGCCTCCGTCCGCGGCGCAGAGACGGAGAAGTCATATGGTCTACCACCGTGTTGGAGCTTACTTTAATTTTATAAAAAAAGTTTCCACTCTTGTGCTACACCAATACAACTCACTCAACCAACCACCGTTCAAGCGTCATGCATTGATTTAACCTTACCAAGAATATCTCTTTGACGTAATAAATGGTGTTGTTAAGTGCATTTCACTTCTCTCTGGTTTTACTATTTGTAGAGCGATGTGAGTGAATTTAAGTGACGTCGCATGGGTAATTGTTGTGCGTGCCGTTTACAGCTTTGATTTCCAACCACATTCACGGGGTGGATTGGCGCGATTTTTTTATGAAGGATCACACCTTCCCTATCACTTAGTTATAGTTCAGCCGTAACTGATGCTCCATTTCTTCTGAATACGTAAATAAATATTGCGTTTCTCTGGGCTGTTGTTTTTCAAATCTGACATTATTAAGTAAGCAAAAGACCACGTTATAAAATCACACTGAATGACCAAACCTATGAAAGAGTGTCGAGTGACTCCGAGCGAACTGACGAAGCCATACGGTCGATCCATCCAGTAAGACGGGCAAATAAATAAATAGTGAAGCTGGAGGTAGACATGATTTTTCAATGCATTCCGTTATGTAGTCAAGTACTCAGAATTAATTACTCTGATATGACCATCACGGTACCCCTGTATTTTTTACCAGCATTTGGACTTGTTTTGGCAGTGAATACATTATTTGTATTGCATCTACCCCCGCTTGGGCTTAGAATAACAACGTCTGCAATAGTTCTAAAATATTAAAATCAATGACACGCCTGATGTTGAGGTAAGGTGTAGTTAGAGGCCAGGTTAGGGTGAGGGGAGTATCCAGCGAGTCCCTTGGTGCTTAACGCATGATGATATCGCCGTTTGTCTACCCGACCTTCAACCTAAACGGGTGAAGCAAAATTGATAAATATCATTCGAGCTTCAGGTGAGGTTCACGCTACTGAGGTCATTTACATGCCTTTGGTCGTGTGTGTCCAATGTGCATGTGCTTGGACACGTTTGAGTATGTATGTGGGTTTTGTGCGTGTGTGTACGTTACGCGTGTGCGTGCGCCGTGTGCGTGGTGTTTGTGCGCGTGTCATACGCACGTGTGTGTTTGTACGTGCGTGCCCCAGAATTTGTCTTTTACAGATAGATAGATAGATAGATAGATAGATAGATAGATAGATAGATAGATAGATAGATAGATAGATAGATAGATAGATAGATAGATAGATAGATAGATAGATAGATAGATAGATAGATAGATAGATAGATAGATAGATAGATAGATAGATAGATAGATAGATAGATAGATAGATAGATAGATAGATAGATAGATAGATAGATAGATAGATAGATAGATAGATAGATAGATAGATAGATAGATAGATAGATAGATAGATAGATAGATAGATAGATAGATAGATAGATAGATAGATAGATAGATAGATAGATAGATAGATAGATAGATAGATAGATAGATAGATAGATAGATAGATAGATAGATAGATAGATAGATAGATAGATAGATAGATAGATAGATAGATAGATAGATAGATAGATAGATAGATAGATAGATAGATAGATAGATAGATAGATAGATAGATAGATAGATAGATAGATAGATAGATAGATAGATAGATAGATAGATAGATAGATAGATAGATAGATAGATAGATAGATAGATACCCTGCTGAAACGTTCCGTATATACGGAATTATCGGAATACGGAGTTCATGCGGATATGCCACCCCCAAGCACACCGAAAGTAGATGTTAGTATAAAAAACAGGGAATCACATTAGTGTGCGCAATAAAAACGTTTGGCACAGGTTTCGTGTTTTTAACTTCAATAATAAGCAAAATGACGCTCCGTATGTTTTCCGTATACTCTGTATATACGGAATTCATACGGACAATGATTTGGCGGTTCTAGTAAACGTACAGACATAAAATCGGTGTCAAATTTTTGGATAAATATGCACTATTTCGTTCAAGTGTGTTTTTCAAAAAAATTTCTTGTTTTGTTGCGGCTTTGTGCTATTCTACGAAAGTACTCCGTATTCCCATATTTCCGTATATACGGAACTTTTCAGGAGGGTAGATAGAGAAACAAAGGAAGGCACGATAGCACTAGTGTTCGCGCTCACCCTCAAAGTCGTTGTGGCAGCCTTTCGCACTAAATCGAAAACAAAACAAGGGACTTCGATGTTAGCTTAAGGCAAGTTTTTTTCTTTTAATGGAGGAAAACTTGTTATTGCTCAATAATATTGCCACTAAAATATCCAGATGAAGTTATCTTCCGCTTACACGTCCATGCCTTCCCGTTCGTATCAGAAAAACGCCGGAAGAGACTCCAATAATCCCAATTCGCCACTTCCTGGTTGTAAAGTGACAACTGGTATTGCGAAAACATTGTTCGAGCAGCCGTATCAGTTTTCAGGTGTTCGCCAAGTGTTGAATTATTGAACCAGTGCAGTTACCGGTGTTGTAGGCCAACTTGATTATGGGGTTTAACAGGCCGAAGCTACACCTGGGGTGCTATTCCAGAAGGTCCGAGATTCGGCGGAACTCGGGGGACACGAGCTCAGCGACCGCCACGTAACGTGATGCTAATATTTCGACAAGGAGTCCAAAAGTTTTAAAATTGCGATTCATGCTATTTGCTCATTTTGTAGGGGACGTAACCGGTCCAGGACAGCGCGCTCCAAAGGCGCGAATAGGGCGTGGCGCATTTTTCAGTGCGTTCTCTCGCTCCATTGCTGCACTGGTGGCTACTGGGGGCAAGCAAATCCAACCAATTTACTTCGTCGCGCTTTTATTTATCTGTATTTTCCTACAAAGGTAATTTATTTTTTATTTCAGGCGTTCATATGAGCTTTTTGTTTGAAATTAGTGGTCCTAAGAAGCAGTTTCTGCCCGTTTCTGCTGTCGGTGGCAGACAATGCAATGACGTGAGTAAGGGCGACTGGTAAAAAAAAACAGGTTGTGCAAACGCGCCACATTCAAAGTGATTGCTCCTCGGTGTTATGGAAACCACCCGTCCGCTTTTCGATACAAAATTTCCAAGGGACACTTAAGTCTGCTTACGGGATTTGCAGGCGAAAGCTTGGTGATACGTATTAACAACTGATACATTATTTTTGTGATACTTATTACACTGACACATTGTACTTGCTATGATTATTAACAACTTATACAATGCACTTGCGTACTTCAGTCGCTTTCATTTCTTGGTGTTTTGTCATAAATTTTGGCATTACTTGAACCGGCTTCTTTTCTTCTATACCGTGTTTGCGTCAGTTTGTTCTCTTTCATTTCGTAGTAAACTGCGTCAACAAGAAGACGGGCACACACTACAGCCTCCCTATAAACGAGGTGTTGCGTGGCTGGTGTGCACCTGTCCTTCTCACGTGCCATCACGTTCATGTGTCACGCGACACGCCCTATTCTTTAACTTCTAATTTTCAGCTGAGCACGAGGTCGCGCGTTCGATTCCCGGCCGCGGCGGCCGCTTTTCTGATGGAGGCGAAAAGCAAAAACGCCCGTGTGTACGAGATTTCGGCGCACGTTAAAGATCCCCAGGTGGTCAAAATTAATCCGGAGCCCTCCACTACGGCGCGCCTCATCGCCTGCCTTGCGTCGGCGCGTTAAACCCCACAATCAATCAATCAAACTTCTACTTTTCAGTTTCACAGTTTTGTGAATTTTCAAAACCGGGTCCATTAGCTCTTCAAATCTCCCAAGTGCGGGCAAATCCCACAAGTGGGCATGCACTACGAAGAAAGGAATAGCAACAACTACAACTTTTCAAATTTGCTTCCTTTATTTGGCTTTTCTTTTCACAGCTATTGTTCGACTAAACTCTCTACAGGCGTTGGTTTTTTTATTCAGTCCATTCTCAGCGCTCCCCTCACTTCGTTATCCCTCTTTCTGCTCTCGCTCACCCTCCTTCTGGCATCATGCTGATTCTTTCGGTCTCAACTCTCCCCTTCACAACCTTTGCATGCCGTGCTTCCTGCCAAAGACGTCGACGACTCCTGAAAAAACGCGTTCAAATGCGCAGATATTGCCTCCGATAATAGATGCACGCCGTTTATTATATACTATCCTGCCAGTAACGTTTTCGCAAGAATGGTGTGACATGCGATGCCACAAGCGAAACTGTCTGCCACGCTGACGATAAATGAAACGCACGGTAATGCAACGCCACGTTCGAACGTTTTGTGACCAGACGATGACTGAAACGTGCGCTCCGGCTGCATGCGTATAGACGTATGGTAGAACCTGCGGAAGCCATGTCCGGCGAACCACATAAAAAAGGCGAAAAACGTCTGCAGTAATCTTATTGCGAGCATACCGGCGGACTGCGGACTGGTGGTGGTTGCTGGTGCGGTCGCTAGCAATGGCTGCCGTGCAAGGTGTCCGTCGCGCAAAACCGCAGCGCACACAACACTTGCTCCTGGGCAGTCATGGAGCAAAAACACCGTCAAAGTCGTCGCAAAGGGTGTTGGGCACCAGATGACTGCACCGCCAATGCACAGTACTTTTGAGAAACAAAAACACGCTCGACATTTTTCCTCTGCTAAGAAAAAAGATCTGTCAGGATAGATATATGCCTGTTACGGCGACCGTGAACTATGAAACACGCCACAGCAGCCGCCACCACGAGTGTCCCGAGTTCAACTCGGCCGTGCAATAGCAATCTCGAGTTTTTTCCGAGTTTTCATGTCAATCAAACACACCCAGCCAATTCGTGGGCACGGCGTACCGGCCGAAGCCCACCCAACCATGGCGTCCACTTCGCCGTTGGGGTAGCGTGGCAACCACGAAGTAACGTGCATTTGATGCTCCAGTAACAAAGTTAAGTGCCAAACAATGAACAAAGTCGCCAGGCCACCATCAAATAAATGCTGTCGCAGTCGCGGGGGTGTCCTGTCCGAACGTTGGAGCGGGCAAGACCACAAGATTTTCCCACGGCAGCCGTCTTCATACACAGTAAAAACCCAATCGACGGAAGGTGACACGACTTCAACGTCTAACACGCACTTGTCAATGTTCAAGCATGCTCATGAGACGCTACATTGACGCGATTTCTGACACTACGCCTGCCGTCATCATGTAAACAAAGCCTGTCACGTTTGGCAGAGTCAGGAGAAGGGCGCGTTCCTTTTGCTACAGTGAACTTCTCCGCTTACTTGGTTTGGGCTTGCTCTGAGCATCACTGGAGCGACCCTCAAACCACGTAGCAAACACAATTCCGTTGAAGAACAGAACGCCCACAAAATCAGAGCCGCCACACGCCGCTTTTAGAGGGCGGAGCTTTGAAAGGAGGCCGGGGCAGGGCCGGAGTTTTAAAAAGAAATAGCGGAGTTATCTAATTTACGCAACGGAGTGCTAATTGCAACTCGATTCTAGATGGCGCTGCACGCGGATGTTGGCACAAGCCGTGCTTCTTGAACGTGAGTGGCTTCAATTATGCGAGCTGGTAATGCCAAGCGGCTTCCGCACAATTGCGCCGGTGTCACTCGAAGTTTATCCGATGCTGTACTATCACTACTTTGTTAACTCGAGCAGCTGGAAAATCGGGAGCGGCTGCTCTAAGGCGTTGCGCTGCTGAGCACGAGGTTGCGGGTTCAATTCCCGGCCGTGGCGGCCGCTTTTCTGATGGAGGCGAAAAGCAAAAACGCCCGTGTGTACGAGATTTCGGCGCACGTTAAAGATCCCCAGGTGGTGAAAATTAATCCGGAGCCCTCCACTACGGCGCGCCTCATCGCCTGCGTTGCGTCGGCGCGTTAAACCCTACAATCAGATCAGATCAGATCGGGAGCGGCTGCTGAAGACGAGGTCGCGGTTTCGATTCGCGGCCGCGGCGGCCGCTTTTCGGATGGAGGCGAAAAGCAAAAACGCCCATGTTCACGAGATTTCGGCGCACGTTAAAGATAAGCAGGCAGTCAAAATTACTCCGGAGCCCTCCACTTCGGCGCGCCTCATCGCCTGCATTGCGTCGGCGCGTAAAACTCTACAATCAATCAATCAATCAAGCAATCAAACTCTGGAGCAAGCTATCTCCGGCCTTCTGGAATAGCACCCCTGCGTTATGAGGCGCGCCGTAGGGGCGGCCTCTGGATTCGTTTCGGCCACCTGGGTATCTTAAGACCGCACAGCAATCCCTTGCCTCAAAAATAGTGGCTATTGATGACAGGTTGTCAAAAATTGAGGCTAGATCTGCCGACATCGACAATATTGAAACAGTTTTGCAAACGGTCCAGGAATCCGTTGCGGCAATTACCGAGCAAAACGTTGACCTCCATTTTCGGTTAGATGATTTAGAAGACCGTTCTCGCCGTGAAAATTTAATTTTTCATGGGGTTTCTGACGAAACAGAGTCGTGGGAGGAAACCGAAAAAAAAATTGTTGATATAATAAACCAAAACATGGATTTCAGACTGCCTTGCGAAGCCATTGAGCGTGCGCATCGTCTGGGTGGTCCCTACCAAGAACAAAAGTGCCGACCCATTATAGTTAAATTTCTAAGTTTCAAAACTAAAGATAAAGTCTTCGCACAGCGTTCAAATCTTAAAGACTGTGACATAACGGTCTCCCAGGATTTTTCACCGGCCACTCGGCTCGCGCGTAAGAAGTTGGTGGAATTCGGGAAAGCGCTTCCTAATTCACCAGCTTTCAAACTTAGACATGACAAGCTAGTTGTGAACAAAAAAACATTTACCTACGACCGTTCAGTCGACATGGTTCACGAAATCGCTCCACGTGGTCCTGATAGTGGTAAAAAAGGCTACCAAGGGCCTTCTTCTAATACTCGTGCACGTTCCAGTCACCCTCCTCTTTCATCCAATCCGTCAAGTCCCACCACCTAACAATTAGCGAGGGGTAGTGATGTACGCGATTCTCTTTCCCGATCGGTATCGTTTATTTTTTCTAACATCAGAAGTGTAATGAACAAACGCGATGAACTCTGCTCTATTACAAATTCCTGTGATGCTGACGTAGTTGCATTAGTTGAGACTTGGCTAACCGCAAAAGTGCGCAGTAGCGAACTTTTCATGGGCGATAAAACTTATGAGGTATATCGATGCGACAGAGAAGGCAGACACGGGGGCGGAACACTGGTAGCTGTCTCTCGTAACATACCGTCGTTTCGTATTAATGTGGCCTCGCAGTTAGAAACAGTATGGGTGTGCATTACCCTCAAATCTACAAAGTTAATACTGGGTGCCTGTTACCGCCCGCCTGACGCGGCACCGACATTTATCGATAATCTACATGATGTTCTCAACACGGTTGTGTGCCGTTACCCTTCCCTGCCGATTCTCTTGCTTGGCGATTTTAATTTCCCGAACATTGTCTGGTCCTCCGATGGTCCGACCCTTGAGCCCTTTTCTTCGCAGTCGCAATGTTTTGTAGAATTATGCATCTGTTTTAACTTAACGCAGCTTGTGTCAAAACCAACCAGATCTACTGCTCAATCTTCCAACACTTTAGATTTAATTCTAACTACACACCCAGATCTTCTATCCGGCATCACGCACCATCCCGGCCTAAGTGACCACTCTCTGTTGCACTTTACAATGAACGTTTCTCTTCCACGCAACCCCTGCACTGTGAAACTAATCCGGGACTACAAAAACGCTGACTTTGATGCTATAAATGAAAAATTATGCGCTTGCTTGGAGCCTTTTCTAACAAATTTTGATCAGCGCACGGTACAAGAAAACTGGGAATTGTTTTGCGCATATGTGGATGAGCTAACTAACACCTATATTCCAACTAGACGTATTCGATCCCGTGCTCACACGCCCTGGTACAATAATAATCTCAAGAGACTAAACAATAAAAAGAAACGCCTTTTCCGCACCGCGAAAAAGCGCGACACGAACGATAGCTGGACTGCTTATCAGGCCGCCGAAGAAGATTATTTGAAAGCCGTTTCTGACTGTAAAAAACATTTTTTTTATAATACCTTGCCCAGCTTGTTGGCACGGGATCCAAAGAAGTTTTGGAACATAGTAAATGCAAAGCAAGACAGCTCAATTTATTTTAACGATGAATCGGGTCAACCCATACCTCTTGCCGAATGCCCGTCAGTGCTGAACAATGTCTTTTCAAATTTCTTTTCGCCCGTATGTTCCACAAATGAATGCCTCTGCTTTCCACAGGCTGACTTTATTCCAATGCTTCCTATCCTCATTGATCCGGCCGGAATAGTGAAGCTGATTGATTCCATAAAGTTGTCATCGTCCTGCGGGCCAGATAACATTACCTCAAAATTCCTAAAACAAACTAAAATGTATTCATCTATCTTCTTAGCAAATATTTTTCAGCAGTCATTAGAATCAGGTTCGCTTCCGACGCATTGGAAAATCGGGAAGGTGGTCCCTCTGTTGAAATCAGGTGACAAACATTCTCCATTTAACTACCGCCCCATTTCGTTAACAAGCATACCTTGCAAACTTATGGAGCACGTATTGTATACCCAACTTTTCAGTTTTCTCGAATCCAATTCGTTTTTTGTCTCATCTCAACATGGCTTCCGGCGTTCATATTCATGCGAAACACAGTTGCTTCTCTTTACTCACAATTTACATACCATACTAGACAAAAGATCCAGAGTAGACTGTGTTTTTCTAGATTTCTCGAAAGCCTTTGATAAAGTTGATCATCGTTTACTTTTGTTGAAACTTTCCACTCTGAAAATAGATCCAAAATTATTAACCTGGCTGGAATATTTCCTCACTGACCGCTTTCAATATGTTACCCTAAACAACTACGATTCCTCTTTGATTTCTGTAACCTCAGGCGTGCCACAAGGCTCTGTTTTGGGTCCATTACTGTTTTTAATATATATTAATGACCTTCCGAAGTGCGTTTCATCTTGTATCCATCTCTATGCTGACGACTGCGTCCTGTATAGAGAAATAGAGAATGATACTGACCAGCTTTTGCTACAGTCGGATTTAGATGGTATCTTGCGGTGGTGCAAAACATGGAAAATGAAACTAAATCCTGATAAATGCAAACTAATGCGGTTTTCTCGCCAAAATGAACCACCTTCACTTTACAATCTCGGTGGCACCCAGTTGGAAGCCGTCTCATCTTATCGCTATTTGGGTGTAATTATAACTTCAACTCTTTCATGGAAAGCCCACATCGAATACATAACCAGTAATGCCAACCGCACATTAGGCTACCTCCGGCGAAATTTCCGCAAAGCACCGGTTGCTTTAAAGCTGTTATTCTACAAAACTCTTGTAAGACCAAAATTAGAATATGCCGCCTCAATCTGGGATCCGAGTCAAACTTCTTTGCAATACACCCTTGAACTTGTTCAGAATAACGCCGCCCGTTTCATTCTTTCAAACTACAACAGAACTGCTAGCGCAACACAAATGAAGTTAACTCTGCAACTACCACTGTTATCATTACGAAGAAAAATTTTCCGTCTCTGCTTATTCAATAAAATTTACCACCACCAGTGTTTAGCCCGTGAACTAATTGCAAGGCCGTCTTATCGCTCTTCACGTGTCGACCACGCCTACAAAGTCGCGAACATTTTTTGCCACACAAACTCATTTTTTTATTCTTTCTTGCCGCAAACCTCGACCGAATGGAACCACCTTCCCGGTGACATTGCATCAATAGCCGATTCATATCTTTTTCGCCGATCGTTGTTCGCCTTTTTCGGGTGTATTGATTCCACGTGACGTTCTTTCTGTTCATGTAGTTGTCATATTTGCTTGTTGCTTATTATCATTTCTCTTGAATAACTGTTCTTGAGCGCATGTTTCTGCGCATTTCTTGTGTAGTACTGTGTAAAGTTTGTATAGTCTGCTCTGTAGCCTACAAATGTTTTCCGTTTGTTCTTTAGAACGCGAATATTTCTTCCCTTTCGTCCAGAAGAACCACTAGCGTATTTTCTTATGAACTTTTTTGTCTGTTACTACCAGCATATGTAGTCTGTTACATTCTTGCCGCCTTGTTACTTGCTACGTACTTGTATTTTTTTTTCCCGAAAACCCACTCCCCTCTTCAATGCTTGTGCGATTGAGGGTACTTGAAATAAATAAATAAATAAATAAAACGTGTGCCGAAATCTCGGTACACGGGCATTTTCGCTTTTCGCCTTCTTCAGAAAAAGAGCCACCGTAGCCGGGATTGAACCCTCGTCTTTGGGATCAGCGCAACGCCTTAGCCACTGAGCCACGGCAGCGCGGTAGTTGCACGCCAACTTGATTGGCCACATTTGTGTCCCTTTAAGTAAATAAGTGGAAATGTATTATTTGACGTCACCAAATGTGAAGAAAGTAGTAAGGTGAACAAGAAACCAGTAAAAAAAGCAGAGTCTACCACGAGCTAACTCACCCCATTTTCATTTTAACTACCCTGCTTTCGAATGTTGAAGGCATAGGTTACCTGTCATATTTCCCATCTAAAGCTACGTCGTTTTATACCTGCATTCTTATTACTTATGAGACGACCGATATGAGCCCGTGCCCCTAGGCTGCAGAAAATTCGTAACGCAAACACAATTTTCCCGTGGGAAGTTAAGGGGGGGTTCAGCCATGTCATTGAGGTTTTAGGAGGTTTCTGACCAGCATCCGGGCTAGTCATCTCGGAATTAAGCGCCTGAAGACGTGTGCCTTCGAATATACACAGTTGAGCGGTAGATAACTGATGTTTGTTTAACAAGGATACGTTTATCTCTGAGAAAGAACCTTCCCAATACAACGCACAGCTTGCCGCCTATCGAATATTACGCAGCAGCCCCTGTGCGAAGCACACGTTTGTCCTGAAGCGTCCTGGCCGCCTCTGTACCCCCTCGAACAGCAATAGATGTTAACCATTTGGAGGGTATCATTTGTCGCACTCAGCCTGAGCAGATACTCAACGATGTCTTCAATGCGTACTACCAGTCACAGGGTAGCAGTAAAACAACAGTTAAAGTGACCCTGAAACACTTAGTTGAATTTCTTGAAAATCTTACATGCATGCAAAACGTAGTCAAGAAAGACATCCAGTACTTCGATCAAGGGGCCGCAAATTACCTCAGAGAAAAATTACAAATTTATGCCCATCGGATAACTTCGAAACTTGCTCAAAAGATGTTTCTCTCTTTCCCGCATTTGGCGTTCTTTCACCACTGGAATTGCGTGATTACAACGGTGTAGCGGCTATTAGCTGGCCTGCCTTCAGTTGCAGAAATAAACGCATGCGACAGCCACTTAAAATTAAAGTTATGAAAGCAAAGCAGACACGGAAGGCGTATCTGCTGCGACGAGCAAATCACGCAGTGCTGATGCGGGCTCACGATAACTATAGCTTTCGCAGTGCTTCCAGACGCGAAGGAAAGAGTCAAAGCGCTTATCCGAAGCGTTGATGGGTCCCTTCAAAGCACAGTGATTATTACATAATGCTAACCCACATGCCATGTCTGTGATAATAGCGCAAAATCAACCCTTTCTGTAACGACACCTCAAGTACCCTTGATATTAACGTAGTTCGCTCATTACTGCTTGCCTTAATAAGCTAGTTCGGATAAATTATTTCCACGGCAGCGAAACCCCCCGAACAACTGAACGATAGACGCTATTAATACAGGCGGTCGTCTAAAGCAGGACGTTCGTTTTTCAAACTGAGGTATCACGAGTCTAAAGGCAGTATGGTCCTATGCTGACTTTTAATCCTGTGAAATGGCTCGAGAACGAGCACAATGTGGAATTTCCGACGGCATATTTGGTGGTTTTCGCGTTGAGCTTGAGAAGCTTTCAGTCAGACGTCGGAAAAACGAAGAAAGCGAGTGAGACGATGGCACTCAAGATTTTCGAGCGTACAGAGCATGCGCAGAAGACATTCCATGGTTAAATTTCTAAGCTTCAGTGGACGTCCTTCTTCTCGAAATTGGATCCCAGGAAGCTTAAAGTATAGACCTCGTCTGGTGTATTCGGGCACAACCGATGCATCTTGACTCTTATTTTTCTTTCGCCTTACTTATGCCGTCGTCTTAGATAATGCTTTCTGATCGACATCCTTTCCATCACTTCGCTTTTCGAAAGTGGGAATGCTTAGCTAACACGCCTCTTACGCACGAGCTTTTAACCACCTAAGCACGTATACTTTATCGCCTGTGAACGAGGCTTTTTTATTCTGGTCCAAAGGCATAACTTACACGGTCCTGGGATATCTTGGGGTTGCGGGGAAGAGGTACCTCCTGAATATTTGTAACAAATCCTGTAAGGCCGATGTCTCGCGCCGAGGGGAAATCTCGCTAGCATTCTGCCCATATTCAAAACAAGGAAAGTTTCCATATACACTTAGAGTAACCGACCGGGTCAGCTTTGGAGTTGCGTGGGTAAAGCCGTGGAGAAAATGGAGCTAATTGGTCGATATTATGTTAACAAAAAAGTTATTTTTGAATGCCGCAGATGCAGGAATTCCACAAATGCAGGAGCAGTATTGACAGTGTCATCGCCCTTGAGAAATTAGTTAAGCGTGAAAAACTTCTTGACACGGTCACTGCGGTATTTTTAGACATTAAAACTCCATATGATTCTGTGACGTTATTCGCAAGCAAATTAATTGCTTGGGTATTGAGGACCATTTGTATGATCGACTGTAGGATTATATGTTCTACAGGAGCGTCTGTATGTCTACCTCTGATGGTGACACAATGAAGCACAGCGTAAACCAAAGCCTTCCTTAAGGTGGGCTGTTGAGCCCAGCGCTGATATTTCTCTGATCGGCTTAATAACTACTTGACCGATCTGTCTAGATCTACATATGCGCAGTCATTTCCATATAATGCTCTGTACGCAACAGGCATGTGCTACGCGTAAGGCATCAATGGAGGACAGATTCGTGCTCAACGCTGCTATCGGCACATGGGGTCGAAATTTCCGTGAAATGGTCCGCTGCCCCCGCTTTTACGAAGCGATACCTAACACTTTACCAGCTTGGCCATATAAGGATTTTTATACTATAAGTCGCAAACCATAAGTGTGCAGATGTTACGTTCGACATATGTTTGATCTAGACACCACACACTCCCAGTTTGAATGAAAAGGGGTCATCGGTTGTACATATTTTCTGCGTGCTTGCAAGTAACGCCGGTGGAAGCGCAGTTTCCTAAATTGTGTTACGCTGCGACGTACTCTGCCAAGGCCTCCTATGCTACAACCTTCCCCTTTTTTCCCCTGTAGGTGCGAAATCTCAAAGCTTTGAAGACCATGCAGTTGCAGATGTGAAAAAAGTGAACAGCCTCCCCTAGGGGAAGCAGGATTGAATGCAGAGGCTTGACGTCGATATACTTACGTAAAAAGGAACTTCACTCTATCCTCTGGCTCAAACTCTGCTGCATATTTGCAGAACCTCTTCCAAGGAATTACCATGCAGATCCAAGTTGAGCCCTAACACCTGCCGTGGTTGTTTACGCACATTAGCATTCCTACAGCAGTGCCAAAAAAACTGGCAAAGCCTGCACTAGACGCGCAAGGCTTGAACCATAGCGAAGCTGCATGATTTATTCGCGCATGAGCACTGAAGGACACATCACTACGCATTTGTACGAGTTAAAATAGTTTATTTACATGTTCCGTCATCGCTTTGCACTGTGCTAGTAGTAGTCATCGTCATATGCATCGATATCGTCGTGTCCCTCATGCCAAGGACTACATGCGCGGTAGCGCTTGACGGCAGCCGGGGCGCAGCGGCAGCGCGTACGTGAAAAACGCATGCGCGGCATTCCTGGAGTCACGTCGAGGTTCCGTGAAGCATGTGTTACGCCAGCTGCGGCGTTGTTGGATGCTTGGCAACGGAGGTGCTCCTCGGTGTTTTCGCCAGTTACTTTTTTTTTTGCTAAAACCACTGCGCGAGCCGGGAACATTCGGCAGACACCGCAAGGCAGGCGCTCACGACAGCTCGGCATTTCAAGTACAGAACACTTTAAGCCTTGTCTTGTCTTCGTAGCTGGTTCGCTGTCACGCGATCTCGCCACCGCCGCACTCACGCGGCGTAGCGACGTGCAGAACCCAAGCAGAGCCCGACGGCGTAGCGGCGTAACGGACCAAGACTGAGGCTTCGAAAAGCAAGTGGTTTATATAGTCATAACCATTCGAAACTCCTCAACCGCTGGCGCTTGTCATACATCTGCCCGTTGTTCAGCGCAAAGAAAACTCCAGGCACCTTTGAGAAAAAATATGTGTAAATAACCGGCAACCCCCGCGTACATTTAGTTGGGAACGCCTGTTGGGTTAGTTTTTACGATAATAAGCGACAAAAGTGGCCGCCAAAAAAATAAGCTTCAGCACGTGCGAGATGCACAAGCAGACGCACAAACAAGAAGCACAAAAAGAACCGAACTCACGCTCATACTGTTCCAGGCAGAGAGCCCGCTAGCACAGCGAAGGCAGCAAATTTGAATTGCATCGGACAAAACCTGTGTTCAGTTTGTCAAGAGAGGAGTGAGACAGGGAGGGGAAAAGCCTGAGGGGCGGTAGCAATGAGCGGATAACGGCACCACAGCCCCTCTGACGGATTCATGACTGCTCTGCCTTTTCGACCGCTTTTTTTTAGTGGAACTGCTTCAATTTTTTGCGTTCCTCGGGTTTTACGCCAGTTTTTCTTTTTTTTTTTGCTAAAGCCACTGTGCGTGCCGGGGACGCTCGGCGGTAACCGCGAAGCACCCAATCACGAACGCTCGGCATTTTTTTTTGTCATTTTTAACGCGTTACGCGCCGCACATGCGGCAACCTACAACACCTACGCTGTGTACAAATACGCCAGATCATACGCGTATATATACTGATTGCTCTCTCAATGAAATATATTCCCTTTTCGTGTGTAAATTATTTTATTGTGAACTAGGATCAGCACAAAGTCAGTCATACAAAGGATAATTTTGGCTTAGCTGGCCGCCCACTACAGTGCTGTTTGATACATCACCAAGCACCAGTCAGTACATGGGCCCTCTTTGGGGGCCCTCGGTCGGCTCTTCAATGCCTTGAATTTTTTTTTCGAATAAGGGTCTCTTTTTGTAAATTCGGTTTCAACCGTACTACTTCTTCCCGAGCAGCATTACAGGAACTCCAGTGGATACCGGAGCACTGTTGTGTACGAGAAAGTCCTATAGTAAGCACTGCGGTACCCAAAGCTTGGAATATTTAAGTTTAACTACTGCTACATCACTGTTAGAAAAGATGCAACAATCAAGTGTTTAGAGGCAGATCCAAGTTTCTGCGTGCAATGACCTACCCCATCGGTACACACCGCTTTTCTCCATCCACCCTTACTGTACTTCAAGGCTGCTGAGTGGTCTCAATGAAACAAAATGAACCCGCGATACACCACACACACGAAAGTGCCCTGCTCCCGTATATGGTTTTTTTTTTTTTATTTATCAGGCCTGTTTCCTCTTTTTTATAGCCAGTGATGGGTGGGAAAATATTGGGCATATTGTATGCGTGTGTGAAAGCCGTGCTGCCCGAGTCTCCTTGACACCGCCATTCTGGCCAGCCACACAGCTCACGCCGTATGGTTCAAAGCATGCTGCGACTGTAGTCCCACGCAAGGCTACATTTGCGACAGGAGCCTCACCGATATTCCTAAACTTTGGGAACTACACAGAATTTTTATATATTCCCGTAAATTTCCTACAGATAAACAACAACACGACATTATTTCCTATTTTTAAATCTTTATGTAATAAAAAAGATTTTGAAGCGAACATTTGCCGTCAGTGTTTTTTACGCTTTAATACTGAAGCCGTGTGTTGCTACCCGGCATTTCCCACAACTTTGGTCTACCGTGAAAGGGGCATTTTCTCTGGTGTATTTACGGTTTTGAATGATTTAACGGAGGGGGCGCTCGAGTGAAACGCACCGAACAAGTACGCAGAACTTAAATATTTTCATTCCGCGTTTTTTTTTTTTCACTCTCGTCGGGGTAGCATGCTGACATCCCGCTTGAAAATCTCGTCAAAGTCTTTAAATTCAGTGTTTTCTTCCAATCGCAACTATACAGGGCCTAGATTAATAAAGCAGTTGAAACAGTTGGAACGTACGGAGGATATTGCAATGGGACATAACATTCTCACTATCACGACAGGGGTCGCACTGTTACTGTCCAAAGAACTCATTTCAGCTGGGGTTCAATGTACGACAGCCGTTTAGGGCTCATCAGGCTCACTATACGCTGGAAACGGGAAACGCAATTACCTATGCGCAACGAAGGTGCCGTTTCCCGCAGCCTGCGAAAGGAACAGCTTCAGAAAACGCGTTCCGTACAGGCTCCCGGGTTTCACATTTCCCATAGCACGCTAAATTGATTTTTTGAAGATAAGAAGGGCACGGTTAAGGCTAGAATCAGCCTACTTTTCCGTCTCATGCGTTCGTCTTCATGCGCTTCAGGGCTCCGGATGTTTTTTTTTTTTCTTAATAAACAGTAGTGATAAACGTCGGTCTTTCGACGTGGTTCAGCAATAATTGTCGCACATGTCATTAGGGAAATTAAAACGCGAACATGTGAGCAAGCCAGCAAGCTAGAAACCGTCGGTGAATTAGCACGCAAGCAACGAAGGATCATTAGTTTCATTGCCGTCACGGGTTCCTGCAGCTAGGTACTATTCATTTTGTAAAGCTGGCTTGCCGACACGGATGAAGAAACCTATTAAGCGTGGGCACAACAGCTCCGGTTTGTAGGTGCGCTTGCACAAGGGTATGATACGAAATAGAGGTAATCCGCAGCAGAGCCTACTCTCCGCCAATTACGAGCGGCAAGGGAATGATCGTGAGGATACCCTCTAGATATTATTTCATGCTGCATAGTGAGCTTTTATTGAGTTTTTTTTTATTCTGTCTCCGTTTCTTCAGAGCTTTCATCAAGGAAGTAGTGCTCTTACACCCGGTCTTTGCTGCAATTAGCTTCGTAGGAAATGAGAAGCAGCTGCCCATTCAGAAATAAACATCCCTTCTGAACAACAAAGCAAGACGGGAGGCACAGTTAAAGTACAATGGAGGCACAAGGCAAAACAACTTTAAACGTGCGCTATGTTGGTACCAGGCAAAATTGCGCAAGAAAGACGAGTTTCTTTAATTTGAAAAGTCGTGAGCCTGAATAAGATCAGTGATTTCTTTAAATTATTCAAAATCAAATTCACAAAATTCTTGAGCACTCAGGTGGAAGTGATCCAAATCAGCAGTCGCGAACCGTGCGGAGCCTGTTCCGAATACTGTCCCATGGTCTGCACGGTCGAAGACATTTCGATCTGATAATGGCAACAAAAACCCAAAACCATCTGTAATGTTTTTCGGACGCGTATCGACACAATATACTTGGCCTCTGCGAATGCGTTGTGTACGGTGAATGCACCTCTCGCGCTCAGAAAAAAATCAGCCGCGTATCTGCTCACTTCGCTGAAAATGTTGTCGAAAAACGATAGTCTTCTGCCGCCACTGCCACGTAAATACATCTCCTCTCTTCCCCGCACACCTCTTACGCTGTTCCTCCCGATTGGCTCCTCCCGCGGTAAACACGAAATGCTTTGCTCAAGTCAATGCAATTTTCCTGCGTTCCACTGCTCGTGCGTCACCTAATCGAACCTTTTGTTACTGTTGACATTGGAACGCCGTCACGAGGTCCTGACTCGTCGCGTGCTCTCTTTGTATTTTGTGGTCAAAATATTTCTGTTCAACGCGTAGGTTTTTATTTTCTATCAAAAAATGAATTAGGCATGTATTTTTAATTAAAACAACACTGAACATACCACTTATGTATTGATGGTCTGCCTCCAATACGCGTAATGTTTTCTTTTTGCCCATGAGTGTTCACAAGTATGAAGCCTTCTTCCAAATTGTGTGGTTTGGAAAAGTTTTGCCTATATAAAATTTTCGTGCACGAAATAATTTTAATTTTTGGCCGGGCGCCTGAATCGTGAGACAGACAGACAGACAGACAGACAAAAATATTTCGCGTGTAAGTATCCCAAGAAAGACTATCGTCTTTAATAACGGGAGTAAAGAGTACGCACTGCCCGCCTTGTTTTTAAGACCTATCTGTCCGCTTCCAGGAACTTGCTTCGCCGCCATGCAGGATCATAGCCCAGCGCTGCTGGATTTTCCCTGACACGGCGCGCTAAGAGGTACCCTAGCGCACGAAATACGTGACACCAACCATTGTTACTAATCAGCCCGCTGCAGTGCTTTGTTCAAAACTCTTCGGCATTGCGGCGAAGCCTTAACTACGTGCGCCTTTTGAGCAGGCCTCCCTGTCGGTGACTCACACTTGCAGCCTACAATTCAAACAAGCTGCGACGAGTTTGGGTCTCTGGCGCCTCGCTATCGGCGTGATTCAAACCGGCGCTGGCAGACAGGCAGGCTTCAACTTGCCCGAAGGACGCGGAAGCTGTTGCGGAGACCTCCTTTCTCCCCTCTCTCGGACGCAGCGTGCGCCCCTACTACCGACTGCTCACGAACTCTGGAAAGAGGGTTGTGTGTGTCTGTGCCGTCGTGTCGTGTGCATAATCTAGAGGGAACGCTTGTTTTGACCGTTGGCGCTTTGGGTATAAATAAGACCCCCCAAGCACTGTACATTCCTGTTTGAGCAGTGAATCAACGCTGTCAATCTGCTCGAGTCCTGTACTGTAATCTCGCCCATTTCTCCCCATGAAGTAAACAAGTTACGTTTGCCTTCGGCTTCTGGTCTTCTTCGAGGGAGCAACATTGGCTGGCCGCTCTCTTCACCACGCTACCACACGCATGTCGGAGGTGACGGAGCTCGGCTCGGGTACGCCTTCCCGTATGACAACGTCGCAACACCATGTATTCCCGTGGCGAAAGGAGGGCGTACTTGAAATAGGCAGCCGACGCTGCCTTTTTAACAATAAAAACGCCACGGATCATTCTATTGAGCGTCTATGCACGGCCCCTATATAAGTGTGTCCATGAATATGCTGCTTTCCCAACGATCTTCATCATCATCATTTATTCACCCTTAATGGCCCCTGATGGGGTCTTACATAAGGGGGGGGAGGGGGTAAAACCAGCATACACAAAGGCAATTGCAGACCAAGAACATGAACTACGATACAATTCAAGAAATGGGGTTACAGGGAAATAATATTAATAATAATAATAATAATAATAATAATAATAATGATAATAATAATAATAATAATAAAACTCGCTATACAACTAATAGCACAATTCAAAGTATCATGAAAATGTAAAAAAACAACTGGTTGCACAACTACATTACGATGGTGTGGTTGTAAAATGGGTTTTGAGTAATGTTGTAAACTTTAGAGTATTACGCTCACTGGCTATTGCACCTGGAAGGCGATTCCAATCTTGAATCATTAACGGAAGAAAATATTTGTTGAAAGTGTCAGTTGAACCTTTTAAATTTTGAACACTTTAAGAATTGAAAAGACGGTGCGTAGTTCGAATTGGTGGAAGGAGCAGGGAGTCATGTAAGTAAGCAAAATTGAAATATAGTTTGTGAAACAAACAGAGGTGTGCTATTCTTCGTCTAAGATCCAGGGAGTTGAAAGACAATGAAAATTTTATAGAAGTCACACTTGTGCGGAAATTGTACTGGGAAGTTATGAAGCGAGCCGGGTGATTCTTAACGACTTCAAGGGCATAGATTAAGTAAGATTGGTGTGGATTCCAAATTGCTGCACCATATTCGAGTTTCCTACGGGCGTAACTTTCGTAGGCAAGTTTACGAACTTAGGCCGGTGAGCAGGAAAGGGACCTTCTGATAAAACCTGATCTTTTGGAGGCATCGGCCGCAAGCTGCGTGATGCGGTCAGTCCATGTTTGCTTGCTGTTGATGAGTACACCCAAATATCGGTACGATTCTGCTAGAGCGAGATGGTTAGACTGCTGGAAATAAGTTTAATTTGTTTTAGAACCCTTACGGGAAACTTTCATAAATTTACATTTAGAAATATTAAGTTGCATCATCCATATAGAACACCACTTTTCAATTGCGTTTAAGTCATTTTGGGGGGCAAGTTGATCAGAGCTACCACGTATACGACGTTAAACGACACAATCATCTGCAAAAAGACGTATGGAATACTTAGGTAAGGTCACTAACATAAATAAAAAAGAGTAGAGGGCCAAGGACGGAACCCTGAGGTACGCCAGAAATTACATTTGTAGTCGAGGAACGGTGAACTCCGATGACTGTGTATTGGGATCGATTAGTAAGTAAGGCTTGTATCCATGACATTATGAGCGGATCGAAATTAAGGGGGGTTTAAACAAAAGTCGTTGATGAGGAACACGATCGAACACCTTATAAATGGTCTATAAATGGTCTGCTTGTATGTATGTCTAGACTTGCCTGGCCTTCACGTCACACGTTCGGATCAATCACACGTTCGGATCAAGATTTCATTAACAGAAGCCTGTATACGTAATGAAAAAGAGTTAATTATGACCATAAATCGGACTCCGTTTTAGGAAAGAAATTTCGTTGTAGTTTCTTATCTTGCATTCTGAATTGCAACCACGGGAGGAATACGCAAGCTACTTGGATTGTTTGCAGCAAGAATTAAATAGGGATTTAATCTTGAGCGACTGATGATGACTGAACGAGGAGATTATAACCGGAGGTGAAACAGACTACAGCGTCTGAAGCAAAGCTTCCGTCCGACGAACAGCTACGGTATACCAACATTGCATTACGCTCTCCCGTTGGTGTCTTGCCGTTCCCCAAGCAGTTGGCAAGCATTATTATTTGTCTGTCCAAAAATGCAGTCGCCACCACCTTGCTCGCACCCTGTCTGAGTCTGAAAAGGCACGAAAAAGTGGTGGCCCCTTTCAGAATCGCATAAAAATGCTTTAGCTACAAAATACGAAAAAGATTCGTGTGCAAGCCTAGATCGCGTGGCTCCGGGGCCAAGTCAAACCATGACAAAAAGACAAAAGGTCCGAACAGATGGCGCACCAAAAGTGTGAACGTGAAAAGATTAAATTGAATTCACTAAACGTCTATTGCCGTTATCATCGGAGGACGGAGATATGAGGGCAACAGCATGAAAGGTGGGAAAGGGAGAGAGAAATAAGAGGCAGTTCCATAGCAGGGGCTACAGAAGACCATAATCTGTCGACATTTGCAGTGAAGTGAGAAGATACGCGGCTAATTTTTCTTCTTCGTCTTCACTCAGGCTGTAGATTGGCAACGAAGCAAAATGTGAAGCATCATTCCTCGATATTTTTTTTTATAATTATTATCACTATTATGAACTACCCCGTGTTCCCATCCAACTTAGAATGCAATCAATCGTTCCCATTCCCGTCAAAGCCTTCACATCAAAAGATTCTTAGCATTTTCCCTACAGGGTAAGGAAGCTATCATGCTGTATTGTAAGACCATCAGCTAACACCCATTTAGACACCGTGCTTCTGTTTCTCGGTTAGGCAGAACACCCTTAGTGTGCTTAGCATATGAAGCTGTGTCCAGGTACCGATATCTTCCTAAATTGTAAATTATTCTGCATCTGCCTGCGTCACCATGACTAACCCTTCTTGTTATTTCGCTCGCCTAAGATATAATTCTCATTTTCTCTTGTTCTTACAAAGCAACGACTGACGCGTTTAGGGTTCTTGCAGCAATAATACGGACCAGTTACACCATGAAGTGTTTGCTATCATTTCCTTTTTTTGCATTCATTTTCGCTGCAAAGTTTGATTTTTTTATTGTGTGCTTTTAACCTCGTGTTACACAATGACCACCGAAACGAGAGCAGTGCTCGGCAAACGGCCATTGCCCCAAATGTATTTACAGACAGAGAATGAAGCACTTACAAAAGTGCGAAATAAACTGAAAGAATGGAGACGTGAGTGTGTATGCTCTTTTCTTTCCAGTTTCCTTTACTTTGGGCGTCTTGCAACGCGTGCCTTGGGATCATTCACGAGGCGGAATGTAGCAAAGTACACACGCTGCTCCAGTTATCACACTTCCCCACGCAGCTGCAGCGCTCCCTATCAGCCTCAGCATTCGCGCCGTCCGCCGGCTTCTGGCGCGCATTCGCTAGGTGGGACGTCCGCTTCGCGCTCCGACCCTTCGCGCGCTGGCAGCCTCTCCCAAACCCTCGCAGCCGACAGGAGCGCCACTTTGAAGAGTGCTGCCCAGGAAACGGGAGAAAAGGAGAGCATAGGCGGAGGACGTGAGACGGGAGGGAATCGTAACGTACCGGTCTTCTCGCGCGTTCTATGGGAAGGGGATAGAAGCGTCTGCTAGGGAAGGGAAGGAACGCGAAAAGGGAATGACGAAGGAGGGCGCTGGGGAGAAGGAGGCACCGAGGGGGAAGGAAGTCACTCCCGCCATCGTCGCCGACTCGCGCCCCCAACGCGCGCGCGGTTAGAAGCCTGCGTGTCTGCGAGCCGCGAACAAGGCTTCTCCGAGCTGCTCCTATCCAGTTCGGCCTACATCGCCGCTGCCGCCGTGTGTGAGTGCTGTGCGTGCCCTTCCCAGACGCCTGGCAACGTTTTACTTTAAAGTTTTGTCCTCGCGACGGGATGCCTAGGCGCGTGTGACAAATATATGCTTCTCCTAATTTTCGCAGCAAGTTTGGAGAGGCATATATTTTGCTGGCAAATTGGTTTGGTTTTTATTGGTATTTCGGGCGTGGTGCCTCCTCAGGGCTGAAGTTCTCACGACTCAAGTGGAGGGCCGAAAAAAGACTCCTTCGCGGCGTCCGCAGGGTTGAACTGTACTGTGGCCCGGCGCGGGAGTTGTGACTTCGGTAATTTATTCAACAGTGCTCAAAGGTGTGCACCAGTGATATTCGTCGGACGGCCAGTAAACTTTCAACGAGGCAGGACGCCAAATTTCCGGACCTTCAGGTGCCGTACTCTGGCGACTTCGAGAAACTAACCTCCTTTCGGTTTCAATTATATCATTAGGAAAATCCCGTTGACGGTTATTGTTGGTGAAGTTTTCGCGTTCTTCACTTGGAACAGACTGTGCGTGGGGACGTTTAAGGTCGTGAGAGCCACTGTCGTCGGATGATCTGCAATGGCTAGCTTCGGGGACGAGGACAACACTTTTGCCGAAGACCTGTCGCTCGGTGAAAACGGTTCCGCCTCGTGGCTTTACCTCGTGCGGGAGTCGTTCAAGCCGCTGCCGCCGGCGGTGCCTTCCGACGATGCAAACTTGTCATATGGAGTGGCGGCGGGCAATATCTCGGTCTCTGACTACCCTCCCATGAACGCACTGGGTTTCGAACTTCAGGCGTTCCTGATCGCCCTGTACAGCCTAACGGCCCTTCTGGCACTGGGCGGAAACGTGATGGTGATCGTGGTTTTGGTCCTCGGGAGGCGGTCGTCGCGAGAGCTGCGCCTCTTCCTGGTCAACCTCGCCCTGTCTGACATCGCTATGGCCGTGTTCTCCATCCCGTTCACCTACACAGACTTTATGCTCGGTCGCTGGATCTTCGAGCCGCTCTTCTGCCCCGTCGTTCTCTTCATGCAGCACGTCTCCGTCATCGTCTCTGTCTACACACTTACGGCCATCGGCGTCGACCGGTGAGTCGCTTTTTTTTTTTGCAAAACCACGCTATGCCTCTTTAGGGTTCTATGTGTTGTTTATTTCTATACTAGAATATATCAATTTTTCTTTCGGCGTGTTTACTCGACACGCCCATTGACTCAGAGCTTACATGAAAAAACTTAAATCACCTAGCTTGCAGACAGCTTGCACAATGACATCACTGCGCTTAATACATAAAAAAGTAACCAGCTGTTACTTTTAAGTGGACATCTTCAGTGATGTAGGATTTCATTTTCTAGTGCTTACCTATAGATATTGGTGCGAGAAAAAAAAATATGTGCCCTTTGAATACGCCCTTCTCACTTTCGCACCGATTTACGAGAAAAAAAAATTATTTCTCGATTCCCCTCGCATATTTATATCACCTTATTTTCTGTTACACATTTTTTGTTCTCTACACTCCCACGATTTTTAATAGAGAAAACAGGGCAAGGAAATAAGACGTCTCGATGTTACGAAACGGGAGCCAACAGAAACATGAGCAGTTTCGTTTCCCCTACGTAAATCGCAATTATTGACTTTTTTCGATCAAGCCTGCCTTCTGGGACATGTGATCTGCTGTCACCAGACCTTGACAGCAAGTCACACAACCGAAGACTGGTTTTCAACATTTGAAGGATTGTGTCTTCATAACTTCCTTCAGCGGGGACCCCTGTTTGGCGCCCAGTTATTCCTCTTGCGTGCTTGTGATTCCTGTCAACAGAAAGTTCGTTGGGAATCGCAATCCTTCAACGGCGATGAATAATTTGGCGAGCGGGATATGTGTTGTCAATAATTTTTATTGTGTGCGGCGGTTTCATGCGCGGCTCAAAAAAAAAATAAAGAGAAGAGAGGTTTATCACGTAAAAGTAATGGAAGGAAGAAATACCCATGAAGCGATACGAATATCAGCGAATAGGGTGACCCTTGCGTGCAAGCGGGCTTTTTCTTTGCTACGACGCATTCGCTCTGTTAACGGTGAATCGTTAATTGTTAAGTTGACGGACTCACACCAAGTGGGATGCAACATCCGCGGATTTTATCTCTTGCTTTTCAGCCGCATTCCCTTCGGCCTATGCGACGAATTAAGGAAGGAGTGTCGGGATAGTTGGTTATTGGATACTGAGTACACTGTATTAGCGTTCGTCACGCGTATTTCTTTTCGTGGCTTGTCCTACAGCGCTAATACAATGTTCTCAGTATCCTATGGAACAGGTGTTTCGAAGTTTACTTTTGATACACATGGCAATTTATTTATTTGCACACATAGGTAATTTTCCTGAACTGTTGTCTTACCTGCAGCAATTTTTTATATATAAACGCTGCTAACGTTCACACTAAAAGAGAGCGTGGGTTGGTGGTTTAAAGACAGTGAATTGATTGTGTGAGCACCACAACTACAGTTTTTTGGAATATACTGTTGAAATGTGTTTCTGCCAGCGCGTGCGTTTCAGCTCCGGATATTGTTCCGTGCGTAGCTAAAGAGGTCTTCTGTTGCCTTCGAGGTGACTCATGTACGCAGCCTCCTACCGGCGAACTTCGAACGACCAAGCAAGCCTGCCTTTTCGCCATAGAAAGTTGCACCATGGGATATATGCCTCACCATACCAGGTATAGGCAAGAAATCATCTCTGTCTGAGCCAGCCTTTCAGTTCTGATCTGTGCCAGCAGATCAGTTCGCGTTATCTTGGTCACGTTCAGGTATATACAGACGGATCATTGAAGTATGGCTCGTCAGCCATTGGAGTGTGGATTCCGTCGGTGGGACTAACTGTGAAAGAGAAACCCAGTTACAAGACGTCGTCCACCTTCAGTGAGTTAACTGCTATTAGGGCGGCACTCCTTCAGATCACCAATAGTCCCGCTCTATAATGGGTGATTTTTACCGACTCGCGGCCTGCCTTGCAAGCACCGATGAAGCCTTCCCATCGCTGCCGCCAACTTGTGCGTTAGCTACACGCATTGCACACACTAGGACCGCGAGACGGGCACCGCATCTCGCTTCAATGGCTGCCAGGACATTCCGGCATCCAGGGAACGTCATCTCTGACGCAGCAGCGAAAGAGGCGCACAATCTGCTTGTGTCTATGGGAATCCCGTATTCCAGACAAGACGGAAGTGCGGCCGTGAATGCGCTTGGATGGAAACTGCAGTTATCAGCTTGGCAGGACCCTCTTAGGATACCCTTGCCTCTGCACGCGATTGACCCTCAGTTCAATTGCCAGTTTCCGCGAGGTCTACAAAAGCAAACTGAAGGTGTCCTTCACGGACTACGCCTGAACGTTGCCTTCACTCGTAGTTTTTTTTTTACGTTAGGCTGGGCGGACTTGCCATTGTTCTCTGTGGGCTCTGTGAGAGAAGACATACGGCCTGTCTTGTGTTATTGCCCGCAGCATACAACTCAACGCGAAACAGCTAAAAGAACTGTAGTGCGACTGCTACGCGGAAACTCTTCAGAGGTGCGTCACTTTCTTGGTCCATGGCAAAATCACGCTGGCACGGCGTGAGGGACAAAGGCTCTCTTAACTTTTCTATCTTACACGGGACTAACCGATGTTCATTAACCTTGGGATCCTCAGATTTTTTCTTCTAGTTCTGTAAATTTTTTTTACGCTCCGAACAGGTTTTATTTTCTTTTCCCTCTTATTCATTGTTGCTGCGCACTTCTTCCCCTTTTCTTTTCTTTTTTTCACCTCACTATATTCACCCCCCTCTGAAGTAGCAAGCCCCGCCGTTTGTGGGGCCAATCTCTTCAGTATTCATTAAAGTTTCGTCTCTCTCTCTCTCTCTCTCTCGAAGTGGTGGTGTTCAGTTCTCGGCCGCGGCGATAGTATTTCTAATCAAGACGAAATAACGACGCCCGCCATCCGGTTAAAACGTCTTTCCAAGAAGCCTATACCTGTTAACCTCACTCAGGCTTGGTTGCATTTTGGTTCTCCTTGGTCGGTGGCTATGATGCTGTGAATTTATTTGAACCATACCGTGTCCTTGAACGAGAAGTCGAAAATTTTGCACATGTTAAATATCGCTGAATCCCCAAGCAAAAATTTATTTATTTATTTATTTGTTTAATTTTGTATTTATTTATTTATTTTGGATTTATGAAAAACGCAGCTGCCTTGAACAAAAACTAAACCGTAACGTTTCGCCTGTTATATCAGAGTGCCAATAAGCGAATGTGCCCGTGCCACCGGTAACGCGTCCTATAAGACGTATAGATAGGGCACTAATTATGCAAATTAGAGCTATGCAAATTGAGAAATTAGTCGACATAGAGCGCGAACAGGCCAAATGGTTTCCTCGCTTCAAATTTTTTCGTTGCGCAACGCGCACCGAATCATACCGTAGAATTTACCTAATTGCTATTGGCTTGCTTCATAACATTTAGGCCTCGTACTGCAGTAATGTTTCATTTCCTGCCCACGCCGAAGTCTTAGACCTCTCAGATGTACTTCGGACGCCACGTTGGCAAATTCCGAGAAATTTAATTTCCGAAAAGTCCGCCAACTCTGTTACTCGTTGGCTCCCACGAATACCCGACAGATTGTCGTACACCTGTAAATGCCCCGAATCGGAAGGGGGGGGGGTGAAAGCGTTGATTATAGCACAAATTTTTAAAACATATTAGTACCTGACAATTTCAATCTCGACCAAGACAGAGGATTGAGGCGCTCCAATTAACCCATAGAGAATTTACTCAGAAGCTTCTGTCGCGACTGTTGCATCTAAGTACTTGACCTCTCTTACAAGACCCGTGGCGGTGCTTTTTTTCATTCGTGGCAGAAGGCGTTAAACCGAAATGTCTCGCGATAGTGACCGATATGCAGAAAACAAGCGATGTCGTGTCTTGGGGCGAGTAACCGCGTGTTGTTAAGCTATTCAGAATACTCTTACGCTGCTGCTATAGGCAGCCGTCTAACGTAACTTGGAAACGGTTTATATACTACTATTTTATTTTCTACGGCAATTCGTTCATTTTTCTCTGCCTTTGAAGCCTTCAGAACGCATTTCTCTGATGGTTTGCTAATTTTAAAGGGACAGCCAACCACATTTTCTGGAGTGCATGTCCTCCAGCTCATACTATAGCCAGAATTTTGCAAGTTTGGCAAACACAGCAAATTTCTAAATAGATTGGCCGAAATAATTATAACCTGGCACTAAATATTCTATAATTTGTAAGGTAGCGCCATGGAGTGTCTAATCGTGTCACTACCTAACCTATGCAAACCACTCCGTCTGTTGCAATGCGCGATTGAAAAACCACAGTAAGGAATAGAGAAGACCGCATTTTATTATTATTTTAGCTAGTCAAAAGTTTCTAAATACTTTTCACCTAGCATGTTGGTCTGCGGCTCACTGTGATAGTTGCCAGTATTGTCTCGGCAGCGTACTTTAGTGTGGTAGATCTAAATATTCCGCTTTCAAACGTTCTAGGGCCTCTATCAGAACAATTCTTTCGGATCAATGTATTTTAAGTGATGTCCTTTTATTTGACGGAGAAAGCATAAACTCAAAAAATCGGCTGGCTGTCCTATTAAGGTAATTTGCGACCAACATGCGTTTTCATGAAATATGCTGGTGACGCCGTCATCAAAAGTTTGACACTACAACCAACCGACGCATTTTTGTGCAATCACATAGAGCGAGGGCCAAATCTACGAACACCGTCGCTTATGGAAAAAGTTTTTCTTTCAAAATGACACCGTTCAACCAAAATAGGAGGTTTACGTATTGCTTCAGCGTACCTCAGTAACAACACAGTTGCTTACATATCGTTTTCGCCATTTATTCGGGGGTGCGTTGAACGGCTAAAGAAAAATAACTAAGCAAGGATACATTTTAGACATTTTTAAGAAGGGTCCCCTAACTTGTAAATAATAAAGAGATAATTAGCCTATTCAGTCGAAAATCTAAGCTAGATGTGTTCCTTGCTTCAAAACAACAAGCTGGATGCGATAACTGTGTTTCTGTAGAACTTAAAAATCCCAAAGTGGCTCCAGAGAACGTATTATTTAGGCCCGCAAGACTTATACATTAAAAGCGTACGGACGATGGTATTTCGACAACAGGTGATTCCCCGACTGCCCCACGGAAGCAGCGCGGCTCCACTTTTGCACACGTCTTTCCTTGACGTCATTATTAAAGACAAAGTAGGTACCGAACTTCTGGGACTACCGGGCGCAGCGTGCTTATGCACTTCGTAGGGATGCAGAAATTAAGACCCAGAGAACTTCTTGTTATATAATCTGCAGCTGGTAAATGGTCCGAAAGAATATGGCGTACAATCCTCCCTCACCTCAGCCACAACGTATGGGCAGAGGAGTGTGGACTCACTCATGAATCCACTCACTCCGACTCATTTGGGATCGAACTCAACATGAGTTTGAGTTTGAGTGAGGTGGAGGCTAGTGTGGCATCGGGAGTTTGAGCCTGAGTGAGTTTGAGACTTACTGACTTTGAATACGCCTGAGCGCGAGTCAGTTCTCAGTTCACTTTGAGTTCTGAGTTACTTTTGAGGGTTGAGCCCGAGTGAGTTCTGAGTCATTTGAGTTCTCAGGTCATTTTGAGTTCTGAGTCCGTTTTGAGTTCTTAGCCCGAGTGGGTTCTGAGTTTCGCGATCACTGTGAGTTTGAGATTACGGAAGCGTAGATGAGTTGCTCAGCCGTGTACCCGCTTGAGCTCAGTATTAGTTTGGCGAGTTGGTGCATAGCGAAGTGTCGAAGCGCAGCGCTAGGCGAGAGACAGAAACACAGAAGGCGACACACAGAGCGCTATGTCACGAGGAACACTGGAGAACGGGCCCGTTGAGCTAGAAGGAAAGTTCAGCATAGTATTGGTATGGGCGAAAGTCTCAGAGTGAAGAGATTTAAAGTTTTTGAATTAAGCCAGTGTCAGTGAGGTACGAAAACAGAAATTTTAGGGCTAGGCGTTGCTGAGAAGAAGACGGCCAGGGCCCTAAAATGGTTTTTAAGGTCGCTGGTCCTTGCGTATAACCTATGCGTGCAATGTTCTGTAGCAAAGTTGATCTAGAGTCCTTGTAGGCAGGACAGTAGAGTAAAAGATGCTCAATTGGGTCTTCCGATGCACAGTTGTTGCACCTGGAGGCGGTAGATAGTCCAATGCGGAAACGGTAGCTGTTGGTGTAAGCTGCATTACGTCGGAGACGATGAAATAATGTTTCTAGATGACGGGGGAGCTGGTGAGGAAGTCTTGACGACAGCTGAGGGTCAAGGGAGTAGAGAAACTTGTGGTGGTGGGTAGGATCTGACCACATTCTGTTTCTCTCTGAAAGGGCGTAACGTGTGGCCATGGTGGAAGCGTCGTGTTTGGTAAAAAATGTTCTTCGTATATTTCGGCAGGTGTGGCCTGCAGAGGCAGCGTCATCAGCTTTTTGGTTTCCCGTTATCCCACAGTGACCAGGCACCCACTGAAAAACAATATTGTGCCCAGCGCCTACTGCAAGGTGATGTAGATAGAGAATATATTGAACGGCAAGTTCATATGTGAAGTGCTTGCCGCTCTTAAGGAGACACTGAAGGGCAGGTTTAGAGTCAGTGAATATGGTCCATTCGTTGGGCTCTTGACGTAGGATGTAGCGGATTGCCTCTTTGAGGGAGTGTAGTTCAGCTGATGTCGAGGACGTTGGTCTGTCTAAACGGTAGGAAAAGAGTTTACCGGTCGACGGGACGAATAGTCCAGAGGAGGAACTTTGCGGCAACGAAGACCCATCAGTGAAAAGATGAACCCTGGTGGAATGCAACCTGTGCATGTAGTCCAACGCCACTTGGAGCAGTTCAGCCTGAGGCGTTGTCTTCTTAGATGTCATCCCTGGGATGCCTAAACCTATACGAGTAGACGCTAATGTCCAGGGCGGAAACTGAAATGGCATTGCTCGCGGTGGTTGCGTCGTTTTGGGAAGGCACAAAGCTCTAATAGCATCTCCGAACCCAGAACTCTGGGCCGCAGTGATCCTGCTCAGACAGTGGGGTGTAGGTTGAACTAGATGCCGGTAGTGGACACGGAGCGACTCCTGTAACATGAGTGCGTCCAGAGGCAAGCAACGAGCTTCAGCGATGGTCCCGGCACCCGAAGAACCTCTGGGTAGTCCAAGACAAATGCGCAGGCTGTTCCGTCGAGCCACTTCTAGCTTCATTTTGTTAGTAGGCGCTGCATGGTGTAGTAAGGGAAGGCTATAGCGTATGAGGCCATCGACGTAAGCTTTGTGAAGCTGTAGCATCGACCCGCAGTTGCTGCCCCAGCGGGAACCGGCAAGGTATCTCAGAACCTGAGACGTCGCAGAGATGCGGGCACACAGTCTTTTTATCTCAGGCGACCAGGAGAGATTACGGTCGATGATTACGCCAAAATACTTGTGGGTCCGGGCGTACGGGAGGGCTCGTCCACTCAGCAGAATTGGGTACTCATCCATGCGCTTCCTTGTAAACGCCATTGCAACGCTTTTCTCAAGCGATAGGTGAAGCCCACGAGCAGCAAGGTAGGTTGAAATGGAGAAGAGGGCCTTCTGGAGACGTTGCTGAGTGGTGCGTCGGGAGCGTGCTGCGTGCCAGATACAAATGTCGTCTGCGTAGATCGTGATGTTAACTCCCCGCGGTACGCACCGTTTCAGCTCTTTCGGAATCTTGCCCTTTAACTTAATTTCTTTGGTCCCTCTCTCAGCTTGCATCTCTTTTCTGCCCTCCTCTCTCTTGGGCCTTTCTTCCTTTTCCCCCTCCCCTAACAGACTAGCATGAAGGCGATTCTGTACGCCGGCTAAACACTCTGTTTTCTAATAAAGAGCTTCTCTCTCTCTTTGGTATGGGCGAGTTTGTACATACCGAAGTGTCGAAGCGCAGCACAAGACGAGGTACAGAAAAACAAAACACGACACACAGAGCGCTAGCGCTCTGTGTGTCGTGTTTTGTGTTATTGCCAGCGCTGTGTGTATCGTCTTTTCTGTTTTTGTCCTTCGTCTTGTGCTGCGCTTTCAACACTTCGCTATGCCGGAGAACGAGTCAGAGGCGATTCCAAAAATAAAGTTGTGAGTGAGTAGAGTCGGTCTAACGTTGCCGAGGTATGCTAAGGATAGAAGATATACAGTTCATAGTTTGTATATTGGGCTTGAGCGAGGGGATTTTTTTTTCAAGAAGCCCATTTTGCGTTTCTATGAGATACGATTGCGCTGGGGTTGTAGCCCCAAAGATTACGCATGCGCTTTCGTATGTCGTAAGTTACCTGCGTTGCTTCATTCGCGTGATTGTTGCGCAAGTGTTTGCGTCAGACAAGATGCATCTATTGTTGGCTGTTGAGTTCCATGCGCCACTTTGGGCTCGGAATTCAGGTTACGGGCGGGTGCGGCAGCATTCACCATGCGCATAATCGATTGAGGTGGGGGGGGGAAGGGACGCCGATCAGCACTTGCTCTCTACCACGTCTAAGGTGGGAGAGGATTGGGGGAAAGCACACGGCTGCGCATTCTTACTGGTGGTTCACCTGATTCTTTTAATAGTTAATTATATGCTAGTGGTCAAAAGGGAAGAACTGAGTGCCGGGTGGGGGGGGGAGAGGAGGGTTCGGCGGCCGTCCAATCTGATGTGTTAAATGGGGTGTCAACTCAAACGTCCACTTGACACCCGTTTAGATAGAATAATGTCCACATTATGGGATAGTCATGGTGAGCAATAGATTGGGTTAAAATACAAAATGATGCCCTAGGGCATGTAACGTATCAAGTTAAAGCTCTCGATTAAGAGAATCATGCGGGACAAATAAAAAATGCTGCCTGGATATGTTCATATAATAGTCATAACCTGTCATACATTCGTTTAAAATGCGAAATGATGCCGCGAGGGCGTGTGGGGAATTTAATTAAAGGACTAGATGAGGTGTATCACGTGAGAAAAAAATGCGTAATGGTATATCAGGAGGTACTCATAATTATACATTGGTTAAAAATTCAAATTGATACCGCTAGGGCGTGTAACATATCAAATTAAAGGTCTCGATTAGGGCAAACACGTGGGACAAATGCCAAAATGTATCCTGATTATTACCATGACAGCCATGATGGGTCAAAGATTGGCTAAAATTGAAATTGGCGCGACAGGGTGCGTGGGGCATCAAATTGAAGGTTGCGATGAGAGAAATCACGTGGGCAAAGATGCTTTATGTTTATATCATGATATAGTAGTGGTTAGTCATTAATTCGGTTAAAATTCAAGTTAATGCAACTGGAATGGGTTGGGTATCAAATTATTGGTCTCGATCAGGCGAATTACGTGGGACAATTGTAAAAATGCTGCCTGGTTATAGTGGTGAGATAGTCATGGAGAGTCATAGATTGGGTTAAAACACAAATTGATGCCGCAAGGGAGCCTGGGGGTCAAATTATAGGTCTTGATGAGTAAATAATCTCGGACAACTAAAAAATGCTTCCTGCTAAATTCATGGCATAGTCATGGAGAGTCATAAATTAGGTAAAATTTGAAATGCCGCCGTTGGGGCGTGTGGGGTACCAAATTTAGGATCGCGATGAGGGGAATCCCGTTGGACAAATAAAGAAATTCTCCGTGGTTATAATCATGAGATAGTCATGGTGAGTCATAGATTGGGTTAAAATTGAAGGTGATGCGGCTAAAGCATGAGGGTATCAAATCGAAGGTTTCAATTAGGGGAATCGGGTGGGACATGTAAATAATTCGCCCTCGTTATAGTCACGAGAAAGTCATGGTTAGTCAGGTTGGGTTAAAATTCCAAATTATACTGGTAGGCTGTGTGGTAAATCAAATTGATGGTCTCGATGAGGGGAATCCCGTGGGACAAATACCAAAACGCTTCCGGGTTATAGTTATGAGATAGTCATGGTAAGTCATGAACTGGGTAATTAAAATTCAAACGGATGTCACGAGGACGTGTTGGGTATCAAACTAAAGGCCTCCATGAGGGGAAGCATGTGGAATAAATGAAATGTTGACCCTTTCCGACATTCAGGAAAAGTTTCCGGAATCTACATCTGCATCTCGCCCCTGCGGCTGTTCAGCAGCATTGTTTTTTTGCGGGTTTTTTTTTCAGACATTCCGAGAAGCAGGGTGTCCACCATGCTACGTTTTGAAGAGGGCCTGGTCAAAAGGCCCAAGAGCGATGGATCCCTCTAAAGCACCATATGAGGGTTTTTTAATATTGCTGTTCGCCAAAGCTGAACTCGCCATTATTCAGTGGCATGTGTTTGCTTTAGATGCACCCGACTCCCTACATGGAACCATAATTTTGCAGCCCAATGAGCTTACGGCACAAATCGGAATTTTTACTTATAAAGTGACTGGACATAATGATCTTACGATGATATCATTGTTTGGGTTACATTTGCGCCCTCAAAACCTTTCCTTCGACACCACAGATGCCAAAATAGCAGCAAAAACGGATTTTTTGCAATTTTGGCATCTGCAGTCAATTCGCGAAGTTTAACTACTCCTCAGTAGTATTGATCAGCGGGACTCCCTTTTTACTTGCGCTACATGATTTTATTCATCCAGACCTTTAATTTGACACACCACACACGCTTACCGCATTTCATTGAATTTTAAACTAGTTTATGACTCACCATGACTGTCTCATTGGGATAACGAGGAAGCTTTTTTTATTGGTCCCACTTCATTCCACTCATCAAGACTTTCGATTTGATACCCCATACACCCCAGCTTTGATTCACCCAATCTATGACTCACCATGACTATGTCATGATTTTGACGAGGAAGCATTTTTTGTTTGTCCAATGTAATTTACCTCATTGAGCCCTTCAATTTGACACCCAATATCCCCTTGCGGCGCGTCACTTTAAATTTCAACCCAATTGATGACTCACTGACTGTCATGATTATAACCACGAAGTAATTTTTATTTGTCTCAAATGAGTACCCTCATCGATACATTCATTCCGGCACCCCTCATGCCCTCTCGGCATCACTATGAATTTTTAACCACTTTGTGACTCACCATGACACTGTCATGATTATGACAGGATGCATTTTCTATTTGTCGAACGTTACTTCCCTAATCGAAACCTTTAATTTGACATCCGACATGCCTAAGGGGCACCAGTATGAATTTCAACCTTACATATGATTCACCATGACCATGTCATAATTATGACCAGGAAGCATTTTTTATTTGTCCCACGTGAAGATCCACTCACCGAAACATCCAATTTGATACTTTACTCACCCTGGATGCATCATTTTGAACTGTGACCCAATCGGTGACTAGCCATTACTCTCATGGTGTGGTCCATAATTAGGCGAAACCTGCGTCGCAGGGAATTCATTATTGAAAAAAAAAAACAAGATGTGCGTATCATATAACTAAAATCATGACAGATTGCAAGCGCTCGCACATTTAAACAACACAGAAACATGCCTGGTGCACATGGGTACGCCATGACATTTCCAGTCAATTTTTGCAATTTTTGCACATGTGGCGCTGTTGACCGGCCCTAGCAGCGACACCTGCCCCAGGTCGAGTCCCTATAATCAAGCAAGCATACAAACGGAAACAAAGCAACTCCCATGAACGCCTCGAACTTCACAGTCTCGTGGGAACAGTTGGCTTTGCCACAAGGTGTTTCTTGGGGATGCAGAACATGAATGGACGAGACCCGAACCATACACAGCTTCGATGCAAATGAACTGAGCGCACGTCACCTTGCTCAATGCCGTTCATTTCTCCCCCGGGTCCCAGCGCATGCTGGAGCCTGAATCCTCTTTTTGATGTGTACGCAGCCTATGTCAAGGTTTTGGTTACAATACATACTTAAATATTTGTTGTAAGCGATTAGCTCATGGTCTAGCATGTATAGCTGTATTAAATCTGCGGCGTAAATTATTTACGACCGCACGGTGTTTACGAGATCACGCCTTCCTTACCGAACGCGAGAATTCGAGCACACGAGTTTGCGCCAGACTGTTTCATGAACCCGCGCGAACTTCCAAACTCTGAGAACTCACTCGGTCTCAGAACTCAAAATTGACTTAGAACACAAAATGAACTCAGAACTCAAATTGTCTCAAAACTCAAAAGAAACCCAGAACTCACTGGGGCTCACAAGTACTGAGTCCATTTTGAATTTTGAGCCCGAGTGAATTCTGAGTCCACTTGAGTCCTGAGTTCATTTTGAGTTGTGAGTTCACGTTGAGTTCTGAGGCCAAGTGAGTTCTGAGTTCATGCGAAGTTTCGAGCCCCAGTGAGTTCTTAGTCCATTTGAGTTTTTTGTCCATTTGAGTTCTCGGTTCATTTTGAGTTCAGTGTTCTTTTTTAGTTCTGAGCCCGAGTGAGTTCTGAGTTTTGCCCTTAGTGTGAGTTTGAGTTTGATATAGCGCAGATGCGTTGCTCAGGAATAAGTCTGCGGGATTCCAAAGTAAATTTGCAAATGAGTTTAAGTTAGCCAGGCCAACTTTGCCGAGGTATGCCTACTGGTATGTATGACGGAGTCTGTCTCACGATCCGTCATAATCAGTATTGTGCAGGCCTAACAGGCGCAATCGACTTCGGCCATGAACGCCTGCCAGCCTGGTAGATAACTGATGACGAAACCAAAATTCTACTGAACTGAATATAAAAAAGTGATCATAATCATAAAACCCAACCCGTGAAAATGCGTTGGTGTGGGACCAGCCACAACACGTAAGCTCACAGTCTCTGAAGTGAAGGCTGCCACAGCCTGGCTCAAAAACCCAGCAAGGTGAAAGATCGTCCAAGTGTTGCTGGCCTGCGGGGGGAATATACCAGATGTCGGCGAACAGTGAGAAAAAGGCGGTTCCGGTTTGGTTTGAGTAAAGCCGGTGGAGAATTCGGCTGCCTTTGGTAGGATAACTGATAAGTATATAAAAGAAACTAAGAAAAACATCTCAAACCTGCAAGATTTAGAGGCTCTGCGTAGTAGCCATATTTTCTATCCTAGCAGACGAAATGAGTCCTGGAGCATCCATACGTGCAGAACAACTTACGTTACCAAGACACAATGGAATTCATTACCCCACATTTTAACGCGCCAGGTTTGATGGAGGTTGATTTAACTACCGTACCACGCCGAGGGCTACCTGAAATTGCATTCTTAATTCGAATATTGGACAAAGCTGCTCTCGTTTCTACTTACTTTTTTAAGGCTTCCTGCGTCTCGGATGTATCACTGAGTTCTCACATGTGGCTGGGTTGTTTACCGTCCGTATAGTTTCGCTACCTTGATACGCATTTGCTTATTTCTAGTTTGATCTCCGCTGTGCTCGTTGATGTATTTGAGGTGGATCACTAGCCACCGTGTCAAATTGGTGAAGCAGTTTGGGAGCTTTTCTATTGTTTTTTTTTCCTTCCACGAAAAGACTTTTCTGCTCAGCTATTCGTGGCGAACGTTTTTTATTTCGTTGTTGTTGTACATAGTAATTACTTTTTGGGGCGAAGCACCTTAAGGCCGAGGCTTGTCCGTCCGGCGTCCCGCGTCTGTGCTTCCTGCACAGCACCGTGTAAATCAAAACATGTGTGAACAAAATGTTCACAAAAGGTTAACAAGAACAAAATAAAAGGTTCACAAAATGTTAGACAGAGGGAGAGAGAGAGAGAGACGTACAGCAAACCGAAACATCTGTGAACAAATGGTTCACAAAAAGTTAACAAGAACAAAATAAAAGGTTAACGAAAGGTTAGAGAGAGAGAGAGAGACGCACAGCACCTTGTAAACCAAAACATCTGTGAACAAAAGGTTCACAAAAGGTTTACAAGAACAAAATCAAAGGTTCACAAAATGTTAGAGAGTGAGAGAGAGAGAGAGAGAGAGAGAGAGAGAGAGAGAGAGAGAGAGAGAGAGAGAGAGAGAGAGAGAGTGCTCCTGGAGAGCCGTGCTGCGCATGCGCGAGGAGCATTGGATTCGATTAGATTGAGTTGGATTTGGATTGGATTGAAATGGATAAGATTCGATTGGATTAAATTGAATTGTATTAGATTGGATTGGAATGGATTGGACATCATTTTTGCAGCAGTAAACACTCTCACAGTGATTTACGGTAAGTACGATCCCCAGTGCTTCGCCAACTCGTCGGGATTCACCTCGTGGAGAGGCGTCAATTGTTTTTTATCTATGCTGGTGATACATGCGTGGGACTTTTGTATTCGAACTTCAGCAATTATCCCTGTATTTTAGCTTGCCCATGCCGCTGCCTTGCCCTTTAAGGGCCGGGGACCCGTCAAGCTGCGCACGGAGCTTCTTTTCTCTGTGCTACTCACTCAAACTGGGCCAAATAAAATCTTGAAATCTTGAAGTATAATCAATGGCTTGAGAAGAATGTTCATCGCTGCGAGAGGATGAAAGGCTCCTCTGACTTGCTCTCTTTCTCGTTCATGTCGGCAGCAGGGGCTCATAAGCCAGCTCTAGTCGGATCACAGGCACTCGATCACGGCCCCCTCTCTTGAATGCAGCGGCCGGGCCCAGATCAGTCACTTATATAGTTCTGCTTTAGCGACACACGGCCACTTCATCGACATGCGCTTAGCATTTTGCTTGAGCGACATTGTTGAAAAATTATTACCCGCCATCTACGCGGATGCCACAAAAACACACGGCGGGTGTTGGCCTAGAAAATATCAGACGTCGGTTATATATAGGGTTCAAGACAAAGATTATAAAAACAGTTAATTTGGTCGTATAAATGCCAGATTTAGTAGCTTGTGGAATTAAACAATTTCAAGTTAAGAAAGGGTTATCTGTATGATGTCATTACCATAACTGGTTTTCGTACTTGCTACGAAACAGCACTCGCGTTGTTTAAAACTATTGGTTCGCTGTCAACTTGGCCATAAAATATAGGAAATGTGTATTTTGTTTGCGCTCGGGTTCTGTTGCTCTACATAAGTGGTATTCATAAAAGTAGCCAACCTGGAGGCGGAGTTTTTGAAGTAAGTAACCTGCTGTGGTGCGGATGAATCAGTTAAAGTATGACATATTATGTCTTAAAGGCTCGTAACTCTGCACACGTTTGTATGTATAACAGGTCCTCATACAGGCGAGAAGTAACGCTCAAATGAAAGAAACACTGAGCTTTGGGTAATTAGTTTCCTAGTAACATGCAGATGGTTTATGGCAGGAGTACATAAAGCAAATTAAACCCGATTATTTCACTTGCTAATTCCTGAACATTTCTGAAAACAATAGGTATGTGTTCTGCAATTTTGCTTCTACAGCTATATTATTGTCTGAAAGAGACTTCCTTGGTTGATTTCTCCTGCTAAAAAATTCATGGCCATGCAGTAACTCCCCACAGAATAATTTTGGCCGGAATGGCCAATGGTCTAGTCGGGCCTGTATTGTAAAAAGTTACCGTTTCCTTGTTGCCACTTCTGTCTAAAGCGAGTATTTCGAAAGTGCATTTTATGACAGCAGTTTTCTCTACCCTGATGGCCACGACCCAGTATTACATAAACCCCTGAACGTATATGGCAACATTAATTTTAACGGCTTCTGAAACACTAGTATTTTCAAAACAAAGCAAAAGGGATCTTCTTAAAAAGAAGGGCCCCTTCACTCCATCTTGTTAGAGTGGCGCTGGCTGGCACCCTCAAGCGTCCGGATACAGTTGTGCAAATATAAATACCCCAGAAAGTGACGGGGAACGTAGTTGCCCAGATAGCCGAATTGGTAAGGAATCCGAGATATATTCGAAAACGTGTGTTCGGCCCCCAATGCGCACGGGTCTTTTTCATTTCGTTTCATTTCATTCATTTATTGTACCGTTAAAGACCCGAAGGAATTCCATACGGGGGGGGGGGGCATGGAACAATGTTTACAAAAATACAAATGAACCTAGATATTGTTAAAAACACAAAAAACACGCAATAAAACAAATGCACTAAAGCACCAGAGTTCGAAGCATTGACTAAGGTAGGAACATCGCAAGATAAGTGTTGCACAAATTTAGTGTTAACAATAGGTCGAAGCAGTTTCCTGCCTATATAAATTTAAAATGTTAATTTCACTAATCGTAGTGAAAAAACTCCTAAGCTTCCCCTATGCCTCCCCCCCGAGCGTTGTATACTGCCGGCCTTTCTTTCTGCATTTCCCCAACCAGACCTCCCATCCTGACTTTATATATTACACTATTCGCCCATTAAATTTCCTTATCTCAACCATGCATAAAATTATCGGTTTTACCATACTTGTAGTCTTGTATTTCATAGCCAATCCTTTACCCTGCTTATTCACCGGTTGTCCCTATTCCGCATTCTGCTACGCTTCATAAGAACAGTGGGAAGTTCTTTAGTAGAAAAAGCGTAAGACATGTTTACACCATCTCACCGACATTTTTAAAACATGTCTAGGTGGAGTACAATCCCCTTCAGATTAGCGAATGATATCGCCTTGTCCAGTGATTAGGGAGAAGACCTGCAAAAAGCGCTTTAGGAAATGAACTTAAAAAGTCTTGTCGTGGGGCTAAGATAAGTATTACTAAAACAAAAGTAATATTAAACATACATTTAGAGAGGCTATCAAGTAGTATAAGGTGTGGCTGAATATAAATATATTGCCTAAGTTATGAGTGCACATACAAATCACGCGAGGGAAATCAGGCGATTAATTACTATGGGATAACTAATCTGCGACAACCATTCAGAAGAGACGAAAGGCATGCTGCCTAGGGCACTCAATACAAATATATTCAAGGAATGCGCACCCCCGGTGATTACTTACTGGGCATTAATTTGGGACCCTTGCTAAGCACTACGGAATAAGACTTGTGTTAGCTGAAGTGGACATGGAAAGACGAAAGTAACGCTGCGAGGTGGAAAACGAGCACATTGGATTAGTAGCAAACTCGGTTAGCAAAGTAGAGCCGAAGAGTGGCGCAAAGCGATGCAGGCGCAGTACCCGTTCCTGTACCCATTGTGTTACTCTCTTTAGCGCTAGATTGATGCCATTCAGGTATCTCTTTGCTTTACTGAGCTTTTACTGCGGAGCAGAGATTCCGTTAACCGCGCTTTTAAAGCGAAGCTATTTTGGTCTCACTGTTGGTGGTGTCGTAACCAAAACGCACTACAGGAAAGCCAAGTTTGGCCAACGGGAGGGCGTCGTTTGAAGTTCGAGAAGCAGAGAGTAAAATATGTTTTGAGATGAGGTTGTGCGCAAGTGATCATCGAAGGTGTTTAGGTACCTATACTTGAAAAGCGTGGGCATGCAGTGGTTAAGGAACACTAGAAGTCTAACGATGAAATACGGAACGAAGAGTGGAGAATCCAAAACAGCCAAGGTAACCAAAAAAGAGGCAAGGGAGATTGAAACGAATAAATGGAGAGAAAAAATGGAAGCTAACACGTCGTTAGAGATGTACACGGTCGAGAAATTATACATCAGAAAGGAACATTTCTACGATAACTCCCAGGGCAGTGCTTTGTTTTTCAGGCTAGAGGGGTTGCTTGCTAACTGAGAGCTTTGTGGGGAACTATTCACAAAATGATGTGGTATGCACGGTCTGCGGAAAAGAAACAGTAACTATGCGGCACGTAGTGTTAGAATGTGAGGGTATCCATCCAAATCTACATCAGGGAAATATTCGGCATCCAGAAGCCCTAGGATTTAAGGGTAGCACAGAGGAAGTTAACTTTATGGTTGTCGAGGCGTCGAAAAGAAGATTAGAATGCTGGTGGACGAAAAGGAGAGAGGGGAATACTGCCTAGGACAGTTAGCACCTGTAACATAAAAGAAAAGTATTTTGTTCCTAATAAGCTTTTTGTGCCTGCCCTAAGCAGAGCTAGTATTAAAGCAAAAGTATCAAACATAGGTATATTAGTCCTTTTTGGCAAGATAACATGTTATCACCACGGTACAAAGGGGAAACCAATAGCAGTCATCATCATCATCACCATCATCATCATCAGGACACATGATGATGATGATGATGATGATGATGGTGGTGGTGGTGGTGGTGGTAGTACAGTGGCTAGTGGTGGTAATGGCAGAAGAAAAAAACGCTGCCTGTGGTCCGAATGGAACCTGGGTCCGTCGTGTTATGAAGCCGACGACTATCCGGTTGTGCCATAATCGCATTGGGGTAGCTCAGCAGTTCCTTTGGGTTTGTTGCGTGGTTGTTGACTACGGACTTTGGTAAGTTGAAGTGAACTTTGCATTGAACTTCGGACTTTTGCATTTTGGACTTTGGGAGCGTGGATTTTGAACTTTTAGTTGACGCAGTTTTTATGGAAAAGGCTATGCGTGTTAATCATCATTTTCCTAAGAAAAGGGCTTTGATCTTTTTGTCTGTTTGTTTGTTTATATTAATCTGAAGCAGGGGACCAGCTTACTTTGTTAACACTAAACAGTTTCTGGGGACGATTACAACTTTGAAATATTGGGAAGGCGAAAGCCGAGTTGGATCTTCTGTTGATCCACTGTTGAACTTGCGGCCGCACCCGTCGCCACCAGACCAGTTCGTAAATTCCGCTCGCTCGCCACCGGCGGAAATCCTCCTGTTGATCCACCGATAAACTTTCTCACAAATGTTGTGGCCGCGACCGTCATCATTTGGCCATCCGCCATGGACAGCTCCTTCCGAAGCTCCATGTGCTCGTTAGGCATCGCCATTTCCCGGCGCGCGCTTCGTCGCCCTTCGTCAGAGATCTGCTCCGACCCTTCTTTCGCACTGATGTTTCTCTTTCCTGGCGCGCTTTCCAGTTCACACGCCTCGACTCAGGCGATTTCATATTTTTTTGAATGAAAATTTTCTGAACCTCTCAATGCACTTGCTTGAAACATAGACACGAGGCTTTCGTCGCAAAAATATTTTGTATTTCCAGTTCTAAACCAATACGCCGGCCGAGGAGCATGACGCAGGGAAAGGCGAAAGAATAATTCAACGTGTGGATTTTTCTTTGTCACATCCGATTCCAGGTGAAGCGTGTTCTCCTACGCCGTCGCCAAAACCAGGTATCGAAACAGCGACATCGCGTTAAGAGCGTGCAAACCTCTCAGCGGCTTAGTATAGATGTTAAACCAGTGGAAGTGCGGAAAAGGACGAACCCATACTGTTTTATACGCCCGCTTTTATCAGAAAACCGACACATCAGATCGTCGCGTTCCAAGGCTCGAAACAGAGGCTCAGTATACGCTTCAGACATGCAGCCCGCCCCCCCACCCACCACTCTCCGCACCCACACTTGTCATCATGGGGAGAAGATACTGGAACAACTGTCGTCTGCCGTTCTCGATGCCAGAGGGGGAAATTCGTATAAGCATACAGTGCAGCTTAGTGTGTTTGTCGTGCTTGCTTGTTTCTTTTTTGCGATGAAATGTACCTTTCCGAGGCAAGCCGGATGCTAACACGGACAAGGGTTCAAATTCAACAAGGCATTTGCGTTAGAGATTTGAGATGGTGGCGTTGTAGCCCAGTGCTTTGAGGCTGTGCTATGGCTCCCACGGGACATACTGGTGCACGAAATCATATGAAAATGCACATAGGCATTTGCACATAGTAAATGCTGATGTAAATGCACATTGAAACACAATATGTTCTATATATAAATGCAAAATACGGAAATTCACATAGACACACAAGTTTCTAAAGGCGTTGAGAATGAAATTAAGCTGGTTTTCTACCGCTGACAAGTGTTGGTTGGTTCATAAATAGCCCTAGCTATATGAGCGGAAATGCTAAAGGAACCCCCCCCCCCCCTCCCGTAGGACTATAAAGCTTCCGAAGTTTTAGACATCCGTTTGCCTTAGGGGCGCTGCCGAATTTGTTTGTAGCCAACTTTGCAGGTTCTTTGACGAGGCAGTTTTAAAGCGAAGCTGTATACGACTACGCGAAAAAAAAATCTGAGCGAGCCGTACGCGCATACAAGTCCCCCGGTGGAACCCCATGCGCATGCGCAAAAAAACACAAATTTGTGAGGAGTTCAAAGTAAGAACACAGAGCTTCGTTATGTTTATCCCTCTCGCATCTACCGACACTAGTCAGTGGGAACGACGCATTGAAGGGAACGAACTAAAATTCCTCGGCCACTTGCACCTGCCAACGTGCTTTAAAGGCGAAAGCCTGGTGATACTTAGTAAGAACTTCTTCACTGCTACATGGGATTTGCTCCTGCTCCTCAACTTTTGTTTCATCTGTCTGTTGGTGCGAAATACTTTGATCGGCTTCTGTTCCGATACACCGCGCGTGGGTCTGTTTCTTCGCTTTCATTTCTTCGCCTTACTCCGCGATTCGTCAGCAAGCATACCTGCACACGCCATAGCTTTCCTAGAATCAGGGTGCAACGCGGATGGTGTGCACCTATGTGCCATAACGTTGAGATGTCACGCAGGACGCACTATCCTACACAGTTTAATTTTCCAGGGAATAGTTTTGCGCATGTCGGGAATTTCGTGAAGCGGGCTCATTATCCCAAAAAAGCAAGCGATCCCGTGCATATCCCCCAACTGGGCATGCGCTGAAAAGAAAGGAACAACAATAGCGACAACGTTTGTTCAACAACTGCAAAGGGCAGTTTCCCCCCTTTATCTTGTGCGTGCGCAGTCCCCCTTTCTCTTGAAGTGCGCGCGCATGTTCCCGCTGACTTCCAATGCTGCAGGCATGGCCCTTGTAATTATGTTGAATTTAAGCAAACAGATATTCGCACAGGCCCTGATACATTGTATTTGCATTGTTTTACTTGAATGTTATTGCTGCCCTCACGTGGTCCTTGAGTGAACTCCCTTATATGCTATTTGACAACAGCCACCGCTGCTATTCTGACGAAGGCCGGTCACCCGGCCGAAACGTTAAAAACCATTCCTTTTTCGACGTTTGTCCTTTTTTCACACACACAGACACACAGATATATATATATATATATATATATATATATATAGAGAGAGAGAGAGAGAGCGAATGGGAATTCAAAATTCAAAGACAGAAATAAGGGTAAGCAGTCAAGAAAGCCAATCAAAGCAAAGGGGGAAGTGTGGTAGGTCATTTTATTGTACAGGAAATAAGCTTTTGAAAGAAAGAAAGAAAGAAAAAAAGAAAGAAAGAAAGAAAGAAAGAAAGAAAGGAGATAAACATGCATGCCGGGTAGGGTCCGAACTTACGACCCTTGTCTACTATCTTTATTTCATTAAAAAAACTATCTCTGTTTCCTTTCTCTGATAAATAAATCAACGTGAAGAAAAAATTCTTCGTGATCGCCACAAAAAATTATAATTGTCTTGCATATATATATATATATATATATATATATATATATATATATATATATATATATATATATATATATATATATATATATATATATATATATATATATGTATGTATGTATGTATAAGCAGTAGAAGAAACTTCTCGAGGAGCCAGAAGAAATAGTTGAGAAAATGGTATACGCACGATTAAAAACAAAAACAGTGGTTTCTGACGTTTCGACTGCAGGACCAGTCTTCAAGATGAAGACTGGTCCTGCAGTCGAAACGTCAGTAAACCACGTCAGTAAACCACTGCAGTCGAAACGTCAGTAAACCACTGTTTTTGTTTTTATTCGTGCGTCTACCATTTTCTCAACTATGTATATATATACAGTCGAGTCCACTTATAACAATATTGAAGTGCCATGAAAATATCATTGTTATAACCGATTATTGTTATAAGCGGGTTATGCCGAAAATAACAAAGAAAACGTGACAAACAAGAGCATTTAATGAGGGGAACATGATAAACAAGACCACTTAATGAGGGGGAAGTTGCTTAAACTTTTCACTTTTAGCAGGTAGAAAACCGTAAGCAGTCAGCTTCGACTGCTTACTGGCCATCTTATTGACATCTTTTTGCAAAGCGTCCAACTGCTGCGCGTGGCCGAGCGGAAGGTTCTTAGCAAACACAAAATCGTGCAGGGAGTCGATCATTTGCAACGCTTCCTGATGCGACACAACCTGCATGGGTTAGACGGATGGGTTGGACTGCCCCACTGCCCGTGGAGGCGCCCATCCGGTCCTCCTCCCCCTCCTCCGCGTCGCCGCGGCAGGCGAAAGCAGCGGTGGCATGCGAGCCTCTTCGGCGCGCACTCGCCGCGTGCGAGGCCAAGAGCGCTATCGCCTGGCCGCCGCGCGTATGCCCTCATGCCCTTTTGCGTAATAGGCGGGGTTGGGGTGGCATTGTCGCAGCGTTTTTGCATTTTTGTTTCGTTCAGGGTTGGTTCCAGTGCCCACATTTAATTGTTATAACCGATATTGCATCATGACAGCATTGTTATAGGCGGTTTATTTTGCCATAGAATACAATGAAAAGCTGACGGTGCCGCGGCTGTCCATTGTTATATCCGATATATTGTTAAAACCGGTATTGTTATAAGTGGACTCGCCTGTATATATATATATATATATATATATATATATATATATATATATATATATATATATATATATATATATATATATATATATATATATGTAGCCTGGAAAGATAAAAACTCACACAGAGCGCGAAAAATTAAGGTTAGTAGAGACACAGACACACGAGAAAGACGTAGAAAATAGAAATAAGTTTACTGACGTTTCAGGAAGAGGGCTTCCTTTCTTCATATTTATGTATATATATATATGTGTATACATATACATATATATATATATACATATAGATATAAATATATATATATATATATATATATATATATATATATATATATATATATATATATATACATATATATATATATATACATATATATATATATATATATATAAATATATATACATATATATATATATATATATATATAGGGTTTAGAAATGAGGGGCTCCTTAGGAAATACAGAAAGAAATGCGGGCAGTCTACAACGCCAAAGAAGGCATAGGGGAATGGTTGGACTATTTGTTACCGTTAGTGACGTTACATTATTATTATTATTATTTTATTAATTACGTGATAAAGAAAGCAAGAAAAACACGCGCCCAGAGTGGGGACCGAACCCACGCCTTTCGATTAGATCTCGAAGACATTCGAGATCTAATCGAAAGGCGTGGGTTCGGTCCCCACTCTGGGCGCGTGTTTCAGTTAGGAAATTAGGGGCTCAGTGAGGAAATACAAAAAGATAGGCCGGCAGTCTACAACGCCAAAGGAGGCATAGGGGTGTTGTTAGGCTCTTTTTTTTACTACGGTTAGTGAAGGTAACGTTTTTTTTAAATATACGTAAGAAAAAAAGAAACAAAGAAAAACACGCGCCAAGAGTGGAGACCGAACCAACGCCTTTTGATTTTATCTCGGGGACCTTACCAACACGGCTATCTAGGAGACGGTGTTCTCTTTCTCTTTCTGTTGTATTTATATTTAGCACAACTAGCCTTGACGCTTGAGGGTGGTAGCCAGCGCCACTCGAACATCCCGGGCACGAGGGGCCTCAGTTCTGGCCCTGATACTGAAAGGTAGGATTGGAGGGTTTCCTGTAAGCTGACTGCTCATGACCGGCCATAGACGCGCGAGTCATCAGCCGCGGGTTAAAAAGAAGGTCCCCTTCACCCCGGGATGTCCGAGTGGCGCTGGCTACTAGCTTCAAGCGTAAGGGATAGTTGCGCTACATGGAATGGAAATAACCCAGAAAGAGAAGGAGAACCTAGTCTCCCGGACAGCCGAATCCATAAGGCATTGGAGATCAATGCCTTATTATATATATATATATATATATATATATATATATATATATATATATATATATATATATATATATATATATATATATATATATATATATATATATATATATATATATATATATATATATATATATATATATATATATATATATATATAGCGAATCAGAATTATAAATGAGGCGCTCGGTAAATTAGGACATTAATAAGGGTAGGCAGCCGAGCAAGAAACGGAAAGCACAGAGGAAAATAGGGTAAGTCATTCATTATCCTTGATACAGAGGCACATTTTTTTAAAGAAGTAAAGTGCAGAAGAACACGGCCGCAGAGTCGGATTCGAACCGACGACCTCCATAGTACGCTTATGGTGAGATGCACACTACGCTACCGGTGGGGCTGTGCTCCCCTCCACTTTCTCGGGTATTTCATCATCATCACCACCAGCCTATCTACGCCCACTGCAGGGCAAAGGCCTCTCCCATTATTCTCCAATTCCCCTGGTCCTGTGTCAACTGTGACCAATTTATCCCTGCAAACTTCTTGATCTCATCTGCCCATCTAACTTTCTGCCCCCCCTGCTACGCTTGCCTTCTCTAGGGATCCACTCTGTCACCCTTAATGACCAACGGTTATCTTGCCTTCGCATTACATGCCTTGCCCACGTCCATTTCTTCTTGACTTCCATTCCACTCTTCTTGACCACCCCCATTCCTTCACTTGGGGGTGATAGCCAGCGCCACTCGGACTACTCGGGGTGAAGAAGACCTTCTTTTTAACCCCTGGGCCGTGACTCGAGTGTCTACCACATGTCGTAGACACTCTCGACACGTACTTTTGTTTCCTGCGCTTTAGGGTGGTAGCCAGCGAAGGAAACAAAAGTACCTTAACATAAATACCCCAAAAGTGGAGGGGAACAAAGCCCCGCTGGTAGTGTAGTGGTCATCGCACCAGACCGTTATTCTGGAAGTCGTTGGTTCGGATCCCACCCGGCGGGCACTTTTTCTCCAATTTCTTTCTGTCTTTCTAAATTCTTTATTTGTTTCAATGACCTACCACATCCTCCCCTTTACTTTCCGAGGTTTTCTTGACTGCCAACTTGTATTTCTGTCTTATTTCAACGAGCCCCGCATTTCCTATTCTGATTCTGTATATATATATATATATATATATATATATATATATATATATATGAGATTGTAGAGCACATAAGAAAAGAAAACTTCGTACAAGGTAGAAACCACAATTGTTGCTGGTCCTGGTTAGTATTTATATGTATATGTATATATATATTTTCCATGCCTAGGCCTGGCGGCCGCGCTCTACATGTTACGAGTATTGATGGAGCATATAACGGTACGAGAGAAAAAAAACATTCGTTTTCATTTCGTTGCTCCAGTGATCGTGAACTGTGTGCGAAAGGAATCTTTGCCGAGGGCCATGCAAAGCCGTTTCTGTTCGCTCGTGTACTAGGAGGTGGCTCAATGTTATTCATCCGTGACGACCTCCAAGCTGGGGCGAAATTCCTACGGCGCTCACTTATGCGCTTGGCATATTCTAAACAGCACGATAAATGCCGCATACTGAACGTATTACGCTTATTGAATAACCCCTACTCATGCCTCAACGAGTACCCAGGTTCCAACGAAGCGTGCGCTAGTTGAGAGACATGTCGTCTAATTTTTTTTCCCTGAAGAATTCGCTACAAACGTTACCTCAGAGGGCTGGCTTTAACCAGGAACTGTTAAAAGTAAAAAAGGTGCCTTACGGCTTTCCGGTGGCAATTACGGAATATTGCGCAAAAAAGGCACACAGTTCTGCTTTTACAGCGTCGGCGAATAACCGCGGTTAGGTAGCTCTGTGAATATATTACACTTAGCTCGGGTTCCAAGTACGCATACGCGATTCAGGATACAGGCACACATTTCTTGTGGTCGACGATTCCGAGTAATTGCGCAGTAAGTAGTTGATCGCTTGATTAATTATTTTTTGTATGCCCCGCCATGCTACAAACCCCAAGGGTCTTTAATATGACCCGAAATATCTACACACGCACTTTACGTTTTTCGGGTCCTTAAAAAATGCGGCTTCTGCGGCCGTGATTGAACCGCAATACGTTTAGATCAACTTGCGAACTCTTAACATATTTCCTTTTTGCGGTTTTGCGAAGACGCAACAGTGTCTAAATTCATGAGTGTGGGAGGGCGGGTGCTCAGAATTTAGAAAATCAGGTATATTCCTTACTAGGGAGCGGTCGCCCCGGCCCCATTATTTGGAATGTTTGAACATCCAGTGCGAATATAGCGCCACTTGACCGTCTTCGGCGTATTCTTCTCACCATTTTGTTCATGTGCATAATTAGTGGATTTGCATACATCTGACTGCTGTAAGGCTTAGTGCGACCGTCGTCTAGCCGGGATACCGTCACCCTCTACCCTTTTAAAGTGATTCTCACATTTCTGCATTCACGTACGGGTTCAATAAACTCTGAAGCTCAATGGTGCTTCCAAAACACAGGGCCAAGTGCCCGAAACGCTTAACTCGCTGAGAGTGGTCCATGCATGCGCGTATCGACGCCTTTTCGGAATTAGGTAAAAAAGACGAGAAAAGGGTTAGTCCAGACTACCCAGCTTGTGCACATTTTTTCTCACAATAGCTAAGAAATGGTGAAAACGTGTACTGGTGTACGCTCACTAATGGTTGCTGCCCAGGTTTAACTGATGACTGCATGAGGCTACCAACACAGGAGCCACTGAAACCACATTAATAATGTAGATAGGATGACACTGCACAGTGGGTGGGCTGGTACACTTTAAAAAGCACGAACAGCGCAAAAACCAAAGAAACAAAATAAAGAGAGTGGTGAACAGACAACAGCGGCGTGTCTATACGCACTCAGTTTCTTCTGTTTTGATGGTTTTGCACTGTTTATTCTTTTTGAGGATTAAAATGAAACCCGAAGGGGAAATATCAGTAAGAACACAGTATTTTTAATATTTCTCAGGGGAAACATATCATGATGCGGCAGACCGTTTCTTACACTCTATGACTGGAACTTCATTGTCAGCCACTGTTGCCCTCCCATCATGTTGGTCAACCAACATCCGGTAATCAGGGTTTTCCCGATGGTTTTAAGCTTTTGCCTCCTGTACCGGAAACGAAGCGAGAAGCGTTCAGATGCTTAAAAAATTATAAAAGGACATTTGAAATAATTTTGTATACTCGATGCTATTCGATAAATTACGCGTGTAATGAAAACAACGAAAAGCTATAATTCGCCGCGCTTGATTCGCAACAAGCAGGCACAGAAGTTTCGCTTTCCTCCCACGGGTGTTCGATGGTTGCTTCAAATCATGTACCTTGGTATCTGACCGCTTTCGCTGCTGCCCGGCTACGCCTTTTGTACCCGCGGAGATCACATGACTGCCATATAGAGGAGTGCGTGAGCGTTGCCTTCCTCTATAGCTCACTTACTCTGTCTGGACAAACAATAAAGCGCTCCGTTGCAACACACTTTGAAAGTGAGACCGTTGTCATTCCTAGTGAATGGAGTAATGTTCCATGAATATGAATGTGATGGCTGATGTGGGCACCACTCGATGCTTCTGGAACGCCAATGGTGAGTAATGGAACGGAAGGTCTAGCAGGTGAGTCCCCCGGGCGCAAGTCTATATGTACGAGAAGAGAATATGAACGGGTGACGTTCGACAGAATTCAGTTGAGCTGAGGAAGGCGAATAAAACTTTTACTGGAGGCAAGCCCGTAAAGCCAGTAGTTTGTGTACCGTTTCCTCCAACAAGTACTTACTTATATGTTTTTATTCTGCCGGGTGAAGCGGTGATACGATCGCACTCAGTGCGCCCCCCAACGCTCGATCGCGTGTCGGAGTGCACCTTAGGTTGGACAGTGCGTGTCCCCCCAAATAAAGGGAAATGGTTTCGCCACTTCCGCGTCACTCAATAAACCCTGCGTGCTTCGCACTGTCCTCGACGTTTGTAATTTATTTGTTTCGAAATTACGGTTGCTACCGCCACGCGCACATTTTCCTGTATTAGATCCCGGCGGTTGCAAAATCGAATTACGCCGAGCGCGGGAAGTGGGCGAGTCGCTTCGTGGATGCGTGGTCATTCGCACTTCCGTTCTGCAGTGGACGAACCCAAGAAAAATTACAAATGGAATATTTGGAAACGTCAATACCGAGCGGGTGCAGGAAGCGGTGAGCGATACTGAGGCAGCTGAAACCGTTCTGTTTCATTTAAATGCGTGTCTATCATTGACGCGCATATCCACCCTAACGAATGCATCACGGCACGCGGCGCTTGCGTGTGGTAAGCCGTAAGTGAACCCTATCGTACCTTGAGTACAGCGCACTAGCTGGAACTCCGTAATCTGAGATCTAGCCGGGTACACTAATAGCGCTTGGACGCCTCTGGCGTTCCAAAGGTTCATCTTTTGACCTGAAAACTGGAACTTTGTGGCTCTCTGTATTGCGCGCATCATTCTGTGTATGATACTCAACCGTGTAGTAACCTGCACTCACTTGTAGTCCTGAAGTTAACAAGAGCACACAGTCATTGTATACGCACCAGTGAGATGTAGAAGTGACAACCGAGCAGCACAAGCTCTACAAACGATTCCGTGCTCTTTTTCTTCGCAAGGCGGCCAAATCTTAGTACAGCCTTTAGTTTAAAAACTCTACGGCCTTCAGGAAAGCTTTCCTGACGGCGTGCGTGTGACCAGGTGCGCAAGTGCAGCGGGTAAAAACAGGTTCCGCCTAATAGCAGAAGCTACAGCATACGCCCTTGTTTGGAAATGGTTCGTATTACGCTGATGCTGTGCGGCAAAACGGGGGTCAATTTATTTCAACATTATTGTTCTTCGTTGGTGTGATGCCTACGCTGTATTTTAACCTTGGCGCCCTCAGTACCCTAAGCTGTTGTTTAAGACAAAAGAAAATGACGGGGAAACGGGGAGTGAAGAACAAAAGACGCAATGGGAATTGTTGCAAGCACAATTCTTCGAAGAACACCTTGCGACCGGGGACGTTGTTATAAATAAGTGTTTCCTCTATTTGGAGGGGAATTGCAGAGCTCACGTTTCGTCTAGTTAATTCAGGGGCGTCCTGTGTAGCTTGAGTTTAGGCCGAAGTACATTGACATTTCTGACTCAGCATGAGATTTTTTTAGTAATTTTGTGATTTTGAGGCCCAAAAGCAGGTTTTGCTTGTGTTTTTTTTTTTGCCTGCGTGTATTTTCTAACCGGTGCGTTCCTTCATTTCGATCGCTTTCTGATTACAGCTGACGGCTACTTGGAATGCATGACGATAAAGCTCCCCTCTCACGGTTATTTAAACTAGTGACCTATTTATCTCTATATAAACTGCCTTCATCAAATTTTTACCTTCGGTTTGTATACAAATCTCGACTGAATTTTTCTTCAAATACCGAAATTTAGCTCTTTCAGACACAAAGAAAGCGATCATTCCGCGTGAGCTGTATACATGCTCAATAAATGCGGAGCTGCGCGAACTTTGTGACCTCTTAATTTGGTTTGCAGGCCCAGACAAAGCAAAAGCAGCCGTCAGCCAGCGGCTTATCCCGGCTTCTCTCTTTCTACGACGGTTGTGTTCTGAACAACGGCGTGACTGACGACTGAGACAGATTGTCAGGCATTGTAAGGCGGAGCACACCCGTAACAGTGACTGCACCTTCGTCCAGTTGTCTGACCATAAACGTGACGACAATATATGATCCTCGCATCTGAAGACCGACAGCGACAATCCGCAGTTGTCGCCGCCCACGCTCGTAAGGCCGGCCAGGAAACAACAGCGAAAAAATGGGGCTAAGTGCTGCCCCAGTTTTATTGTTCTTCGCCGTGTTACCTAGACAGTGTGACCCACAATAAATGTTTTTTTTTTCCTGAATTATAAGGTTTTGCAAGCCAACCAATTGATTGTCAGTATGCTTTTGCTTCTACCGGAGCGCGTTTTCCAATGCTGCGTGGCAATAGCCGTTGTTGAGCCGCCATTGCGCTAGACGTCCCTGTTCATGGCGTTACTGAATGCTGTAGCCTAACTGACTTTGCACTACGAAAATTGCAACGTTGGGCTGGTTTTACATCTGAGTTCGTGGAGTTCATGAAGAGAATGTACAACATTTTTTAAAACGGAGTCTGCAACACTTGTGATAGACGCATCCTATCGGTCTCTCGCTAAGGAAGCATTCTGAAAGCTACAGTTATCGTTAGCACGGAACGGCACAAGGTGATTTACTCTTTGCGGGAGACCCGCCTTCCGCCTCTTCTTTGGTTTTGTGGCTTTTTTGCTGAAGTGATTATTGACAGCGTTTATCGCTGGAACTGAATGGAAACGGGCCAATAGCTCCCGCATTGTAATGACGTAATTTGGGTGCTCGAAGAACGGCATGACCGCCAAAGAGAAAAATTGATCTTTATCAAGTTTCCAAGTTATCTGATTGGCATACCGCAGTGATTTTTGGCTAAGGTACTTGTGCCCACCAGTGCAAGTACTGCAGGTGTTTCTGGACCACCTTGTGAAAGCACTTAGGATTTAGAAAAAAATTGAAAAAGTGTTGCAGGGTCTTTTTAATATGAAGAAACTAGCCTTTGGTAACTCGGTCAACAGCATTCCAGCCCCGAAAGAAGTTCTCTTTTAACCGAAAAAAGATAAGAAACAAAAAATAACTCTAAACTTTCGCGGCAACACGACACCAACAGTGGCTCAATACAGGGAACAATGAAAACACAGTTATCTCCGTTTTAACTGCACCTAAGCATTGAAGTGGTCGGACCAAACGAAGCAAGACGCAGTACTACAATCGCACAGTCATATTTCTTGCTAGTGGCTTTGGTCGCCTGCTGCAGCTCCTTCTTGGTCCGCTTATAAATAACTGGACTTCTTATTTTTCCTAAAAACTGTTGACTACGATACGCTCCATGGCTAAAGCATTTCTCCGTCTAGCTTTCAAACCTGAAGTCGTTTCACTTACTTTTCAGTGGTAGGGACGGGGTGTTTTTGCTGGCAATTGTTTTTGCTCTTCGATGCTTATGTCCCTTTAATTAAGTACTTTGTTATTGCAACCATCATGAAACAATGCCCACTTAGCACTGTAGGGATTTCCAACGTGTGAAGGATTAGTATCACCCAAATATTTATTACCAAGACACGCCACACTTTATTGCTAATTCGCTCTTCCCTTGTGTACGCACATTTCCCAACTTTAGTGACACTTATGTTGTCCATAACATTCGTCACCCCTGCTAATATAACTAACCAAACGCACTAATACATACCCGTGTAGTTTTTGTACTAGCAAAGCATGCATAAATAGGCCTACATGTTGTATGGAGATAGGGGGAAGGAAACTCGCTTTTATGGGAACAAACAGGGCGCGAAGGAATAATAGGTTCTTGAAATAGATGGAGAAGGGCAGAAGCAAAACTCAAAATTTTTAAATCACTCTCTTGTGCGTTGTAAGTAGAACCACTGGAGATTGATTTTCATATAAAAGAATTAACTACAAAGCTTAACTCCTTGAGCAATATATTTGTTTCTATCATTTCGCGAACTCTGGAGAATGCAATTGGCAACCCTCGAACATGATTCTGAGCGGCCGTTCTAAGTAAATACCCCTACGCAGGACAGTTTCGCTGAAGGCAGCCCAGCGGCAACAGTTTTTCGTTCCCACATTAAACACTGCGGGTTCGGAAAGCCGCGGGAGCTAACGCAAAATAAACGGGCGACCAGAACTAACGCAGCATCCTATCAAACACAAAGGCCGAAGAAAATAATAAACCGTCAACTGTAACCAATGGAGCGTCAGTGTTGGGGCCCCTTAAGGTTTCCTTGATCCCCTCTTTGTTGTCCACTCGTACGTTCGTCGTAGGCGGCACACAAAAAAGGCTCAAAGGCTTACAATGGCACGTCATGTGGGATTATGTCACGTACTTTCATTGTCACGAGAAAAAAGCAGCGCTTCGTCAGAATCTGTAGCTCGTCTTTGTGTTTTGTTTGAATGCAGTTTGGAGGAAAGTAAGATGGGGGTAGATATTAGTCCCCATCGCTGAACGAACGCCACAGGTTGGAATTACTGCGGTTAAAATTGGTACTTGCTTTTCTGCGGAGTGGCGTGACCTTAAAATTAGACATTCTGAGGCCCCCATCAAAGCAATCTCTGCTGCAATCGAAGTTGTTTTGGGGCTCAGCGGGGCTGAAGTGTCTGTCAGCGTCGATGAAATGCAGTTTTCTACATTTGATGTGCCCGTCACAAATGCACTGGGGGAAATACGTTTAACATTTTGGGAGCAATCACATATGGGGTCCATAGTGAAAATAATTGAGAGTTGGCACAGGTAGAGAGGAGTTCCTTGTGATACGTGCTACCGCGGTTACAAAAATGGGCAGGAATTCATTGACTGATTGGGGGGTTTAAAGCGCTGAAACTGCACAGATTATGAGGCTCGCCGTATCGGAGGGCTCCTGATTAATTTTGACCACTTGGCGATCCTTAATGTGCGCCAATATCCCGATCACACGGGCGTTTTTTGTGTTTCGCCTCTGTCAGAATAACAGCCGCCCCAGCCGAAAATTAGCGGGACCTGAAGTGTTGCAGGTTGCTTCTGATACACGGATGGAAGAATGTCTTCTACTTTCATGGAGAAGCTGCAATCCTGTGCGTGTTCAGGAACCATAGTCGCCAGCCGAAAATGGTTTCGAAGGAACTTGGCCGTCACAAATACAGTGGGAGAGAGAGGCTCCTAGACTCAGCGGGAGTTCCCAGTGTGGAAGATGTATTCGGGAGGTGAAACCAAATCCACAGGGCCGGGGCTGCATGCTTTCTAGGAACTTTGTGCTGGCTTTGGAAAGGCAGCGGGGTTCCGGGAAGTGCTATGGTCGCATTCTTTCATACAGTACGTGTAGAGTCGCATGAGAAACCCAACAAAGTAACCTCCTGCCCTTCTCGACAGCATGCGAAATAGCTTAGCGAAAGATCCCAGCTCCTCTTTTCAGAGACGATGGTGTGCTGACAACGTCAGCAACCCGGCAAATGTTACGCTGAGAAATTGACTAGAGTCGCAAAGGGTACAGAAATACACCCGCCGTTAAAAGCTAATATCGAGGTTCATCAGGCGTGGTGAGGGTTATTGCAACGTATTTGGCTATTGCAACGTATTGCAACCCGCTCAGATCTCGAGATCACGTGTTGCCAAGAAATTCTCAATCGAGTTCATCTCGATCTGGCGATGAGCCCGTAATATGTGCCTGTTGCACTCAGAGGTGCAAACACTTATATAGCCAGCATTCAATGAAATATCGACAGGGCTTCGTATGCACTTCTCGATGCTAATAAAGGTTATAATCAGCAGAATGAAGGTTAGAGATCACCCTCCACGCGTAACACAGCGATGTGCTATTTCGTCGTCATTTGTGGACGTGCATCAAGGTCGTCACAAAGCATACATGCAGCCTCCGACGCCTGGCGATTTTACCGCATACTTAATCGTCAATCGGTGTACCCAAGAGAGCGAATTTCACAAGCAACGCTACCATACATAAGATTTACCTGTCGTGATGACTCCGTCGGTAATCCCTTGTGCTGACGAGAACGAGGACGCTGGTTTGACCCCGCCCGCCGCTTCAATATCTTTCATGGAGGCGATAAGCGAAACGACCGTGTGTCAAGATTTTCGCGCACCTCAAAGACCCCCAGGTGGTCTAAGTTAATCCGTCCCCATCCCTTACGCAATGGCTGTAGCTCAGGTCCAGCTTCGGCGCTTAAAACCTAAAAATAGGGCAAGACAAGAACTCACTAAAAACTGAGATCAGCGCTCTGCCATCACTAAATGTGAAACGTAAAGTGTACACGAAGTTGGAATTTATGAATGTTTTTGATCAATAAGGATTGGGAAACCAACGCATCTTAGACGAGAAATAAACAAAAACGATGCACACAAGCGTGCAACTAATGATTTATTTAGAAGATAGCTGCACACGTAGATATAATAATAATCAATCAGTCAATCAATCAATCAATCATGTTTATTTATTGTGCCCAGGAGCAGCCTAGAGGCCTTAGTACTGGCGCACAGAGGGAACCAAGTTGAAAAGATTGCCGCAGGTCAAAAGAAGTGAAGACACGTGAGGATAAATTGCAGCGGATAAAAGCGGAGAACAAGTAAAACAGAACTTTCATAAGTGTATGGACGACATCAGGAAAAAAGAAAGTAAAGCAGCCTGTACATTACATTATGAAATGTACATTATGAAAAACGAATAAGCACAAAACACTACAACACATTGGATAACATACACTGTACACACAATTAACACAAGCAATGCTAACATCACACAATGGTACAGATAAAAGATTACACCTAACACCTCTATAACGCAAACAGACATCTAAACTTGTAACATAAATCATTAACACGAACAAAGTAAAATTCCGTGGGCAGTAAACTTTGCAGAGAGCATGACAACGTAAGAAGCAGGCTGCCTAGCAGGCGTCAAGATAACGTAAAAAGATGAATTGATTGCTACGGAACAGAGTAATATACATTATGTTTCTATGAATGGCAATATGTGCGAGTGTCTAAGAGAATGATAGGTCTGCTAATGCCTGAACTGAACGGCTGGCGTGAGCTGTTAAAAATATTTATGTCAGAAGAATAGAGGTTACATGTGCTCTACAGCCGGAACAGCGGACAGTGTCTGTTACAGGCGCGGAGGATAGGGAAAGGATGGCATTTTCTCGTTGTATTTAAAGGAGCTGTTAGATGTAGCTCATAAAGCAGATCATCACTGCTAATTTGCCTTTGCATTAGCTTAAAGCAATAATAGGCCAGCTGTATCGCGCCTAGCCTTTAGAACAGGCAGCACTCCCCAGTACCGTGGTGCGGAATCTAGATAGTGATACTCGCGGGGGAAGCGATGTCTAAGTAATGACAGGAACTTATTTTGGGCTGTGTGAATAGCCATGCAGTTAGATCTGCACGTGCCGTTCCAAACACAGGAAGCATATTAGAGAAAGGTACGACACACAGCGGAGTAGAGTTTCAGGAAGGGTGTTGGTCAACAAAACTCTTTAGACATCCTACACACTATGCTCAGGCGGCGGAGAGCTCGATGCTTAATGGATCTAACATGCCGTGTAAAAATCAGCTGGCTGTCAAAAAGCACGCCAAGATCAGTCGTGGTTGAAATACGAGGCAGAGTAAAATCATTAATAGAGTATTGGAAATGAAGGCAATCGGTTTTACGCCTGTAAGACAATGCTTTACTTTTCGCTGCCTCCACTATCGGTTTGTTGTCTTTGCACAAGTGACCAAATGCATCGAGATCTCTTTGCAAGTTCTTGCTGTCGCTGGTACACAAAACTTCTTTGAAAACCTTGATGTCATCCGCGTAAAGTAAAAAGGATGAGTACTGTTTAGCGGCGAAAGATCATTCACAAACAAAGGGAACAATAGTGAACCTAGAACAGACCCCTGCGGCACTCCACTTGAGGCACAGCAGCGATAAGACTGCTGGCCGTTAATATTTATGTAACAGAAGCGCCCATGCAAGTAACTAGCTAACAGGTCAAGAAATGAGTTATCTACGTTCAGGAGGGAGAGTTTAGAAATTATCAAGTGGTGATTGCTGACATCAAACGCCTTGTTTAGGTCAAAGTACACAGTGTCGACGAGCTGCCTCATAAAATTAACTGCCTCTGACGTTCGTCACATAAAAGAAACAAGGTTGTGGAACGCCAGGCATAAACCCTACCTGTTCGGTAAGTAGTATGGCTTTAACACTCGAAGGAAAAATATCGTGCAAAAGTCTCAAAAAGCTTAGATGCCGCAGACAGAAGCGAAATAGGCCGGTAGTTACTGGAATTAGCTTTATTGCCAGTTTTAAAGACAGGGACCACGCGTGCTATCTTCCACGCTTCTGAAAAAGTAGCCGATTGAATTGACGTTTAAATATGGCCGTAATTATTGGAGTCAGAAGCTCCCCAAAACTTTTTGTTATTGCGGATGGAATGCCGTTAGGGCCGCAGGAAAATGATGGTTTGAGGAGCTTGAGGGATTTACGAACGTCATCCTCACTAATTCTGGGAACACAGAAATTACACGACGCAGACACGGAGTTGGACACGAGGTCAACGTCACCTTTTAGGGAAATGGAGCTGAATTAACCTTCGAAGACATTCGCAACCTCTTCGATATGGTTTCCATCGTCATCTGAAATGTTGATGGTTCCGGCTGCCTTGCCGGCAGATCGAGAACGAACGTATTGCCAGAAACCTTTCTGGTCACGCGTAGCGCTGATTTCTATCCTAGCTATGTAATTCAACCTATCACGATCGTTCAGTTTTTTACGCAGGGTCCTTTAATACCTAAACTCCTGTCTCGAAGCTTCAGATTGCGCGCCTTCAGTTGGCCGGTGAGCACGGACTTTACGTTTTAGCGCCTTTTTCAGTTCCTTAGAAAACTAGTTAGGGATCATTTAGATTTCTTGCAGGACTGTTTCGGTATAAACGTGCGCATTCCTTGCTGAATAACTGAGGAGACTATATCGACTTGGTCATCAACAGAGGGAAGACTTATCTGGAGAGACCAGTTATTGTTACACAGGTAGTTATTAAAAACAATGTAGTGTCCAGAAGCGAAGTTGTACGTGGTAGGGGCAGAATAGTTGGAACCTCTTGAGGGCTGCGACACACACGGCACTGAAATAGGAAGGACACGGGGAAATTTGTCATGTCGAACCACCAATACATCCTATAAATAAATAGTAAGACCCGGCAGGTCAGAGAAGCAAAGGTGTAAAATATTACTACAGATGTTTTTGCGCCTATTGCTTTGTTCTACGCCAGTGAAAGAAAGTGTAACAGGCAGTAACCTTTCTCGGCGACGTAGTGATTGCTGTGGCTAACAGTGCCGTCATACCAGTCCACACCGAGAACATTAATATCTCCAAAGGTTAGAAATTTACTGTCTGGGTAAGCGTTAACACTACCCTCCACCGATGCGATACAGCGCTGAAATTCAGCATAGTTAATGGATGGCGGAATATAAAAAGTGGAAATGAACATGTTTGTTTTTGCTCCCGCCGACAACTTCTACCCACAGTGATTCCTTAGCAGTTCCCAGGTCTGAGCGACGACGGCAATTCGACGACTTGTCCACAGCAATGAGCACTCTACCGCCGCAATTTTTGTACGTGGAGCTTTCAAGGCCACTACGAAAGACAGCATAGCTATCAGTAAAATAATCACTGGATGGAAATTTTGAAGAGAGCCAAGTTTTAGTAAGGATAATGACATTAAATGTGGACGATGCTAAAGAGAGAAACAGCTCAATAGTTTTGGTAGTGAGACCACGTACATTTTGGTAGCACACATTCATTCAGGCGTTGAATCATTGCGCGGGAGAAGAAATTTCAGACCAGTGCTGCATACAGTCACGCAGCGCGCCCTTAAAGGACTCAATGACATAAGCTTTTGGCCACAGACCAGGATCTCGCAGTAAGTCCCACAACTCGTCGCTTGCTGTAACGTGAAAGGAGGAATATGTATCATACTTATTTTTTAAGCGCTTGCAAGTAAGGGGAGCACGTTTCTGGCATACAAATATGAGGAGAGCTGAGCTTCCGTTGTCTTAGGGGAAACCTTTGTGACGAAGGAAGCCTTCGGCAGCTTCCGCCGTTGTACCACTGAGAGTTAACACGAGTCAGACGTTCCAAAGGAAGCGGTGGGTTGGTGTACCTTGTCCGTAACATCAACGGTGGTGGTAACGGCAATGGTAGAGGCTCTGGCAGCGGAACCCACGTCGATGCCACCTCTGCAGACAGCAGCCGGGCGGTAGCCATGGGACCCAATTTCCCTTTGTTCAACCCCCGGATGGTGACTCTAGAAACCGTTCTTCGAGGGCGCGGCACTACCAGGAGCAGAGGAAGCGGCTGCGGCAGCGGGGAAAGGTGATTTCATGGGAATGACCGGTGACCCGACCGCTGACGACGCCGTGGGTGACAGAAGCAGTCTAGGAGAGGAGACGGCATTGTGCGGGTCCGGCAGCATAACCGGTGGCCGCGTGGCGAGCTGCTCTCGTAGAATGCGTATTTCGCCACAGAGAGAACTGATGATAATTGTCAATCATGCAATCAATGTTTATTATAGCGCCAAGGAACAGCCGAAGCCTTCATGCTGGCACACTCAGAGAGGAAAATGCAGCACTGAAATACATCAACAGTTTGCAAGAAAAGAGACAGTGAGCAAAAAAAAGCTACAAAAACGGCAAGGAAGATTAAATATAAAATTGTGTGATCCAACCAACATTACACAATCAATTCGTGCTGGCGCACAGGAAGGCTAAAAAGCCGCAATGAAGTACATCAACAGCTGGGAAATAAACAGTCAGTGAGCAAAAAAACAGTTGCGATTAAACATAAAAAAGCGTAATTTAACCAACATTACACAGTCAATAGAAACTGTAATGTCTGGTCCATTGCAAAAAGACATCTTACAATAAGCGTAAGGATAAGGAAGGGTAAGTGAAAAGAAGAAAGATTTTACAAGATCGGAGTAATTTAAATTTTCAATTTCAAATGAACGCATGAAATGAATACGGGGAATTATAATGATAAGAGAGAGACAAAGAAAAATTATTCGACACTTACAGTCGCAGAATCAACACAATATACGAATAACCAAGAACAAGCTCTGTGAAATCAATGCACACGTAAGGACGGTAAGTGAAGAAAAAGAGCACTGCCAAACTGAACCTTGTGTGTCACAGCTAACAACCCAGCCAAAAACCCCCGAAGGGGACGCTGAAAAATAGCAAGCTTCAAGGAGTGAAAATTATGCAGATGCTGTAGTCTTTGAAGAGGGTAACATGTGCTGAGAGCCCCAGCTGTTTTAAAAGGGTGGGTGAGCCTTGTAGATTTTTGTGGAATACGAAAACTGGTTGATTCAAATAGTTCCGGGCTCAAAATATTACCATGAGGCAGTTTGCAAAAGAAAAAAAGGTCTGAGTGGGTCCACCGGGTACATAGAGAAACAGTTATATGGACAGGGTCTTAAGGAAAACGATGCATAAATATTGATAACAATTTCTTCTGTACACGCTCTATATTCGTTGACAGTTAGAATTACAGGTTCTATTTCAAACGACCGAAGCATATTGTAGTTGCGGAAAACAAAGTGTTCTGAATAGTTTTTGGAATGAATAAGGGAATGTAATTCTCGTGAGGACCTGCATACATCCCCAAGAGAGCGAAGTGCCCGCCTGGTAAGTTGAGTGACATGAGGTAAGAAAGCTAAGACACTGTCGAAAAGTACGTCGAGGTCTCTGATCTCTTCAACTCTAGACAGGTAACCGCCATTAATACGGTAGCAAAAGAAAGTGCAGTTCGTTTTGCTGCTATAAGGTATGACCTTTGTTTTCGTAGAGTTAAGTTTTAATCGGTTATCTAAGCACCACTTAGAAAATGAGCATATAACTCGCTCCAGGGCAATGCAGTCATTAATGGACTCAATTGGTCTCAATATTTTAATGTAGTCAGCGTAGAGAAGGAAAGAAGAGATCTTAATTGCAGCTGACACATAATTCCCAAACATAGAGAACAAAAGAGGCCCCAACACGGAATCTTGGGGCACACCGCTTTTAAATGCAGAGCATTTCTTAGCCTCGCCTCTTCCTGCGTCGGACGGCGTCCACAGCTCCGCGTTCGCAGCAGGTGCGCCTCTCCTCCTTCCCTCCTCTCTCTCAACAGCAGCTGGCGCGCGCATGCGTCGTAGTCAGCCCGTTCGTTCCGTCGCGGTCTCGGCGTAACAGGTGCGTGATAGCAGCGCGGTGGGGCGTGGAAGGGCGCGCGCTGCTTGCGCATGCGCACTCTCCCCCCCGTACTGCTCTCCCTCTACTGCACGCGCTGCAAATATAAAGCGGCTAGCGGTCGCTCGTGCTTCAGTCACTGCGTTGCTCCTTCCTTCCTTGGTTGACGCTCGCTCCACCCTAACGCGACTTTACTCTCCTCTCTCTACCCCAAACCAACACCAACGCCACTACGACCCAACTACCCACCCTAACGCGACTTTACGCGGCGTTAACGACCCCCAATGCTCTGCATTTACTCGTGTTCCCCTCGCGGGAAGGCGCGGGAATTTTTTTTTTGATCTGTACATACCAGACGTCTGCACGCTAACGCTAACGAAACTGAACCGATTATCTAGATAACTACCCAACAATGCCACGAGTGGTGTATCAATGACCGACCGTAAAAGCTAATAAAGTAACAACGTGTGGCAGACAGCATCAAGTGCCTTGCTCAGATCACAGTAGACAACGTCACGCTGGCCCCCCTCAGAAACGGCAGCGGAGGCCTGCTCAATGAAGCAGGCGAGGTTAGTTGTTGTCGACCTTCCCGATATAAAGCCGTGCTGTTTACTTACAAGAAGATTCTGTACAGAACTTGACAGTACTTTGCACAGTGCTGTTTCAAGCAGCTTGGAACAAGCACAAAGGAGAGAAACTGCTCCGTATTTTGTTGCATCCGATTTGGTGCCCGACTTGTATGCATAATAATAATAATAATAATATTAATAAAAAAATAATAATAGTAATAATAATAATAATAACAATCATAATGCACAGCCAAAGGCCTGAGTGCTGGCGCACGGATAGTTACATAAAAACGTATTACAAGAAACAAACAAGCGACGATAAACACACAAATTCAAGTAGTGAAAATTACATAAATAAAACACACGCGGAGTGAAAGGTGGGTAGACGTAAAAAAAAGACGCCTTTGTTGCTGTGCATGTTGTAAAGACCGCACAACAAGTAGAGCAACAAAGTTTAAAACAACGCCAAAAGTACAGAGACAAATGATAAGACGAACAAATCACAGGAAACAGTTTCAAAAATAGGAAACTATTAGTAGGTTAAAAACAGAACCGCGGAGAAACTAAATTCCAGCGATCGTGAAAAAATGAACTACAGAAACATCATAGATGTCTAACATACTGTATTGAACACTGCAGTACGATAAATTTTAAAGGAACTTTGAAAGATATCTAGGCGTTCAAAGAAGCGGTTGTAAGAATTTTGTATTCTGCGCAAAGGAGAATGATTCGAGTTGCGCGCAGTGGTCAAGAATGGCCGATGCGACCTGGTGCGCCTTTGTGGAACACTAAACTCTAAACAGCTAAGCAATTCTGGGCAAGAAAGGTCACAATGAACAATTTTGTGAAGAAATGTAAGATCTACACGCATACGTCTGCAGTTCAAGGAAGGGATGGAAGGAACTATGGGTAAGTCAGAATCAGGACGAGGACTGGGATTATGATGACGGTGCTAAAATATGGATAAAAACTTCTTCTGCACATGGTCTACTAATTCACTACTAGATTTAGAGATGCCGTTCCAAGCAACAGAAGCATATTCCAACTGAGGGACACATATTGCATTGTATTGCATTAGAAACGGATCTGGAGAAGAGAATTCCTTTATAATCCGACACACATTTCCAAGACTTCGGAGCGCTTCCAGGGTGATGAACCTAATATGAGAAGAAAAAGAGAGGGTACTGTCGAAAGGAACCCCGATGTCCCTAATCTCCTCAACCCTTTGCAGAGGATCTCCCTCAATACTGTAGGAAAACAGTAGACGATGGGTTTTCCGGCTGTACGTCGTGATTACCTTTGTTTTAGCGGGGTTCAAAATTAGAGCATTTTGCTGCACCAGACCGATAATTCCGACACATCCCTCTGCAAGGCACAGCAGTCCCGAACACCGCTAATGTGCCTAAATAGTTTGACATCGTCACCATAGAGAAGAAATGATTTTATTAACACTGTTGACACATCGTCGGTAAAGATAGAAAACAATAGTGGACCCAGCACGAAACCTTGAGGTGCACCACTTGTTGCAGTGTAAACACCAGACTTTTTGTTGTTATTAACGACCGCTCCTAAATCACAATATATTAGTTTTAACTTAACTAGGTTTGAAAAATATAAATTTGTATTGTGAAATGCTAGCCCAAAATAAAAAAAAAGACATAGCGTAGTTTGTTTAGCTTACCACCGTTTTTGCACAACGCCCGGAAGTAAGAACGGTATATAACTTGTGTAAAAACTGCGATTGCTGCTATGAATGTTAACGAGTCTCGCGGAACTTCCTAGTTCAGATATAAACTCACTCTAGTGCACCAAGTTAGTATAATTTTGCGTACTATAGAAGCGCCACGACAGCTGGTACCACCGTTTTATGGAACCATACCCTCCATTATAATAGCCCTTATACCGAAAAACGCTTTCACAAACTTAATTTCACGAAACACGCCTCAACAGACCAGGAGACAGAAAGACATCAGCAGGTTTCCCAGTATTCACTTCATCTATATTAACACCGTGAATGCGGTAAAAAAAATCCTTAGATAAGGGTGACCGGTCCAACCCCGCGGCAAACGCACCAGTATCTGTACCCGCCGGCGTGCAGCTACTTCTACATCTCGCGTCCCCTACCACCCATCGAAAATTTATCCGCTGAAACGACCCTTCTTTGTGCGGTGGAAAACACACTCCCCATAACGTACACTATATTTTTGGTATGAGTTATCCTGCTTTTGAGCTACACGCAATTCTTCGGCCAATACAACAGTCCAAAAAATGACTGGCCACACCGCCTGTACAACACAGATGCGAACCGCAGAGGAAGTGGGTATTGTGCTAGCCGCAACTACTAGTTAGGAGTCCATCACTGTGCTTATGGATCCCCAAGCAGCATGCCGCCTTTATCTACGGGGACGCATCTCCAAAGCAGCCCACCGCATGCTCAAAACCAAAAGGCTCAGCTCCCCGAGGTTCAAGTCGTCTGGGCATCTGGACACACATTCCACGACGGTAATGAGGCAGCCCATGCCGCTGACCGCGCGCATGTACACCGGGCCATTATCTACGACAGACAAGCCTCCCATGCTGCTGCCAAGACGGAACCTAGCTGCGGTTCAGAATGGAGACACCCTAGCCAACTTCTGAGAAATTCTCGGCTCCACATCCACAGTTATCTCGACAAGAAGCCACCAGCCTCCGAAGACTACACGTCAACTCCTATCCCATTCAAACCTTTCTCCATGCCATCTACGCCACCCAATACCCTGCCACCTGTAATGTCTGGCCATTACACGACACATTATACCACCAAAACCGCAGGCAAATCTGCCAGCGCTTCCCTCTCATACGAGCCTGAAAAGTCCTGACACTGGTTCCCAGGGCATACTGCAGGAGACTTGCACTGCAACGCCATGGACAGGGCATGCCGAACTAGGTACACCCCCAACCGTGTGGGCACCTTAACTGCAGCACAAACGCCCGTCAAATAAACATTCACTCCTGCTCCTCCTCCTTGGTAAACTCCCTGAGAATATAAGGTGCCTCCATGATCTTGAAGTGGAACAACAGATGCGTCCCATCTGTTAGCGTATGTGCTATCGGAGTATTAAGGATTGTGACTTGTGGTCGTATGGCACGTGAGACCGCCCGCTTTCCGAGGTGTTTAAGGCGAGAAGCGTTATAAGTCAGTTACGATAAAATGTAGTGGCGCTGTGGCGACCGAAGAATAAAACTGAAGTAAAATTGAGAGTCGAGCTAGTTGGTGAACATACATTGTTGGAAATTAAGCGTGAACTATAAAACCCGGACGAGAAAGAAGGACGACACGCGCGCTTACTAACAACTGAAAGGTTTATTTTCACAGAAAACAAATATATATACCCTCCTAGCCAACAAAACCAACAAGTGTCACACCGCTGCACATGCGCATGTGTGGGTAAGGCAGAAAACTAGGCTGACCCCATATCTACCCTCTTTCCTTAAGAGGAGTTACTTCCTTCGCAGGAATAGTGAGAGAATGGTTGGCTAACACTCAGCACCCGATAAATTCGCAGCACCCAATAAATAAAACAGAGCAAAAAATTCCCCCGCATTTCCCCGAGGGGGAGAATGTGAAAGTGCGAATGCACGGTTGTCGGCCCGCTTGCGGCGCTTGCGCTCGGCACCCGCAGCCCACCGCCTCGCCGCCTTCTCTTCCATCTCTTCCATCGGGTTTGTAGTATCACGTGTACACCACGCAGTTATCAAGCCGCTATAACGCCGCTGAGTCGCCAACGCACGCCTCTGACGACGTAGTTTGAATGCGTTAAAGATATAAGGCGCGTCACTAACACTGATATCAGCGTCGCCTCCGTGGCTTGGTCGGTAGAGCGTCGCGCTGCGGCCGCAAAGTCCTCGGATCGAAACCTGGCGCCGGATACTGTTTCTTTTTTAAATATAGAGGAGCACTGCGGACGCCGCCGCCGCCGCCGCCGCCGGCGGCGGTGGATGGTTTGGGGTCGCTTATAAAGTGCATTCGCACTTAAAAGCAGCGCTCACCTCCGTTGCAGGGCTACGCCTGGACAAACGCAGAATCACGTAGGTGAACGGAGAAGGGGAGAGTTTCTATTTGTCGCGGATGGCCTGCCGGCCGGCCGTGCTCGTATGCTGAGCGAAAGAGCGCTTTTTGCGTGCCGTTCATCTCGATAACACGTCTGGTAAACCGGTTTGATACCTTTCGGTTGGCTTCCGAGAAAGAACGAGTTGTAGCTCCCCCCAGAAAAGTTCACGCACCCAATGACTGCGGTTATCCGAGACACCAAATACGCAGAATCGGATAGTTCTATATGCTGGTAGACATGTAGAAACATTCGCCGGAAATATTCCTTAAGGATTTCGCATTTCTACACGTAATCGGTCTTAAGTGTCTCTACCGAATTTATTTTTATGAAAGTCAAGGACTCAGGCGTGGAAGAAAGCGTGTCGGGATATGGTAAGAGTTTCGCGGTATAAAGTCTGTAATTTACCGAACTGAAAGAATAAACACTGCGCTGAATCGTTAGTAGCTATTCCCACCACTCCAGCTGAACCAAATGAGAAAGGGATGGTTGATTTTGCAACCAAACGCACATGTTCCCGAACAGCTTTCTAACTTTTCTCTGCAGCTACGGCATCGCCTCCAGAGATTAAAAAAACTGAAGTCTTAAAAACCCAATTGTTTGTCAAAGAAAACATCTCCCTTATCTCGAGTGTACGTGCTTCACGCCCCCTTTCATGCACTTTTCGCATTTTTTCGGATGTTTTAAATGTTAACATAAAATCCCACCAAGGAGCGCTTCCGGGCAATTAACGTCATTCTTTCACACTGGGAAAGGCCGCGCTGCTTAATTACGCAGCGGCCTAAGCAGGCAGCTAATCAGTTTTCCACAGACGCCATAAAAAACACACCCCGAGCCCGTGTTAAATAAACCGCTTGCCTTAAAGAGCCGGAACAAGGAGGGTGAAGCTGCATTACCACAGAAAGTTCCCTGGCGTCGACGAGGGCCCACAAAGTTTAACTTTGAAATAAATGTTTGTTCAACGTCAAAGCAGCTTTTAATAATTTCATAGTAACAAACTTGTTTGCCCTCCGACCTCAAAGAGCGGCGTACGTAAAGTATACATAGTTTACTTTGGGAGCGGAAGACATTTTTATCGCGTTACTTTGACTTCACAAAAAGCTTGCAGTGAACGAAGGTGCCACAGGCTGCCACGTTTCCTTGAGGCCGGTTCACGCGAACCTTCTACATTTTTTCTTCTGCGGTGCTATGCCATCGTTATGTTTTGATAACGTATGGTTCCTTTGGACTGTTACTCACGTAAAAATTGCAACCTAGTTTGTTTCCTTCTTTAACCTATTTGTTTTTGTAGTTATTTATAATAATTTATTCATTCAAACCAGACGTGCAGCCAACGCTAAATGTGGGATTGCTAGCGAAGGCCTTCTGCCTGAGTTCAGTTTGTCTTTTGTCTGAGTTCAGCATTGGTGCAGCTTCCATACGCCACCAGTAACGCTCAAAATGTTAACAGCAGAATCTGCAGGGATAGAGGTAAGTACAAATGGAATTGATGCAAGCAACGCAAAATAAAATACCGACGCGGAAAAAGCAAAACACCTTTAGCGAAAATGCATGTACGCAACCTTCACAGGCACAGACGCAAAATTATACACAAATCAAACTTAAAATCTCAAGTAACATTTCCTTAGATCGCAAATTATTATGCAGCAGTAAAGAAGGATAGAAAGTTCTCATAACATAAATGCACAAAAAATATATACATAAATATATATAAATAAGCTTGCCCGGAACTAATGAACTTCAATCCTTTTTTCATTAAGATCAATTATCATTGCGTTTGCTACTTGTTTGGGGAAGGTTTTGGTGTTTTAGCTTCGGAGTACCTTAGGATCGCACAATGTCCGTCCTCGTCCGTGCGCATAGCATTTACAACCGCAAATAATCACACAGGCACCGGAAGGATTCGAGCCTGTGCCTGGCAGTCCAGATAGAGTTAGTGTTAGTCGTCTTACCCATTGGCTACGACCATGCGTTCGTACCCGAAAGTCAAACGGCGTACTCCCTCGCCTGTAACGGTGCGAAGTACCTTAGTTCCTCCCAGTGTCCGTCCGCGTCCATCCGTGCGCACGCCACCATGAAGTGAAAATCAAGCGAAATTCGATTTGAGCCGTGAGTTGCAGTTTTATTTAGGGAATAGTCAAGGTTCAACTCACGGCTCAAATCGAATGACGGACGGGGCGCAAATCGGATGCCACTCAGGAAGCCACTTGGATGTCATTTGGAGTCCTCGAACTCCGCCCCCTCGCCATCATCCACGGAGTGGAGATGCTGCCATTTTTTGTGAGCTAGCTGCGTCGCCACGTGACTAACAATGCTCGGTATTTGATCTTCTGCACGCTGACATCTCTAATGAGCTTCCATTCTTGCAGCTCTTGTGGTGGGGTTCACTGTGAAGGTGTGTGTAAGATGAGCAATACTCGTCGTGATACCACTTATTTTTGTCTATTTACTGAAAAAAAAACGTTTGGCGTGCTCTACGTGCTGAAGTTACGTCTGGGCTACAAGTGAGGTCATAGAGGGCTAGGGATGAATTTAGAACACCTGGGGACCTTTAAAATGTGCCGAAATCGGGACATGCACATTCTAGTTTGCCGCCCTCCTTACGAAAACGCCCGCCGTTGCCGGGATCGAACCAGTGTACTCGGGCTAGTTTTAAAGGAAAGTTCGGCAGTAAATTTGGCTGTCTTCAACTATTCAGTGCTTGAAGCCTTGTGGATTTCAGCGCCCCTTAGGGCGGAATGGCAGTGAGATGGCTGCAATGGCCGAAAGGGAGGGAATGTCTGTTCCTCCGTGAAAAAGAGTCCCGATTTGAGGCACGAAGTTCATTTTAGAGGTGCATGTCTTCGTAAAACGCGCCTTCGCCACTAGAAAAAACGATGACGGCAACCATATCCGGCCTTGACTTCATGGGACGGTGACCTTACTCTTAGCGAGTGGTCTGTAGCGACCCAAACCTTCACAATGCAGGTCCAAAATGACACAACGAGACACGATGGCAGCCTAATTAGACTTCCAAACGGAAGTCTAATTAAACCTTTATGCTTCGCTCAACTAACACTCCGCCGACGTAACGGAATCGCATGCGAATGTGTTAGTTGGTTTCAATCACCCCTGCTCGGTAGCTACATATATATCCAGGTTAACTTTCCTGCCTTTCTTCTATATTCTTCCTTCCTTCGTTGAATTCATGGATCCTCGCGCCCTTTGAAGAACTCAAGGTTGTTCCTCATCAGTGTAAGCAACCACCCTGGGTTACTCCCAGCTTGACTACCTCCAATGGTAAAACAGGGAAAAGAATAACTGCTACCACATGAGAGTGTTGCGCGCGCTTAGCACATGGTAACATCGTCAAGCGCGGTGATTTTGGGCAGTTATTTCCGACTAATGTAGTAAGGTATGCGTTAAAAGTGTGATTCCGATGATGCGATGATGTGTTTTTCCGAACTAATTCGCTTCCTTCCCCCGCTCCTACCCCACCCTTCAGCACTTTCCTCCCACCTCAGTTCCACCCCTCTTCCGAACCCCGCTACCCTCTTCGTCACCACCCCTTTGCTCCCTTAACGCTCCTCGATCCTCTGTTATCCCCTCCCCCATATACTCTCCCTCACACCCTCCCACCACCCTAAGGTATCTGCCCTCCATATGCACACCGTATGTGAGGTGTGCACACCGAAAGAAAACGTCGTATTAAGCAAATATACAACCATTATATTCCCTTGCACCCTTCACTATTTTCATCATGTTGCACCTTATTTTCAAACAAAGAATTCGTTTCCTGCTGTTGTCGACACTAGGAAACACGTACCATACCCCTTATAATCTTCCGTGGCCAAACGATGCGTTGCAAGACGATGGGAATCTTAGGGCGTTTGAATCCTAGATCCATTGTTTTAGAATTCAACAAGGGCTTATATACCAATCGCCAATGTGCATTTTAATCTGGCACACTTCACCGCACATCGTAATAAACAACGTGCAAAGACCTAGCATCGTCGTCATGGCGCTTTTTGCCTCTTGGCGTTGCGCCATAAATCCCACATCATCGCCATCATTCCGCTCCATGCACCTTTATCGCTCCCTTCGCCGAGGCTTCACACAGCGGCTCGCCTAGAGGCTAGACGGGCTCCCATATACCCCGAACCGGTCGAAGTTTGTCTATAATACTAGCGGCATCGAACCAAGCTTTATCTCATTGATGTTCCTTTTCCCTCCTTTCACTATGCGACGGGATATTTTTCTGCTCATATCACGACTAAGGAAGCGAGAAACGCGTGCGCAACTGTGCCTACATGCGTTCACTTTGGCCACTTGTCTGTAAGCATTTTTATTCCACGTTGAAACCCGAAAGCATTTCACCGTTAAGCTTGGGCGATAGAATCTCACGAAAACAGAGAGCCACAAGCGCGGGCGCAGCTGCTTGCATGCCACCCTCCTCTCTTGGCGGGAACATCACGGGTTGCATCTATTGTGCAACCTCTTCGGAATTGAACTTTGCATCCCAACTTTTCGGCGATCTTCGGTAGCAATCGATGGAGCGGCGGCGCGGTGTCTGAAAGCCGGAGCAAGTAAAGTGCGCACCCATGCCTTAAAAAACACAAGCGTGGTGCAGAGCGTTGAGCCCTGGAATTCGCCGCAATCCCGAACAAAAACACTCCGGAGAAAGCGCTTGCTTTTGTTTTCGTGGTTGACTCCTCTCTCGAATTTACCGCCCGCAGTTCAGAAGGAAAACGAAAAGACCGCTCTTGCTTGGTTCATTTAGGAGTCTTACTAAAAGAGGAAACGAAGGGTTAAATAAAAGTTTTCAAGGTTTTTTTTTTTTTTTTTTTTGCTCCAGTTGCTGGTGGAGTGCTTAGGAGATTGGTACACAATTTGATGGGAAACACATGGCCGGTGTAGTGTTGGAGGAATCGCGCAGTTTGATTGGGAAATGCTAAAAATGCGTCGGTCCTAGTTTTTAAGCCCCCCGTCAGAAAAAAAAAATTATATTTCTTTTTTACTCCGCAGTTCTAGATTTGCAAACATGCTATAGCTAAAAAAAAAGTCTTCCGTTTCTGCATCGAACAATTTGAAGATATCAGATGCGAAAATTGCGACACTAAGGGTAAACTACGTATGCTTGCTTTGTCTCGGCTGCTATATTTTTTATTTTAGTCGCGTCCCGTCAAGGGTAATGCATCGCGACCACTAAATTTCTTTTGAGAATCCGTCTTGCCACCGAGTTCTACGAGCAATGAGGTCCCAGTTATTCATACAGGCAATAAACATTGTAGAGTTGAAGTCACTGCGCGTTTAAATTTACATTTTAGCTCCCGACCAAACCATTTGGTTGTTGCTACTATTAATGACTTCCCGGAACTCTTACTCCTTCATTGGCCACGTGCTCTTGATCGTGGGGCTATTTGCCTTGTCATAATCACTCTGAAATCATCATTACTACATACCAGGACATATTTAGTTGAAGCAAGGTGTACGTGCAGGATTAGAACAAGATCATTCGATTTAACGGATAATTTTTACAAAAACAAGCAACGAACGCCAAAAATGTTTAAAGAAGCATTCATATTCGTCGATGCAAAAAATATTTCCAAATATACGAGTTCAGCATAAAAAAGATCGACCCTATTTACCTCGTTCCTCCCTGCGGGGGCGTATAGGCACATTCAGATAGCCAGGCCCCGCATACCCTGGATTGGCCGCAGAATGAATAAACACATCCGCCTATACGGACCGATGAATGCGCATCCCATGTTCGCACGCTGAGAGCCGTGAGGGAGCGAGGGGAGTAGATGAGGAGGCAGCTTGGCTGGGATTGGAGATTCAGGAGTGTTTTGTGCGGTGTTGGCGCACTTCTCTACTCTCCTTCGTTGCACTTGTTTCACAGAAGGCAGGGGTGTGGTGCAATCGCGCATGTTCGCGGAGATGGGTGGGGGAACCTTTCTGGGTGCGCCCTTACACAATGCGCGCTAGTTCGTCGAAGTCGTTTGCAGTCCCTTACCATGCCGATTTCCACTGCACATAACTAGAGCAAATTACCTGCACGTACGCGTCCTCACCTGCTGCGATCAGGTAGCGATGGATTTAAAAATTGAGGCAATGATATTAATTATATTATTGAGATCAATCAATCAATAAATATTATTGATGTTCCGGTGTGAGCCGATGAGTGTGTGAGTGAGTGAGGGAATAAACTTCACTTTCCGGAGCTTCGGGCGCTGATGGTAGGGCACCTGCCCTGTGCCAGGCCTCTGGTTCGAGAAGGCCTGGTCCACGCTGGCTGCCCAGGCCTTCTCCCCCAGACTACGCTGGACTGAGAGATTGGTGCTGTCCAGCTTCCCGTGCACTGCGCGTCGGTCCTGTGAAGATTTGGGGTAAGATATAGGGTTTGCTAACACTTCCATACCATGTGGTACAGAGTGCCAGGTTGTGCACAGATGTTAGGGGTAGCGTAGTACAGGGCGGGGTACATGGCATGGAGGAGAGTGCCTTGGGGATAAAAGTTTGACTAAAAGGCGGTCGCCTCTGCTATGGATAGAAGGGGGGGGCTGGAACTGTCGTCGTTCTTGGCAGTTTTGAGTGGGGATGACTGGGTAGGATGTAAGAGTAGTGGGCTTAGGTGTGCGAAGGGACTGCGTGATGCATGAAAGCAAAAAGATCCCACGAGAAATCAAAACCTGTGCGAAAGAAAATTGAACTTCTGCCTGAAATTCAGCCAGCCATACGGCTATAAACGAAAGCTGTTCAGTTATCAGGAACTTCGCTGGTGAAGGAAAATTGTGCAGCAGTTGACGACTACAGGGCTGACCCTACAGTTATGGTTAGCGCGAGGCCAGCACACGTTCGCTTTTGGATTGATCCTGAACCATGTTTTTGGGGAAGTACCGTATGATCGCAGGTTTAAGTGGATGCCCCGGCAGTGATTGGCCGGCACGCACCCGCGTTCGCCTCACCAATAAAACACGGAATTAAACAGAAAGGTACTCTGCTATCACTCTAATTGGTACTTGTAATTGTCCCGCTCAGAATACTCACGTAAGCCTCTGCTCATCTTTCTAACAGATGTTTCGAAGTCGAAGACACACTCGCGAGGCTCACATTTGGTCATTTGACGTAGGCGAGCAATAGTGGTGCTTGGGATGGATGCATGCCCGGCTCGCATTCCAGATCCCGTAGTTTCATCCGGACCAAGACTGCAATTTACCAAATTGTCTTCTGAAGTCGTCCTTCAATTTTATTCCCTTTGCGCCGCCGGCCGTTTTGACCACCATTCCTTGCTTACGACGCAGGGTGCCTGAGTTTCGATCTGCCAAGTCAACAACTGCTGTGCATTCAATAGAGGACATTTTTATTCATTGCTCAGTGAAAAAAGAAGGAAATGGAAACAAATGAGATAAGTATCCATGGCGTAGATTTTTACTCCACCAAATTACCGTCAAATTTATTGAAGGCAAGAACATAGGGCCGCACATGGGAGACGATCAGAACTAAAATTTTCGAAGTGCTGCCACAGGCTATGTCAACACCTCAGCCCGGGGTCGTTGTTTACAGCAGGCGCCACTATTTCATCTGGGGCTATGTGGACACACTGTCCTCGAAGCAAGACTGGTAGCAGTTATATTTTCTTTCCTTCCCGAAAGCATTTTCAAGTGCGTCTTTACTCTTAAAGAAAACAAAAATTCTGTTTTGCTTGGGGTAACTTGGAGAGAGAGAGAGATGGGGCAAGGGTGTGCTACTAGCAGCGTCCGGACGTAAAAATACAAAAATACATTTGAGAAGGAAATAATGTAAGCTATGAATCAAAATAGAAAGTAAATGGTGCAAAAAAAAGAAAGAAAGAGAGAACACCAACCCAAGCAATAGAAATGGATAGACCCTACAGCACGAGAGGGTACATAACTTGAGACAATTGCACTCCTCATGATATAAAGAGATTTGTTCAGTTCAGAGTCTCGTAGGAACCGGAGCAGAACTTTAGTTCCCAATGTACTATCAGCAGTATTATCCCAGGGTCCAAGGAAATGGCAAAGTGCGAGCCTGCCTCCATGACACACACGAGACAGGGAGCTAGCTTGCTGCAGTTCTTGCGGAGCAGCGAATCGAGGGCAGGCAGACGCACAAGTTATTTAGTATCACGCATGGCGCAACTCGCGCACAGGGGTAAATCGTCTTAATCTATCTTAAACTTAAAACATCTAATAAACGCTACATTCAGGCGCAGTCGGTGCAACACCCCTCACATCGCTTGTTGAGGCCGCGTGGAAAGTGGAAGTTACAGTGGGGATCAATAGCCTGCATAGGCGTGTACCGGCGGTGAGGGTCCTGCCACTTCGACATTTGTGCAGTCCATGAACTCTTGCTGTTACGAATTCTAACACGGCATTCGCTTGTGTTAAAGCCTAGTCATCTTCCCGTCTAGGTTTCGCGAACTTGAATCCAGATTAAAGAAAAGCAGTCGTCTACTTTTTTGCACAGCCCGCGGGGCTCATGTTAAATGGGCCGTAAACCTGTCGGGGTTTGTCGCCGTAAAATTCCACTCACGTGTTTTTTCCACATTTTTAAACGGGAAGTGAAGCCCACCAGACCAACACAAAAGCATCGTTATACTATCGAAAAAACTGCTGCGGCTACTCAACCCCGCTGCAAGCTGTCGCGCCGCTCAAAGCACCCCGCACCAACCTTCTTTATACTTTGGGGAAAACCTGTTGCGTTGGTTATAGCGTTGTGTTGTGAGGGCGCCCATTTGCCTTCACCGTTGTGTTCGCGTATAGAGTTCGCGAGTTCCCTCAGAGTGTCTTGTTGCCCCTTCGCAATTCTTTAAAAGGACCCTGCAAAACATTTTTAAACATTATAAATCTTGAATGCGTTCAGAACGTAGTCAACAAATACATCCAGTGCTAGGAATAAGAGGTTACAACTTACCTCAGCCAAAAATTACTGGTCCATGCCCATCAGATAACTTGTAAACCGGCTCAGAAAATATTTCTCTCTTTCCCGACTTTTGGCGCTCTTTGAACGCTCAAATTACGTCATTACAGCAATGCAGGGCTATCGGCCGCTTTCATTCAGTTGTAGTAATAAACGCATTCGATAGCCACTTTAGAAAAAAACCCACAAGGAAAAGCAAAAATGGAAGGCGGATAGTTCTGCTGCGATGAGCAAATCGCGCAGTGCCGCTCCGTGATGTTGATAACTATGGCTTTGAGAATGCTTCCAGATGCGAATGAAAGATTTAAAGCGTTTATCGGAAGTTTTGCAGAGCCCCTTTGAAGGGACCCTGCAACACGTTTTTCAACTTATTTTGAAATCTTAAACGCTGGAAGAATGTAGTCACCCAACACACCCAGTACTTAGATTAGGGGGTCGCAAAATACCTCAGCCAAAAATTACTTCTCTATGCTCATAAGATAACTTGAAAACTCACTCAAAATGTTTATCTCTCTTTCCTGGTCTTGACGTTCTCCGACCGCTCGAATTGCGTCATTATGGCCATATGGCAGCTGTTGGCCGGTCTTCTTTCAATTGCAGCAATGGACGCTTTTCGATAGCAACTTTAAAAATAAAGTCAGAACGACGAAGCAGAAACGGAAGGCGTATCTTCTGCGACGAGCAAATCACGCAGTGCCGCTCCGTGCTGGCGATAACTATAGCCTTCGCAGTGCTTCCAGACTCAATAAAGTGTTTCTCTTTCTCTCTCTCCAGACGCGAAGGAAAGAGTGAAAATGTTTATCGAAAGTTTTGCAGCATCTCTTTAAGAGACCATTACGTGGACTGTATAATGTTCCCGCGCAAATTCCTTCGTGTGATGTTGTCGGTTGGCAATCTTAGGGAACCGATCCAATCCCTGACACGCTGTCATGCCGGTACGCCGCCTAGCGGGAACGCCGTTTGAGAGGCACGATTCTGAGTCATGGGAACTGTCCTGCGAGCCCGCTCGTGCAAACAATAACATTTTGCTTTTACTGCTACCTTCGTTAACAAACGCACCTAAAACAAATTCCTCGCTTATTCGCTTGCACTCGTGCACCTCACACTACATTTGACTCTCCCCGCGGCGGCCGCTTTTCTGATGGAGGCGAAAAGCAAAAACGCCCGTGTGTACGAGATTTCGGCGCACGTTAAAGATCCCCAGGTGGTAAAAATTAATCCGGAGCCCTCCACTACGGCGCGCCTCATCGTCTGCGCTGCGTCGGCGCGTTAAACCCTACAATCAATGAATCAATTTGACTCTCCGACACGTTTCATGGGTACTGATAGAGATGAAATATCAAAATGGGAGCAAATGACTCCTCTTGCATAATTACCCTCATTAGTTACTATTGGAAAAGCACTACGCGCACCATGTGGCAAAAAAAAACCGGCGTTGTGTGCAGCTCACGCTATTGAGACCACTGGGTCGTTTTCAGCGCAAGCTTGTGCATTTATTAAATGCACAAAAAGGCATTTAAGTTGTCTAGTAACACGCGACTTCGTCCATCTCCAACGCATAACAAGAAAATGTAGTATTAAGCAGCTTTGAATTTAAATACAACAGCGTGTCTTTGAGTGTAAATTACGCCATCTCTCAATCAGCAAAACGCACTTATCCTTTATCTATACGCACTACCACCGGTTATTACTTTTTCTGTTCAATCCGGTCGCTGAAAAGCGATGCAAAATTAGCGCTATTTATTTTGCTCCTCGGTTGTCCAGTTATTGAGAGCTAAGCCATACAGTTCCGCGCGGCGAAGCGGTGGGCGTTCTGTTTAACGTCTCTGTTTTCCACTTCAACGCCCTCTCAGCGGCTCCGGGCATGTCAAGCCAAGCCGTAGCCATTATCCGCGCCGCTCGTGAATATTGCATTAACGACGCGTGTGCTTGACCGAAAATTCAACAAGAGTTGAGTAAGAAAAGGCAGAACGGCATCTCACACTACACTGCCCAGAGTCTGTTATCCGGTATCTCTAGCAAAACCTCCGTTTCGCCCCTATTTATGTAGTCCCACTCAAACACCGTACGTCATGGTTCATGCGACCTCGTGCGTGCCTCGCGGTTAATGAGCGTAGGCTTGTTTGTTTTTGCAAAAAAACGAGCTGGAAATAGATTCCATAACCTTGTTAATTTTGCGAGGATTAGCGCTTTGTGTGCGGAGCGCGACATCAAAAGCGATGCCTACTACTCCCGGATCCCACCAGGGTCTGTGTGCACAGCCATTGTTGGAGGTGATAATGAGCAGAGGTCGGAGCAGTCAGCTGCATACTGCCGCGGCGTCCGTCGGGATCTAATTAGGCGAATGGCCCCATCCAGGCCCCTTGGGACGAACAGAAAATTGGCCGTCCCGGCTACGACGTCTCCGGCGGTGCACGCCCACCTCCGCCCTCTCAGCCAGCGCACTCACGTGCACCCTCCCCTCCGTTTTTGAACACGGCGAGCTGACGTGCCTGCACGCGCTCACTACAGCAACACATTGCAGCAAATTCCGCAGGGATAGTGGCTCGCCGCGCGCTGCGCTAAGCTTAGCCGCCGCTGCTTCGAACACTTGCTGCATGCGCGCCCTCGGCCGACCGGGTGCGCGGCGGTGGATGTACCAGGGCTCCGGTCGTTGGACAAACGAGGAGTGGAGACCAGCCAGCCTGCGGTAGTAATTTCAGCCGAATCTTGCCAGCCGTCCCGCATGCGCAAATGTCGCCGGGTCTCCGCTGTCTTGCTCTCGTTTGCAGCGGACCATTTTCCACAGTGGTCTTGCGTGGCGAACGACCTGGTATTTATTGTTTTGGGCGAGAAAATCTTAAGTGAATAAGCGGCCTAGTTGGTGCTATCGGGGTTGCTTGGCTTGGTGGCCGTAAAACAAACGGCTGATGTGTTTATTAGCGAGGACAATGACGACTGAAATGCAGGTGGAAGGCACGGTTCCTTTGGGGAAGGATTCCTGGCAGAATTATTCCTGTTCGTGCTGGTTTTGCTTGTATTAACGGGTCCAGTTTTGAACGCATTTTCGAGCTGAGGTACTCACTCTAGTTAGACATTAGTCGGAGTGCCATGTCGGCTACTCTTGTGGTAATTTGTTAGGTTAATACACTGGGACAAAACAGCTTGTATACGACAATTCATGACTGAATCAGAAGGTGACGTCCACAGAGGAGTAACCAAAAATACCCGTATCGTAATTTTTTTTTCAATGTGGCGAACTGTTTGCAAAGACGACTCAGATCAAGATATATGTTCTCGGGATTATTGTTCTGGAAGTCCCAACTTGAAGAGAAAGAAAAAAAACTGCATGGAGAGAATATCAGCACTCTTATAATCAACGGCTGTAACTACTAAGCTATTCCGGAAAATACACTAGAGATGAATGCGCAGCTGTTAAATTATGCATTACTTATATTGTACTGCTGAAAGCCCTAGCATTAGGTGCCCTTTTGCAATCCTGTTCCCCCTTAGGTAATACCCATTTTCAGTGCCCCTCGGGATAATTTCAATGAAATCAAACTTATCCTGGAATTTCTCAGCCTGGCTTGAGCTTGAGTTCAACATGCGTGCGTGAACACATTCGCACAGTCTCCTGCCGTAACACAATAGTTAAATCCTTTGTCTGCCCTGCATTGGCGATAAGGTCGGCTTTGTCGAAAGGCGTTTTTACTCGCGCAGAACAAAAACGCACAGAACCCTAGCTACTAAACGCTTTGCTGTGGAATGTTCGCGTCTTTGCTCGCTCCCCTGCAAACTGCGTCAAAATGAGAGAGAATGTGGGAGTGTGACACGTGCTCTCTGTCACTTAATCATCGGATGCTCGCAGACCTTTCATGTGAGATTTCGTGTCGTTCCACAGTCTCACGGAGCAGTGCCACATCGTTAAAGCTCGGTGTCTACCTTTACGCCTTTCGCATCGCACCAACTGCTTGCGCCATGGTCCAAACAAGTTTGAACAAGCTGCCATGTGTGCCTCAAAGGATAGAACTCCACCTGCTTGCATGAAGCACGGCCATTTTGGCGAAAACCGCAGGTTCTGACGGCAACTTTTTTTTTTCTGGAAATCTTATGCCATTGTTCTCGATCACAGTTTTTTAAGCCGATTTTAAATAACAGGGTTTTAGAAAAAAGGCTATTGTCTCTTGTCAATAAAAACAGAGCTTGAGCTAACTACACAGCACACAGAACATCTATATACAATATTTACAGGCACATACATACACTGATAACAGTTTATACAGCTACGTTCGCTCTGTAGACAAGGCCAAATCTTACTTACATGTATGTACTCACAGGCGCTGAGCCGCTGCAAGAATCCCTTCAGCCACAGCACTGTATGAAGACTTTGAATAGACGGGCAAGCAGTCTGTTTCGAGAACGAGCAAACACATGCCTCGTACCTCATAGGTAATGCTTGGAGGAGGTGTCATCATTTTTTTTTGCTTACATTCTTCTTGTGTGCACTACTTTTTTTGTGAACCCAGCAGAGGGACAAAGCTTTGCCTCCTATTTCCTTCAATCAAATATATTGCTTTCTAATGAAAGCAAGCCGATGACTCCACTAGTCTCTGCAACTCTGGGATCAACGCAGATTGTGGTCATTTTTTTTGTTTCTTGAACGGGGAGGCCGAAAACCTAACAGAGAGCACACGACATTTCCTGTCAAGCCCGAGCCGCTTTTAGGAGGCTCGGACTGGATTAGTCGAGTCGAAATACTTGCCTGGCGTTTTTATAAGAAAATGCGTATGCATTTCTTTGGGTTTTGTTGGACAACTAGTTATATATGTTACCGCTTTACGCTCTACGACACTGCCTGAACGCCACGTCAGAAACAACCACTAACATTCACCTCGGGCTTGCAGCCATCGACTGCACGGAGCGGTTCTGGGCCGAAGCCTCGGCGTTCCACTGGAAGAAGCGTGATTACGAGCTTATTACCGCGCGCGTGACGCCTTTGGCAGCCACATTTCCTTTTACGATCGCCTCGCAACCGAGGGCCGGCCAATGCGGCGCTCTGCCTCCATTTCGCAAAACGTCCACCTACGTCCTGTCGGCCCCAGGAGAGCTGTGCAAACGGCACTCGAACGAGCACTGGAGTGCCCAGATTGGGTATTACCGTGATGCTCACCTCAAGATTTACTCGGGCGGGTTTGCGTGTTATTGCGCAATGTCCTGCGTGTATGTATACGCTGCAAAGTTCTCTTGCCGTCCTAGTTTTCACGCGAACAACCGTTCCTCGAAGCGCCAGGCTGGGCTGAATCCACGAGGCACACATACTAAGCGGTTTGATCCGACAACGACAGCTCGCTGCCATATTGTTGGCCATTCAAGCTGTTGTTACGGCTTTTTTCACGGCTCCCTTTGCGCGAAAGTGATTTGTTTGTTGTTTTTTCGCGCAAGAATAAAAATCAAAATCAAAATCAAATCATTACGTATTGTAGCCATTTGCGTGGCCATTATTTATATATGGGTTGTCTCAGAAATACACTCTCCAGTAAAAAAGTACGAATAAACGAACTATTCTTAATCTACAACACCAGCAACGCAACGGGAATATCTGGCAGATAGCAAAAGAAACAACTATTGTCAGCCCCTCCCCTCCCCCCCCCCCCAAAAAAAAAGCACGCATGCTTGGATGTATCACCGATGGGAAATATGTCGCATATTTATTTCGTACGCAGTTAAAATTATCGTTGACATGTTTGTAGGCTCCAGCATATTTTTAAATTCCTTAAGTGCCCTATTCCGCGAAAAACTGTCGCCGTCGCTGTTGTTGCTATTATTCTGTGAACAAAATGGTAGCCACGTATAGAGTAAGTAAAACTACATGTGTGATCTGATTGAATTTGAACCCGGGTCTGCCTAGTAGCAGTCGAGCGCTCCACCAAGTCAGCTATTTCCGCACGCTTTTTTTCTGTAATACATGGGAGACTTGCCATTAATATAAAATGAAAAAGTTAACAGTCATCCTAGAAGAAGAACATTATTGCAGCTAAAATTGGCCTCTCGTCAATACTCGCGCAAGCGGACACACGCGTGGAACATGTGCAGCCAGTCGGAGGGTGCCTTTGCACCGCATAAGTGTTCCGGACCAACGCGGCCTACTCTCGGAAAATCGACTTCGTAGGTCGAGGGGTTTCTTTATGCCTGCCAGTCATGCGCTTCAGTCACAAGACGTCGTCCACCTTCACTGAGTTGACTGCCATCAGGGCAGCACTCGTTCATATCACCAATATTCCCGCTCGGCATTGGGTGATCTTCACCGACTCGCGGCCTTCTCTGCAAGCACTGATGAAGCCATCCCACCGCTGCAGCCAACTTCTGCGTGATCTACACGCATTGCACACACTTGGACTACGAGACGGGCACTGCATCTCGCTTCAATGGCTTCCAGGTCATTCCGGCATCCAGGGAACGTCTTCTCTGACGCAGCAGCGAAAGAGGCGCACAGTCGTCTTGCGTCTATTGGAATCACGTATTCCAGACAAGACGGAAGTACGGCCGTGACCACACTGGGACGGAAACTGCAGTTGCCAGCTTGGCAGGACCCTCGTAGGATACACTTGCCTCTGTACGCGATTGACCCTCAGTGCAATTTCTAGTTTCCTCGAGGCCTACAAAAGCAAACAGAGGGTGTTCTTCACCGACTACGCCTGACTGTTGCCTTCAGTGGTTGCTTTCTTTTTAAAATAGGCTGGGCGGACTCGCCATTGTGCTCTGTTTGCTCGGCGAGTGAAGACATACGGCATGTCTTGTGTTACTGCCCGCAGCATACAACTCATCGCGAAACAGCGAAAAGAAATCTTGTGCGGCTGCTACGCGGAAACTCTTTAGAGCTGCATCACTTTCTTGGTCCGTGGCACGATCACGCTGACGCGGCGCGAGGGACAAAGTTTCTGTTAACTTTCTTGTCTCACTCAGGATTACTCGAGGATCTTTAACCTTGGGATCCTCAGATATTTTCTCCTAGTGCTGTAAATTTTTCTACGTTCCTAACTGATCCTTTTTTATTCTCTCCATTATTCATTGTTGCTGTGTACTTCTTAACGTTTTTTTTTTCTTTTTTCGCCTCACTATGTTCACCCCCATCTAAAGTAGGAAGCCCCGCCGCTTGTGGGGCGAACCTCTTCAGTGTCAATTAAAGATTTCTCTCTCTCTCTCTTTCCCAGCGGTAGAACAAAAGTTGTTGCTGTTGTTGTTGTGATTCCTTTCTTCGTAGCCCAAAGACACTTGAGGATCGGCCAGGAACTGCGAGCTTTTAGGGCCAATGTGCCCGCAACTTAAGATTCACAAAACTATGAATCGGAGACGTAGAAGTTGTAGAATAGTGCGCGCCGCGAAATACCTGAACGCGATGACCAGGTTCTGCGCGGCTGGTGTGCACCTATTCTACTAATGCGTAATCTGTGCACACCAGCGAAGCAGATCCCGGATTCTAAGGAAACTGTGTCTTGTGCCAGTCTGCTTGCTGGCATAATTCCTCCGTGAAAAGAAGAAACAAAATCGACGAAGAAGACGCATACAGGGTTTAGCAGGAAAGAAGCGGGTCAAAGTTATTCGCGCTAGAATACAAAGAACTTTCTTAAAAATCGCCGCACGTGGGTTTCACCACAACACTCTAGAATGACAACACCACCTCCCGTACCCAGAGTAACCACCAAATACAGAGGCTTATAAGAAACAGTTCTCTTCGCCCGAGAGATTTGCTCCATGCAGCTCTGACGAACCTCTTCGGCGCGACCGCAACCTACCCCTCTCCCCCCACCCAGACTTACACCGGCAATCCCAACCCTGCACTCGACGCCCCGTTCACCATGGAAGAATTACAGGCCATATTAACTAATCTGAAACGTAACACCACACCTGGCAAAGATCGCATTACAAACCGCCTCCTTCGTAACCTCGACATCCTTGACCTCGACTCCCTCTTGCAACTGTTCAACACTCACTGGACGAAGGGCACTCTTCCAGAGCAGTGGCGGCATTCGGAAATTAAATTAATCCCAAAACCCCACAAACCTGTTTCGCTAACATCACTACGTCCGATCGCCCTTACCTCATGCATTGGCAAACTGTTCGAGCGTCTTGCACATCACCGCCTCACCGACTACCTCGAAGAAAAGCATTTATACCCACTAACAATATTTGGTTTTCGCGCCAAACTTTCAAAGCAGGACTATATTTTACAACTTAAGGAGCAGGTGCTAGACCATCTCAGCCGCACCACGCCTCGCACCATCCTTGCGCTGGACGCAAAAGGCGCATTTGACAACGTTACTCACCAAGCGATTCTAGACAACCTCAACGCGACCCACTGCGGGTCTCGCACCTTCAACTACGTTGCAGCGTTTCTCCGAGAGTGCACGGCTACTATCAAGTTTGGAAGTCTAACCTCGGTCATCATCAGAATACCCCCTAATGGCACACCGCAAGGATCTGTAATATCCCCTCTACTTTTCAATATCGCATTACTTGAACTACCTACTCTTCTGAACAAAATACCCAACCTTCAGCATGCCATATACGCCGACGACATTACTTTCTGGACTACTTCTGGTTCCAGTGGAGAACCAGACGCCCTCCAAAAAGCTGTAGACACCACCGTCAACTACCTACGTCCCAGGGGCCTGACCTGTGAACCTGCCAAATCAGCCCTTCTCATCCTGCGGGCCCGATCACGCGGCCGCCCTCCTCCTCCCACACCTGATCTTGAAGTGTCGATTCAAGGTGAACTTATCCCCTCGGTGACCACCCTCCGCGTCCTCGGCGTCCCCTTCCATCGGGACGGCACAGGTACAGCGCTCCTTCCGCAACTCCAGACATCCATTACTCGCCTAACCCATCTTATCCGCAGAATCCACAGCCGACATCAGGGCCTCACAGAATGGGAAATTTGTCGTCTGGTCCAAGCTCTCCTGATCAGCAAAATCACCTATGCCACACCGTACCTCAATCTTCGACCACAAGAAACCGCTAAAATTGAAGCCCTCATTCGTAAAGCATACAAAACAGCTCTTGGCCTCCCCATTTACACCTCTACGACAAACTGCTCAAGCTGGGCATACACAACGTCCTTGGCGAGCTTGTGGAGGCTCAGAGAAACTCCCAACTTCAGCGCCTCAGCTTCACGCCAACTGGCCATTCCGTTCTCCGCACGCTCGGCTACCCTACACCGCTAAATCAAGATCGACCACAACGCCTCCCAACTACCATCAAGCACCGTATCCACGTTTCCCCCATACCGCGCCATATGCATCCCACCTTCAACCGAGGCCGTCGGGAAGCGCGGGTCCGCTATCTCATGAAGAAGCTAACGGATGACCCCCAGGTCCGTTATACTGACGTCGCCTATGACTCCTGCGCTCGACGCACAACTTTGGTCACCCTAAATCACGCTGGCCGAATCTGCACGGCTGCCACCACGCACACCAACAAAATACAGACGGCAGAAGCTCTGGCAATAGCCTTCGCAGCCACCACCCACGCCAAGCCTCCGCACATCACTGTAGTCTCCGACTCACAGCAGGTATGCCGCCTCTACCAGGCAGGTCTAGCCCCACACCAGGCCATTCCACTCCTCCAGCGTCTACCTAACGAGACCACCATTACGATTGTCTGGACTCCCGGACACTCCGGCCTTCCGGGGAATGAAGCGGCCCACGCCGCCGCCCGAGCTCTGCACTTCTGGGCATTCTCCACCGATGGTCAAGTGATCCCATCACCCCGCACGAACGACCACGACCTCCTCCAAATTCCTCTTCATAACACGTACAATGCCCTTCTGTCCCACTACACCCTTACCCGCCGAGTCTACCCCCCTCCACACCACTCCCTAACCAACCAGCAAGCCATAATCTATCGTCGCCTTCAGACCGGTACCTTTTACAACCACGTCATCCTCCACCAGATCGCACCCACTATCTACCCCCGTCAATGCCAACACTGCGACACCCCACTCACCACATTCCACCTCGTATACTCCTGTCCCCACTCCCCTAACCCACCCCCCTTCCCCACCCCGGAGCAGTGGGAGACTGAGCTGACCAGCCCGGACCCGGCCCGCCAGAGGGCCTTGGTTTCTCGGGCCATTGAGTTGGCCCGGTCAAGAGGCATCCTGGACTAGGGACGCTTCACCACCACCCTTTTCCCTTTCCCTTTTGCTCCAATAAACGTTTACTACTACTACCATTCATCGTGGCCAAATGTCCAAATTTGGCGAATAACCAGGCTCAGCAGCATGTTTTTGTGAGAGGTGGGACAGGCGTGTCCGGTCGACATCTTTAGTGTTGGCGAAAATTTTGTATTAGCCCTTTGAGCGCAGGGGAAATGTTTTCCGAAAAGCTTTTTGCCTGCCTAAAAAAATTCCTTAAGCCGGGTCGAGTGGCAGGTGCGTAGGACAAGTCTCGCGAAATTCAAAACTTTTACGCCTGTAAAACATACACTATGGCATCTATTGGCGCAGGGTTTCTCTTTTCGGAGACTTTGGGTACGTCGAATGGGTTCGCAAACATAGTTATTATTTTCAAGTAAAAGTATTTTCATTAAAAATTCCCAAATTTGACACTTTTTCAAAAATTGCCAAAATGCAGGGCGGGCCCTGTTTCTTTGCATCTAAACAAGCTACAGAGTTCAATTTTTTTTAGTATGTGTCCTTACTTATTTTCCATTCTTCGTGCCTATTTCAGTTTATGTAGAATAAGTGGTTCATTATAAAGAATGCGGTGTATTGCAGGTCCGTTGCGTATTTAGGTCTAATTTGAAAACTGGTATAAGTAAAAGGCCATCTACGGTTTTTTTTTTCACACTTTCACAAATTGAAGCCAGTTTTGTTCTCTGTCACAGGCTTAATAAACATGTTGCACTATTTTGTATTTTTGTAGCTATAGAGGACTAAATGCGGCCTTGTAGCAGTACTGCCGGGATATACTACAGTGGTCTGTCGCAACCGACTGCAATGTAAGCTAGAAATAGCCGGTAGGACTACAAAATCATGAAAGTTAAGTGGAGGTGCCCATGCTTTATTTAAATTAACCGTGAATAAAGTACAGAGTCCGTGAATATGATGTAAACGCTCTGGCTCTCGAATGCATGATTGGTGGCTTATTCTACTGGACGTGGCGAACCACACAATTCGAAACAAGACCGATGAGCCTACAATGATGAAAGAAATTATTCAATTCTGATAAGACACAATACAAGTGAGAACCGATAAGATTTGTTGAATAAACCGATAGGGCAAATTATCGTTGTGTTTGCACTTAGACATTTCCTTTGCCACATCGGGAACTCACACTCGCTCCAAACTGTGGTCCTCGCAGCCGGTATACAACCGTGTCATCACAGCAATCTTGAGTCCTTGACAACTAAGTTATCCGTCTCCCCTTACGCTATTCCAAGGGTACTTAGCACAGACGAGGCCGTGCAGTCGTAGCAGGTAACAGCGCTTTTTATGCGAGTCTCAAGCGTCAAATGCATGCTTTAAGTTCGCTGACCGTCGTTGTGGTGATGTTGGGCTTCAGGTGCTGCCTCATGCGCTGCAATCAGACTCTATCTAATTTTTGTTTCATGAAAACATTTACAATGTCTCCTTGCTCTCGCCTGGCGTAGGAACTCCAACAACGGCGTTTAATTTGGCGGTGGCTTAGAGGTGACATTTTTTTAACTCTGAACATACCTCTCAGCTTCTCAACAGCTAAGTGTGTAGGAGCAAACAATTCCTCGGATGCTGCCGTGCCTGAAGAATCCACAGTGAATTCCTTGAATCAGTGGAACCTGCTCTCGCACACTAAATCCGTACCTCGTTAGATCGGGACTTCATTGAGGGCGGCGCCACTTCAACACGCCAGTGTGCAGATCTCACATGCTGCGGAAGTTCCTTTGAGATACTTTTTTTTTACTCTTTCACTTTTAGATAATCGGTGCGAGGCACGTGCTTCTCCCTATACTTTCCTTGGGCCCTGGTACCCACTGAGGAGTCGTTGAATTGCCTGAGAAGCCGCAGGAAATGAACACGCAGAAAGTGTTCGCAGCAGAAAAAGTTTTTTGAAGGTTCCTTCTGTTATCCATGACTGCGCCTGTAATCAATTATTTCCTGATGGCTACTTTTCGTTTTTCCGCGTAACACGACGATCATATCTGGCTGAAACAATGCATATTGAACAGCCGCCGCCCCTCAGTACTTGTCGCCTTACACCGGAACCATTCTTTTCCACCCGTCAAAGTAAAATTGAACATGTTGGAGTAGTGCAGACTCGGCACGGACACAAGAAGAAAGCAGGCAGGTGACAGCGGTTTCGTCTGTCTAATTTTTGTGTCTGCGTCAAGCCACAAGATGTTCAAAAACCTCTTCCATCTTGTCCAACTGTCGATCTTCTAATGCTGAACTGCGTTGGCGCATACTCTAAACACAGAGTATCCTATTCCAAAAGGTCTAGAGGTCACTTTAAAATTTCTGTTAATCTGAGTGTGCCTACACAGGGCACACAAAGAAACAGTGAGACGTGCATTAAGAAATGCATCCTGAAAATTTTAGTGCGTAGCTTGAGCAATAGAGCATTTCTACTGCGTGTTAAGATCTTGTGCTCTTTATTCACGGTTTATTTCATGTACTCATGGTCACCTCCATTTCACTTTCATGATTTGCTAGCTCTACCGGCTATTAACCGCCTACGTTGCAGTCAGAAGTTTGGGACAGACCACTCTAGTATATCCCGCAGTATTTGTACAAGGTCATATTTAGTGTTCTATAGCTACAAAACCACAAAAATAGTGCGTCATGTTTTTCAAGCCTGTGATAGTGAACAACATTGGTTTCAGTTTATGAAAGTTTGAAAAAAATTGCAGATGGCCTTTCTTTTATATCGGTTTTCAAAGTAGACCAAAATTCGCAACTGACCTACAATGCTGCGAATTTTTCATAATGAACAACTTTTTCAACATAAACTAAAATTGGCACAATGAATGAAAAAAAAAACGGAAAAAAACAGGCTTAAAAATTGAATTCTGTATCTTGACTAGATGCAGAGAAACAGCGCGCGATATTTTACAGTTTTTAAAGAAGTGTCAAGTCTGTTATTGTTTAATAAAAAAAAATTTACCTGTACATACTAAATAAGTATGCAAACTCGTTTTACGGTGTGCAAAGTCTCCGCAGAAAAAAACCTGGCGGCGATGGTTGCAATAGCTTGTGTTTTACAGCCGTAAACGTTTCTAATTTCGCGCGACTTGTCCAACGCAACCGCCACGCGAGCGGACTTTGGGATTTTTTTAGCTCAAGAACATTTTTTTTAAACTAACCTCAAATATGTCTTCCTTTGCGCAGAAAAAATCTGTATATAAAATTTTCGCCTAAATTGAGAATTTCGACTGAAGACGCCTGTCCCAACCTTCGTGAAAACACCCAGCCTGCGATCAGAGAAAAAATATCCGCCCTGTGACAACAGCGGAGATGCACGCCTTGCGATGTTGTCCCAGCGGAGATACTACATGTTACTATACTAGCCTTACCGAGACAACTTGCAGGTCCCCCTCCCTCGATTTGACGAGCAGGAACTGGCTGAAGTCTACAGTGGAGAGAATTCTTGCAGAACACTTGCCCACTCCATGTAATGGTTGCCAAGAGGACAACGATGATATGAATGAATATGACGATGGCTATTACTAGCAATGTGCAAAGCGACGACGCTACATGAAAATAAACTATTTCAAACTTCTACAAATGCGCGGTCATGTGTCCTTCAGTGCTCACGTAGACAGCAATCGTGCAGCGTCGCTACGGTTCAAGCCTAGCGCGACTTAGTCCAAGCTTCCCCAGTTTTAAAGACGAGAGTCTTTCTTGGGCTACTTAAACCCAGAAATTTTGGTCTGTCTGTATGTCTGTCTGTCCGTCTGTCTGTCTGTGACTCGTTTCAGCCACCAGGCCAAAGCAAAACAATGCCTGCGCAATAGTCTTATATAGTCACAGCTAAATCTACCCGTCTATGTCCCGTGTAATGTTCATACTTGTCAACATTGTTGAAGAAGATCAAGACATTACGCAAATATGAGACAACAAATCAATACAGAAGTGATATTTGCAGTGTTTCTTTATAAAAAAAATCAAACATGCTTGACTTTTGCGAAATTAAATACTTCATCAACTGCAGGAAAAAAAAATTCCCTCGCACTTCCCCGAGGGGGAGAGTGTGTAAGTGCGAATGCACGGTTGTTGATTGCGCGATTACGGTGGATATCGTGATCTTGGAGTGGAGAGGAGGCGCCCAACACCCGCAGTCACTGAGCGGAGAGAGGAGGAGGAGAGTAGCGCCCGCCGTTACGGCGAGGGCTACACGAGCGCCCTCACGCGTCGGAATGCGGAGCGCCCGCTACGCGAGCGAGAGCTCTCCCGCCCGAAGTGGAGAGGAGGCGCCCAACACCCGCAGTCACTGATCGGAGAGAGGAGGAGGAGAGTAGCGCGCGCCCATCTCCCCCCGTTGCAAGGGAAGACGAGGAGGAAGACGAGGAGCGCGCGCACCCGCAGCTGTTGCTATGCGGACGACGGCGGCGGACGATTCAGGCTCGCTTAAGAAGTGCATTCGCACTTAAAAACACCTTCCGCCGTCGCCTGCTGTCGCCCGCGCCACTATAGCTTCTGGCGCCATTTTAAGAAATCAACCGGCAGCAGTTATGCAAGGCTCCACTAGATAGGTTCCACGTTCTGCTTGCAACGCACGTGGAGTAGGGAAACGCGGTTCTATAAACGTTGAAGTAGGGCGCCTCGATTAACGCGCGTTTTCGCCGTACGGCAGCGTTCGCATCGAGACACCCGATTTGGAGCAGTGGAAAGCGGGAAATTTAAAATGACTTAAGCAAACCTTTGGCGTCTTTACCTTGGGAGGAGCGCGACGCAAGAGGAACAACTTGAGAGGTGAGCGGGAAAGCGAAGAGAGGCATTTACTTCGCAAAAGCCGATAAAGACTGTCGTCTTTTGCCGGCATTTGCAACGAAAGGAGCAGATACGTGGCCAATTTTTTTTCTTCGTCGTGCTTGTCTATACGGCTCAAACTCATTTCTTCAGCTTTACTGATCTCTCTAATCTAATATTGCCGAACGCAAGGCGTGTGTCTATTTGGAAAGCACGAAATACTCAATCAAGCGAAAATGCGGAGTCCGGTGTGGGCGTGACCTAAATATTGTTCGAAAAATCACCGAAAGCGCGAACTAAATATGAAAATGAAGCAAGTCTCGGATTCAAATACGGAACCTACAGAATGCGAGTCCAGTCCGTATCCCTGCACTATGGCCAAGCGCTGACTGCAGCAAACAAAACTTTGACCTGGTGAAAACTTCGTGGCATTCGACTTTCATGTATGTGTGGCATATATCGAAGCCTGCAGGAGTAATTCCAGTGTGCTAGTTAGAAAAGTAGCAGACCCCGTCTTCGCTAATAGCGAAATGTAGGGCAAACAAGGGCGAAGAACAAACAAACAAAAGAGAAGAACGAAACAACTCTCCTCCGCGGGTACGTGCCCATTACCTAGAGCAGAAGAAGAAACCGAAAGAGAAATTTGGCCGACATCTAATTCGGTATGTGTCATTCTTCAAGGAACATAATCAGCATCATCATTATCTTCTTCTTCTTCTTATTCTTCTTCAAGACGACAACACAAACAGATAGGGACCATGACGATGATAATGAGAAGGCACAATGCACCACTGAATCTCACAGGAGTGCTTTTACAATGAAAGCGTAGTTACGCCAAGAGCGCACGCGTGGGGTTGTCCCGGCGATAGGCCAAGCCTTCCAGTCATAGCGCCAGGTAGAGGAATAATGCGAAGCAAAAGTAAAATGATTATACGGTTGATAATAAGAGCACACAGTACCACTGCTGGATTCCTACATAAGTAATTAGGACATGCTAGTTACAACATTATCACAGCAGGTGTGCCCTAACCGTGCATATAAGTTGCTAAAAGGGCGACTGGCCAAGCCTCTGAGGCTTAGTAACACAAAGAAGAAAACGACGCAAACGCAAAAACGGTAATGAAAATGGTAATGCAATGGCAATCGTAGTTACAAAATTAAGACAACAGTTTTACCCTAACAGTGTATATATGATGCTAAAGGGGTCACTGGCCAAGCCCCTTTGTCTTAGTAACACAAAGAAGAAAGCGACGCAATCGAAAAAAACGTAATGAAAATGGTAATGCAATGTCAATGGTACACTGGACCCGTTTCTGTATGTCTGGGCTGTCTCTAATGCGATGACGTCTCAAGCGCCTGCCTCAGCGGCAGCTGTCCACTGTGGTCACCTGCGGAAGTACGCTTCAGGGGATATAAAGTGATGCCGAAATGCTGCGCTACGAGCAAAGAGGCCGGCGCTCGCTGCTGAAAAAACTACGACCAGCCGACACCACGGCAACCGTTACAAAGCGAAGACCACACTCCCGACATCAGAGTTCCGCGGACTCACTCATGAGCCCACTCACTCATCCGCATTTGTGCTGAAACTCCCGCGTGAGTTCTAGTTTGAGTGAGAGTGAGACTAGTGAGGCATCATGATTTGAGCCCGAGTGATGCCGAGTGAGTTTGAGCCCGAGTGAGCCCGATTGAGTTTGAGCCCGAGTGATCCCGAGTGAGTTTGAGCCCGACTGAATTTGAGTACGCCTGAGCCCGAGGGATTTTGACACCAAGTAATCCCGAGTGAGTTTGAGCCCGTGTGAATTTCAGCTCGAGTGAGTGTGAGTCTAAGTGGGACTACCTGAGACTCTTGAGACTGTGACAATAAGTTGGTGTGAAACTGGGAGAGCTGAGCCGGCATTCGTGTAGGTATGGGCCTCAGTGAATTTGCCCCGGCGTGAATATAGGCCATAATTTTGGACATAGTATGTCAAACTAAAGCCAAAATAAATCCATCAGTTCAAATGAGCCAGTCGGATTATCACATAGCGCGCGCCGCATGGCTAGCTGCTCATCTTGCAAATTCTAAGCGAATGAGGTCACTATTCGCCACAAACGATTTTGTGACCAGGAATGCCGCGGCGACTGTGAGAGAAGGATTGCCTTCCTTAGCACCATGTAATGAAAAAGAGTAACGCTGCCGTGCCTCATTATAGTTGTTGTTATAGAGGTGCTATGTTTACACTGCGTTAGGGGATGCAATTTTTTTCAAGTAGTCCATTTCAGGTTTCCAGCGAATTACAATTGTGCTAGGGCAACAGCTGCAAATATTAGGCGTGTGCTTTCGTTAGTGGTGATTTATCTGCGCTCCATCACACTAACACTAAACGTTTTTACACCCTTTTAGCCCAAAAGGGTGTAGCATAAGTGGGAAAAGTGTGTTGGGAGGCCTTTACACAATTTTCTTGAATCTCAACACCCTTTTCCTATCTCTACACCCTTTTTGTGTGAAAGAAGGGTGTTGATCAATTTCAACGCCCTTGGTTTTTCTTAGGGCGTTGAAAGGGTGTGGAAAAAGTGTTCAGCTGTTCCTTGAATAAGGCCACGTTTGGATGCATAATAGCACTGTAAAGAAGACATCCCCTCATATACTCCACTACTCGCAAGAAATTTTCAAACGCAAAAAAAATAATTGATCGTATGCAATGATCGCTCGTTTCCATATGCCATGCACTTCGTGACGCAAGTTTAGCTTTGGCCCGTAAAACACCAATTTTAACCTTCAAAATTAAAAAGTCTATAGTCGTGTAGCGAAAAGGGTGTTTACCGACTGCAACACGCTTGGCTTTCTCTAGGTTGTTGAAATGGTGTGAAATATGTGTTCAGTTGCAAAAAAAGAATAGCGGAGCTGGGGGTCTACCTAGTTTCTTCCAGTGTTGCTAAGTTTTGCTATGTTTGCAAAGGTTTTCAATGTTCTTTTTAAGCTAGGATGGCAACTAAGGGGTAAGGCCAAGTTTAACCGGATTTTACAAGGCTGTTCCAGTGTGTCCCCCCCCCCCATCTGCCTGGGAGTCCAAGGGGGAAACAAGCTAGGTCTGCCCCCAGCTATGCTGTTTCTCCAGCCTTGCACCACTATTGCAAGCTTCGCCAATTTTTTTGCCTTTTAGTATCAAAAAAGACTAGTACCTTTGAAATCGTACAGTAAGAGGTGCGCATACGCATACGCCACTTGTTCCACACTCTAACAAGCTCGAAAGCCGACTTCACGGTTATAATACCCTATCTGCGGTGGTGCACCCTTTACTGATGCCGCAGTTTTTTGTGTGTATTTTTTGCTAACGCCACCGCAAAAACCTCAAGCTTAAAGAGCTTCACTGGTAATAAATTACGCAATTCATATTGCTTTAAACATCGGGATTTACAAAACACTCCCCGCTTGTAGAAAATGTTCAGTCCACCCGTGTAAACAGGTACCAAATGCCTTCAAAGTTGGAGGTCTCTTCACCTTTTTTCTTAGTTGACGGTCTTTTCTTACATCCTTTTTCTTACACCCTTTTTTCTTTACGCCCTTTTTCTGAGTTTCGAACACCCTAATTTGTAGCTTTACACCCTTCTGGGAAAAAGGGTGTGGAAATAATGAACACCCGTTTTGAAGGATGTTGACGTGGCGATGAAGATTTGTTTGGTATTTGATAAAATTCTATAAGTTATCGAACACAAAAACTACCTTGAAATTAAATTTTTTTTCAAATCCGCGTATTGATTTGTATATTGTCATAGTAAAATCCATAGTTCCCAAATTAGCGCTAAAATATGTTTTTTTGCTACAAGCCCACCGACTCGATCGGGGGGCTTTCCTTTGCTGGATATAAAAGCAAGGACAGCCCGTGTATTACTAAGTAAGTACGCACTCGCTGTACCGCTTTCATGGCGTTGGTTTTCTTGCTCAATTCATTCGTGTTCCAACCGTAACTTGTGCGTATTGACTGTTTGTATTGAATGCTGCGCACTCCGCCAATTCCCATTGCCACTGCGCATGCCATCACCTTAAAAAAAGGGCGCGATGCTCAACACCCTTTTTTAGGGTGTTGAGCATCCTCAACACCCTTTTTTAAGGGTGTTGAGCCCAACACCCTTTTTTCATCAGTACACCCTTTTTTGCCAAAACACCTTTTGAGGGTGTTAGCCATGGGACAAGACTTTTACACCCTTTTCGGCAAAAAAGGGTGTAAAAAAGTTTAGTGTGATCACTTGCGCGATTGGTTGGCAAGTGTTTCCGGCAGTTGGGAGGCAGCTCTGGCTGTTCCGTTTTATCTGTTACTTTGGGCTCGGCGTTCGGGTTACGTGCTGGTGCGACAGAATTCGCTATCCTCATGATTTTATGGGGCGGTACCTGGTATTAAGAAGTTTCTTGCAGAATTTTTATGACAATCGGCATTTGCTATCTACCACATATTAGCGTCTGGGCGTGTGATAATTGAATGGTGAGGTCATAAAAAAGGCTTATCTTGCCTTTTAATCCTGATGGAGCTTCTGGGCAGTTGGGAGAGGGCGGTAGTTCACCTGCTTCTGTTAACGGTTAGTGATATGTTAGGGGTCAAAAAGGAAGAATTGAGCGCCGGGGGGAAGAGGGGGTGGTGTAGGGAAGAGTTCAGCGGGCTTGTTTCTATGTGCCAAGAGCGGTGGGTCCCCCTCCCCTTCGGACCTGTTTGTCCCGCAACATTAGGACGCGCTTGGAGCTTGACCTTCGTTGACTCTCGCGTTCGTTTAAGAAACCTAATATTTCCGATAAATAAATGAATAAAGCAAGCAAGTAAGGAAGAACGAACGAACGAACGAATGAACAGGCACCCATAGCACGCACGTACGTACGTGTGTACGTTACTATGGGTGCCTTTATCGGAGACACTGAATCTCCGAGTTAAGTGTCCATACTACCGCGAGGACCTGGTGGATTAGACATACGTGGCTTGACTGTAAAACGTTTTCGTATTTCACCAAAATTTAAGCGAAGCACAGGGGTAGCAGCAGCCACGAAAACACAGGTCATGGCACGTTGATGAGGCGTCCCAGTGCTCTTCGTAAAGCCTGGTTGCAAGGCGTTGCTGAAAATAAAACATAAAACCACAGAATCCCCAAAACACGGCGAGAAACCCAGGCAAGAGTCAGTGCTGCGTTGGGCGCATTCAACCCGCCATAGGGACACGGTGCACACTTTAGCGTGCAGTGATGCAGTGGCGCCTACACCGCACTACACGCCATACTTATTTGACCACCGAAACCCTGCGAACACATCAAACAAAACATTATGATCCATTCCGCTCGGTGAACGTGGATGACAAAGAAGGCTGAGGTGACAAAGAACATTAAACAGCGGAAGTGGGGCTGTAACTAGCCGGTCCCCGCCGTCATTCAATTTTGTAAATGGTTTATAATCGAGGGGCAGACGCATCCGTTCGTAGTGGAGAATCTGAGGACGGCCCCTTAAGCAGAGAGTCTAGATGTTCCGTATACCCATATATTTTCGACGTCCGCAGCATCCTGGAGTCCGATGTATACTCTCATTACCCAAGAGGAGACAAAATAATTGGTATGCAAAATACAGAACGGGGTCCTTCTGATTCCCACTGACGTGCTTCCCAACATTGATTTAAGTTTCGGCCCCGGCGGACGCCTCCTTCGGGATCAGCCGCCCAAACTCAAGCACGCATGCAAGCAAAAACAAAGCCACTCCCATGAGCGCCTCGTGCTTCACCGACTCGTGGGAACTATTGGCTTTGCCACAACCATAACCATAAACTGCTTCGATGTAAATGAACTTAGGGCATGTCACCTGGCTTAAAGTCCTTTGTTTTTTCACGGGCGCCAGCATGCCCTCGAGCCTGAATCCTCTTGCATCATGAACATGCAGCCCATATCAATGGTGAGGTACTCAATGCATACTCAGAATTTCTTGTAAGCGCGGCTAGTCATCATGACCTAGCAACTATATCTGTATTAAATCTGCAGTGATAATTGTTTCTGTCTTCACTGGAGCTACGAGATTACGCATTTCTTACCAAACAGAAGAATTTGAGAACATGAGTTTGCGCCCGTACGTTTCGTCAACTCGTATTCATTTTCAAAATTCTGCATCTATATGAATTCTGGGTCAATCTGAGTTCATTTGCGTTGTGAGTCCATTGTGAGTTCTCAGCCAGAGTGAGTTCTGAGTCCCGTTTGAGTTCTGAGCCCAAGTGAATTTCGAGTTATGCACTCACTGTGAGTTTGAGTTTGAGTGTGAGGTGATTCCAAAATAAATTTGTGAGTTTCAGTGAGCCGGTCAAACTTTGTCCAGGTGTGACCGGGTTATATTCCTCTAATGAAGCACGTATTATCGGAACAAGAAAACACAGATACACGGTAGACCTACCATTAAACACACAGGATCTCAGAGCTTGCAGTAAATTTTAACGCCTTTGAAATTCGTACATAACCACTCTTAAGAGTCTGAGAATTTTTTAATCCTTAAGCTATGTTTTTTTTTACTTAGTACGCTGCCTTTTTTCTGCCTGGCCTGCTCTGCTAGTAAAGTAGCTAGTTGGGCAAGTTGGTAGGGGTTCATGGTGTAGCCCAGCTCAAACGATACAAAACAGAGGTACAGAGGCAGCGCTCGTCTTGTCCCCTTTTCTTCTGTAACTTGTCTTTTCCGCTGTGCTACACCATGAACCCAAATAATTTGCAGTGCATGGAAGCGAATTTACACCCTAAACACACCATGGACACAGCATGCGTCATTCTTTTGCTTTATCCAACTCAACCTATATAAATCCCTACATTCCGTTCCGGCCACGATGGACGTTGCTTCCGAAAAAAAAAGTATCCCAAACATCCCCAAACGTTCAATATTGCCGCCACACAACGCTGCCAACGAAGTCATTTGGGGTATATACCAAAGCTAGTAATCAGTTTGTTGCTCCCTGGAAGCATCAAGTGACCAGGTCGAACAGAACGAGAGGCGCCAATAAATACAGTTGCACAGTTTGTCTATCGGCAGCACATTTTTCGATGGGCGGAGTGCTCAAAAGGGTCTGGCAAGTCTTCCATCTGTTTTTATTGTTTTCTAGCATCATTGTTTCGAGTTCGCGTTAAAATCGTCCGGATTACCGCTTCGTCGTTGCAATATTTCTCGAATTGAACTAAACTTACCTTTTGTATTCATGTCCCGTAGAGGCGTGGATCAACCGTTGGGGAGTCCTCAATGCCAATAATTGAGTCATCGGAATCGTACACAACAATTTCGCTGGAAGTGTTAGCACTTGCACTAGAATACACTGCTGTCATGCAGAAAACAGATATTGAATATGCAGCGCCCATATGTAGCTTTATAATTGACGTGTGGTAATGTGGCTTTCCCCCAAAGAAGAGGCGACTCCCAAAGAAGGCCGAATCCCAAACAAGGACTTGCCTTGTAAACGCGATGCGAATTTGTCTTACGTTTGTCCTTTTTTTGTGTGTTGTACTGCTCATGTACCACTCCCCTCAGTAATGCCCCTGGGGCCATGAGGGTATCTTGAATAAATAAATAAATAAATAAATTTCCAAAAGTCATCCTTGCAGTGGTCTTCAGGCAGCTGGTCACATAAAGGGGATACAGGCAGGGCAAGGGCTTTCTCATTATCTGAATGTGGCTAGATCTTAACAGAGCCAGCCACAAGTAGTGACGGCAGATACGAACAGAGCCGCCATCTGTATGGATGTGGGGTGAGATCATCACCCAAATCCATAAAAAAACAAGGAACTTAATCACCAGCAGGCCTAAGCGGTAGCATGTTTAGTCAATTCCACTACGGCGATAAAGCAGAGGGTGTAAGGCCTACATACTGTCTATCAAGCCCGCGTTGTTCAAAGCCCAAGTAAAGACTGGTGTGGACTAGCGCCTTCGACGCCGCGTTGGTCGCAGGGGAAGACTCGGAGAAAAGAAAGGCGCCGGTCGGTACGACTACTCAATCAAGCACACTGTCGAGGCTGAAAAAGAAGGAAAATGAGGGGGAGGAGTTGCTATAGCAACACGGCTGGAAGCGGTGACTGGAGAATATGAAAGAGAGTACTGCATGCGTGATGCTTCCAGAACTACAAAAATATTTTTTTTTCGTTGCGGAATTTCATTGCCCCCTTTGGGCAGCTGAAACTTCAGAGAGGTTATTGAAAGGTCGTAGCGTGCATGCCTCGATCGCAAAGACGAGAGCGGAGGGGGAAGGGGGGGGGGAGGAGGCTGCATTTATTATCACCATGAATGATTTCTCCATCAACGGCCAGAACTCAGTTTCGAACCTTCACTCGCTAATAAACATAGCTCTAATTAGCGCCGGTAGACCACGCTTAGACTGAAATGAAAGGTTACGCAAACTAACTGCGCCACGATGGTCGGAAATTACAGTAGGGCTTTATTTGGCACTGAATGAGTTTTGTAGAGTGCCACGGCAATCACAGTTGGGGTAATTTTGAGCACCGTTAAACCTATTACACAGGGTCAACATGTCAGGCTTCTTCACCGGCCGCACTCTACGCTGCTAAATATCATTCAATTTGAATCTCATAGAACCCCATGCCGCCGCACCTAGAGATATATACAACTTTAGCCATGGTGGTTTATACATTAACACAAGATAATCCGCAGACTTTCACTCTGTCGTGCGTGGGACGCGCTAACCTCCTTTCCCTTGGCGGGAGTGAGGAAGTGCGTCTGATTGGCTGGGAGTATGGCGTGTTCCGGAGCGGAACTTGTGGGAGCGGGGGATTTCCGCTCGCCAGCTGCTGGCGAGGAGGTGCTGCCGACCTACAGCTGCGACTGAGGGTGGGGGCCAGGTGGGTGAGGAGGTAGTTCCTGCGTACGACGCCAACAGCAACATCGACAGCGACACGAGTCAGTCAACACAAGCCACGCTTGAACAAGATACGGCCGCCCTGGCAATGAAAATTAAGTGTCCACGGGATAGAAAACGATAGTATGCGCGCCCGTGCACGGTGAAATAATCAGGGCCCAGACACACAAATCTCGCCCATTATATATATATATATATATATATATATATATATATATATATATATATATATATATATATATATATATATATATACATATATATATAAGACAGAAATAAGAGTTGGCAGTCAAGAAAACCTCGGAAAGCAAAGGGGAGGATGTGGCGGGCATTTTTTCTCCAATTTCTTTCTTTCTAAATTCCTTATCTGTTTCAAAGACCTACCACATCCTCCCCTTTGGTTTCCGAGGTTTTCTTGACTGCCAACTCTTATTTCTGACTTATTTTCAACCAGCCCCTCATTTCCCATTCTGATTCGCTACACGCATAGCGAGGGCCTCTGTTCTGGCAGTCTTGTTGCCATAGGAAGCTTAAGAGGGTTCAACGCTGGTCGACCACTCTTGACATGTCGTAGACACTCGAGTCACGGCCCGGGGGTTAAAAAGAACGCCCCCTTCACCCCGAGTAGTCCGAGTGGCGCTGGCTACCACCCCCAAGCACAGGAAACAAAAATACGTTAACATAAATACCCCAGAAAGTGGAAGGGAAAATCGGCCCGCCGGTAGCGTAGTGGTTATCGCACCAGACCGGCATTCTGGAGGTCGTGGGTTCGGATCCCACCTGACGGGAATTTTTTCTCCACTTTCTTTCTTTCTTTCTTTCCAAATTCTTTATCTGTGTCAGTGACCTACCACGTCCTCCCCTTTGCTTTCCGAGGTTTTCTTGACTGCCAACTCTTATTTCTGTAGTCTTATATATATATATATATATATAGTCAGAGAACTTTGGGAGTTGTCGGCTACCGTGCTCGTTCGGCTTCCCGCAAAAACAGGCAAGATAACTAAGTAGTCGGATAATGAAAGAATGTTTGGGCGCGTGCTGCAATTTTCTGTGAGATTCTGTGTAGCTCACAATTTTCTCTGCCTCATACGTTCTATAAAACATGGAAATTTAACGCTTTCATCTTCAAAAATATATTATCCCCCGAAACAGCTGCTTACGTGATGCCTTCACTAGGCATCCATGGGTTCTTATACAAATACCTACATCGCCCTCACGGGCATTAGTCAAAGGGGGAGGGGAGCCAAATAGAGATACAAAAGTACAAATACAGTTGTCATACAAACAGGTTCCCTTCAGCCGTAACCATTTAGTTAAAAATTAAATTGTTAATGCTAGCCACTCGTGGCATCGTTGGACAAATCTTATATAAATCGAGACACAAATTTATCCTAACCTCACAAGCGTGTGGGCCTGGCTTCTCCTCAGCCATAAATGGGAAGGAAGGAGAAGACCGCAACAACGTAAAATTTATGGACATATGAAACCCGGGCTACATAAAGCAAGACATTTTGAAGAACCATCTTGTATTCGAGAACCGACGTCCAGGGTCGAGAAGAACATCTAATTTCAGCTACACCCCACTTCAGGAGTTATTGATTTCTTTCGAACATACATATTCACTTTCGTCGAACTCTTAATGCTGGAGTACAAAATAATTCTATTATTTTTTTGAGCTAAGCCGACGTCCATGGGTATCGGTAAGTGACAGTCATATCTACAAGGACGAAAGGCGGAACACATGAGGCCGCGATAAAACCGAAATTCTTGTTCTCTCTTTTGCCACGGCAACAAATATGTACACAAAACGATTACACGAAACACATGAGAAGTATGAAGCAACATTGTCAATGCAAAACAGTTTTATACATGCCGCCACGCCACATCACATCAGCGCGAGAGAAACGGCAAGGAATAGCTCTCACACAGGCATCTTGCTTTTTTGAAAGAGATATTATTAACGAGCATGCGTTACAAACATACATACATACATACATACGTACATACATACATACATACATACATACATACATACATACATACATACGTTCATTCATTCATACATACATACACACATACATACATACATACATACGTTCATTCATTCATACATACATACACACATACATACATACATACATACATACATACATACATACATACATACATACACACACATACATACATACATACATACATACATACACACATACATACATACATACATACATACATACACACACATACATACATACGGAGGCTACGTGCCAGGCCGTACTTGACGCGACTAAGTATAGGGTGGCAACCATTGCGCAGAATTGCGAGTATTTTTTCGTCGCATCACGAAATTCAAAAATAATACGCAATTGAATAATCTTTTAAAGGCGGGTGAGCTGCGTCGCAGGCAGCTTGATCTTCGAGGAATGTGCACAAGCTACGGCTGTAGCCTAGGTACGAGATCAATCTGCAGCAGAGGGACCAGTTCTTTGCAAGCTATTTTGTCCTGACTACGCCTAGCAATGCCCATGTTCGCTACATCATTTCGTTTGTTGATGAATTGCTTCACATTGATTTTTATTGTGAACTTCTATTCTTATTTGCAAATTAAAAAGCTGAACATTTTAGTCTACCCCACCCCAATAACTGATGCCAGTAGTATATTTGTGGGTTTGACGCTGAAGATGTTGAACGGCTTCTGCGCGTGACTCACATTCCGCAGAGTATCGCTCGCTTCAGCCTAAAGCAGCACATCGCCATTATAATGTTCAGAGAACTAATCATAACGGGTTGCTCGCATGACAGCAGCGGTAGAATCGTGGCACCAAACGCCACTATCGGGGCAACTGGCTGCTCGCTTTGTATAGGACACGATCGTCATTGGAAAAGGAATCGCAGATGGCAAGATTTATTGTTTCTGCAATAAACGCTTCGAGTGCTGCATTTTACCATCCGCGGTGGAGTGCGCGTTCCTGTTCTGCGCAACGAATCATGTAGGCAAATTATTCCAATATTAGAAAATACAGTGAAATGCAAACGGCCTGCAGCCTGCGCGAGGAACCTTTAGCCCTTCGTTTCTGCAGCTGCGGTGAACGATGGCCTTAAAGACCGCGTGCGCCCGATTTCCCTCGGGCCGTGCGACCAGAAATCACTTATGCCGATGTCACCGCCGCAGGCTCGCGCGATTCCCTCCGGGCGCAAGTGCGGTGCCTCTCTGGCAATCCGCCTTTGCCAGAGCAAAGGAGAGGGTCGTCGAGATTATTTTGCCCTCGGCTGACCTTCTATAGCGTTCATTGAGTTGATCCATTCTTTTTTTATCCTTTAGCAAGGCGTTCACGCCTCCTCCATGCCTGTGTTATTTCTCGCTATGCGGGTCGTCGTTCGTCTGCTTTTCTTCTAACCACGCCCTAACTTTGTTTTGACAGTCCTCCCTTGTCCAATCTCTCGCCTCTTCCTTTTCCTTTTCCTTAGAGGACAGGATAACTCGGGTTGCCAGTCTTCCGAAAAACGTCTTTTAGGCGAAAGGCTAATTGTTGCTTTTGTTTGGCGTTTGAGTTCCAGGTTTCCTCCGAAACTACTTGCCATCCTATAGCAATCTCAGCCATTCTCAGGCATCCATCATTTTGCTGCTCCAGTATCTCTCCCCCCCCCCCCCCCCAGCCCCCTTTAAAACTTTTCCGTTCAGCGAGAAGCGTTGTGCTGCTGTTCAGATGCCTGAGCGTTCCGTTAGAACTCAAAGTTATATGGATGATCATAGTTTTTTTTTTATTTAAACCTAAGTTTCGAAATCAAGAAGTTACAACTGCTTTCAGAGCTCGCTTACGGAATAAGTAGTGCTAAACAGTGCTTCTCAGGCCATATCTAGTAAGAAAACAGCGAAACTTAAAAGCGCCCTACAATACCGACTGCATTGTAATTACTAGCCCAGGAACACAACATTCTTAGACTAAACAAAGCATTCGTTATAAATTTGATTTGTCAATATTCAACGCATACTTCAACGCATATTCAACGCAAAAAGCCGCCTGCCGGTGGAGTCACGAATGATAAGCCGCGACATACTATTTTCATGAAATTTTCATTTGCGTTGTGACATCACGCGATGCAAAACACTGTGCCTGTTGTCATCGCGCAGACCATGAAAGCATTAATTGGCCCATTCTCCGAAAAACTCTGGTTGTTCTAGTCGAAGAAACACAAGAAAAAAAAATGGACGGAACAACAACCGCAGCAGCAACAACAATAACAACGACGGAAACATGGTGTAGCAGAAAATAAGCCCGTGCAAGTAACTCGCGCACAAAGAAATAGACGAAAACGAGGAAACCGGCGGCAACAGGATTCAGCTGTAAGAAAAAATAGTATCTCCACGTTTTTGCCATGAAATCACGTGAGCAGACTAAATTGGTCCGAGGAATTTTTAATGGTGTAGAGGTCACACCCTAGCAGTTTTTGTTCCATTCGTGGGAGTTCCAATGCAGTTATTATGAGGCGCTGCGCTCAATCTCCCCGATATCCTGTGTTAGCGAGTGCTCACCCCAGGATGTCTTCGCTTCGTGCTTGTGCTGCAAATAAAGGGGGACGCGGATATTAAACGGCTTGACGTTAGTCCTAACGTTACGCTTTATGGTGCAATGACGTAAAGTATACCGCAGCTTGGCGTACAGTCGCTCTGACATCGCTTGGCAGATCGTTAGGCTCAATGCTACAGCTAAGTAACGCTTAGCCTAACAATGCTGATGGCACATAGCCGCAATTGACCAACGCTAATCTTCAGATTTCAGCGCGAAAGCTCTATTACGCCACGTCTCGAAAGGTTATCTATCGCATGCAATGACCTTGAGCCAAAGGAGCGTAAATGTGTTCGGTGTGATGTCACGCCACGTGATCCACTTAGGAGAGGTCTCGCAGTTGTGCTCACTGAAAGTTTTGCCGCTGGTGTACGACGTGAGTAAATGAGGATTTAACGGTTGGTCCGCCAGCGCTTGGTCTCTAGGTCTTGCCTTGGATGGAGGCCGGCTGCGCAGTCTGTGTGCACGCTTCAGCGCCAGCGACAGTCTAATTCGATACATTCAGTAGATATACCTAGACGGCAGGCTGCGAAAAATCTGGGTCGTGCGGGACTTCCGCACTACCATCCATCATTTTTTTTAATCCCTTACGAACTGCTAAATGGGTTACAGACCCATTGAGTAGTGGAGTAGTGTGCACCCGCGGGGGGGGGGGGGGGTGTAATTTCCGACGCTTTCCACGGGATTTACCATGACATGCGATTCCCGAAATTCCCACATTGTTGCCATCATATCATTTGTAGCAGCTTTAATATTAGAAATATCACACGATGGTAACGTTGTCCACCCACTTTCACAGCATGTATTCGACCAAGCTCTTTTCCCGAGTCAAATAGTGTGCTGGACATCGCTATTTGCATATGTCTCCCATTTGATGGCTCTAGTCTGTCACTCATGAAAACTTGGTTGAAGCGGACACGCGGTCATTTGTTACAAATGTAGGGTGCTGTATCGCTTTTACCTTGTTTTTAGATCTCATAAGATCAAATAATATTTCAGCCACTTGCTCAAAATTATCCGGTCATTTTGTGGTACTTCATTATAAAACCGTAAAGCGCAGCAATGAAGACAAATGACGCAGGAGACAAGGACCGGCGCATAGTATTCGTTGCTGCGCTTCACGGTGTTATAATAGAGTAGCAAGGAACTCGTACCCATACGCTGTTTTGTGGTAAACAGGCTGCTCAGCTATGTCACGAGTTTCTGCTGGCGTTAAGAGGTCTTCGACGCCTCACAGATAGCAGTCGGTCCTGTTGAATGAGGCGATACCGCGCGAGATGTCGACTGTGAATTCTGTCATCAAGCAGAGATGTCGAATCCCCCATTTGGCGAGCGCGCTCTGCGTGAGCTGGAAAGCGAAGCCCCTCAGTCCTTCCCTCCAAAGGGGTGGCCCTGATGCTGACTAATGCAGGGTGAGTAACTCTGTCAACAGCCCGATGATTAGAGATTACTTTCGCATGAAATTGTATTAAACATTTGGGAGCCTGAAGAATTTAACATCTTGACAAATGTGGAGTGGGGACAAATTTTGCATTACCTTCTCCTTTGCTTCGAGGGACTTAACACCCTGAGGAGTTACAAGGTAGCACAGAAATCGGACGGGGCTGTTGTGGTGGCCTAGCCTGACCCATCACCTACCCTACAAGAGTACGCCTTCTCAAAGTGATGTTGCGGGTGCTTTGTAATCACGGGCACTGAGACATCCAGGTTTTTCTTGGCTAGACGAAACTCAACGCTGGACACCCGCCACAGTAGGGCCCAAGAGAAGCATTTCTTCGGCATAATAACTAACCAGTACTCTTTACACATGATTGAAGGTTATTCAAGTACTATTCGTGCTCGGCTGCCGTCTTGCTGGCAATTACTAAACCTTTGAAGTAGCAGAGCCATAGTTTGGACTACGAGGTTCCGTGTTAATAGTATGCTCAAATGTATGAGCACTGCTCTCAATCCCGAATGCCCTGAGAGTGTGCTTAGAGACTGGTGGGAGGGGAGATAGTTGTCTGCGCTATGTTTCAATGATTAGCAGGTGGGCCGCCGTCTATTTCTTCGGCCTAATAATTTTGCAGTACTCTAGACGGGCCGTGAAGCTCAGCCATGGTGTTACGTTGAAGCTGTGGTAATCACGGATCACATTTTTTGGTACCATGAGCACTGCGGATGCGCTGTCGCTAGATGAAGGTCAGGCGATTCCGAGCTCGGACTCATGCGGGAAATTACGTGGGAAACTCGGCATAGGGAAATGCACAAAGTGAGAATTTGGCATCCTTTAATGGTGTTGTTAAGAATGGCCGAATGCTTGATTAGGAACTCCTGTGGCTACGGCCCTGTATCGACAGAAAAATATGCGAGGATGCTCTCCTAGTATGAGGATGCGGACAATTGTGGAACTGGATTTAAGAGAGTAGAAAACGTATTCTCAAATATACGGGTGGCCGTGTCAAAGACGTAGTGGTAGTGGGCGTCGAAGGTAACACTCTCAGAATTTGCGTTGCGAGGATTGCCGGCTTGGTGATTGTGCAGGATTGGCGGCGTTGGCAAAATGGAGAACCATCCAACGTGGAATGCAAGCCGAGACGAAGCGTGACAGGCCTAAATGTTAGGATAATCGAGTTTCCGACGGTCAAGAATGGGGAGCTTATTTCTTTGAGTAAGGTGTATAGCGAAGAGTCCGGCAAGGCACTGACGTTGGCTCCAGAATTGAGCAAAGAGCGGCGACCTGCGATATTTTTAACCGAATAGAAAAAGCAGGTGCTGCTGTGGCTAGAGAAACTTTCCAGCGCAAGGGACCGATTTTATGGTTTCTTTCGTTCGGGACAGCTTTATTGGCGGCTGGCGCTGACAAAAATACATCGGCAGTAGAACGTCACTACAGCCAATCGGGCTGTACGTGGGTGGCAGGCGAGTGATGAGACTTTCGCGGATGGCAACGTAGAAAGTGGCGCCTATGGTATAGCCTCATCTCCGTTGGCACTACGCGGCTACCACGGCTAATAGTTGCAGGCAAAGGGCGTCAATATGGCTTTCGAGATGAGTCCGTTGGCAACCCTGGCCAAATGACCGTACCAGCAGCCCCGGCCATGGCAGATTCCCGGGTTACTTCGTCACTCCATCGTATAGTTTTACAATGTTTTACACATCCATATCCTTTTCCACATCCATATTGATTTTAGTAAAGCCTTCGACTGTCTAAACCATAACATTTTAGCTGAAAAGTTATCGCAATCAGGAATTCGTGGGAAGCGCCTAACACTTATGAAATCATATCTAGAAAACAGAGTGCAGTCAGTGTATATTTCTGGTGAACAGCCCATTTTTCTATCAATTTTAAATGGTGTTCCTCAAGGCAGCGTGCTAGGTCCCCTGCTTTTTAATTTACATATAAATGATATTACGCACATTGACTTAAATGCAACATTTGTAATATATGCCGATGACAGTACTATACTTCTTTCTGGTCCTGATAAGAATAGTCTAATGCTCAAATGTAACGCGGTTTTGGATAAATTATTTCATTTGTCAAGTTCAAATAGAATTAAGGTTAATCCGACGAAAACAAAAGCAGTTTTATTCCGAGCTAAAAACAGAAGAGTTGAACTGAAATATACACTCAAATAGGCCAATCATGATGTAGAATTAGTAAATGATCATACGACCCTCGGTGTAACGTTCCAATCCCAGCTTTGTTGGAATAAACATGTAGATACCACCTGTAAGAAACTTTCCTGTAGCCGGCGCGATAGCGCGCACGTGACGATTCTTCCCAGAAAAAGTTAAACTGAACATCTGCAATGCTTAATTTGTCTCGTATATAAATTGCTGCAGCTTAGTATGGACTACTACAACTAAACAAAACATCAATAAACTACTCATCTTACAAAAGAAAGCCGTTCGCCATATTGCAAACCTTGATTATTCGTGTTCCACTCGTACTTTCTTTCCACGTTACAACATAATCAAGGCAAATTACATGTACGACTTCCGAATTCTCCGCTCCTTCTACTTTTCTTCGCTACCAATAAAAAACTTTCTCATACATTCGGCATCACTCCAGGCCCAAACTCACCCTATAAATACCCGTAACACAGACAACTGGCACCAGCGAAAATTCCGCAATAACTACAAGTGGCAATCACTAGAGCACAACTTGCCATTAATGCTAAATAGATACGATTTTGCAGCTAATTTTTCTTTAGGACAGCTAAAAGTGTTTTTTGCCACCAAAGAGTAAACTGGAAACAGCCATGTATTGATTGATAAACATCACTCCTTGCAGTGCAATTGGTTTTGCTGATACCCATTTCTTTAGTTATTTCTCTTGTTTATACATTCCCCTCCCATTCCCATTTTCTTGATGCGTTTTTATAAATTTTATACATTTTTATACATTTTAATGTTTCATACTTCAGAGCGTTATGACGTTGCATATTTGCATTTTGTTTCAATTTGTGAAATTGCATTTTTTTTAAATTATGTACTGAAACTGTTACCTGCTGTGTATTACATTGTATGAAAATCAGTGTGTGTCCATATGTTTCATTTTGTTAGAATTTGTATAAAAGCTCCCCGCGTCATACTGACACTTTTGTGTAAGGGTTCATGGGCCCAGTCAAGCGGTTAAGTCTGCTTTTACCCCATGGACCTCTCCAGATGTATTTCTGGGAAATAAACCGATTGATTGATTGATTGATTAACGTTGCCGAGCACGAGGGCCATAGTCGACGGAAAGTGTTGGAGCAGCAACGCCCTTCACGCGACACTTCCCACGACAAAATCAGAGCTCTCCGTGGCCAGCATGCACATGTATTACTCCCGTGCCATCGCGTTCACCTCATACGCGTTTCGCACAAAGCTAATTCATATTCCCCATGTGGCAGAGGGCCGTAAGGCACTCGTGCTCTGGAGAACCGGGCTCCAATTCCGGAGGAAGTGTGTTTTAACTCTTTACCGCGGTGGCCATTTTGCTACCATTACAGTTGACGCCGTCGACGGCCACTTTTTGCCATGTAGAGCTGGAGATGTGCTGTTTTTTTACCCAGGCGGGTTTCTTGTAGCAATGAGGAATTGCGGAAGGCCATTTGTTTTTAAAGCTCATGTCCACCTTCATACCTGTTATCGCCCTCCCTTGGTCCCTTGGAGGCGAGTCATATAGTTATGAAACTTCTCCCAGCTACGTCTTCGTAGGCGCTAGAAAAGCAAAAAGCCACACAAGTTCTTTGTAGCTTTCTTGATAGACACCGGTGTACACATATTTATTAGGCTCCCTGATTTGTTGCTGTGGTCACGTGCGTGAATGGAGACACTTCAGTGGCACCGAGGGTGACGTGAAAGACCTCAACCGTGTAAAAGAAAACATAGCCTTCGGTTTAGTTTTCGGTCGCTCAGCGCTTACGCCATTAGAGAAGGCAGGAGATTTGCTGGATGCATGGACGTTTGAAGAAAGCCTGATAGACACATCCAGTTTCCTCATGGTGGAAGCATTGCTGGAAGCGCGCCGTTCTACAAGCAAGCACTGAGAAAAAATAGTTGGTGGTTTGAGAGGAATAAACACAGCGGATAGCAGAGGGCTCCGATTAGAGGCACGTGAATCTGTCGAAGAGCCTTCGCTAAACACCACGGTCGCACAGCAGAACGCTACCTTCGTGTTGGTAGGAAATGGTATTGGCCCGCACAATTTCAGGCATGAAAGTTTTCATATTTTCGTGCTACGGAATAACTTTGAAACTCTGCCACACACAAAAGCAGCGATGTAATAGTAGCATATTGTATCGTTACAATTATTTTTAATTGCTGGATAATTAGCAACAGATTCCTTAAACCAAACAAATGAAGCATTTACACACTTTCATTGTGTTTAAAGGACCTTGCAACACTTTTTCTAACTTTTTCGAAGCCCTAAATGCTCGCAGAAAGTAGTCAACCGACATACCCAGCACTTAAAATTGGGGGTCACAAGGTACCCCAGCCCAAAATTACTGCTCTATGCTCCTCAGATAACTTGAAACCTTGCTCAAAAGTTTTTTCTTTCTTTCCCGGTCTTGGCGCCCTTCGACGGCTGCAATTGCGTCATTATAGCGGGATAGCAGCGATTGGCCGGCTTTCTTTCAGTGGCAGGAATGAACGCATTGAATAACCGCTTCAAAATTTTTTTTCCGCACTAGTGGTGGAAGGCTGGAGAAATAGCGGAGCGGGGGGTCGACCTATCTTCTTCCAGTTTTGCTAGGTTTTGCTAGACTTTGTTATGTTTTGTTAGGTTTTGCGATGTTCTTTCCAGGCTAGGCTAAGTATTGAGAGGTGAGGCCAAGTTCAGTCGGATTTTACAAGGCCGTTCCGGTAGGTCCCCCACCCCCACAGCGGATCCAAGGCGGGAAGAAGCTAGGTCGACCCCCAGCTCCGCTGTTTTTAGAGCCTTACACCAAGTGCAAGTTGCGGCAATTTTTTGCGTTTTAGTAGACCAAAAAAGACTACAACCTTTAAAATGGTATAGTTATCGGTGCGCATACGCATATTCCCTTTGTGCTCCCACTCGAGCAAACGCAAAAGCCGGCTTTACTGTGATAATACCGGATCTGCGGTGACGCACCCTTTATAGGCGGCGCCATTGTTTTATTGGCTTTTTTACTAATGCCACCGCACCAAGCTGAAGCTTAAACAGCTCCTCTGTAGAAAGTGACCACAAAAGCAAATCAGAAGTAAAAGGCGTATCTTGTGCGACGAGTAAATCACGCAGTGCCGCTCCGTGATGGTGATTACTATAGCTTTCGCAGTCCTTTCAGACGCGAAGGGGAGACTGAAAGTGTTCATCAGAAGTGTTGCAGAGTCAGTTTAAATGCAATTATGTAACCTATTTGCATGAGGTCCTGCAATTTGTCTTAATTGGGTACGCTGCTTTCTCAGTCCACATCACCGTACTGACGGCCATATGATGTCCTTTCACCACAGACAAAGAAACTCGTTGGTTCCGGAGTTGTAGTCCTTCCTTATCTGAAAGTTTTATTAGCATCCAGAAGACGGTTCCAAAAAAAGCAGTTTTTCTTTGCCTCTTTTATGTTTATGCTCCACCTAAGGCAATACGTTCACGTACATCCACGCAGCAATACAGAAAACGGGTACTAGTTATATGATCAAAAGACAGTAGGCCTATATTTCGTCAAGACACCAACATGCATATTTCAGACGTAGCCGAATGACGTGCTCAGTCCCAACAGCGTGCCAATTCTTTCAGACTATATACATGTGAGGAGCTGGCGCGAGTAACGTATGGCCTTTTGCCGTTAAGGAACGAACTAACACCCAAGACAACTTGCTTGTTCCTTCAACCTGTCTGGGGCCAGTGCTTAAGCATGTGTAAATGGGATATCCCTCGGTGACTCGTACGGTGTGTCGTTAGAGTTAGGAGAAATGAAGGAGATCCAAGAG